>NC_139605.1:17570362-18182362 GCF_964270895.1 Podarcis filfolensis
TATCAACAGGTGCCACCACACTAAAATATCTATTTATTTCAGATGCAGAACAGGTATTCTGTGGCACCAGTAACAATTAATGGAGGATATCAAGGTTTGTAAAACGCTTAGAGGTTTTCTTGTTCTTTAAAAACAAACAAATCAAGTGGTATATAAATCTTGATAAACAAACAAACAAAGATTCCCTTAACCATTGAGAATCTTCTGAAGTCACTATTAAAAAACGTGACCCGAATGGATAACACCAGATTCCCATCACATGGTGAGTCCTAAATCTCACCATGCGAAAGATATTCACCTCACAGGTTCTCCTTCCCCACCCCACTCAACCGCACCATGGTAGTTTTATTGCGTCCTCAATTAATGTCAAAAATTCAGCATCAGGGAGTGGCGACAGATTTCATGCCTGAAATAATGCATTGTGACACGCATACGAAAACAGGAGACCCGTTTACCTTTTTTGATTGGCATCACCAAGTTCCTCCAACCTAAAAGCAACCACACAATGACAAATTAACATTGATATGGAAAATCTTGATCTTTGGGTGCTTTACGCATAAAAAACACCAATACTATTTCAGTGCTGACAGCTATGTAGGCCTGGCACAAGACAAGGTACCATCTGAAGGAGATGTGCTGACTGCCTTCTCTTCTGGCGTGCTGACCTCCTCTGAGGCCTGTTCTGAATAGTTTTTGGTGCCATTAAATGATATGGGCCCTTCTAGACTATCCTGGGTTATTTTGCCTCAGAGTAGGCCATTGGACATTGTACAGAGAGTGTCTGTGCTTTGTGGCAGTTCTGGGAACTGTAGTTCCCTCAAGAGCTTCAATTCCCAGCACCATTAAACAAACCACAGTTCTAAGGATTCTATAGGGAAAACGATGTTGAATATGTACATGGGGAGAGCCTCCTCCTATAATTCAAACTTTTTTTAAAAAAGGAACCGAGGCTGAATGCCTCAGTTTGATGAATTTCACCTGTTCTTGGAAACATGGAGAGAAAACACCCAGTGTCCTGTAATAATAATAATAATAATAATAATAATAATAATAATGGTATAATAATAAATTATTATTTATACCCCGCCCATCTGGCTGGGCTTCCCCAGCCACTCTGGGCAGCTTCCAACCAAATACTGTATTAAAATACAGTAATACATCAAACATTAAAAGCTTCCCTAAACAGGGCTGCCTTCAGATGTCTTCTAAAAGTTTGATAGTTGTTGTTCTCTTTGACATCCGGTGGGAGGGCGTTCCACAGGGTGGGCGCCACTGTTAGTGTAGAGTTGGCAGTTTTGCTACCTAACAAGCCTTATTCTAAACTGGGGAAAGGTTTTTGAAATACCTTTTACAGTGGAAATTCTGAATCAATTATTTTTACCCACTCAAGCTGCATGTGTTGTTTCAGCCATCAGTTTTTGCTATTGGCTTGAACTGAACCAAACTTTCACGTCTACTTAAAAACAACAACCTAATTTTACTAAAATAGTCTCCCCCCCCCCTTTTTTTTAAGGCCACAGTCCAATACAGAGTCAGTGCAATTCTATGCACAATTACTGGGGAGTAAAGCCAAGTGAAACCAGTGGGATATGCGTCTGAGTAAACAAGAAGAATTGTACTCTCAGGCATGGTTAAGTTTATTTAAATTAATGGACTTAAGACTGCCTGTCTCTGCACAGGACTGTGACCTAAATGTGTTTTTCTTCTCAAAAGAGGCAGAATGACTTACTCAGTTCTGCAGAAAGCTTTCCTAGAAGAGAAAGGAAAGAAGAAATAATTATAACTGCTGTAAACATTTGAGTGTACAATCTAGCCACCCGTTGTTTCTGGTCTGAATAAGGTGTGCTGATTTTCCTCTAGTATCACGATTAATTAAGAGCAAGACTGAAGCAGATGGGACCTCTTCTTTTTGGCAATACAAATTGTAAGTCTGGATGCACAATCTGAATTAGGCCCACTGTGGGGGCCAAGAGTTAAAGCCACAGCTTCTCATTCTGGGGACCCTGCACGGGCTGCTTTTCAACAAACAAACCCAGCACTTAGGGCCAGAGCTATGTAGGCTGGCCCCTAGACCACCTTCAGTCAAAGAAGACAATCCTAGCCTAGATGAGGGGTGAGAAGTATTCTTGGCCCAACGGGCCTGATCTTTATCTCCCACCACTGCCACCCACCTGTAAAAGTTGGTCTGTGGGGATGTGGGATGGGGGAGAGAAAGAGTAAGTAGGACTGAATACCCCATTGAATCCTGTTATCTACTGGGTTTGGGTCAGCGAGGGAGTTCCCAGTGGGGAACTTGTTGAGATTTTGCCTACCTGCAGCTTCACACAAGGCAATTAAGAGTTGGCCGAAGGCCAAGAAGACTGAGCAGAGGGAGTTATTCTGCCTAGAGATATGGGACCTTGGAGATTTGTTTGGAGTTTGTTAAGAGTGAGAGTTTAAGATCCGTATCTGTATCTTGTATATAGTAACTTGTGAGTCTGCTGCAAATAATAAACACCTATAAGTAACCAAGTTACTGGCAGCAGCGTCTTGTTCCTGCTTCATCCTACCTGCCTGCAACTGATTGCTTCTGGAAGTCTGCGTATGCTCTGCTATATTCAACTGGGTCTGGCTAAGGTCCTGCAACAGGTTAAAGTTGCGAAACACCAATAGAACTCTTGTGCGCTCCGACCAAGCAGTTATCATCAGATAACTGACAGGGAGTTCAATCCAGCCACATCTCTCTACCTGTCTCACACTTCACATCACATATGATGACAGTTGTGGGGCCGTGGGCATTGTTTGGAAGACAAATGGGGAGGCCTGGTGCAGCAAATCTGGCCTGTGGGTCAGACGTTTCCCCATCCCTTGTCTAGATGCCCCGACTGTAAACAAAGCAGAATGTCTGCTCTGAAACAGTTGCAGATGCCAATCGTCCTGAAGTGGGGTCTCATGTAACTGCCCCAATAGCATTGTGAGCACAAATCACAGTGAGTGAAAGGGAGTGAAAGGCGGGATATCAAATCCAAACTCTTCTTCGTCTTCTGAATGAATGAATGAATGAATAATGAAAAGGATAGCCGCTTCTTCCAAATCTAACCTCAGCATAACCTCTGTGCAAACAAATCAGGACGAATGCTGAATAAACAGGTTGTCTGGAGGAAGAAGAGAAGATGAAGAAGAGTTTGGATTTGATATCCCGCTTTATCACTACCCTAAGGAGTCTCAAAGCGGCTAACATCCTTTCCCTTCCTCCCCCACAACAAACACTCTGTGAGGTGAGTGGGGCTGAGAGACTTCAGAGAAGTGTGACTGGCCCAAGGTCACCCAGCAGCTGCATGTGGAGGAGCGGAGACGCAAACCCGGTTCCCCAGATTACGAGTCTATCGCTCTTAACCACTACACCACACTGGCTCTCCAGGAGACCTGTGAATACACACCTGTCCGGAGACTAGGAAAGAATTTTGTAAGCCTCTCTCTAATAAGAACAGAACTGTAACTTCTGACTTCCTCCCATGTATTTAGAACCACAGAATTGCAGAGTAGAAAAGTATCAAAAGGATCATCTAGTCCAGTGTTTCCCACATTTGGGTCTCCAGCTGTTTTTGAACTACAATTCCCATCATCCCTGACCACTGGTCCTGCTAGCTAGGGATGATGGGAGTTGTAGTCCAAAAACAGCTGGAGACCCAAATGTGGGAAACACTGATATAGTCCAAACCCCTGCACCCACAACCCTGAGGTTAAGAGTCTGCTGATCTACAGACTGAGCTAGAAGATGCTACACAGTGCCACCTGGTATCAAAAGCACATAATGACAACATTTACAGACTGGTGGCGCTGTGGGGTAAACCACAGAGCCTAGGACTTGCCGATCAGAAGGTCGGCGGTTCGAAACCCCGTGACGGGGTGAGCTCCAGTTGTTCGGTCCCTGCTCTTGCCAACCTAGCAGTACGAAAGCATGTCAAAGTGCAAGTAGATAAATAGGTACCGCTCCGGCGGGAAGGTAAACGGCGTTTCTGTGCGCTGCTCTGGTTCGCCAGAAGCGGCTTAGTCATGTTGGCCACATGACCCGGAAGCTGTATGCCGGCTCCCTCAGCCAATAAAGCGAGATGAGTGCCGCAACCCCAGAGTCGGCCATGACTGGACCTAATGGTCAGGGGTCCCTTTACCTTTACCTTTATGACGCAGCTTCCTAGGTACTCACTGTTTATATTAAACAGGTAAAGGAGGAGGATAATGAAACCGAGAAGAGCCAAGAGGGAGACACACAAACCAGCTATCCACTGAGAGATCTTTGGGAAGAAGTGATCTGAAAACAAAGCAAATTACCAACGATGTTATAAACCTGGTTTCTGAATCAAATAAAAGAAAAACAGATGCCAAAGATTTGGCAGTGCCTCTCCCTCCCCCCCGCTATTGCGTTCTCCCCCTTCTGATCACGCTGCGGGGTTTTTTATAGCCTTCTGAGCTGCATGCTGGTTCTGCATACTTGAGGCCCTGAATTTTGCCCTCCTTATCCTCCAAGCACTGAACTTTTAATAAGCCTCCTGTCCTGCAGGAAATTCCTGATCCTGAGAGGAGCTTCAAACGAGTCCCTGCTGCCTCAGTAGGAGCTCACCATTGCCCAGATCCTGAATCGAAAGTGATTTTAATCTAACATATTATAATATAGCACTTCTTCCTATCCTTGCTGAAATATACTCAGACATAACACTTGCTTCATCCAGCATGGCATCCCAGTACATATATATATGCAAGGGTGATGCTGTCTGGAACTGAATAGCAATATGTCCCAGAACTTTCGTCAGCCAGGGGTTTAAGGACTGCTGTGAGTTTGCAGGGGAAGGGGTAGTTTATTATGAAAACCACTTTGAGAATCACCCGACTGAAAGGCAATAAATAAAATGGGGTCCCTGTGTCTTCCCCATCTCTCTCTCTCTCTCTCTCTCTCTCGCCCTCGCTATCGCTCTCGCTCTCTCTCTCTCTCCCTGCTGATGAAAATGTAACATGGAGCTGAGAAAGGGGTGCAGCAATAAAATTGCTAGCACATTTGCAGCACTCAGCAGGTTCCAGTATGGTTTCAAGCTGGATGGGGAACTAGATCAGGGGTCAGCAACCTTTTTCAGCCGCGGGCCAGTCCACTGTCCTTCAGACCATGTGGTGGGCCAGACTATATTTTGGGAGGGAAATTGAACGAATTCCTATGCCCCACAAATAACCCAGAGATGCATTTTAAATAAAAGGACACATTCTACTCATGTAGAAACATGCTGATTCCTGGACTGTCTGTGGGCCGGACTGAGAAGGCAATTGGGCCGCATCTGGCCCCTTAGATTGCCTACCCCTGGACTAGATGACCATCAAGGTCCCTTCCAACTCTACAATTCTACAGTCCTATGAAATCATCTTGGTGCACATTTCAACAGCGAATTTAATCTGCCACTGTCTCTAGTGACCTAGTTGGGAAGTGAGCCTGCTAGAAGTTCTCACTGGTTCTCTTCTTGAGTTCCTTCTCTTTAGAATACGTTGGTGTCAACGTTGGTTGACTTCAGGCTTCTCCCCTCACTCGTTCACTGCACATCACTTGAGAATTTAAAACGCTGTGGGTTAAACCACAGAGCCTAGGGCTTGCCGATCAGAAGGTCGGCGGTTCAAATCCCCGCGACGGGGTGAGCTCCCGTTGCTCGGTCCCTGCTCCTGCCAACCTAGCAGTTCAAAAGCACGCCAAAGTGCAAGCAGATAAATAGGTAACGCTCTGGCAGGAAGGTAAACGGCGTTTCCGTTTGCCAAAAGTGGCTTAGTCATGCTGGCCACATGACCCGGAAGCTGTACGCCGGCTCCCTCGGCCAATAAAGCGAGATGAGTGTCGCAACCCCAGAGTCATCTGCGACTGGACCTAATGGTCAGGGGTCCCTTTACCTTTACCTTTATACCTTCAAAGCACATTCAAAGTACATCCTTTCCCTCAAAGGATTCTGGGCACTGTAGTTTAGCCCTGACCCTTAACCAACTACATTTCCCAGAATTCTTTGAAGGAAAGAATATATTTTGAAGGCATCGTTTGTACAGAGCCACAGCCCCAAAATACAGAACCGTTATCAAGAATTCTGGACAGCTTACCTGCTATATGAATAGTTGATTCCTTTTCCTGGTTGAGGAAGCTGTTCCGGACCACACAGGTTAGGCTATGATTTGAACTTCCTGTTAGGATGATGTCGTTCTGCACCTCAAACAACCCATTGCCCTCCGTGGAAATTTTTTGTCCCAGTGAAGGGAAGTGCCTCCCATTGGGAACTCTCCATAGGATCTCAGGCTTTGGGTACCAACCACTGGATCGGCAAACTATTCGGATCCCCCTGTCCTGATAGCCTTCGATGGAAATAAGGGGAGCAAGGCCTGTTGCTGAATTGAGAACGAACAGAAATAGTGGGATAATTCAAAGTCTTCCTGGAATCTATTCAAAAGAAGCATAAAAAAACCCAACAACAACAATTGTTTCTTTAAACCGCTTTGAGGTTTTCTTTTCTTATAATCAATCAGTATAGTTTATGAAATAAATAAAAAGGTATCAGACTGCTCTAAATGTATGGCATGGTTATGACGTTAATAATCTTCCCTGAGACCTGGGTTTGACCACAGCTGGTTCCTGAGCTAGATGGACCTAAGTATGCCACAACAACTTACAATTTCACGGTACTTTTGGGTACGTATGAGAAGCTGGTATCTAGGCTGCTGGTAGATTTTTTTTTAATTATTATTATTATTATATCTCCCTTCAGAGAAAAATAAGACACTTTAGCCACGAACAATAACATTTCTATGAGAGGTACTAGTGAGAGTCTTACCAGGGTCCACATTATTTATAGGTGGAATAACAAAGAAAATGGTGAGAATGAACAGAAAGGAACACATTTCTGGGTCGCAAGAGAAGATGGGTGCCTCCATTTTCTTTCTTTTCTGGCCTCTGGGGGATAAAGCAAGATAAAGAGAGAAAGAAAGAGAGAGAGACAGAAAGAGAGAGAGAGAGAGAGAGAGAGAGAGAGAGAGAGAGAGAGAGATTTACAAACTGATTATGATACCCAATCCTCTTTCTCTCTCTGTTTTCATAAAGTTTTGTAACTTAAGGTGCATGCCTGCGGAATGGTCCATGATGACCACAAGAAGATGCTAGGAAGATGTTACTTTGAGATTAGCTTAAGGATGGGGAGCCTCAGACCCCCCAGGAGCTGAATATGGCCCTCCATGCCTCTCTATCTGGCCCTTGGTGCTCTTCCAATTATCAGCCTTTGCTAATTTGGTTACCTCCAGATGTTTTGAGCAACTACTGCCATCAGTCCCATCCAGCTCACATGCTGGGGCTGATGGCAGTCGCAGTCTAAAGCACCCAGGGGGCACCAGGTCGGCGACTGCTGCAATAGGCTTTTGTGATGGTTTGCAGTCCAGTATACTTGAAGGAGCGTCTCCACCTCCATCATTCAGCCCAGACACTGAGGTCCAGCGCCGAGGGCCTTCTGGCGGTTCCCTCACTGCGAGAAGCCAAGTTACAGGGAACCAGGCAGAGGGCCTTCTCGGTAGTGGCACCTGCCCTGTGGAACGCCCTCCCACCAGATGTCAAAGAGAAAAATAACTACCAGACATTTAGAAGACATCTGCAGGGAAGCTTTTAATGTTTAATTGGTTATTGTATTTTAGTGTTCTGTTGGAAGCCACCCAGAGTGGCTGGGGAAACCCAGCCAGATGGGCGGGGTATAAATAAATTATTATTATTATTATTATTATTATTATTATTATTATTATTGCAAGAGGACTCTCTTCCCATTTGCTTTGCCTCACCGACACCTGCAGTCAAACAGGATTTTGAAATAAGAAAGACATCTGGCTGTGTTTACTCTGCATTAGGGCTGCCATACAAAGGTGGAAAACCCGGATGTATAGCAAGAAAGGTTTTTTAAAAATAAAAATGCTTTAAAAATCAAATAAAAGCCCCAAAACAGTCAACATCTCCCCAAAAAAGCTGAACAACTTTGTCCTGATTGTCACTTTTAGGAATATTGCACCCCTGCTCTGCATCCAAGGCAGTGGTCTGAGAAGCAGCATAAAGCACGACATTTGCCCCAATCCTCATCTATCCTGTCGTTTCTTAGGAAATACTGTGTTTTGATGCATTAACCAGCTTTGATCCAGATTAAGAAAACTGGTAGCGTGCACACACAGCCTCTGTTTGCCAGAGGCAAATCGGGGATGAATGTATACAGTAGGAACAGTCACATCTCTTTCAAACTTCTTACCACCTTTAAGTCTTTCCTTTTCCTTTTCCTTTTCTTTTTTTTTTTTTTTTTTTTTTTTTTGGAGGAGGAGGCAGGCAGGGGAGAACGATGGCCCATCTCCAGAATGAAGCTCTGTGCCTTTAACTGACATGCAGAAATTACGCATGCAGGTTTCCCCTGCATGGAGAGGTAATGAAGGAATGGGCTGTAGTGGCTCAGTGGTAGAGCATCTGCCTTGTCATGCAGGACGTTGCAGGTTCAATTCCCAGTATCTCCAGGTAGAGCTGGGAAGAGGTTCCCTGTCCGAGAGGAGAGCCTCCGCTAGTAACCATAGGCAAGACTGTAAAAAGAAACTTCTTATGTTCCTGTATGGGGAAAGTTGGAACCGGCTGGATTTCTGCCTGTCATAGATGCCATTTCCAGTCAATCTGTTAACGTCAGCATTTGCCCTAATTTGTCTTTATGACATCACGTCAAGCAATTTGTTAAGTTGTGGGTGAACATATCAGACGACACAGCGATTCTTCAAGCAGCTCTTGTTTATTCACAGGCCAGAACAGAACTGAACTGAAGGGTTCAGCCAGCCTGCTTATATAGAGCTCCACTACAACGCAACAGTAACCACTTTCTGTAACTATCCAGTCACTGAATGTCACTTTCAATCCCTTATTTGCATATGTGGACCTGAGTGAAAACTATCTACAGTGTCCCCCTGCTGGCCCAGGGTGAGAACTTCAGTACACAACACAATTGTTACCAGTATGTTGTTCTGGCACAAACAGTATTATCTTTTTTTATTATTTCCAGAGTGCCCAATCCACTTTAACTGCACAATCTGAACTTGCCAGAATGTGATTGACTCCCACCCACAAAACTGCCACATTCTGGAAGTGCCCATAGTTGGTAAAACCACAAGAAAAATGTGTTGGCTACTGTTATTCCTAAAGGCATTTGTCATTCTCCCAGTCCTTTGGAATGAATCACTGTTTCTCCACAGGATGCAACCTTGGCACCACACTCTAACCATCTGAGCTCTTACCTTCCCTTCTATCTGCCATCAAGCCATTATTTATTTTTAAAGATGTGTTTTCAAGCCATCCAAAGTCAAAAGCCCTTTTAAAGTTGAAATCCTTTAACCACAGAGCAAGCCTTGCTCCTGTGCTGAATTCGATGGGACTTTGAACACATATCTGTCTGTAGTGGTGCTGACAGTTCCACTGAGTTCCACTATAATCAATGAGAATTAAGAGTGTTTAACTTAGGTTGTTACTATCTACTGTACAGTATTAGTTTTATACAAAGCTCTCCCGTAAATAATTGAAGTACTACAAAAATAAAATATTTACATACCTTATCATCTACTGTATCTATCTATCTATCTATCTATCTATCTATCTATCTATCTATCATCTATCTATCTATCTATCTATCTATCTATCTATCCATCCATCCATCTATCTAATCATGTCATTAAAGGGTCTAACAAAACAGATATATTAAAGGTTTAAAACAAAACATTTCAGTTCCCCTCTTTTTTTAGCTGCTCTGGTGTGAAAAGGGTTCACATCAAAGCAGCCAAGAAGGCAGAAACCGAAACATTTCACTTCAAAACTTTTAAATAACTCTTTCATGTTAGTCACTGCAGTACGTATATGGTTTCAGGGATTAGCTACATATTTTGTGGTCCATAGCAAATTTGTCTGAAGTGCTCTTTTGTTGCTTTAAAGCTGACCGGCTGCAAAATCATGCTATAGCACTTTCTTTTACCTTACATGTGAAGAATATTTGTCACTGATATCCCAGGTCGCCTTCAGCTTCCATCTCCTGAAAACCAAAGAATTCTGAGTGATTCTTTTCCTCTCGAATCTCCCCTAAGTTAGAAGACCCTTTTTTTCCCTTACAATATCACAGCTGGACTTGAGCAATCAATGAAAAGATGAAAGAGGTTCCAAACGTTCTTATCAGTCAGCTGGCATCTGTCAGTCATCTCCACGTTCGATGGTCCTCAAGCCAAGCTAATGTGAGATGGAGAAAGAGAGGGGGACCTCTATTTGTAAGGAACCCAGCCCCAAATCTCCATGTCTGATGGCTGTTACGTTATTCTTCTAAGGTTCCCCATCTGTCTCCGTCTTATCAGCTGCCCGCAGATGGACAGACAAAATGGGAAGGAGGCCAAGTTTCAAGCCCACGTCATCCGCAGCTTATCACCAGCAGTCAATAGTCTACTCCCAAAATGTTTACAGAAACCGCAGCATAAGTAGTTTGTTTTTATGTCTATGAAATCATGAAATCCTAGAGTTGGAAGGAACCACAGGGGTCATCAAGTCCAACCCCCTGCAATGCAGGAATTTTTTGCCCAAGGTGGGGCTTTAACCCTTGACCCCAAAATTAAGTGTCTCATGCTCTAGTTAAGTACAGGGAAGGAATTCTGAAGGGCATTTTGTTCATTAAAATGCCTGGCTTTTGCTCAATGCATCAAGCTCCTCCTTAAATAACTGTACAGTGGTACCTCTGGTTACGAACTTAATTTGTTCTGGAGGTCTGTTCTTAACCTGAAACTGTTCTTAACCCATAGCTGTCAACGTTTCCCTTTTTTAAAAGGAAATTCCCTTATTCTGAATAGGATTCCTCGCAAGAAAAGGGAACAGTTGACAGCTGTGTCTTAACCTGAGGTACCACTTTAGCTAATAGGGCCTCCCGCTGCCGCCAGCGTGTGATTTCCGTTCTCTTCCTGGGGCAAAGTTTGTAACCCAAGGTACTATTTCTGGGTTAGCAGAGTCTGTAACCGGAAGTGTTTGTAACCCGAGGTGTTTGTAACCCGAGGTACCACTGTACGTATGTTTGCATATTGCTCCACAGAAGGAGCAGAACCTGTCCCCACCAGAGGTGCTCCTCCTAGCATCTCATATAACCCTCCTTTGAACAGACTTTGGATAACAAGTGCAAAGAACGACAGGACTCGTATGTATTTATTTATTAAGCCATTTATATACTGCTTCACCCTTAGCATTTCTAACAAGCTGTATGGCTCACTGGTAGAGCATATATTTTGCACCCCAATCTGATTATTTGGCATCACTCTGAGAGTTTATAGTAGCTGGCTGTGTGTGTTTTATGATATTCATCTGGAGAGTAGCTAGAGAGATAGGGCGAAACTGCCCTTTGGTCCAGTCCCTATCACAATTCAATTCCCCCCTGCCATGGTTGCTAATTAATAAACAGCAAACAGGATATAAAATGCAGACATACACTTAACGTACAGTCCAGCTTGGTCATTACTGTAAGTCACCTCCTTATCTGGAATAGAGCATGTTCAGGTTTCTTTCACTTCCACGTGAACCTAGTGAAATTTCCCTCTTAAATTTCCATATTAATGAAAGCTGAACCATGCAGGAAATTCTTCTTCTGTAACTGATTGCCCAGAAACATGGCCTTACTTTGCATAATGATTACTCTAGGTTGGAAATGGACAGCAGTTTTAAGAGCTGAAGGTGGAATGAGAGAGAGGCATGGTCCTTTTGGTCTCAGGGGTTAAACAGTTTTGGCAGGTATCTGAAGCAATACACAACGAAACCCTCTGCAAACCTGTTTATGAGAGATGACTTATGGCAGTGGTGAGGAATCTCTGGTCTTGGCCTGCTGAAGGGTCCAATGTGGCATGTGAGGCTCTTTCTCTAAAACCACACCTACCTGTCAATCAGCTAATATCATTGTGTGATGTCAGCTGATGCATGGGACTCAGATCTGCATTGGCTGCGCCCGCCAGCTCCCTATAGGGAACTGATACACACAGGGAACGCAGAAGACTTTAATCCTCCACTCATTGGCTGATGAGTGGAAGTTAAATCCTACTCAGGCCCCTGCAAGGGAGCAGGACTGAACTCTCCCCTCATCTGCTGATGAGCAAAACGTTGAATCCTGCCAGGTGTTTCTTCGCCAGCACATTTCCTGAGGGGAATGCACTAGCAAAACAGAAGCCTCCCTCCAAAGGATGCAAGGCGAATTTTGACAGGTGTGTGGGACCATCCACCTATCATTCACCTGCTGGCATCATGATGTCAGGTGATTGATAGGTGGGTGGCTCCATTCACCTGTCAAAGTTGGTCAGCAGTGATGGTGGTGGTGGAAGATCAGGATCTGGCCCACTGCGCCAAGAAAATTCCCCATTCCTGGTGAACAGGGTACCAAAAATGATGCCTGTTTCTCATGCCACCTTCAACTCTACAACATTTGAATCTGAAAGGTTGGGGTTGAGGAATTAGAAGAAGAAGAAAATGGAAAAGATACAATTCCAAAACCCTTGAAAACAAACATTACATACTTATTACCTAGTACTTCCCCCAGCCACCCGCAGCTTGCCTCCACCACAATTCGACTTCTTTAAATCTCTATCTCCACATTTATCTTTGCATTCTCCAAATGTATCATTCTTTGTACATCTTTTATCTCTTTTCTTATTCATACATATACTTTACATTTTTATTCTAGGCATATCAGCACATCTTTCTTAGAACAACATTTTAACATGTAATCTTTGAAACATTTCCATTTTAAAATTTTTGATTTGACTGATATCTTATAATTGATGTTAGCTTTGCCAGTTCTAAATATTCATTTAATTTGCAAATCCACTCCCCTTTTGAGGGCAAGATCTCAGATTTCCATTTAGAAACAGTCACTACCCTAGCTGCTTTAGTTGCATATAGAGAAGTTCTTTTATTCATCTGCAGTATATCTTTCCCTATCAGACCTAGGAGATATGCCTCTGGTTTTTTAACAATTGGGATTTTCAATGTTTTCTTTAATTCCTCATGTATTAATCTCCAAAATTTCCTAATCTCCTCACAACCCCACCACATGTGTATTGTTGTTCCTGCGTCTTTACCACATGAAACCAGAGACTCTTAAATCCTTAAAAATGCATGGCGTGGCGCTGGCGGGGAATTCTCCGCTCACTCTTTTAAGTCGTTCAGGCGGAGTGAAACACCTCCACCCACATAGAAGAAAGGATAAACTACCTCTCCGTTGCGGGGAACATCTTTCTTAATGACTTTACCAGCCATGTAAAAAGTCACGGTGTCTTGATCGCAATCCAGAAGAACCCCAATGGTTCCAGAGCCTTGGGGAGGTGGTTGGGGGTCGCTTTGCCGACGCTGAAGCCACCAGAGACCTTCCTGCACAATCCCCTCCTCTGGGGTAAGGGAGAGGTAGACATCCCTTTTCACAGACTCCCGTGCTACCCCGACTGCCCATTCCCTCTGGTTTCCGTACACCACTTCCCAGCAATGTTTCCCTGATTTAAACCCTGGAGAGCCCAACACGGCAGGGCTTTTAGTGAACCTCTTGGGGTTGGGAGGCACGGGGTGCTCCACACCTTCCGATGTCACAGTCTTCCGGTCTGTAGACACAACAAGTGCTGGGTGGGCAGTGTCCGGGTTAAAGGTCACTTTAGCTGCAACTGGGGGGAGACAGAACATCAAAGTGTTATGGGCCCAACCAAGTCCTTGCAGAGGAGGGTTGGGCCAAGCCTAATCTCCCCCCCTCGCCCCTGGCTGTGTACACACCATATATTTAAAGTACATTTAAAGCACATCCTGCCTCTAATAATAATAATAATAATTTATAATTTGTACACCGCCCATCTGGCTGGGTTTCCCCAGCCACTCTGGGCGGCTTCCAACAAAAGATTAAAAATACATTAAAACATCAGTCATTAAAAACTTCCCTAAAAACAGGGCTGCCTTCAGATGTCTTCTAAATATCAGGTAGTTGTTTATTTCTTTGACATCTGATGGGAGGGCGTTCCACAGGGCAGGCGCCACTCCCAAGAAGGCTCTCTGCCTGGTTCCCTGTACCCTCACTTCTCGCAGGGAAGGAACTGCCAGAAGACCATTGGATCTGGACCTCAGTGTCTGGTGGAGATGCTCCTTCAGGTATACTGGGAATTCTGGGAATGGTAGTTTGCCCCATCACAGCACTATAATTTCCAGCACCCTCAGAAAACTACACTTTTCATTATTCTTTAAGGGGGTGAAAGGGACATGTGCTTTAATGCATAGTGTGTATACAAGCTAAGCAACATGGAACTTTGCTCCAACAAGTCCATCTCTCTTTCCTGGGTAAGCCATTATCTTTCCTTTCTTTGGTAGATGTACTGTGTGTGTGCGCGCGTGCGCACGCGCACACACACACATACACACACAGCACTTCGAAATGGGGACTTAATTTGTGCATGAGAGTTTTGGCTAGAAGCTTGTCTTGTTCTGCACTGGACCCAGAGTTATGGCTTGGGGATCTCCCTGGGAACCAAATACACAGGCAAGACCAGTAGAGTGCCGATGCTTTGAGCCCCTCCATCTTATGCTCAGGTTGTGTATATATGTGCAAATAAAACCATAAATCTTAAAGACACCACATTCTCTTTTGACCTTCATTCTAAGAAAACTGAACCCTGCCTGGGTAAGCACAGGCACCCCTGGAGTCTCTTGCCGCTCAGAGGTTGGGGTACGCACAAGAGAGCATTTCTATGATGGTCCCTTCAGCAATTACACCAGAGATGCTGAACCTGAGACCTTCGAGTTGTGCTGGACTACATGCTGGCTGGGGCTGATGGGGCTTGTACTGTAGTCCAACTTTTAGAGGGTAGCTGTATCCCCACCTCTGAATTTAACACAGCTAGGGCTGTCATACATCTGGAATTTCCTGGACATAGCAGTCAGAACAGTGTCCAGCTAGAAATCACTGAAATGTCTGGGAAAATCCGGACATATGGCAACCGATTTCAAAAGCCTATATTTTGGTGAATTTCCTTTAAAATAGCTCAAAAACTTCACTCTTATTATTTTTAATATTTTGCACACACACAAAAGTTCAACTTGGTCAAAAGAAGCTCAACAACTTTTGTGCCCAGATTCTCACCTTTTTGAAATATGGCAACCCTCACAAAGCCCCAAAGTGCCTTGCAACGTCGCCAGCTTTGAATGCACTGGGATTTTCTGGCAGTATTTCTCAATTCAGCCAGAATGACTTTTAGATAGCTGCATCATCAGCATCATCATCATCATCATCATCATCATCATCATCATCATCATTATTCCAACCCTCACCCCACAGTCTTATTTTACTCATCGTTTACCTTGGTAGCATCCCCTTGGTAGTGAAGCCAGGACTTTCCCACCACCTTTCTGCTCAGCCAGAAAGCACAGCATTAGCCACAGGATACAATAGAATCCTAGGGAGGCACAAAGGGGAAAAGAAAATGAAACCAAGAACAAGATGCTTCCATAAATAGAACCAGCATGGACTAGTGGTTAGGGTCTTGGACCAGGACCTGGGAGGCCAGGGTTCAAATCCCCACTTGGCCATAAAGCACACTGGGTGAACTTGGGTCCGTCACTATCACTCAGCCTAATGCACCTCACAGAGCGGCTGTGAGGAAAAGGTGGGATATAAATGTAATAATACCGTATTTTTCGCCCCATAGGACGCACCGGCCCATAGGACGCACCTAGGTTTTTTTTGGGGGGGGAAATAAAGGGGGGAAAATTCCCTTTATTCCCCCCCCCAAAACCAGGTCGGGGAATCCAAACACAGATTTTCCCTTCATTTTTGGAGGGGAAAAAGTGCGTCCTATAGGGCGAAAAATACGGAAATTATAATAAACTAGGATGCCATGGGGAGGTGATGGTGTTTACTTATGTGTCCTTTATAGAGGATGTTCAGTATTTTGCAGAGAGCTTTACGGTCTTTGCTGTGTTTGCCCTCAGAGCATCCTTGCCAGGTAATTTCCTCTATATTACCAGCCCTGCCAAAGAAGACATTGGGTTTAAGCCAAGCCTGACTGACTTGGATGGCGGCCCGAATCTACAAATGTAGGTCCGGCTAAGTAGCCTCTGGACCCTTTCAGTCTTGCCTTATGATATCCAACGGGTTCTGAGATAAAACGAATAGCAGCAGTTCTGGCCATTACCTTTCAGCGTCGGCTGAACACCACTTCTCATTGGAAAGTTCCGGAAGCTCAGCCAAGAGACCAGAGAAAAAGACATAGCTGCCAGGACCTCTTCCTTCTCACTGAGGGTGGCCGCAAAGAAATAAAAACAAATGAAATATAATAAATATTTGTTTTTGTTTTTTTAAAATACAATCAATAGAAACTTTTAGGGGGAAAGTTATTTATGTATGCTACAAGAGCGGCAAGAGTCTTGATAGCACAAGGATGGAAGAATGAGGAAACCCCGACAAAAGAAGAGTGGCAAGAGAAATTGATGAACTATGCAGAACTGGCTAAATTGACATACAAACCGCGAGATAAGGACAACTGTGACTTCAAAGAAGAATGGGAACTTTTTACAAATTACTCAAAAAGACAACAAAATGAATTGGACTCCTTGGCAGGTTTTGAATAAACATACACAAATTTATTGATTGTTAACATAGTAGACAGATAATGTAGGGATATATACAATTTTACAGTACGCAGAGAATAATATGTGTTGAGAAATAAGAGAGAGGAGCTGAGGGAAGTCTCAGCAGGGAGGGTTTGATGGGGAGGTGGGGGGGGAAAGGGGGAAATAATGAATATGATATGTTTTGATATTTTGTTATGTTGAAATTGTTAATAAAAAATTTATATAAAAAAGAAACTTTTAGGGGGAAAGTTGTTACTGTTTTGTTACATTGGAATCAACTCAAAAGAAACAAAGCAGTAATTATGGAGCTATTAGATATAATGCATTTAACTGTATATCTCTTAGGTTTGTAAGGCAATTATATATTTCATACTCATGGAATTTGGGGGGGAAAACAGTATTAAAAACCAAAAGTAATACTTTGTCCAGCTGTTAATCCCACTATGAGTGCGAGATTGGGATCAGGACTACACTGATAATAGGACCCATGGAGGGGAAGGTGGGAAGTCTAGATATTCGGAGAAATGTCTCAATATAGATATTTTATTTTGTACAGTCATACCTCGGAAGTTGAACGGAATCTGTTCCGGAAGTCTGTTTGACTTCCAAAACGTTCAGAAACCAAGGAACGGCTTCTGATTGGCTGCAAGAAGCTCCTGCAGCCAATCGGAAGCCACATAAACCGCATCGAACGTTCAGGTTCCAAAAGAACGTTCGCAAACCAGAACACTCACTTCCAGGTTTGCGGTGTTCGGGAGCCAAAATGTTCAACTCACAAGGCGCTCAGCTTCCGAGTGGTTTACAAGCCAACACACAGCCTCTTTTTTCTGTTTTCTTTTTAAGGCCTTCCATAATGAAGCTTGCTAGTAGAATACATGCATTAGGTCACACCACATGTTTTCCACTAGCCCTTGCACAACAACTCACAGAATTGCAGCACTTCCACAATTTATTCAGTTTATGTATCACACTTTCATGGAGATCAAGGGGGGAGCTGAAAACTAGGGTGGGTGTAGGATTTGCAGCTGTGGACACTTTTAATTTGGGAGCAATAGAAAGTCCAAAAGTACCCAGTTTGGCAAATCGAGACTTGCTTTAATCATCAGGGATCACGATTTAAGGTGACGAATCAGTCTCACATTTTCAATCAGCATAGCATTCTGGTGGCAGATCATCACGTCCTGACATGTGTTTTGAAACCTTTAATCTTTATTTCCAATGAAATTTAGACATGTTTATGCAGAAACCTAGACAGCATCTTAAAAAGCTGAGACATCACCTTGCCAACAAAGGTCCGTATAGTTAAAGCTATGGTTTTCCCAGTAGTGATGTATGGAAGTGAGAGCTGGACCATAAAGAAGGCTGATTGCCGAAGAATTGATGCTTTTGAATTATGGTGCTGGAGGAGACTCTTGAGAGTCCCATGGACTACAAGAAGATCAAGCGTATCCATTCTGAAGGAAATCAGCCCTGAGTGCTCACTGGAAGGACAGATCCTGAAGCTGAGGCTCCAAGACTTTGGCCCTCTCATGAGAGGAGAAGACTCCCTGGAAAAGACCCTGATGTTGGGAAAGATGGAGGGCACAAGGAGAAGGGGGTGACAGAGGACAAGATGGTTGAACAGTGTTCTCGAAGCTACCAGCATGCGTTCGACCAAACTGCAGGAGGCAGTGCAAGACAGGAGTGCCTAGCGTGCTCTGGTCCATGGGGTCACGAAGAGTCGGACATGACTAAACGACTCAACAACAACAACAACAACATGCAGAAAGTAAAGGTAATTGTGCTGGGCCACAAGATTTGTGAATGTGAAATGCTCACAATGTTCAAAAAATCAAATTCTGGTATGCTATTAGTCTTTGGATTTCAGCCATCACCATTTACAGACTTTTAAGCCACGTAACCCATTCCGCAATGAAATAAAACACATGAAATATTCCTTGCATCACATGATCCTGTACAAGATGTTCAATAGATGATGCTTTGCATTTCACAAACAATTGTTCCAGCAATCAACACTTATACCTGCATCGTAATGGCTTACCTTGTTTTCCAGAAAGAAACGTATTTTTATTTGCGCTGACAGTGCCCAGCCTATTCCAGAAAGCTGGCAGGACTTCTCTGTGGTTAATGACTGGAGCTCACTTTGCTGAGGGCTTTTAAATGATCTAACAAGGATGTGGCAAGTCTTCCAACAAGGATGTGGGGACACATCTAACCCTTTCCTAGATTGCAAAACAGCCTGTAGAGCCTGTTCTACAGCACTCTCCGAGTGGCTTATAGGGGAGCTAGCAAGTAGAAGTTTATTCTTTCTTTTTGAATTCTATAAGTTTTAGCTGATGCAAGTTCAGGAAACATTGCAAGCCCCCAGGAAAGACTTCATTTAGGAAGAGAAGGTCTTTCTTTCAGCTGTTGTACCACATATTGGGAACTTGGATGGCACTGTGGTCTAAACCACAGAGCCTAGGACTTGCCAATCAGAAGGTCGGTGGATTGAATCCCCGTGACGGGGTGAGCTCCCGTTGCTCGGTCCCTGCTCCTGCCAACCTAGCAGTTTGAAAGCACGTCAAACTGCAAGTAGATAAATAGGTACCACTGCGGCAGGAAGGTAAACGGCGTTTCCGTGCACTGCTCTGGTTTGCCAGAAGCGGCTTAGTCATGCTGGCCACATGACGGAAGCTGTACGCTGGCTCCCTCGGCCAATAAAGCGAGATGAGCGCCGCAACCCCAGAGTCGGTCACGACTGGACCTAATGGTCAGGGATCCCTTTACCTTACCACATATTGAGAAATGATATTGTTGCGCACACAGGTGGTAAGAAGTTCCAGAAACTGTGCTGCCTGGAGTTGGGGTTCCTTTAGAAGAGAAAGCACTGGAGACTTGAGGCACTTTATATACAAATGTACAGGGAGAGAATAAGGGGTCCTACCTTGTAGATGATCTGCTGTCTCGCACCAGACTCCCAGAGACAGAGAGAGCTGTTCACAAGCTGTCTTTAGGTCTGTCTAACTGCTCACTCACTGTCTGTTCCCAAAAGTGCCCCAAATGCCAGGGTTGGACGCCTCCCTCATCATTTCCACTCCCAACCTCTGAAGGCTTTCATATTTAAAACACAAGAGAGAACTTCAGTTTCGGTCCCATCGATGAAACCAAGATGCTGGCAACGAACCAGCAAGCTGCTCCACAAAAGCAATTCTTTGTGCCAGTATCGCTTACGCCTCCACGGGGCCCAGGAAGTGGCGTACAACAATTAAAAAGGACAATGAGACGTACAACCGGTTCCAACACATGTTGTACCCATTGTAGCTTTTCTTTTTCCTTTTTACAAATAGAAGAGAGAGAAAGAAATGTCGTCAGTTGACTTTTCAGCAAAATAACATACCATTGAGCCTGACGTGAACATTAATTGCTTTGTGTTACATTGATCAATGATGTAACCCTTACAAAAATTATATGGGCAGTCCATATATCCAAGTAGGTTTTAGAGTGATGATTATACACTATGCAGTCAAGCACGGAAAGGGCAGAGAGATCTTCAGACCACCAAGAGTACATGGGCTTGCCCTTGAAGATTATTATTACAGTGGTACCTCGGGTTAAGAACTTAATTCGTTCCGGAGGCCCGTTCTTAACCTGAAACTGTTCTTAACCTGAAGCACCACTTTAGCTAATGGGGCCTCCCGCTGCCACCGCGCGATTTCTGTTCTCATCCTGAAGCAAAGTTCTTAACCCAAGGTAATATTTCTGGGTTAGCGGAGTCTGTAACCTGAAGCGTATGTAACCTGAAGCGTATGTAACCCGAGGTACCACTGTATTATTATTATTTCTGACTTTTAGAAGACATCTGAAGGCAGCCTTGTACAGGGAGGTTTTTAATGTTTTAGGTTCTTTGTGTTTGAACATTTTGTTGGATGCCACCTAGAGTGGCTGGGGCAGCCCAGTCAGATGGACTGTTTATCATCATCATCATCATCATCATCATCATCACCATCACCACCACCACAGAAACTTCAATTGGTCAAAAATGCTGTGGTCAGATTCCTGGCTGATATTCCATCAGGGTTTTTATTATTATAAAAACTATTAATTGTTGAGTATTGAAAATAAAAAATAACGATCGGCGATAAAGGAAAATATTATGAAAATGGTATATAGATGGTACATTACACCGGTTAAGCTAGCAAAAATGTGTAAAACATGTAACAAGTGCTGGAAATGTAAAGAAAAAGAAGGATCTTTCTTTCACATGTGGTGGGAATGTAAGAAGGTTAAGGGTTTCTGGGAAATGATATATAATGAGTTGAAAAAGAGGTTTAAATACACATTTGCAAAGAAACCAGAAGCCTTTTTGTTAGGAATAACAGGAAGAGAGATCAACAGAAGGGACTATAAACTTTTTCAATATGCAGTAACAGCGGCAAGAATATTAATGGCCCAAAAATGGAAACAACAAGAACTACCGACACTTGAAGAGTGGAGAATGAAACTTATGGATTACGCAGAACTGGACAAAATGACTGGGAAAATTAGATATCAAAAGGATCACAAATTCATTGAGGACTGGGGAAAGTTTACGGACTATCTGAAAAATATATGTGATGTACAGACAACGTTAGTGGGTTTTAAAGAAGCTTTGTGAATGTTAAAGACGTATTGTAAAAGAAAAAATAACCTGATAAGTGAGTACCAATCGGCAATATGAGAAATGGAAAATGTGTAATGAATAGATAATATGGATGATTGGTGGAGGAGCTGGTGGAAGTACAAAAAATGTGAAACATGAGATTAGGATGTGCTGAATAATTTGTAAAAGAAAATCTAATAAAAATTTATATATATAAAAAAAGAAAGAAAATAAAAAATAACGAATGGAACATCTCCCCTCCCCGCTTCTTTACACAACCTGAAGGCATAGATCAGATCTAAATAATAGCAGTAAAGATCATGTAAGCACTGAGGTGGAGAGAGTCTGAAAGTTCCTGGAGTCAATATAAAGGAAGATGTTGACGCAGCCCAATATTACGGAAAGCGGCAGGTATTGCTTCTCTGCAGAGTTTTTGCTTGTGTGCGGGACGAATGGCCACCAGTCCACCATGAAAGTCTCTCGGTTTTTTGCCCTCTATTTCTTGCGTTTGTCTGGCAGTTTCTAGGCCTGGGTCCCAGAGCTTTTTATTTCATCCTGCCGCTTTCGCTGGGAAAACCCCTGGTTTGCTGATGAATCAGAATTAATGTCAATCTGCAGAAAACTAGATTGATCCCCCCCTCCCGATTCAGCAGTAAACAGCAGGTTCTCTCAGGGAAAGAGGCAGGGAAAACCTCTCAGACCCAAGTGTGGATCAGCCCTGAGACAAAGATTAACAGAAGAAAAGCAGAAAAAGCATAAATAAAAGGATCACAGGACTAGAGTATCTCCTGTGAGGAAAAGTTACAATGCCTGGGTCTTCTTACTTAGAGGAAAAGGTGAAGAAGCGGGGACATGACAGAGGTATATCAAATTACACATGATGTGGAGAAAAGGGACAGAGATATTTTTTCTCTCCCTCTCCAATCATACTAGATAACTAGAACCTGAAGTGATCTTTCTTGCATAATTATAGAATGCAAAGTAATTTGATTAAGCTCATTATTGTGAGATTCGAGACAGACGAAAGGAAGTACACACTAAAGGAAATACAGCATAGAGCTAAACTCTCGATTTCGCTTCCGCAAGATGCAGCAATGGCCAGCTTGGACAGCTCATACCCTCCAACATTTCTCTGATGAAAATAGGGACATCCCATTCCATAATGATAAGTTTGCTATTTATACCCCACACATCTTGCTGAATTGCCCCGGTCACTCTGGGCAGCTTCCAACATATATAAAAACATAATAAAAAAGTAAACTTTTTTCTTTTAAGTGGCACCTCGGGATGCGAACGGGATCCGTTCTGGAGCCCCGTTTGCATCCCAAAGCAAACGTAACCTGTGTCCGCGCGTCTGCACATGTGCAGGTCACGTTTCGGCGCTTCTGCGCAAGCACATGACGTCATTTTGACGGTCTGCGCATGTGCAGAAGTAAAGCGCTCCGTTACTTCCAGGTCACCGCGGAGCGCAACCCGAAAATGCCTAACCCGAAGTGTATTCATCCCGAGGTATGACTGTACAGGATTGCCTTCAGACGGCTCAAGGGTCAGATAACTCTATACAGTGGTACCTCGGGTTACATACGCTTCAGGTTACATACGCTTCAGGTTACAGACTCCGCTAACCCAGAAATAGTACCTCGGGTTAAGTACTTTGCTTCAGGCTGAGAACAGAAATCGTGCTCCAGTGGCAAAGCAGCAGGAGGCCCCATTAGCTAAAGTGGTGCTTCAGGTTAAGAACAGTTTCAGGTTAAGTACAGACCTCCGGAACGAATTAAGTACTTAACCCAAGGTACCATTGTACCCTCCAGCATTTCTCCAATGAAAATAGGGACATCCTAAGGAAAAGTGGGACATTCCGGGATCAAGTCAGAAACCGGGACTTTTTCTCTAAATCAGGGCATACCTGGGAAATAGCAGGTCTGGACTTGGAGGATCTGATTGGTTTCAAAAGGGATTAGACACATGCATGCAGGATAAAGCTATGAGTGGCTACTAGCTGCAATGGCTGTGGTACAATACAAGAACATAAGCTTCTGAATATTAGTTTCTGTGATTCACAAACTGAGAGTGGACTGTTGCTTGTGGGCTTCCACAGGGATCCAAAGGGCCACAGAGAAAACAAGATGCTTGACTATTGAGATTAGGCTTCCAGTCTGACCTGGGAGGTTCTTTTTATGTTCTTCTGACTTTAGAAGCCTTTTACTGTGTCATACTTTTTAACCATCTAGTTCAATATATTCTGCACGGCAGCTCTCCAGTGGTCTTCTGGCCATGATTCTTTTAAGGGGGAGTTGCCAGAGACTGAACTCCACCCCAATCCAATAGTGTTTTTTTTGTTTTTCCCTGAGGAAGAAATCCCTTTCCCTTTTCATAACCCTTATCTAGTCCTCCTAACCACACCCAAAGCCTAACTAAGTGAGCAGTGTTTCCCAACCTTTGGTCTCCAGCTGTTTTCGGACTATAATTCCCAACATCCCTGACCACTGGGCTTGCTAGCTAGGGATGGTGGGAGTTGTAGTCCGAAAACAGCTGGGGACCCAAGGTTGGGCAAAACTGCTAAGCGAGGCTTCTGCAGCTCAGAGCTGACCAGTTACTGAACCATGTGATAGTTCTGTAGGAAGCCTGGTCACATGGTTGCATCACAGAGCAACATTGTGATGACACAATTACTTACAGGAATAAGGCAGGTGTTTCCCAAATCCCATAGGTGTACTCCTTTTTAAATACGATTATCAACCTCGCCCTTTTTATTTTGATTATCATCGTCTTGTCACCCTGATCAATGGACCAAACGGAATAGTAAATGTGGGTTAGGGGTTGTGGGGTTGTACCTGCTAGTCCCATTCCTGACCTCCATTAGTTGATTCTGCTCTTCTGTGCAGAGTCAATGTGTCTACCACATGCATATGCAAAGATCCCATGAAGAAGAGATGGACCCACTCATGCAGATCAGCATCAGGACCAGCGGTCAAAATGTTGTATCTCACACAAGCCTGCCCCTTGTCTTGGCCAACTTAACAGGGCTTATATTTCCTTTACAGCACCTTGAGGGAACCTGTGGCCCTCCAGATACTGTTGGCCAAAAGCTCCCATCACTCCAATCATTGTCTCTGCCGGCTGGGACTGATGGAGTTCCAACAACATTTGGGAGTGCTACTGGTTTCCTAGCCCTGTTTCAGAAGGCAACACTGGGATGGAACATTTGTAAAAAACCTGCTCTGGAGAATGTGAGCTGCTGGGAAATGGAGGCTCTTTATCTTCCCTTCCCATTCACACCACACCTCCTTTGAGCGGCAGGCAGGCAGCCGAGGCCATTGTTAAGGAAAAACGCCAGCAGGGCCGTTTCTTGAGGCTCTGGTGGCCTCTCTGGTGTGGAGTGCCTCCCATCAGCTCCAACTGTTAGCCCAAATTAATAATAAAGTAGGTGCTCTTGCTTTTTGTGGTTTTACGAAGTAGCAATCTAGTATTGAAAAGAAAAGAAAAGGAAAAGGCTTTTCCTGACATGGAGATGTCTAGTGGGGGAAAGTAGGTAAAGGTAAAGGGACCCCTGACCATTAGGTCCAGTCGTGACCGACTCTGGGGTTGCGGCACTCATCTCGCTTTACTGGCTGAGGGAGCCGGCGTACAGCTTCCGTGTCACGTGGCCAGCATGACTAAGCCGCTTCTGGCGAACCAGAGCAGTGCACAGAAACACCGTTTACCTTCCCGCCAGAGCGGTACCTATTTATCTACTTGCACTTTGACGTGCTTTCAAACTGCTAGGTTGGCAGGAAGTGGAGGAAAGTATAACCTGCTAAATTTCCATGCCAGCTCTACTTTTTTTTAATAGGACGAGGGGGATGGAGCAGGTGAGGCGAGTTTGTGAAAGGTGAGTTCTCAAGAACAAAACGGAGGAAAGTGATTGGCTGTTGGGAACAGAAGCAGGCTGGGATTGATTCCGTTCCATCTATAAATAGTTTGGACAGGAGTCACACAAGTCAGTCTCATCAGAGGCTCCATGCAGTGAGTAACAGAGTCCAAAAGAAGGGCAGCAACCCCACAAGAAGTGACAATGATTGAGGTTATGACGCCTGGAGGTACACAGGCCCCAGTTCCTAGGAGAAAGAGGCCAGGCCGAGGCAAGAGAGGAGAAACTCGTTTCCCCGAAAAGTCGTCAATAATTACGAGGTCAATGCAAAGGAGGAGAAGCTTGAATCCTGGTAAGACCATCAAGTCCCTCCCTAATATCTCAGGGCTCGTTGTCCAAGCGATTGCCGCAAGTGCGTCGAACGGCCTCACCCTCACAGAGCTGAAGGAAGTCCTCAGCGCCAAGGGCTACAATGTGAGGAGGCAAAGCCCCCGAACTCAGAGGAAAATGCACGCCTTGGTGTTGAAAGGCGCCGTGGTGCGCATGACTCACAGCGATGGCTCAAAGTTTTTCGTCATCAGGAAGCACCAGAGCAAGGCCAGCAAAATATTTGAAAACCCCAAAAGGACTGCAGGGGCAAGGAAAGTCCGAGCTGGGCGAAGGCATGGCGCACACACTGGCACAAAAACGAAAGGAGAAGCGGAGGGAGCCAAGAGCTCTGCGGATAAGACGGGAGAGGCTCACCAGAAACTCCGAATCTCCAACAGGAGGAGACGATGCCCCAGGAAAAATGGCACTGCCCGGAGGTCACAGAGGCTTGCCCAAAAAGCTGCTTCTAGCACGTCCGACAACTCGGATAGCAAAGCCGAAGATCAGCGCTGTTCCAGCAGGAGTGCTGCATCTGCTTTGAAGACCACCAGGAACCTCAGGAGCAGGCCTGCCTCTGCGGAGAAATCGAAAAGGGCTAGCAGCAAAAGCACTTCGGAAAGGTCAAGGTCTTCTAAGAGCAACAGCACAGCCTCTCCGAAAGGTGTGGGGAAGCCCTACAGCAAGGAAACACCCAGTGTGAAGAAAACAAGATTCTGTAGGAGCAGAGATGTTTCCTCTGCCAAAGAACAAAACTCCAAGGGGAAAGCTGTGTTTCCCCCCCGAAGGCCCAAGCGCAGAGCTAGACGAAGGAGATAGCGGTACCAAAGTCCAAGGCAGGAAAGGCCTTAGAAAGGTTGCGTTTTGCTAATATAGATGTGTGTCTTTTTTTCAGAACTATGTAAAATTCAATAAAGATAACTAATAAGCCCAAACAAGCAGCCTGCAAGAGTGGTTTTACTGTCTTATGAGCCAGAGTATTTTATCTATTCATAGGTATTCATAACTATTCATAGGCAGCCAGAGTATTTTATCTATTCATAGGTTTCGATTCAAAGCCATGGCCACTTCCAAAGAGCCCCCCGGATCAGGTCCATATATAGTCCAGCTCCCTGTTCTCACTGCAGCCCCACAGATGCCTGCAGACCCTCCAAGTGTCCCTATTTCCCAGGGACAGTCCCAGATTTACAGAAACCATCCTGGTTTCTGATTTGATCCCATAATGTCCCGCTTTTCCTTAGAACATCCCTATTTTCGCCTGATAAATATTGGAGGGCATGGAAGGACGTCCTATTTTCATCGGAGAGTTGTTGGACGGTGTGGAGTTAAGTGACCCCCGAGCCAAGGCGATAAGTAACTATACAACCTTTAGAAGACATTTGAAGGAAGCACTGTATAAGGAAGGTTTTTAAAAAATATGTTTAATGTTCTATTTTTATATATGTTAGAAGCTGCTCAGAGCAACTAGACCAACACAGTCAGATGGGCAGGAAGAAAATAATAATAATAATAATAATAATAATAATAATAATAATAATATAGTCCCTATTTTCATCAGAGAAATGTTGGAGGGTATGAAAATATCTCTCCCCTGCCCTCACTCTCCACTGCACAGACCAGGCCCATGCAAACCCCTTCCTTTCACACTTCCGGCTCCACCCCCCCCAAAAGACAACCATGTTTTTCTAGGGGCAGGTGGCAGCCCTAGGGTTAGCCCACACCATTTTGCAGTCCTGTCTCCCCTCATCCTCTTCTTTCAGAACTGGCAGCCATTTTGTGCTATGCCACACGCTCCATAGCAGCCATTTTGTGGCTGCCGCCCGTTGCGCTCTCCTGACATTCCAAATGGGCACACTGGCCCTAAAAGCTTGGTGGTCTCTGGGTTGCCATTTAGGTACCATCTATCAGTACTCAGTCTCCGTTGCTTTTATTATTGCAAGAAATGCCCCCTGCCCCCCCCCCCCCGTTAAACATGCCACAGCTTTAACGATGGTAGCTGCTTGCCGCAAGGAAACAGAGGAAACACATCCACTCAGATTGCTTGTTTTAAAATAATGAGTTATAATGGTGTTTAAGGATTCCTGAGTTTCAGGGATTTGCTGCGAATCCTTCCAACACATCCTTTTTGCCCTGTGTCTTGGAGGTACCGGCAACTTCCTTGGCTGGTTGCAATAGCACAAGTAACTTCTAAGTGAGTTCGGTGAAATGAGAGAGGTGAATATTTTCCCTGATACTGAGGAACGCTCCCTGTTGCTATCAGTGTATACACATTTCTGCCATTGTAGCATAATGGTTAGAGCAGGGGTCAGCAAACTTTTTCAGCAGGGGGCCGGTCTACTGTCCCTTAGACCTTGTGGGGGGCCGGACTATATTTGGGGGGGGGAATGAATTCCTATGCCCCACAAATAACCCAGAGATGCAGTTTAAATAAAAGGACACATTCTACTCATGTAAAAACATGCTGATTCCCGGACTGTCCGCGGGCTGGATTCAGAAGGCGGTTGGCCCGGATCCGGCCCCTGGGCCTTAGTTTGCCTACCCATGGGTTAGCGTGTCAGACAAAGACCTGGGAGACCATGGTTTGGATCAACAGTCATGAAGTTCACTGGGCGACCTTGGGCCAGTCATTGTCTCTTAGCTAAACCCACCTTACAGGGTTGTGGGGAAGATGAAATTTGGGGACGGGAACCACATACACCACTGTGAGTTCTTTGGAAGGAAAGCGTGGTGTATAAATTTAATAAATCAATAAAATCAACATTGTATGAGTGTCACAATTAGGACAATTCCCATAGTAAGCCTAAGGTAGCTGCTGTGGGCGACTCTAAATTTGTGTTATGTCATGCTCCCCACAGCAGCTATTTGGTGACAGACACCCCCAGCACACACTCAAAATTTAAAGCGTGTCCACTGGTCCAAAAAAGTTGGCAACCCCTGCTCTATGATTCATGTTTCCCTTTGCTCCCTTTTTTTTCTAAACTACAAAGGCATTGAAAGCTGTACTGTTTCTTTGTAGGCAGAGTTGTTCCTGCTCCCTGATAATTTTGGTTTCTCTTTTCTTTCTGCCATTTTAAACAGTTGGAATTACTGATCAAAAGGCTATCTCTGAGACCGCGGAAAGAGGAAAATCTGTACTGTATGCATCTGTATGCAAAACCCAAAACAGAAGGTTTTGCCTGGAAATGTAGGCTAAACTACTTGTATCTTGTACATGAACTTGCATTGGATCTTATCAATAGTGGTTCTTAGCCTGATCACAGAATGATGATGATGAATATTATTATTATTATTATTTCAACTATGCTGAAATGGCAAAGATCAGGCACCAAGATGATAAAAATTTTAGTCAAGAGTAGGAAAAGTTTATAGAATATCTTAAAGACCACTGTAGATACTAAAAAACGTTAGCAGGATTGTTGTAACATTTGTAATACGAGTTAAGGTAAAAAAGGAGATAAAATGGATTAGAAAAATGTAATTGGAAACCGGGGGGGGGGGGGAGTTCAAGGGTTCTAAGTAATCCCATAAGTGTAGAAATTGAAAATTATATGAGTGTATAAGAATATTTTTTTAAAAAATGAAATAATAATAAAAATAAAATTGTACGCCACCCATCCACTGTATTCCATGTGTTGACAACATTGTGGCTGGATTACTGCAACATGCTCTACATTGGGCTGCCCTTGGACCTGGTTCAGAAGCTCCAGCAGGTTGCAGAAGGCAGCAGGTAGGCTGATGATGAAGGCACATACCTGACAACATGTGACACATCCACTACAAGCCAGGCTCAGGGTCCTTATATCAATTTACAAAGCCCTGAACAGTTTAGGTCCAGGGATACCTTAGACACCACCGCCCAACTGACACCTTATATCCCAGCTTGATCACCAAGATCACCTGCTGGAGCATCATTGGTCATTCCACAAGTTGGCAAGGCTAACCTCATAGTTACACAAAACTGAGTGACTTGAAACATTGCCCCTTCCTGTGGGATACTCTTCCAACAGAGATTCAGCAAGCACCTTCTGATTTAACTTTTAAACATATGCTGAAAACTCTTCTATCCCACCAAGCTTCTGCAGACAATTAAGAAAATATATTTCTGCAATAGTAATATTATAATATAATATAATATAATATAATATAATATAATAATTTTATTATTTATACCCCACCTATCTGGCTGAGTTTCCCCAGCCACTCTGGGCAGCTCCCAATCGAGTGTTAAAAACAATACAGCATTAAATATTAAAAACTTCTCTAAACAGGGCTGCCTTCAGATGTCTTTTAAAAACAGGATAGCTGCTTATTTCCTTGACATCTGATGGGAGGGCGTTCCACAGGGCAGGTGCCACTACTGAGAAGGCCCTCTGTCTGGTTCCCTGTAACCTCACTTCTTGCAATGAGGGAACTGTCAGAAGGCCATCGACGCTGGACCTCAGTGTCCGGGCTGAATAATGGGGGTGGAGACGCTCCTTCAGGTATACAATAGCTGAAGATCTCTTGTTTTTAAATTTCTAGGGTTTTTTTTTAATTGTATATGTGCATGGTTATCGTAATCTGCTTTGGTTTTTTTTAAATGAAAAGCAGTACACAGTGCAAATGACTTTATAAATAAATATATGAACACAGACTTGATAGCTCTCACTGAGAATAATGTGCCCTTTTTTCCTTATTGGAGATATCAGAATCTCGTTCCTTATTGGTTTACAGGCCTTGACCAATCAGATTTAGGCAGGCTTATTCCCTCCCTGTCCCACTTCAGTCAATGAATGAGGCACTTTGAAGCCACAACATTCACATGGTGCTTTTGCTGTAGAGCAGGATGGAAAGAAGAATTGTGTCTGCTTGTGGCACGGCTAGGGGGGAGATGAGAGTCAAGACAAGGACTCAGTTCACAAGGGCAAGGTTGCAGTTTCCAGTGGTTTTGAGTACACAGGCTGCTTCAGAAAGGGAAGTATGCAAAGCAAATTGGAGCAGGAGCCCCTGTCTATCTGGCTGCAGTCCTGGAATATCTCAGTGCTGAAATCCTGGAGCTGGCTGGCTAAAAGCAGTAAATTATCCTACACCACATCCATCTTGTTGTGCAGAATGATGAGGAGCTGCAGAAACTGGTAGAAGGAGTCACCATTGTGCAGGGTGATGTTCAAGCTTTGCTACCGTCAACAAAACTGAAAAGATGATGAACACAAGCAGTGTTTGAAGCTGCTGGATCTTCCAGTGCGACAGTAAAATCCGGTCCTGTCCCTGTCAAAGGACAATGAAGACATTTTTCTGCATGGTGTCAGAAAACCCAGAGGCTCTTTTCAGCACCAATCCAAATCTTTCTAAGAGCTGGAACAGAAATAGTGTTGAAGACTCATTTTCCATAACTGATGAGTGAAAAGTCCCTTTAGCTGCAATTGTACACCCACTTGCTTGGAAGTTCCATTGAAATCTTTGCCTGTATGTATAGGATTCTGCTGCTGCACATGTTTCAGATTTTATTTTATGGATATTGTAGAGTTGGAAGGGATCATGAGGGTCATCCATTCCAAACCCCTGCGATGCAGGAATCTTCCCCTACGTGGGGCTCGAACCTATTACCCAAAAATCAAGAATCTCATGCTCTACCAGCTGAGCTAAACCTTGTAGTTACGGTAATTATATAATATTTGGAACAAAAGTACAGGGCTAATAACTTACGTCTCCTCCCCACTTCTCTAATTACTTTTTTTTTTACTTTTGTCTACTGATATTGGAAATGACCATTTTCAAAAGGCTGTGGTTTGGAGAGGATTTTTTTGGTTGTCAGAAATAAAGCCAGTGTGTCTTCATTTCATGGGTGTAGCCAGGGAGGGCAGGGGGGACAGTTCCCCCCCCCAAAACCAAGCAAGTAAATAAAAATACTTAACTAAAAGTAGATATTGCAGCAATTTTACAGAATTTTCTGAGCACTTGGGGTCAAAAGAACGTAATTTAAAACAACTGTCGTTCAGACATTTCATTCTGAATCTGCTAGGCAGAGGATGACCAGTGAGTCTCCTGTCTCCCCCCAACATAAATCCTGGCTGTGCCCATGCTTCTTTTTACAATGTTGTGCTGAGATTTGGATTAATATATATTTAAAGGTACAAATCAATATTTTGTTAAAACTGAATTAAGCTGAAGCATCTCTGTAACCCAGTCTTTAGTTTAACACGCATAAATTGGATTGTGGCTCTCTGCTTTTTTTTAAATTTGGTAGAATGTGCAAAAATAAGTAATGAAATAAACAAGAAAGGTATTTTTATGGATTAATACTGGATTAGCCCGAACTTTCAGTGTTTTATCCATGCAACAACCCTGTCTGGTGGGCTAGGCTGAGATGGTGATAGGTCTATATGGTCAGACAGACCATCAGCCACACCATCCTGGCTAGTCTTAACACCTGAGTCTTTATTAAACCTCATCGAACTTTCCACGAAGAAAAGCCACCAAAGGTCCCGAGTTTCCACACCACAGCTCTCTCGGTTTTTATTACCACCATCCTATCTAGCCTTTCGATTACACCTAATCTAAAACTACCGAGGCGAGAAAACCAGATGTCAGATGAGCAGTACTAATAGGCAAAGCACTTCAGAGGTCTTTAAGCAGCGCGCTTTTAATCTGGAAATGCAGCAGCTCTTTCAGAGAGTCTTGAGTGGCTCTTAAAAGAGCCTTTTTAAAGATATTAAAGTAAACTGCCGGGTTTTCTCTGCATTTAAGAACCTTTCACCGTTGAATGCTTGTCGAGCTGCCGTCTCCTGCCAGGGACGGCTGTCTTTCTACTACTTCGGACACCTTTTGGTTTAGAAACGGCCGGCTGTTTCTTCGGCGACTTCTTTCTCGGCTCCCTGCTACCCGACGCCGGCCTTTTGTGGGCAGCCGCCGTTCTCTTCACTTTCCTCGCCTCAGGCTTGGCAGATTTCTTCGGCAGGGTTTTCCCGCCATGCTTGAAGGATCCCGAAGCGCCGCTGCCGGTTAAGCGGATCAAGACCCCATTCGATACCAGTTTATGCAGCTCCCTTTTGAGGTGGCTATTTTTGTTCCTGTTCAGGTTGTAGCCTCCTTCCCTGAGGAATTTCTTCAGGGCTGCCAGCGACACGCCTTTCCGCGAGCTGGAGCCCTCGAAAGCCTTCAGGATAAGCTGAGACAAAGGGCCGGAAAGGCGCTTCTTTCCTCTCCCCGAGGATTCGGAAGTGGACGGTTCGGAAATAGTTGCAGGCGGAGGGGCGCTCGAGCCTTCTGCCTCGGTGTGAAGTACGGGGCTTCCCTGTCGGATTCCCTGCCGGGTTGCTTGACGCCTTCCCTGCCGAGTTCCTTGACGCTTTCCCTGCCGGGATCCCGGCCGCCTTCCGCGACCCATCCTTCCACCCTCCCGCGAAGGCAGCGCGCTGCCAGCTGTCCGGAGCGCCACTGAGAAATAAGCCGGGCATCAGGGTATATATAGTGTGGTGAGGCTGACGTAAAAGAACAAATTTGCATATGTCCGTCTCTTCTCCCCCACCCACCCCCGCCTTCCTTCTGTCACGCCGTTGGAGAGGACCTTAATTGTGACAGTTTTCACTCAGGTCCGCTTTGGAACCCGCCGACTACATGCCTAGCTTCGATATTTCCATCGCGGGCGGGCGGGGGGCGGGAGAAGAGAGAGAGATGCGGGGCGGTTTTTTTAGCTATCTCGTATCTAATCATTTGTTTCTTAAATGTGCTGGTTGGGGTCTTTTTGGGGGGGGGGTACTCACCCCCCACTTTCCCGGTGCGAGGAAGCACAGGAGGCGCCTAATAGGGAATGGACGAAGGTAACATTCAGCTAACGTTTAGAGCAGGTAGTCGCCGAGCTGTATGAGAGCTCCTGAAATTTGATTCCGCGATGAGGGAGCTGCATGCATACTTAATTGGTAGCCCTTTTGTATTTGGCATTCCGTCCCCACACGTTAATTATTGGGCAAATGCTGCATGAAAACTACCAACCGTGCTATCCTGCACATATTCGAAGAAGGTCCCGCCGAGTGCAACGGATTTATTGTTTATTTCAAATGTTATAATGCAAGAGTGGCAAGTCTCTCAAGAGTGGCTTCCAGAAAACATGCATCTGCAATAGCCAGAAATCAAAAATATTAATACGCATGTGAACCATAAAGCATCCAGCCTGGTGGCAGGATTTTAGAAGGAGCATCACATTTCCAGGCCAAAAAGATAAACTGCCTTATACTTAGTTGGGCCACTGGTCTTTATAGCTCCATGTTATGGACACTGGCTGGCAGCAGCTCTGCAGGTTACTGAGATGTGGAGGCTTAAACCACATATAATTTGTGCCTTCGTGTCCTGGAAAGAAAATAGTGGGGGGGGGGGGGAGAGACACCACCTTTTTTGAGCTTGAAAATTACTGATGGGGTACTTGTTGTCCACCATATGTTGTTGGACTCCAACATTTACTTGTTTATCCTATATTTTATTCTGTGAACTGCCCTGAAATCTTATGATTAAGGGTGGCATATAAATCTAATAAAATAAAATAGATCCCCATCAGCCCCAACCAGCATGGCCAATGTTGAGGGATTGAAGAGAGTTGTAGTCTGGGGCTTCACCCAGACCTATCTTTATTGCAAGGTGGCCTCAGTGGCTAAGGGTATATTTTACCAGTTTGGGTAGGTACGATAGCTATGGCTGTTTCTGAACAGCGATAGTCTGACTACTGTTGTCAATGCACTGGAAATCTCCAGACTGGATTACTGCAATGTGCTGCATGCAGGGCTGCACTTCAGGGTGACCCAGAAGCTGAAGCTAGTGATTCATAAATGAAATTTTGGGGGGCTTGTCCAGCAACATCTGGAGAATCCCATATTCCCCATTCCCATTCTAGACCAGAGTTTAATGAATAACGCACAGAAAACACACACACACACACATGTCCCATGTATCCAGTGGAGCTTACTCCCAGGTAAGTGTGCATAAGACTGCAGCCTTTCAGCACAGTCCTCCACAACTACCCTGAAGTAAAACCTATTGATTTCAATGAAGTTTTATCTGCATTGAGTAAATGGGACTTACAAAATATGAATGGTACTGTTAGAGTATGGATGTCTGAAACAATGAGTGATCACTTGAATGAATGGACATACCTGCCAGATTGGATATAATATTCAGACTTGATTGTGAACAAGCAATAAACCTACAGGTTAAAGTTTGTATGATTTTATGTGTCTTTTTAATAAAAAAATTAAAAAATCAAGTCACACACTTTATTCAGTTTTCTCTGAACTTCTCCAAAATTTAATGGGCTTTCAAGCCACAAGCATTTAATTTCTCAGTATCGGCACAAAATCCTACTTTGAAACAAAACAGACTTATTTTGTTGGTTAATGAATTTACAAATGGGAGGTGGGAGATAAAACAGACTCTTTTTAACTTATCAACTTCAATGAGGTCTTGATCTGCAGTCTCTATTAATGTAAAGGCAAAAAATGTATGTTAAGGCTGTTTCTGCCCGGTTTCGAACCGGGGACCTTTCGCGTGTGAGGCGAACGTGATAACCACTACACTACAGAAACCCAGCTGTATGCCTTCTCTGAGCTACTGTGGCTGATTGGGAAAGCATGACTGGTATGAAAGCCATGGCAGTCAAAAGGAATCTGCTGACACATCATTCTTGGGTCTGAGTCACTCTAGTCTCAGTGGGAGTTATTGCCTGTAATTACTGCTACTGCTAAGACCTTCAGGCTATAAATTGAACTTCTGAGTGTATAGGATTGCAGGCAGAGTTTATTCTCACAGCAGCTCAACAGCATCTACAGCAGCAACATGCATAGATTTGTGTGCAAAAATGTAGAGCATTTAGGTTCTCAAGAACAGGGACTGTGTATTGGTTCAAGTCATAACCTCCAGCCAGTTGCCAAAGGGAAAACAACACTGTGGAGTGATCCTTTGGGAAATCTGAGCCAGATGCCCAGAAACTCTGCTGTACTGGAGGGTAGCATGAGACTTCCAAGGTACCAGGACCCCTGACCATTAGGTCCAGTTGTGGCCGACTCTGGGGTTGCGGCGCTCATCTCGCTTTACTGCCCGAGGGAGCCGGCGTACAGCTTCCAGGTCATGTGGCCAGCATGACTAAGCCGCTACTAGCGAACCAGAGCAGCACACGGAAACGCCGTTTACCTTCCTGCCAGAGCAGTACCTATTTATCTACTTGCACTTGGACGTGCTTTCGAACTACTAGGTTGGCAGGAGCAGGGACAGAGCAACGGGAGACTTAGCAACCGGAAAATATTACTGCTGCTCTTGATATTATATTAAATATGTGATTTCAACATTTTTACATTGCATTTCTGTTGCTTTTCACTATAGGTCGTGATGATGGTGGTTTTAATAGAAAAACAGGCTATAATCATTAAATCCCCATCATCAATATTTCATGGAAAAATCAGCAAATGCAAGTTAGCAATTGGGGAAAGGGTGGAAAAGAAGGGGGAGATGGGTGTCAACCGGCTGTTGTATCTAGCTTTGAAAGAAGGAGCTATGATTCCATCAATAAAGGATATTAAGTGGGTCCAGTGGTCAAGAAGGCAGTTACTGCACACCCTGTACAGAGAAGTGAGGAGCAGATGGGGCTCATCAACCTGGGAAGACTGCCCATCTAGGAGAAGGATGATGCTAAACTTCCACTGCCTTGCAGGATATTTTCAGAAGAAAAGGCTAAGGAGTAAACCCGACACAAATCTAGAGTCCTTAAGATGGTTGGATGGCATCTTGTACTCCTCCTTCCAGCAACTCCTGCAGCCAAGCTGGTGCCAAAGGTATTGCTGTGGTTTCCTTTCGACCACATCAGCAAGGGGGGAGGGGGTCTTGTCACCTGGGCAGCCCAGGACCTCCATACACACTGCTCAAGCTTGCGCCCTGGAAAGGTCACTTTGGTGCTGCTTGTGCAGCCGTTTGACTTCACCCCCGGAGGCACACTCCATTGCGTCTCAAGATATATGGATGCCAACAACATCAGCTTTCACAAACCTGGTGCTCCAGCTGGATAGCTCAGGCATTTTGAGCATAAGACACTTAATCCCAGGGTTGTGGGTTTTGAGCCCCATGTTGGGTGAAAAATTCCTGGGTGAAAAATTCCTACATTGCAGGGGGCTGGACTAGATGATCCTCATGGACCATTCCAACTCTGATTCCAGATGTTTTGGACTACAGCTCTCAATAGTTAAGGGTCCAAAAACATCTGGAGAGTACAAAGTTGGTGATGGCTGTAGCACATCAAGGCATTTATCATGGAAATGAATGTCATCTTCCTAAGACTTCTGTGGAATTATAATTATGATTTGAGACTTCCGGTCAAGATGGCGGCAGGCTAGGCTGTCAGCTCCAGAGCTCCATAAATTTTAACTGAGTTTTAATTGATTTTATCTCGTTTTAACTTGCTTTAGACCAAGTATTTTATTTTTCTTAATCACAACTGTTTCTTTTAACTTTTAACTTGGAGCTTGAGAGCTGAAGAATGTTGAGCTGTGAGCAGAGAAAGTGCCGGATGAGTCAGCGCTTTGCAGATAAGGAACAATAGACGATACCATTAATCTTGAAAGCCTGTGACTCCCACGGCAAAGGAGCTCAACAAATTGGTTTTACTTACTTGCCTAGAGCAGCAGCAGCCTTGACGCTGCCCTGTCCGCCCGTCACTCGCTCGCCAGGTCTCTCCACAGTCTCACGACCACCTGAGACTGAAAGAAAGCGGTGAGAGTGGAAAGCTGCGAGGCTACGAGGCTTCGGGTTGCTGTAACTACACTCCGAGAGGTGAAGAAGAAGTTTTCGGCAGAGAGGGGTGAAGAGAGAGGAGACGGAAGTTTAAATCAATCAAACAAAAGCCTGGAAGTTCACAAAGCGGTGAGACCTTCTGTTCCAAGTAAAGCCTGCCTGCACTTTTCCCCGGAGACCGAATAGGGGAGGGATGCGGGACTGGATAAAGATTCAAATTGAGAGCCTTTCCCTCGAACAATTGATCGTGAAGAGGGCTGAGCTGAGATGATCTACTTGAGCCCTCAACAGGGGTAAATCTTTATCAGAATCTGACTCTTAATATAGCTCTCCAACGATCTGCGGAGAAATCCCTGGAGTTAAATACTCAGCTGTATAGCTAAATCATTGACTGTGGTAGGAAGTCCCCTTCTTCTCTCCTGTATTATCTACATTATTTAGCTCATATCTACCGTAGCTATGGGCAAGAGGAAACGCCTCAGAGAAGCAGAGGAATTACTGCTTCTCCCTAGCCCTAAGCTAAAAGCGAAAGAAAGAACAGACCAGTCAAATTTTCAAGCAGCAGTTACTACATACAATAGATTTCTTCCACTAAGTGACTTGGATGTAGCTAATAACATTCCCAAGTCCCAAAATACCACCTTACACACTTGTAATCTAATGAGCACTCCCATCAAGGGCGGGCCCGATGTGGATGGGAAAAAGATCCTGGATAAAGAAAACCAGCTGGGAAATGAGTCCTCCCATTTACAACTAGTCATTAGAACACTGGACTGTATATTTAAAAAAATAGACTTTCTGACATGCTCAATCTCCAAGCTAACGGAAAAAGTGATGGATATGGATGCCAAAATTGCCTTCAAAAATAACTACCAGAGGGGACCTCCAGTGATAGCCCCACCAAACTCTGGGGCAAAGGGGATGGGAAAATACAAACTAAACGATCTCATGTGTAAGCAAAATCTAACATTGCAACCTAAGAAGATATGCCTAACGATAAGGTCTGAGATATGGGACTGGTCAAGCTTGGAAGGAGCCAAAATTGCCCTAAGTAAAATCCTGAGAATAAGCATAGTTCATATTGATCTTTATGCTTTACTTCCGCTAACTCAATCAAATGGCTCTTACAAAGTTATTTTAGCCTTCCATTCACTGAGAATACCCTTATTAATAATAAGACAAAAATGGAAATTTATAAAAATAAAAATCATACCCACAAGGGTTTTTGCGGACAGCATAGTAAAACCACTACTTGTGGAAAAAGAGAAAGAGATATTAGATTCAGAAACAAGTTCTACAAAATCGTCAGACAAAGAGATGTTGCTTTCCCCACAGAGAACGGAGGAGATTGCCTGCAGTCCACAACCAGGAACGAACTTGGGTGGTTCCAGAATATCCATTGATGAAAGCGCCCTTATGAATTCATTTGACGAATTACAGTCACAAGAAAAAGAAAAAATAATAAATAAATTAGACAAATTAAGGGAGAAGATGTCTCAGGCCAAAAGCAAAATAGGAAACAAAGAAATTCAAACCAACAGGGCCATTGGAGGCTCAGTGGACCTTCTCAAATTTAGCCCACAGCCTCAAAATAGGTCCATAAATTCCAAGGCAACGATACAGACAATCGTCTCGCCACCCCTATTAGTTAATCTGGAACCAGCTCTTCCTGCACCTGCTGGAATGGTTATACCTGCTAAAGAACAGCAAAATGTAAACAAAATCTTGACACATTCCTCAATGCCTGACCTGGAGTCATCATTATCGGACGGAGAATCTCTAGCTGATGATTTAGAAGTTCAATCCGCTACCGATATGGACTGGACAGAAGACCCCTTGGGCCATATAAATAAGATGATATACCCACGGAAGGAAAATCCAATAATAGTTAAAACTTGTACTGACCTAATCTCTGCTCCCCTAGGTGATAAGCTCTCTGATAAAATAAGGGATTTCAGAGAGGAGACTAGACCAAACCAGGACACTACCCCTATAGGATCGGGCGAGCAGAGCATAATTACAAATAGCTCAAGAAGCACACCTGTGCCAAAAGGAGAGAAGTCACCTACTATTAGGCAAAGGAAAATTACTGACTTCTTTAAATTTGACAACCCACCAAGATCAGCGTTCCCCCCTTCTCCATTGTGACTACCCAAACCTCAGTCAAATCCTCTCCCGTTCTCCCTTTTAAGCTGGAACATAGCAGGCTGGAAGGGGAAAAAATCTGACCCGGACCTTGTAAAATTAATAAACTCACACCAAGTAATTCTCTTGCAGGAAACATGGGAAGAGGGGAGAGTAGATATTAATGGTTTTGATGTTACATCATTACCGGCATGCCCATCAACTAAAGGAGGCCGGCCTAGCGGAGGATTAGTTATAGCAATTTCCTTGAAAATACAGGCAAAACTCACGCTTGTAAATGCTTCCACCTTTGCAATTACAGCCCTGATTACGGGGGAAAACTTTGAACTTGCTATAACAAATGTTTATCTTCCTCCTGGAGGCAACATTGCAGACTTATACAATAAATGGGGAATCTTGGAGGAACATCTTACTCTCTGTCACTCCAAATACCCCAATATACCCAATGTTGTAGCAGGGGACTTCAATGCTCGCATTGCAACAAACTGGGAGTCCTTAATCAAAGCCAAATGGTGGATAAGCCCAGAATTCATTAATGACCTCTCCCTCCATAATCAAAGACTTTCCAAAGACAAAAGGGTAAATGAAGCAGGAACCCTTCTTTACCAATTGGTACTACGTCTAAACTTAGTGATTCTAAACGGGAACTGCCCGCCTGACGTACCGGGTGAGTTTACACACATAAGCTCCTCTGCAAACAGTGTCCTGGATTATATGTTAGTATCTCATGACATATTCCCCAAATTTTCCCACTTTAAAGTTGAAAATATTCATCTGAGCGATCACCTACCGTTGGTCGCCACAATGACTATAGACTGGACCCCAGATGGAGATAGACACCCAACACATTTGATTACGAACTCAGCATTGCAAGTCAAAAGTATAAAATGGTCTGAACTACAGGCCCAAAAATACTCAGCATATTTCCAACAACGACTAAAACAAGCATACTCAGGCTTAATCGAGGATTATTACGATCATGATCAAACTCTAAGACTATTCTCGAACCTGTCGGAAGATCTAACGTCTTTTTTCTCTGTCCCGACGCATAAAATAAATCGAACACAAAGGAAGATAGGTGCACTGTGGTTCAATAGTGCTTGTAAACAGGCTAGACAACTTCTTGGTAACATATACAAAGAGTATAAAGCCTCCGGGGCAACGGTCCTGCCAAAAGAATATTTCCAAGCAAAATCGGCCTACAAGCAAATTCAAAAGGGAGCCAGACAGGAATGGCAAGCGAATCAATGGCGGGCAATCATAGAAGCCTCATCATCACGGAACTCCAGACAATTTTGGCTCCTGGTAAATAAAAGAACTAAAAGATACCCTTTAACTATTATCCCTGCCCCGGTTTGGGAATCTTACTTAAAAAACTACTTTGCCACAACTGACTGTACTGTTAACACAAGAGATGAATCTCAAGATCAGCTTCCCCTCTGGCCCCCCACCGATCCGGAAGACATCCATGACTTGATCGTTAAACTTAAAACAGGGAAAGCGCCTGGACCAGACCTGATCCCGGCAGAAGCTATAAAATACCACGCGGACTGGTGGGCCAAAGCCCTGGCAACCATCTTCGATGCCGTTAACAACTCTGGAATGATCCCGGAAGTATGGAAGGACGCTGTTATCGTTCCAATCCACAAAAAGGGCTCACCAGATGACCCGGGGAATTACAGAAATATCAGTCTGCTCTCAATAGTGGGGAAACTATATGCCCGCTTCCTGTTAAACAGACTTATTCAATGGGCCGAAGAGAAAAAATTAATTGGGCCCGAACAAGCTGGATTCCGCCCAAAACAGTCAACAATAAATCATATTCTAATTTTACAGCATCTTGCCTGGAAATATTCCACCCCAAAGGGTGGCCAACTCTGTGTGGCATTCATTGACCTAAAGGCAGCATTCGATAGTATCTCCAGGAGCATCCTCTGGGAAAAACTCACCCGCTGGGGCATCGACAGAAGGCTTCTCTGGCTAATAATCAAACTCCATGAGAACTCAGCGGCTAGAGTGAGACTCACCCCGGAGGGTGATCTCACCAATTCAATTCCCATTAACAGAGGTGTCCGACAGGGTTGTATATTGGCTCCATTCCTGTTTAATTTGTTCATAAGCGACATGAGGACTCCCCTAATAGAGGCTCAAGAAAGGATTCATGCACCCCGCCTAGCACTTTATCGCTGCCCTTTGTTACTATATGCGGATGACGCTGTCATCCTTTCTTTTTCTAGAGTAGGTCTTATGAGGGCCTTAAAAATTTTTGGATCATATTGTAATGCAAATTCCCTTACAATCAATTATGAGAAATCTAAAATTCTAATTTTCTCAAAGAGCCGGAAACTCCATAATTGGAGAATTGATGGGAGAGTCATCGAACAAGTCTATAGATTCCAATACTTGGGAGTTTGGTTACAACATAACCTTAGATGGAAGGCCCATGTAGCCTATGTTACAAATAGAGCCAAAGCTATCTCCTTGGCGATCTTGCGATTTTTCTTCACCGATGGGGCCCTTCATATCCCATCGGCGTTGAAAGTCTTCAAGGCCAAGGTGATTCCGACAATTGCTTATGCCATCTCAATTTGGGGGACTTTTGTCAACTTATCCCACCTAGAGGTTATTCAAAATCAGTTTTTAAGAGGGATATTGAAACTGCCCAACTGTGTAAGTAATACAGCGCTACGCATGGAACTTAATATTGTATCCCTGGAAAACGCTCTGTGGAAGCACATACTTTGTCACTGGTTATCTCTATGGCACAATCTCCCAAACTTGTACTTGATACAATGCATGTGGAGAGATGATTTCCAGAGCCCATGGGTAAAAAATTTACAACTGAAAATTACAGCAATGGGAATCTCCCCATCCAAATTACTAGAGCAGGATATAGTTCCAGCTAAAAGAACAGTAACCTGTAAACTAGAGGAGATGGACTTGCAGCAGAAAATGGTCTTGGGCAATGGTACCTGCTCACCTCTAAACCTTGGTTTATTACCCCTCTTAAGGCTCCCAAACTATTTGAATTCCTTAACTTCTTCGGCTCATAGATATGCTTTTGTAAAGGCAAGATTCAACACCTTCCCATCGAACGTGCTGAGAAATAGATTCTCCAATGGACAGATATCGCTCTTATGTGATTGTAATTGTGGGGCACCGGAATCGTTGCATCACATAATTTTTGATTGTGCATTTCATTCATCGGCCAGGAGCAAGTTTCTTGCTCAATATCTAAAGGGAATTGCCGATGATACAAATGAAGCCAAACTGAGATATCTACTAAATGATGATGACCCCTTAAGATCACTCATGGTTGCCAGATTCTTGATCAGCGTTCTATCCCTAAAGAAGAGAAACGGACTCCTGTGCGGCTCGGATAATCCCTCTAAACTATGATCTATGTTTTAGGATGTAATTAGGTGATATCACCATTGATGTCTTCTACTAATTTATGAGTAGAGGGCGATGTTCATGTTACAAATTTAGTGTAATGTATGATGTTGGTCTTTTGTTTTATTTTGCTTTGGTGCTTGTCTGTTTTTTGTAAGTTTTGGCGGTTTTAAAATTGGAGTTTTAAGTACATTATGTTGGTATGGGAAACTGTTGTGTGATGGGCCAATGGCCGTAATAAAGTTCAATACAATACAATAATTATGATTTTAATGGATCTCCTGGGAATGCTAAACTAGCCTTGTATTTAGCAACGTGCATATGCAACATGGATTTTCACGCAGGAGAATGAAGGAGTTGGCAGGGGACTAGCAGATTGATTTTCCCCTCAAGTCTACAGCCAGCATGGAAACACAGTGGGAAGGATGGCAGTGAGAGCAACAGAGGGATATATCCTTCCCTCTCTCCACTTATCCATTTGATTTTAAAAAAGAGAATATTTTTATTGATTGCCCTGTTTTCATACCAGCCACGGAGGGAGGGGCTGTCAGGCTATTTAGTCCCATAACCAGTTAGGAAAAACAACTACTGCCGTAACTTTTGTGGTCTTATTTACAAGGCTGCTTTAAATGAGCAGAATATTGTCTTTGGTTGAGACTCGGCTGTTGGTTCCTATTCCTTGCCACAAAAGCAGCAGGCAAGTAGTGTGATCTTAGACATACCCAGGGTGACCTTAAACATATTACCTTCCTTGTTAGTCCCACTGAGATAATTGGGACCTGCTTCCTAATAAGTATACTTAAGATTGCTGGAACATATGCAATCAAAAATACACATGTGGCATTCCCCATGAGGTTCCCAACAACACAAGACTTCCACATCTCACTTCTGGATCCCAACCTTGTATTTGATTTCAGAGATAAAAATATGTAACTGTTTTTTTTTTTGTCATGATTATATGCCAAACTGAGGCACCATCTGCATCATCATACCACTTTAAACAGCCATGGTTTCCCATAAAGAATCCTGGGAGTTGCAGTTTGTTAAGAGTGCCAAGGAGTTGGTAGGAGACTCCATCACTGTGCTACAATTCCTAGCGTGGCTTAACAATCCTTCCCTTTTCCCAGGGAACTGTGGGAATTTTAGCTCTACGAGAGGAATACAGTGGTACCTCGGGTTACATACGCTTCAGGTTACATACGCTTCAGGTTACAGACTCCGCTAATCCAGAAATAGTGCTTCAGGTTAAGAACAGAAATTGTGCTCCAGCGGCGCGGCGGCAGCAGGAGGCCCCATAGGCTAAAGTGGTGCTTCAGGTTAAGAACAGTTTCAGGTTAAAAACAGACCTCCGGAACGAATTACCGTAAGTACTTAACCTGAGGTACCACTGTATGGACAATAAGGTTGAATTATGTTGTACACCACCTTGCTATATTTTCTACGGAAGCGCAGCTTATAAATGTCTGAATAAAGATTTATTGCACATTTGTGTGTGGAGTGGGGTGGAATTGCAAACAAGCAGTTCAGAAACAAACCACGTTAATACTTCATGCATCCGAAAAGGTGGGCTTTAGCTTAAGTTATGACTGCAGCTAATGGCACCGTAATTATTTTGTTGGTCCAGGAGTCTGCTTGATCCATGTAACCCTCCTCGAAAAAAAAAGATCTGCGAGTACCTAAGAGAACTAGTGCCGCAATTGTGCACCGCACGTTTGCGTTGGAAGCCACCCAGAGCGGCTGGGGCAACCCAGCCAGATGGGCGGGGTATAAATAATAATATATTATTAATAATATTCTGGTAACCCGCCTTGGCAGAAAGGCGGCATATCAAGGAAGAACCGCTCCCCGCAAATCAGTTGGAGATGGATCAGTTCACTGAGCAACGAAGGGCTCGGAATGAGTCTCCCGCTAGCATATCTGCCCATTAGCGACCACCATGCTCACGCCGCACGCGCGGACGGAGGAGTCTCGTCGCAACATATCGCGAGATGTGAAACGCCAGGGCGCCGCCATGTTGGCTGCTGGTGGGGAAGAGGCTGCGGCAAAGAGTCTTTTCTAAGAAGCTTGCCGCCGCGTTTCGTACTTATGGATTCGCAGCATTGCGCGTCGCAATTTGCCTCCGCGAGGCTGAGGAAGCGCGGCCCAGCGCAAGGCGCTCCGCCGGGTCGTTCGTACGGTTGACGTGGGGGCCGCCATGTTGCTGTACGTCGGCGCCGGCGCCGCGAGAGGGCGCCGGGAGAGGCTATTTCCGCTTCCGGAAGAGGCTGCCGCTTCCTTTCTCTCCCTGGGCCTCAGCGAGCTGGCAGGTCCGGGCTAAGGGCCGCCGGTGAATCCGCCTCCATCCTCCGCCTGCCGCGGGAGCTCGAGCCTTCTCAGCCGCCGCCATGACGGAGCAGATGACCCTGCGTGGCACCCTGAAGGGCCACAACGGATGGGTGACCCAGATCGCCACCACCCCTCAGTTCCCGGACATGATCCTCTCCGCCTCACGCGGTAACGGAGGGCCGGGCCGGGAGAGACCAACTCGCGAGGCGGCGCGGGGAGGGAAGCGTGGAACGGGATGGGAGAGACCACCGTGTGATGCGGGGCGGGGGGGGGGAGAGAAGCGCCTAGTTGTTGCATGTGAGGTGAAGGACGCGACCATGCAGCCCCATCTACGTGTAATTGGGAATGGGGCATAAGGAGAGAGACAATCACGTGCTGGACAGGGTAAGGGTTTGGGGAGGCTCCCAGGCCCCAAGGGTTTTTTGGGAGGGGGCGATAAGGAGAATAGGAAATAAAATGAATAGCAAGGGGTCAGCCACAGAATCATATGAGTGGGAAGGGACCACGAGGGTCATCTAGTCCAACCCCCTGCAATGCAAGAATCTTTTGTCCAATGTGGGGCTCGAACCCACAACCCTGCCGTCTCAGCATATTCAGGCAGAAAATGAGGTGTATGTAGCAAGGCCCACCTGCTTCTCTTTCTTCCCAGCCCTGATGATTAAATTTGACATTTGTCTGCTGATCTTGAGGTCTGAAGACATGTCCTGCAATTATGATGGGGCAGGAGAGGATCTGTTCCCGAAAGGGAGCTTTCGGCCTTCAAAGCCAACCAAAAGTGGCCAGGAGCAAGCCTGCAATTCAGGAATAATGAGGCTCTACAGCTGGTCATTCATACTTGTGGGTTAGAAGGGAAGGGCAATGAATTTCCTCCATTAATTAGCAGCTCTAGCTTAGGAGGGACTGATTTCAGGCTTTAATTTCTGTATTGTTAATTTATACCCCATCTTTAACAACACACTCAAGTTGGTGTGTGTGGCATCCAGTTTAGTGCCACACCTTGTAAGGCAGGTGAGGCTAAGCAGTTTTGTCACTGGCCCTGTGAGCTTTGTTGCTTAGTGGGGATTTGAACCCCGAGGTCTCTCTGGTCCTAGTCTGACATGCTAACCCGGGGTGGGGGAGCCAAAGTGGTGCTCTGTAGATGCTCTTGGACTACAGCTCCCATGATCCCTGATGGTTGGTCCTGTTGGTTGGCACCTCGTGGACATCCTCTGCTCTAACTGCAATACCAGGCATTACATCCTTATCACATTGTTCGTAGGCTGGTTGCTTTCTGAGCCTAGATTATTGCCAGAGAAGGAGCGAGCAACCTATTTGGTGATGTGAGCCAATACTAACTTTTATAGCAACTGCTGAAGCCAGAGGAATCCACAACTCTGGTGAGCAATTGAGGATAGCTTTCTCTGTGATATTAGTGCACAGGTGGATGTTTAAAAGGGGGTAGTACTGGGGTGTTACAAAGGATACCTCGTATTTGGATCTAGATGCTGAGACCTACAGTTAATTCCTGGTAAAGCTGTAAAAGCTGGGTCATAATTGTCTGTATTTGAAGGCAGCCTCTGGTCTGAGAGGACTTTTCTGTCCAAGGGAACTGCATCTTTTTCATGTGGTTTCAAGTGAGGGCATGTTAAGAGTTTGCAGGAAGCCTTGGTTAGTCCGGTCCTCACTGAGATGGTAAAGCAGAGTCTGGATTGTAACACTTCAGAATGCAAGTGGGGGCTGGTATAACCTGAATGCTCCTCCAGCCATACACTTCCCTTCACATGGGAAACTAGATGTTGGGGAGAAGTATTCTAACCTAGCCATCTCCCTGAAATGCTAGCTTTCTGTGTGCAGGTAAGTGTTTGGCAAGGTGGTGCATTCAACTAGGCAAGTCCCCACCTCCAGTCTGAAGTGGTACAGTCCAGGCATGACTTTACTCCCTCACTAGGAACTTGGTCATAGTGGAGTGCAGCAGCCTGATTCAGGGAACGAGTAGTAAAGGAATGAAATGCCTCCGGCCCCTCAAGTAATATCTATCTCAGTTTTGAGAAAATCTGTGGAAGAACCATTTGCTATCTTTTTCCTCTTGCAGACAAGACGATCATCATGTGGAAGCTGACCCGGGATGAAACCAACTACGGGATCCCCCAGAGAGCCCTTCGGGGCCACTCCCACTTTGTCAGCGATGTGGTTATCTCCTCGGATGGGCAGTTTGCCCTCTCTGGCTCATGGGATGGCACCCTGCGCCTCTGGGATCTTACCACGTGAGTGTAGATTGGGGAAACAGGGTCTGTGTTGATTGAAAACAATTGTCCTCAGCAGACTGATTATATGTTTCACTCTGCCCAGTTCTCCCGTGGTTTCCCCCTTCTAGGTTTTTATTCCTAGTACGGTTTCCTGTTTTTATCACTGGTTGCTTTGGGATCAGGGTTTTGTGCTTGCTTCCTCCTGTCCCGATGATTAGATCTGACACAATATCTACAGACTCCACTGGGGTTTGATGATACGTCCTGCAATTATGATGGGACACTACAAGAGACTGAGAAAATGGAAGCTTTCTGTTCTATTGGAAAGGGGAGGGGAAGGGGAAATCAGTTGGAAGGGGACACCTGTTTCTGGCAGGTTTTTGGAATTGCACATTTCCCTATACAGGACATTTCAGGTTGCCCTTGTCATGGTTCCGCAGTGAGGGTGCTGAGAAATTCTCAGATCCTTCATGCCCCTTTCATTTCCCAACGTTTGGGGAGGGTTATGGACTCGGTTTAGTGTAGATCAAAGGGAAAACCTCTTGTTGCTGGTTTGTTAGTTGCTCACCCTATGAGAGCTGCACAAGGTGGTAGGAGAAGCTCTGCTTCCCTCTCTTTAGGACTCATTGGCTACTGAAATTGGAGTGGGGGCGTGGTCCTGTCTCAACTCCCAGAAAAGTTCCATTGAAGCAGGAGATCCTCTTCGAAAATTGACCTTATGGGCCCTAGGAGGAGATCAAGACCAGAAGGGGAGGGTCTTTGCAGGGGAAGGGGGTTACAGGAGGTAGCATGGCAAGGCAGGGAAAAACAAGATTTGGTCTGAGGGGCTTTTTCTTTCCTGTGTTGCACTGGGTTTGTAATGAAATGACATCTCCCTTTCAGAGGCACCACCACCCGGCGTTTTGTGGGCCACACCAAGGATGTGCTGAGTGTGGCTTTCTCTTCTGATAACCGCCAGATCGTCTCAGGTTCCAGGGACAAAACCATCAAGCTCTGGAACACTCTGGGAGTCTGCAAGTACACTGTACAGGTTAGCCTCTCCTCCCTCCCAGATCTGGGCATTGAATACCACTAAAGTTCACACCCCTTTGTTTTAGATTTTTTAAATATACATCACCCAATCAACTGTGTCCTCTGTGTGGGTTACAAATATAAAATAAATAAAATACAATAAACGGTATTTTAAAAGCAACACCATGATATCATTTAAATGAAGCACCAAATGTACAAAAGCCTGGATGTGCCTTTAGTGGCTGTTCGTCCAGACAGTTGCTGCAGGTGCTCAGAAAAGGGAAAACTTGCCCTGCTCAATTCATGTTTGTGGAGAAAGGATGGGTTGGATCCTGCTTGGGTCTGAGGGCATACCCTGCGTTTTACATAGAAGTAACATTTTGATCCTACCCTTCCAGTCTCTCCTCATCCTTCTAGAGGACTGGAGCTGCAACACGAAAAGCCTGATTTCTAGTGCAAACTAAGCATGCTAGTGGGGCAGGCAGTCCTCTTAGCAGTGCCCCTTCTGCAGAGCACAGTTGCCAGCCCAGGATATATATTGGGTGAGGAGATCTCTTGTGTACCCTGATCCCAAGTTAAGGGCTTTAATTGCTCAAATGTTAACCTCTGCCAATGCTCATGACACTTTATAGCAGTTCATAAAGGGAGAGAAAAAAGAAGTCTGTGCCCCATGGAGCTTACAAGCTATAAATTTTGACAGGATGTGGAGACAACAGAAGGCAGGGAAGGATGGAGGGAATGGGGAATACATGTGCAAATGCAGTTAGATGTGCTCAAGTTTCCTTATTGATAAGGAGATAGAACTAGGAGGTGACACATGTGCTTCAATTTTTCAGAATGGTTGTTTCTCTGTAACATCCTGTTACCAGCTTGTACTGAGAGCTGTCATACCTTCTTTTTTCTCCACTCAGGACGAGAGCCACTCAGAGTGGGTGTCCTGTGTGCGCTTCTCCCCCAACAGCAGCAACCCCATCATTGTCTCCTGTGGCTGGGACAAGCTCGTGAAGGTGAGTCGAGGATCAGCCTTAATCCTCAAATCTCTGTCTAGGGCCTCCCCCTGGAAGTGTCTAAATGATGCACAAGCATTCTATTTCCTGTCCTCTCTTTTGATAATCTGGAACCAGCCCTTCAGATCTTCTGGTAAGGAGGGGCAGGACTTTGGAGTGCGCTGGAATCTCACCACCTCTCTAGTCATCTAGCGAAGCAAAAGTCCTGAAGCCAAGCCAATGAGTTGTGGAGGTGCGGGAGGGGGGATTGGAGGGAGAATTGGGGCCACGGGGTCCATCAGATTTGCAGCAGCTTGTAAACAGTAGGGTGTTCTCTTGTCCTCTTAGCATAGGTGACTCAATGAGTAATACAGTCTCTTTGTTGGTGCCCCGATTGGAGCAAGAGTAGAATTCTGTTAAGTCAGTCTTGCAAAGAGAGGAGATATATTGGAGGACTGCTCTTTTCACTAAATAGGCCTGCATCAAACAGCCACGTTTTATTATGTATCGGACGTTCAGTTATACTTCTATTAGACAGGCACCGGTTTTGTTAGGCAGGCTGTAAATTACGCAAGGGGGTGAGACGCTTTTCAACAATCACTGGATCACGAATTTGATCACACGGCAAGAGCTCACCTTGAGATTAACAGCACCAGCGAATCAGTTTTGAGTCTGTACTCTCCCCATCTTGCAGGTGTGGAACTTGGCTAACTGCAAGCTGAAGACCAACCACATTGGGCACACTGGCTACTTGAACACAGTGACAGTCTCGCCTGACGGCTCTCTGTGTGCTTCCGGTGGCAAGGTAAGTCTCTGTGGCAAGCCTCCCCTCAGGAGGTTGAACCTGTTCAAATGTATAGCCATGTGCCTAAAGCTTACTTGTTCAGACAAACTTTGCCCAGTAAGTCATGTTACCTCCACACACAACCATCTAATAGGATTGTGTATGAATTCATGAAGTATGGTTTTGCATTGATTTATTTTCTTCATTGCATTTTATCAATTCTGTGTTATACATTGCTTTAGATACTTTTAATAAAAAACAGTGTTAATAAACCAGAGGGGGTGGAGAGGAACTACTTTTCTTCTTTCTCTACACTTCTGCTTATCTGGTAAATCGGGAGGCCTGCCACTATAAATTGGCCAGGTGTGTTGTTTATTAGGGAGAGAGGGAGACAGAAGGAAACATGGGCAGTTGCTGTGAACCGGATTTTGCTTAGCTCAAGGTACTTAGGGGGAGTTAGCTCATGGGTGTCGTGTTTTCACTAGAAGCATCTAACCTAGACTTGTAAAAATAAGTTACTAGTCTGCTAGGGGCATATCCATGCTTGCCATGGAGGGAGGGAGAAGCCCTCTTCCATTTCCAGTAAGGAAATCCAGGATTATAGCTCTGAAATGAAATGCATTCTTCCTTTTCACCAGCCTTCTAGTTGCTGACAGAGGGGAGTTAGAGCTGGGGGTCAGTCAGTCTTACCTGCATAGCTACAACATCAGCAACACAGGGAGCTGCCTTAGACAGAGTCAGACTGTTGGTCTGTCCCGCTCAGTGTCATGTATGCTGAGTGGCAGCAGCTCTTCATGCAGTGGTTCTTTTTCGGGCCTAGCTGGAAGATACTGGGGACTGAGCATAGCAGCTTCTGCATGAGAGCAGGTGCTGTACCACTGGGCTATGCCGTTTCCCTGAATCGATGAAGAACCTCAGGTTTGGGGGCCAAATATGGTCCTCTGGATCCTCCCCAGGCCACACTTGCCACTGCCATTTATCTGCTAAGCATGGTCCTCTTTGTGATGCAGAAATGGGTGTCTCTGCGTAGCAGGTGGCAGTTAGAGAAACAAGGCACAGCTTCCTCAGCTCTTCTAAGTATTGATCAGGGGGGCTTTTTCCCAGCCTAAGGAACACTGTCCCTTCTGCTGATAATGTCGGGAGTGTGGCATCAAAACTGTTAAAAACAGTTCTGGAGTTTGTACAGTATTGTGGACATATCCTCAGAATAGACTGCAGAAATAACTTTCTAATTAAAAGCAGTCTAGGAGCAGAGGAAGCTTCGCTGGCTAATTTAGAATTGTGGAGTTGAAAGGGATCTCAATGATCATCTAGTCCAACTCCCCGCAATGCCAGAAGCTTCAACTAAAACATCCATGGTGCATGGCTGTCCAACCGCTGCTTTAAAACCTTCAAGGAAGGAGGAGATCTCATTTTGGGGGAGGTTTCCCAGGATGCTTGATCTGTGTGAAATCATGCTTTTAAATGGAGCTTGTGAGCAAGATGCCCTATACAGTGGTACCTCTGGATGCGAACGGGATCCGTTCCGGAGCCCCGTTTGCACCCTGAAGTGAACGCAACCTGCGCGTGTGCGGGTCGTGATTTGCCGCTTCCGTGCATGATGTCATTTTGAGCGTCTGCGCGAGCAGCGAAACCCGGAATTAACGGGTCACCGTGGAGCGCAACCAGAAAATATTCATCCCAAAGCATATTTAACCCGAGGTATGACTATAAGCTGCTGCCCCATTTTCTTCTGCTTTGCTCAGTGCTCTTGCCTGCTTAGTGACAGTTAGCACTTTACCATCCTGTCGAGATCTAGTCAGAGAATCCTGACTGTGCTGTGATGAAACTTACACATGCCGTCTGACTTACTACCATGCGGATACTCAGAGGCTGTTTCTGAGCTGTCAAACATTGGGTGGGAGATCTGTTGCTTTGGAGAAAGGTTCCTCTCCCCCCTTGACAATTTCTGTTTAAGGGGCAGAGGGTGCATGAATTAATAAGTTAAATGTCACAGCTTTTTAGGGGCCTTGAGTAGGTGCTGGGAGGAATGGGGAGACTCGGACGCATTAAGATTCGCAGCCTATTGCCCTTTTCCATTGCAAAATCATTCTGGACTTGGGGGCTTTAAATCTAATGTCTGCTTTCTTCCACCGCAGGACGGCCAGGCTATGCTGTGGGACTTGAACGAAGGCAAGCACCTGTACACCCTGGATGGTGGAGACATCATCAACGCCTTATGCTTCAGCCCCAACCGCTACTGGCTGTGTGCAGCCACTGGACCCAGCATCAAGATATGGGTAAGTTAAGAGCTTGATGTTGGCTGTTGAAGGCTTGGGAAGAACAGAGGAGATTAACTCTTCTCCCAGCCTGAGTCTTGTTTTCCCTGTCAGAAGTAAGTTGGTGTTCCCTTGACATTTCTTCCTTGGCAGTCCTGGGAGAGTCATGTTAGGCTGCAGCTGAAGTTCCTTGAATTTATAGTTTGAGCTTCTGAGATTTTAGCAGGCCAGAGCAGGATGTTCAGGGGTCAGGCTGGCATAGCTCCTTATATGGTAAAAACAAACTTAAGTTATGCAAAGCATTGTACACAAATTAATTTGTATGGGCTGCGGAATGTGCCTTTCTTTGGCAGATAATTACTGTTTCAAGGCTAAATGTGGTTTTCTCATTCTGCCGTCTAAAGAGCAAGGGGCCTTTCTCTTAATGTCAGTGTGCAGAAGATTCAGTTGCCTGGATGTCTCCTGCTCCCTGCAACTGCAACACACAGCCTTCTCATTTTTGAACAGAAGATGCAAATCTAATTGTGGCTGAATGTGTCTGCATACTTTTATTCCAAGTTAAAATCTGAACTGCCACGGTGGTAGAGGATACAGACATTCTTACTTATGAAGAACTAGCCTTTCTGGTAAGAGATCTGGTACTTGGCAAGCAGGCAGATAGTAGCAGTGATGATATTCAGGTGGTTGGTCTAGATGACTGTTAGGACCCACCCAAATCTACAATTCTGTGAAGCAGAGAAGGAGCAACAGCTACCAGTGGCGATGGAAGGGAATGCATTGTGAGTGGTGATTTCAGGCTTGAGAGTGAGGGGACTGACGTGCTGTGATGAAACACACTATGCCGTCTGATTTTGCTTCCGTGCGGAAAACCAGAGGCTGTTTCTGAGCCTGTTGCCCAAACTACATACAGCATGCAAATAGCAGGTGGAAATTGAACAAAATGTTCGGCCTAGAAGTCGGCATCTCCCATTTGACCATCTAACCCCTGCTTTCTTAACATCAGGACCTGGAAGGCAAAATCATTGTGGATGAGCTCAAGCAGGAAGTGATCAGCACCAGCAGCAAGGCGGAGCCACCCCAGTGCACCTCATTGGCCTGGTCTGCTGACGGACAGGTAAGAACCGGGCTGTACAATCAATCAATCTTCATTGCGGTCAAAGACCAGACAGCAAAGCTAACCAAAACAACTGCCACAACCACATAAAGAAGCGGATGTAATTAAAAATCCCCTATAAACTTATTTACATTAAAAATATCACTCCTTCAGCTAAAATTTGTATTCAGGAGATTAAAACCAGCAGTCCTTGTTGCTATAAAACAGCATTTCACAGCAGGCTGTGCAAGATGCCCAGAGGGCCGTGCAGGAAGTTAAAAAGAGCTGCTGCCTCCTCCAGCCAGGGAAGAACTGGGAAAGTGGGATTTGTCAAAGCCTGCATTTTTGAGCTTCCACCTTTCCATACTGGGCTTGTGGCATGTTTGGGTTTTCTTGAGGAACCAGAACTTTTCACCCCAACTGCAGCTGACAGTGTCTCCTGATCAGCACTTGAAGGGCAACCAAGGGAAGAGGTTTTAGCAGTGCTGCAGCTAATCCTGGTTTCCTGGGCTCCTAAAAATTTGACACCGACACTCGTCTTGAGTTTTTTTCCAGTCAAATTTGTTATGTATAAAATACATAGATACACTGCCCAACAAGACTGCCCATTATTTGAACTGACAGATAAACGGTGTATTGTCTTAAGATGTGAAGATGAGGGGAATGGCCCTGCAGCCATGCTTTTGGTGGCTGTCTTCCCTTATTCTGCCCCAGTGACATTAGGCACTGCCTGATTAAAGTATGCAAGTTGTGGAGTTTGAGGGAATGACAGCTGACCTGGCAAGGCGGGAATATTCAGGAGCGAGTTTCCCCCCTGGCAAATTTTTCATTTCTCATTTACAACTCCACTTACAGAGCGGAAAGTGATCAAATTTTATCCCTTCTGGTCTTCCTGTGGGCTGGATACTTCTCATCCCCCAATACAATAAAAAGTGGACACCTTGGGTTTGTCACAATCTGCTGTTCATTCATTCAAGGCTTTTTTACCCTGCTATTCAGCCGTAAGCAAATGTCAGAGCAGCTTGCAGATCACTAAGGAAGACTCTGTAAGCCTGGGGTCAGGAGGTACCTAAAAAGATAGGACACTAAAGGAGAATGCGATTGGTAAAATGATCTTGGTTACATGTGCATCTAATGAACAGCTGTCTAGAGAAGCTCAAGCAGAGGAGGTTCCAGAAATTGCTGTGCCAATGTGGGGTAGCCCTGCCTCTTCTCTCTCTCCCCCCCCCCCCTTCTGCTGCATCCTGAGGAACCTGGCTTCTCAGCAAAGTCGCCCATTGACTTTCTATCCAACAGTTGGTTCATGCAAAGTGATTGTTGCTGCCTTGTCAAAAAGCTGTCGCCCAGTCGCTTCCTAACACTGTTTCTCCCTCTCTGTTCCATCAGACTCTGTTTGCCGGCTACACGGATAACCTTGTGCGCGTCTGGCAGGTCACCATCGGGACCAGATGAGAGAGTGCAGTTGACCACAAGGCACAGACATATAATTATGTACAAAACAGAAACAATAAACTTTTTGTGCTGAACGTTATCACTGTGTCCTGCTTCTCCCCCGCCCCCCCCCCAAAGATATACCTGGAAAATGAGAGTCACTATTCACTTACCTGTTTTTTACAGGCATCTCTCCCAACCCACTGCTGAATTAACACTCAGCTGTTGGAAGCTGCCATCGCTTCAACCAGGAATAAAACGCCTTGTCCCCTTAGATCAGGAATGACAAACCTGTGCGCCAGGGGCAACCCAGAAACTGCAAGGAGTAGACCAAAGATCCTTGCAAACCTCAGTCAGATCTCAGTGCTGAGATGGGGTGATAAAATCCTCTACAGAACTCTTTAGAGATGAAGAGTAAAAAGCAGCATATTCCCCACCAGGGTGGATTTAAATCAAATTGATTTAAATCATGTTTTTACGGAAAGACTTCATTTTTGGAATAATTTTCAGAGTATTTACAGTTACATCAAACATTACTGATTTGGTTAAACTATTGGAAATACAGATAATTATGAAATTACTGTGCAGTTTAATAAGTTGACTGTTTATATTTGCAGAACTTTATTGGAAGTAGAAAAATAATCATTTCCTTAACAATTTATTTAACTAAAGCAATAACATTATAGCATATGTATCCATGTTTGTTAACTGATGTGGTTAAACAGTTTTAGCACATATGAAAAACTAAAACAAATCCGATGGCCTTCGGACTATAATGTAACTTGAATAGAAAACTATCTTTAGAAAGATTTTTCCTCCAAAAGCATTTTATTTTAAAAATCAGATTTAAAAATATATATAAACCATTGATTTTTATCCACCCTGTTCCCCACCCCACAGCCCAACCACTGGGGAGGACTTGGTAAGCCCTGTCTTCCTGCCCGAGTGTGTTATGCCTGCAAGTGCAGGTCTGCTTGGTGTGTATGTATAGGGAGGCTGCATGTGTTTTTGTGCATGTATACATCAGCCACATGTTCATTTGGCCCTTGGACTGAAAAAGGTTACCTACCTTTGCCTTGTGGGTAACAGCTGTCTCGGACGTCAACGTGCCTGTCTCGGACAAGAGATTCCAAGCTTATTCCTTAAAAGCCCGTGCAACTCAAGACAACTTGCATGGTTTGTTTTGTTTGTTTTAAAATACCTTGTTACAAAAGCCCTGTTCAAACCCAGCTGCTTCTGTACTGCATTAAACATTTTGCAGCCAATCACAGAAGCATCAGCACTAGAACAGGGAAGCTGGATTGTATGGGTCTTAAAGAACATGAATACGGTTTTCCTTGGATATAAAAACCATAAAAGGAATGGTGTGATGCTCATACTGGGTCCAGGATTCAAAAACCAGTGACAAATGCATCATAAGATCACCGGATGCAAATACCACGACAGAAGCAATTTAGGGAAAGGTGCATAATAGCTAACCCTCAACCTACCCTGGCGCCTATGATTTAAAGTACCAGTGGTGGTTTTGAGACTTAAGAAAAAGGTCACAGGCAAGTGAAAGAGAAAATGATGATTTCAATTACCTTCGCAGAGACTGCATATAGACATTGTGAAAGTAGTGTTGCTTAGAAAAAGTTGGTTTCCAAGGGAGACTCCATTGAGTCAAATTTGAGGTTATTTTGAAACAAAGAGCTCAGGTTTCTGCAATGGATTGGGAAACTGGAACCGCAAGAGGATGCTGGTATGTGCAGCTTATGCAGGATAGGAGAGCTTCCTTTGCAAAAAGGAAGTGTATTATTGCCCAGTATGTTTAAAAACAAAAAAACCCCTAAAGCAACCTCCTTTAAATATATCAGAAGCAAGAAATCAGAATAAAGGAAAACTGTTAAAGCAGGTTGGGAAGACTGCAGGAAGCTCAGTGATTTATTCCCCCTGCTGCTAAAAAACCCCCAGTGTGTTTCCAAAGAGCATGGATAGGCAAACTAAGGCCTGGGGGCTGGATCCGGCCCAATAGCCTTCTAAATCCAGCCCACAGATGGTCTGGGAATCAGAGTGTTTTTACATGAGTAGAATGTGTCCTTTGATTTAAAATACATCTTTGGTTTATTTGTGGGGCATAGGAATTCATTCTCCCCCCCCCCAAAAAAAATATAGTCTGGCCCCCCACAAGGTCTGAGGGACAGTGGACCGGCCCCCTGCTGAAAAAGTTTCTGACCCCTGCCAAAGAGGGTCAACAACATAGCAGCAAATGAGATTTAGTGTTAAGTTAGGACACACACGGGTGGAACATGCCAAATTGCCGCTGATAGTAACTGCTGGTGGAGACCCTAACTAGCCAAGAGATCTTCAGAGTTGTGGCAGAAAACTCAATGCAACAATTAATTCAATGCAGAGCTGCAGTGAAACAAAGTCCATGCTTTGGGATTATGACAGACTGATATAAAATGGTCAGTATCACGTTGCCTTATGTAAATCAATCATCCTGTCATGGTTCTGAACACTGCCGAGACTGACCACAAACTAAGAAAGGATAGGATGAAGTTGCTCCATTTGCGCAATGGAACTTCTCTTCGATGCACACCCTCCCCAAATCTGGTTTGGGGGTTGGGAAAAACCCAGAACAGTTTTGTTGGAGGTGGTGCAGGGGGACTTGTAGAAGTGGCCTCCTGTGTTGTTTTTGGCAGCAACGAGACCTCCCCGGGGTGCAAGCCTGGGCAGTGTGTATGGAAGTCCTGGGCTGCCTAGATAAGACCAGACCCTTCCCACAGCCTCACTGCTGTGCTCCAAATGAAAGCACAGCAAGATGTTTAGCACCAGCTTGGCTGCAGCAGTTGCCAAAAGGAAGCATACAAGACACCAGCCTTAGGGGCTTCACTCCAGATTTGTGTGTCTCCCGAAGCAAGGCAGAAGAGTTTTGGGCTCAGCTTCTGTGGTCATTACTGGGCCTTAAAAAAAAAGAACCAGGTCTCTCTTATATTAATTTCTGCAGTGTCAGCTGTCTTTGAGGGTTATTGTCAGGCAGAATGTAAACGCTTTAATACGGCAATTGTAGATATAATACAGTGGTACCTCAGGTTAAGTACTTAATTCGTTCCAGAGGTCCGTTCTTAACCTGAAACTGTTCTTAACCTGAAGCACCACTTTAGCTAATGGGGCCTCCCGCTGCCGCCGGAGCACGATTTCTGTTCTCATCCTAAAGAAAAGTTCTTAACCAGAGGTACTATTTCTGGGTTAGCGGAGTCTGTAACCTGAAGCGTATGTAACCTGAGGTACCACTGTAATAATAATAAAAATATTATTTGTACCCCGCCAATCTCGCAGGGTTTCCCCAGCCACTCTGGGCGGCTTCCAACAAAGATTAAAAATACATTAAAAAGTCACACATTAAAAGCTTCCTTAAACAGGGCTGCCTTCAGATGTATTCTAAATGTCAGGTAGTTGTTTATCTCTTTGACATCTGATGGGAGGGCGTTCCACAGGGCGGGCGCCACTACCGAGAAGGCCCTCTGCCTGGTTCCCTGTAGATTTGCTTCTCGCAGTGAGGGAACTGCCAGAAGGCCCTTGGCGCTGGATCTCAGATATTTTCTGATCTCCCTCGCTAACATGAGAGTTCTGTAGTCACTGTGGCATCAGAGTGATTTAAAACTTTAGAAAGGTTTTTTTTTGTTGTTTTTTGAGAGGGGGACAAGTAAAAATGCACTCCGGCTATTGGCATACATTTGGGGATTTCCTAGCCCAATCCAGCAGCCATATCTATACACACACAGTGCCTGTCAGATCACTAGCTTGGAAGAAGGAAACAGAAGGACCTCTTCCCCAGATCCTTCCTGTATCCATGGCGACAATGCCAATGATGTGGCTAGGGCTAAAAGCACTCGGCCCAGGTATCTACTGACAGCTAGAAAGGAATACATGTTTTCCATACAAGCAGGTCCCAGTTCCAGATAAGGCTGGGAGACCCTGGGAGACAATATAGTGCAGCAGCCTGACTTACCATAAGGCAGTTTCCCATCTTCCCTATACAGGGGTACCTCAGGTTACATACGCTTCAGGTTACAGACTCCGCTAACCCAGAAATAGTAACTCGGGTTAAGAAGTTTGCTTCAGGATGAGAACAGAAATCGTGCTCCGTTGGCGCAGCGGCAGCAGGAGGCCCCATTAGCTAAAGTGGTGCTTCAGGTTATGAACAGTTTCAGGATAAGAATAGACCTCAGGAATGAATTAAGTACTTAACCCGAGGTACCACTGTATAGACACTTCCTCCCTCCCTCTCTCTCTGTGTGTGGGGGGAGAGAGAGAGAGAGAAGTGTTGCCATATTTCAAAAAGTAAAAACCAGGATACCCCGTGCTTTTCTTAGGAAGACCCAGAGGTTGTATGGCAGCCCTAAGAGAAAAAGAACACACTACACCATGCCATTTCCCCCCATCCATTTTCAATATTTGAACAGACCATAAACACAAGAGTTCACTTGTAGAATTGTATTTATTTACTCAACTTTTCCCAAAAAACTAGATCTCCATTGTAAGTCTTTTTTACATATATAGCGAAAAATAGTTCAAAAGGAGCTCTGTAATGCCAAAAAGAATTGAGGGGGCCGGGGAACCAACACATAACAGCTGGCACAGCTAAGGCCTCCAGTGTCTTGCAGTCAGGAGAGAAGAGACTCCACACTGCAGATCCTGGGGCGTGACAGGAAAAAGCAATTAAAAATAAGTTAATTAAGTCCTACAAGGGTGAGGGGTGTGTGAGGCAGCAGTGATGAAGTTTGATCACCAAAGTTCCTAGTGGGATTACATTCATCCCAAGAGCCACAGCACTCCAATGGTGCCCCAGAAAATAACAACAACCCTTGGACCTGTCATTTCTCCACCCGCACCTCCAAAATGGCCGTTATATCTATCTTTCTATCTCACTAGTAGTATTGATGAATACCTCCCTCCAGGTAAAAGAGATGGGGATAACATAAAGGAAAGAGGGACAGACAGGGGCATCCAAACCACACCTGGAACAGAGGGGCAAAACTGGCTCCTATGCGTTCCTTAAAAATAAAATGAAATCTGATGTGTGTGTAAACACTGGAAGATGCAAAACAGGAGATCATCAGGAGACAAGACACTGAGGAAGTTGAAGAAGGAACCATACCCGAACAGGAAACCAGGCGGGACAGTTCTGTGTAGAGTTGAATTTAGATGTACTCACCACTATTAGGTGGTTTCAGGAGGTGACTGGTGCCTTGGGACAGCAAGGCAGGGGGACGGGGTGTGTGGGGAGAGAGAGAACGAATTGATTCACAGCATGGACTGGATACAGCTCCAAGAAAATGTTGGGACTAGCTATTTTGTCTGGGCACCAAAAGTTAACACAATCCACAAGACCTGAGTGCCTGGCGTAAGACAGTTCAAGTGTCTTTGGAATGTCAAAGACGAACCTCCGACTACTCAGCCACCACTGTCAGAGAACTGCATGCCGAATGAGCCTCAATTCGCCAGAGAGATCCAGGTCGCAGAGATGCTGGAGGACAGGAGGAAAGAGAACCCCACGGGGGAAGAGAAAGAGATTCTTGCTAGGATGGAAGTGAGCCAAAGGAAAGAATTAAAAATTTATCTGGCCGAGCACCAAAAAAAAGGTTATCTGTGCAATAATAGATGTATGGAAGTGGGGGTGGGAATCCCTGCTCAGAGCGAACCCACAAGAAGACAGCAAGGTAAGGAATCCTCCAAGGTCCAACACTGAAACAGAGCAGGGATCTTGTCAGGGTCAATCGGCTGTGACAGGAGGATTTATCGCTAGGGAGGGGGGGGTTGCATTTAGCTACGTGCAAGAGAAACAGTAGCGACCGTATCAATTGCAGATTTTGATGCGGGTCCCCTTAGAAAGAATGCGGAAGAAGGGGAAGATGCGCTCGCGGAACGAGGCGTTGAAGGTATGGATATGGCCCATGCTCTCGGCATTGTAGAAGCTCAGCTGGCCCCGTTCATAGTCCAGGAAGACGCAGAAGCGGCGGAGCTTCTCAGATGGAGAAAGGGAGGTCTGCTCAGTGGTCGTCAGAGCCTGGTACTTTTTGCCGTTGGTCCCCACGCACCAGATCTCGCGTTTCTGGTGGGAGCCGCCCCCGGCGGACTTCTCTTTGCGCCGGGCCGATTCGCGGGCCACCCCCACAGCCCACCCCCGCCGGCCCCCCACCTCCACTTCCCAGTAGTGGCGGCCATAGGTGAAACCCTGCAAGGCCAGAACGCAGTAGTCGGAGTCAAAGCGCTTGGGGCTGTCGGGCAGGTCCCGCCAGCGCTCTCCGAGCCGGACGCCGAGGCAGTCCGAGGAAACGGTGAGGCGCGGGTGGGCTGTCTCGGGGTCCAGAATCAATTCAGCTGCAGGAAAGAGAGAGAGAGAGAAAGGGATCAAGAAAACAAAACGCTAAAGAAAGGAGATTGCGCATTTGGTTCCGTATACATTTAGTAGGTTCCAAGCATGGAATTCCTCCGATTCACAGCCTGCCTTATTCAAATGGCTCAGGGCAGGTTAATAGCAGAAGTTACTCTCAAGAGTTGAATGGAACCATGTCCTTAAGAAGAGCTTTGGCATGGCAGTCACCACCTCTCACAGAACAGGACCACTTCCACAGTTGGTTTTAATTCAGCAGTTTCTAGCCCATGTGGATGGTAATAACCGTTTTAGTTTATTATGCAAATATGCAGGAAGTCTTTAATACAGGAGTGGTCAAGTGGCAGCTCAAGATTTACACCCTATACAAAATTAAAATCTTTCATTTGCTCAATTACACACATGCAACATGCCCGTGAAGACAGCTGCTTCGGCCTTGGCATATTTTACACGACAGATTGGCCTCTGCTCATTCCCATACAACATAATGGATGTTTTAGGGACGCGGGTGGCGCTGTGGTCTAAATCACTGAGCCTCTTGGGCTTGCTGATCAGAAGGTCAGCAGTTTGATTCCCTGCGCTTTCATTGCTCTGTCCCAGCTCCTGCCAACCTAGCAGTTTGAAAGTACACCAGTGCAAGTAGATAAATAGGCACTGCTGCAGGGGGAAGGTAAACAGTGTTTTCGTGTGCTCTGGTTTCTGTCACAGAGTCCCACTGCGCCAGAAGCAGTTTAGTCATGCTGGCCACATGACCCGGAAAGCTGTCAGTGGACCTTGGCCTGAAAGCGAGATGAGCACCGCAACCCCATAGTCGCCTTTGACTCGACTTAACTGTCCAGGGGTCCTTTACCTTTACCTTTTTACTTTAAGGGATGTCTTATGAGAGCAGAACCACAGCGTAAAAAGTGGTTTTCCAAGCTCTAGAATTTCACCAGTTCATACAGAATGAGAAGGAGGGGAAATCAATAAAGACATAGCCCTAGCACACCAGCCTAGTAGTGGTCAGCTTCCCACTCAGGGCAACTCTGATATGTCAGTGTATGAAATTCTGATGGTGAGTGGAAAGAAGCTCCTATCTATATTGGTGTTCCCAAAGCTTTAACCATAAAGATGGTGAATCAGCACTGATATGATAGCCGATACAGGGCAGAAGCTTATGGAATAGTCCTATGTCTCAGACTACCCAGTGAGCTAATGGTCATGGCGAAACTTCCTGGTTTTCAGTTCAGTCTCTTTACCACTGTGCAGCACTAGCTCCAAAAGTCAATCTCAATGCTTTTGTCTTTTCATAGAACTGCAGAGTTGGAGGGGATTTGGGGGGGGAGCATCTAGTCCAATGAAGGAATATTTTGCCCAACGTGGGGCTCAAACTCACAACCCTGAGGGTAAGAGTCTGCTGTTCTGCCAACTGAGCTATACTGCAAAAGCCTTTTCCTTTGAAGCTTCCACTGCTCTACCTCTCTCCCACACTATTATCCCGTCCCCCTCTTCCATTCCCACCTCCAAACTCCCATTACAAAGCTTTATGCCTTGCAACAGCCACCTTCACCCCTTTTCACCAGAACTTTCCCCTCTCTTCAGTGCATCTGAATACGATATGATACGATGCTCTTTACTGTCATTGTCCCATACAGAACGAAATTGAAAAATCTCAGTAAGACATTCAAAACCCAACAAGCCTGCTATCCCAGCTATCCCAACCAGAATGAATGAATGTTTACCACTACGGCCAAACAGCACAGTAGAACCAGAATTTCAGCGCAAACACCAAAACGGTCAAAGTGGAATTCACCAGACAACATGCCAATTAAAAAGATCTAAAGTATGTACTTCAGTACATCTTTCCCAGAACCTCCTTGTTCTGAGCCTCCCACTTACACCACAAACAGTTATTCCCCTACTCACACAGGCCGCTGATCATTCCCAGCCTCCCTGTTTTCTCCCCGCTCAACAGTCTATAAGCCCCTCTAGGCAAGGGTATCTCTCCAGAATGAGATGCTTCCTGCAATTGGTTAAGGCAACTGCACAAAAGCAATTCCTAACCTCCATATAGCATGGGATAGACAGCAGCCCTACATGAGGCAAAGGAAAGTCCATCCACATCCCTTAAGCAGTTGCTTCAATTGACTACAGGAGCAGGAGACACAGCAGCAAGGAGGAGCCAGGAGCCTTTTACCTTGAGGGACTTGGCAGAAGATCTTCCCCATCTTCTTCATTAAGACGTCTATAAGGAAGTAGTTTCGAAATTTCTTTCCTGCATCCACTGGCACCATCTCTGGATCCTGGAACGTAATGTTCTCACACCTGGCAAGTTGATAATTTAGAGCACAAATACGTTAAGGGTGGGCTTGGCAACCAGGGGAGAAAGCATTGGGTCAGGAGAAAGGAACACGACCGCCCACACCACAATGGGACATGGGGCTATTCCTAGCTCAGCTCGTCCAGCCTCCTCCATATTGCTGCAGTAGCACCTAACAGTCCACTTCAATCCTTTGCTTTTAACACAAGAACACTGCACACTGAGAGGGAACAGAAGCGAGGAGATTAAGCTAACAAAGAGGTGAGACGACAAGGTGGCTTTTCACACTTTTTGGTCCTCACCTTCAAGAACAAGGTTCAATGAATTCTGCCAAGATTCCAAGCTTACTTCTCGTACGCTGTGCTCTCCGTAACGAGCTCAAATATTGATCCATAGATTCGTGAACTTGTTAACAGTTTTGCAGTAAAAAAATGGGAACAAAAGAAGAGCCCTTCTGGATCAGACCAAAGGCCCATCTAGTCCAGCATCTGGATGTCAGGACTGGTCATTGTCCTCTTCAGATCCCCACACAAACGCTTCTTGTTCTTTTATAACTTTTATTGCGTATTAACAAAACAATCTTATAAACGGTTCTTAAATATTATTCCTCAGAGTCACTTATTTCAGATACCTTCTGAGCTCTGCTTCTCCGTGACCAGCCACTCTCAAAATGTCGCACGCGCCCTTCCTTTTGCTTTCCCGCTCTTTTTTCTAACCTCCTGGCTAGAGCTGGCTTGTATCTCCCCTCCTCCGAATCTGAGCTAGAACTGAACCCTTCCCTTTCCTGTGAACAGCCGGTCCCTCCCTGTTGTTGTCTTCTATTAGATTCACTGCTCTCCTTCCCCCCTTGGGGAATGCTTTCTCCCTTTGAGAAACTGGAAACTTCTAACTCTTCCCTGACACTGGACATCACAGTGGACCATCAGATGTCCCGGGAAGGTCCACAAGCAGAACCTGAATGCAGCTCCTTGCAACTGGTATTCAGGGGCACACTGTCTTGGAGGTCAGGGGAGGGGAACCTCAGGTCTAGCGGAGCCAGACTGTTAGGCAAAGTACCAGGGTGGATTTGATTTAAATCACGATTTAAATCACTAGTCAGTAAGACTTGATCTAAATCCTTTTTTTTACAGAAAGGCATTCCTGCTGGTATAATCTTAATATTTACAACGAGATGAAGGTTTCATTTTTGGAATAATACATTTTCAGAGTAGTTTTTACAGTTATATCAAAAATTACTGATTTGGTTATACTATTAGAAATACATAGATAATTATGAAAGTATTATGAGGCTTAATAAGTTAACTGTTTATATTCAGACTTTTCTGCTGTACTTTATTGGAAGGAGAAAAATAATCATTTATTTAACTAAACTTATTTAACTAATTTAACCCAGCCAGATGGGCGGGGTATAAACAATAAATTGTTGTTGTTGTTTAACTAAAGCAATAACATTATAGCATATGTATCCATGTTTGTTGACTAATGTGGTTAAACATTTTTATTTTATTTTTAAAAAAAACTTAGACTGAGTTTCAGCACACATGAAAAACTTAAATCCTTATTTCCTGATGGCCTTTGGACTATAATGTAACTTAAATAGAAAACTATCTTTAGAAAGATTTTTTTCCTCCAAAAGCAGTTTATTTCAAAAATCCAATTTAAATAAAAAATTGATTTAAAAAAAAAACTGATTTTTTTTTATAGAAATGTAATGATTTCTTTTCATCCACCTGTAAAGTACTGAGTGACTTTGAAAACATACACCAGTTCATAGGGCCTTATTTCCAGCAGTTTGATAGCAGGCAGGTGGCCTCCCCGTGTATTCTTTTCAGCTCCTTCTAGAAACATTTTTGTTCAGACAAGCCTACCACAAATGGATTTTTCTCATGTTTTTAGTTTAGCACATATTTTAAATAGCTGTGTAAACAAATTTTTTTTAATGATAATCTTACTGTTTTATTCTTTTTGTAAACTCCTTTGAGGGTTTTTTAAAAATAAAAAACACAAGCAGTAAAGAAATTTTACGAAACGAATAAATAAAACAAATTTTTAGTGGTGCCGGGAAATGTCATTTTTGATAGCTTACACAAACACCTGTCTGTTGACTCAAAGGAGAAATTGCTGGGTAAGACGTTACTATGTGTTTTAACAAAGCTTCTGAATACCCACTCTGTAAACATTTAGGCTTTCAAGTTACTCTGCCTTCCCTTGATTTGGGAGAGTCAAACACAATTATAGACTTCAATTCAGTGTTAGAAACTGAGGTATGAAAGCTAGGAGCTAAATGGTACATTAGACCTCGGTTATGGGTGCAGCAACTGAATGTCTAGGCGCCCTTTTTTATAACAATACAAAGCTGAAAATGAATGAACTGCAGCTAAAATATGATGCTCATTTTTCACATGATCTAGTCCTTCCCCTGCCCCCCCCCAATATTCTTAAGAGGGTCTCTTCTCCAGTCTTCAGAGAGTACCTGGAAGTGGGGAGGCAGAATAAGGTCCTCCTTTCCTTCCACTCTGCAGTTTTAATCTGGAATCTTAGGTGCAGTACTGCACCTGCAGCTCAGAAACTGCTCAAACTAATGAAATTCCCCATCGCAAAATGCGATTAGGACAATGGGAGTTTCGAACACTGCTGCAATTAGACTCTGTGAAAAACGTTTTATGCGGATCTGGATTTTATGATGCAGTAGCAACTATGCCACAATGCACCGAAATACTGCAGCAATTCCAAAGGCGAACCAGCACCAAACCTGCTTTGCTTCAGCAAGGTTGGTGCATGATGTGCCTTTAGATTATTCCCTCAAACGTATTTTTCCCTGGGGGTGGGCAGTTGATGGCAAAAATTGGAGAACCTTGGCTGAGAAAGCAGAGGCTACCTTAAGATGGCCTTGAGACACCAGTGCCAGAGATTTATGGACTGTGGAAGCAGCAGATCATGGAATTTGATCAAATGAGCATATGGAAAACTACCAAGTATCTCAAGGCCTTTCAGATACACACAGGGTAACCGTCAAGGAGAAATTGGAAGCAGAAACCAAGATCAACCAACCTGACTAAAGTGCCTTTGAAGTCCTAGAAAAAAAGAAGAGAAAAGAAAGTCAAGAAGACAGGCAAATGTGGGGGAAACAAAATTTAAGAGCCTGTAGCCACTTAAGATGAAGATTTGATCTCTTCCAGTCCTACTGAGAGGGAGCAGGCAGCAGTGATTTCCTAGTACAACGAAGGGCTGAATGTTCAGACGTAACCCTTAGGAGGACTGAATATAATGATTATTTGCCCAGGGAATATACGAAGTCAACACCCATAGAATCTCCAAATCTTCAACATTATTGTTTCCTGCACAGGGTGGTCTTATTGGTGGTAGTGCTGGTCTTACATTCTAGACTTTAGTGTTATCTTCCAGACATCACTGGACTCTATCAGTCTGCCAGCATGGCCAACAGTTCAGAAATGATGGGAGTTGTACTCAAGCAACATATGAAAGGCAACAGATTCCCCACCCCTGCATTGGAATCGTTGAAGACAAGTCTGTCTCATGGAATTAGAGCATGGGTAGGCAAACAAAGGCCCGGGGCTGGATCAGGCCCCATCGCCTTCTAAATCCGGCCCGCAGACGGTGGGGGAATCAGTGTGTTTTTACATGAGTAGAATGTGTGGTTTTATTTAAAATGACTCTCTGGTTTATTTGTGGGGCATAGGAATTCATTCATTTCCCCCCCCTCAAGATATAGTCCGGCCCCTGACAAGGTCTGAGGGACAGCGGACTGGCCCCCTGCTGAAAAAGTTTGTTGACCCCTGAATTAGAGCTACTCAGATTCCATATAGCAAACTCACACAATCCTACACTAAACTCTTTGTGTCCAGGATTTGTACCACTGTACCACTTGTAAATCACTGTGGCACCACAGCCGGACAGATTCTTGGCCACTGGTCACCCTGAAGCCAGGCAACTAGAAAAGGGATTCATTCACCTTGATCATCTGCAAGCCATCCTGCTTGCTCTTGTCCTCCGCTTCTGCAATGAGGCGGCTGAGGGCAGCAGCTTGCTCCTCGAGGTGGGAGACGTTGTTACTCTGGCTGGCAAGAAGCACCTCGTAGCGGTCCTCCAGCTGGTGCAGCATCAATGCCTGCTCCCCAATGAGGAACTGGTGCAGCCGCTCAAAGTCCGCCTCAAAGTCTTTCATATCAAGCTTCATCTTGTTCTGCGGGAGGATAGGTAAGGGTGAGGAAAGCAAGCGTGAAGGTGGCTGGAGCAAAGGTTTCATGGCGAAGCACAGTGGAATTATGCACCTCTTTTCTTAGCAGGTAAGCCCCTTTATGAGGGACGTGGGTGGCGCTGTGGATTAAACCACAGAGCCTAGGACTTGCTGATCAGAAGGTCAGCGGTTCGAATCTCCGTGATGGGGTGAGCTCCCGTTGCTCAGTCCCTGCTCCTGCCAACCTAGCAGTTCGAAAGCATGAAGTGCAAGTAGATAAATAGGTATCGCTCCAGCGGGAAGGTCAACGGCGTTTCCGTGCGCTGCTCTGGTTCGCCAGAAGCGCCTTAGTCATGTTGGCCACATGAACCGGAAGCTGTACGCCAGCACCCTCGGCCAATAAAGCGAGAAGAGCGCCGCAACCCCAGAGTCGGCCACGACTGGACATAATGGTCAGGAGTCCCTTTACCCTTTACAAGCTACAGAATTCACATTATGGGCACGGAGTCTCAGTACTATCTATATAAACAATGCAACCAATCCACAAACATTGATCAATGGGAAACATTTTTTTTTAAATACAAAATGTAACTTAGAAAAAATGGGGATGGGAGGTAACATTTTAGACATTTCCTTAGACATTTCCCTTTTTCTCATGTAAGAAAATGCCTCTTCCAAGATTCCACCTGCTGCAACATGTGCATCCATCATCTGAAAAAAACCAAGCTCTCTCTTCTTTTCAGGTAGTTTGCATGAGGATAAAATAAGCTTGTCACTTACCCTGAGGTCTGCTATTTTCTCCTGTTCGACCGACTTCTGCTTCATAACAGTCTCCAGTTTCTTCTTCAGTGGATCCAAGTGGCCTTGAAGTTTGGCCTGAAAAATAAAATACTAGAACCTTGGAGAAACAGCCATTCAAGTTGCTTCAGTGTCTGAATTCTAAAGACACTGCAAATAGAATTTGCAAATAGAATAGAAATGCAATTACATTTTACAAAGCTTCCTATTTATACATAAGGAGTAGGACAGGCATAGGCAAACTACAGCCTTCCAGATGTTTGGGACTACAATTCCCATAATCCTTGACCACTGGTCCTGTTAGCTGGGAATGATGGGAATTGTAGTTCCAAATGTCTGGAGGGCCGGAGTTTGCCTAGGCCTGGAGTAAGAGCTTGGGAATAAACTTCTTGTTACTCAAACACATTTTCCCTTTTTTAAAAAAGTGTATATCATGCCTCCACTTTTCAGATCATTGCTTTCTGGCCACCTACTTGTCACACTTGGATGCAACTGGTATAAACAGTTGTAGCCTCCACACAACCGCTTCCACAAATCCTGAAAATCTCAGCTATTGTTTAGAAAAGGGAGCACAAGTTTCTAGTCCCTATAGCTTAAGGATTCGGGGGGGGGGGTTAAACTAGAAAAGTTTATTGCCTGTTTTTTAAATAAAGGATTTGAAATCAGATAGTGTCCAATAGAAAATATTTGCTTAATGTATCTCTCATTCCTCTGTTCTGCGTCCCAGGGTCTTACTGACCTAGTTGCATGAAGAAATGCATAAAAATACATCATCTTGAAGGAGATTGAGCTTTCTGTACTCCACATCAATGTTCACAGAGGAAAATCAAAGTGCAAAATTTAGATTCTAGAAGTAGTAATAAAACTACAAAAGAAGCTGCATGCCGCATTAAAAAAGAAAGTTCAACACACATCTGCACGCCAGTCACAAGTGGCATACCAAAGTTTGTGCCACTGGTGTGCATAAAGTGAAACATAAAATTCATGCATTCTTCATACAGGTTTTCTAGTTATATAACTGGATGTTAGGCACAAAATACAAATGAAATGCTTTGAAGAGTAATAGAAGTTAAACAATAGAGCTTTTATCCCTTGCTATTGTTTCTTACTGCATATCAGCAATTATCATACAGATCAACTGACTGCAATTGTTACAGAAGAAAACTCCTAAAGTCCTAATCCAAAAATAAAAGATTTTATGAATAGAAGGCTGCCTTAAACGGACACACCCTAAGTCCATCTAGTCCAATATTGTCAACTCTGACAAGATGCAACTCAGTCAGCGGACTATCCTAGCTTTGCTACATAAAAGGCTTTCACTAGAAATGTTAGGATTTGAAGCTGGAATGTTTTGCATAAGTTCTAGCACAGGGCTATGCCCCTTGCCTCTTTGCCAGTAGCAAGATACACACAACAGATGTTCCCCTATGCAAGAGAGCACATACTAGAGGTTCAGACTGTAATCTTTTGTTCAGTCCTAAGATTCACATTGACCCCAGCCTCCTGCATACCTTGTATTCTTGCACAACCTCTTCCAGCGGCATGACGCTGTGGTGCTTATGGGCCCGCGATTCTCTGCACACAACACAGATGGGCTCTTCATCTGCCTCACAGAAAAGCTTGAGGGGCTCCTGGTGCTTCTCGCACAGGGTTCGCTCAGCACTCAGAGCTCGTCCCGCCGCTAACACGGACGGCGATCCGGATGAATCCCCTGCCGCTGCCAGTTCCACGGCCTCCGTGGACACCGCCACGGAGTTGAACGGCTGCGGGTGCATCTGGCGGATGATCTGCACCATATTGGCCAGCTGGAGGTTGGGGCGGAAGCTGCGGCGAGGGAAAACCTTGCGGCACTGGGGGCAGCTGAAAGCCGGGCGCATCTGGGGGGTCGGCGGGGTGGGGGGCACGGTATACTCATCCTCCGGCTCCTCTTCCTCGTCCATCACCTCGTCGTCGTCGTAGCTGTCGAACAGCAAGTCGTTCCCCATGTCATCGTCCCACATGTCGTCGGACCCGGGGCGCTGGGCCCAGTAGGCTCTCTCGTCTTCATCATCCCACACGTCGTCCTCTTCGTCGTCGAACTCCTCCTCCCGAGACACGGCCTCCTCCTCCTCTTCCATGTCCCCGCCATCATCCAAGTACTCGTTGTCCTCCAGGTCGTCTTCGTCGGGGTCGGCGTCCTCCTCCGGCCCCAGGTCGTCGACCCCTCCGTCATCCGCGCCCGCGTCGGAGCCGGGCCCGTACCCTCCGTCCGAGCCGGAGGCGCCCGCGTCGTCCCCTTCCTCCGAGCCCGAGCCCCACAGCTGAGTGATGCACACGCGGCAGAAGTTGTGGCCGCAGCCGATGGACACCGGGTCGATGAAGTAGTCCAGGCAGATGGCGCACACCGCCTCCTCGTGGAGGGTCGCCACCGGGTTGGGGGCGGCCCGGGAGCCGCTACTTGCGGGCCCCGCCGCCGCCGCCATGGGGACCCCGAGCTCTTCCCAGTCGCCCCACACACTTCCCTCGCCGCCCCCCTGGAAGGGAGGCGCCTTCCTCCCGCTCACAAGGCCGCTCCCCTCGGCACTGCTGAGCCCTTCTCCTCACGGCGCCTCAGTTATGGGGGCGCCGCCCGAGGGGAACCCCCCTCCCCCCCCCGCGGCTCACCTGGTCGCAGGTACAACCGCCCGAGGCCCTTCCGGGCTCCCCCCGCCCAGCCCTGAAACAAGAAGCCGCCTCGGCACGCGCTCCACTCCCGCCGCCCAACTGGCCACGCCGAGGCTCCGCCGCCGCCGCCGCCGCCCGCGTCTCTATGGCGGTTAAGTGCGCCTCGGCGCCGGAAGAGAAGGGCGGGGGCTACGGCGCCGCTCTAGCAACCCACAGGGGGTTTCTATGATGCGGCGTGGGAGGGGGCGGGGAGGCGGAGGCGGGGGAGGGAGTGGGGCCTTTCTACCCTCAGCCGAATCCTCTGGGCTCAAGCGGGGGCCCGGCTGGCTCGCAGCACTTGTTTTACTTAAGGAGCTCCAGGGTCAGAGAGCCGCGAAGCCCCCGCGGCCGCTAAACAGGAAGGCCCTATTCCTTCGAGGAAATGCGCCGGAAACCGGGGGCCGCTCTACGTTGTTTGCGTCTCTATGGTCGCCGAGGGTGCCGCCTCTGTGAGATGGGCGGCGAGGCGGGGCTGCAGCCGGCCTTGGAGGGGAAGTGGGTGAAAGAGCCGCCGGGTGGGTTTCTGGTCCCAGGAAAGGCTTGGGCTGCTTGGGCCCAGAAGGACCCGTACATTGGGGCTGGGCACCAGCTGGGCTCCTGGGATGGACTTGAATGCATATTTCCAGAAGGAATTTCCTGAGTAGGGATGAAAAGTGCACCAGGCTTGCGATTATGGCCGCGACAGTTGCAAGGAAGGAAGGAAAGAAAATCGAGTATTTCAGGGTAGCTGAGCGGTGATCACGCGGCAGCAGATGCAAAATGCCAAAGATTTTACCAGCAAGGAAAGGAGTCGCATGCCAGAAAGAGCAGGCTCTTGTTTCATGTGAAATAGTTAATTTTTGCTGAGTTTTCAAATTTACTAAAACAAGGCTGTCAGAATGCAGGATGCAGCATGGGAGAGGCTTTTTAAATGGACAGCTTGAGTAGAGTAGGCCTTTGTTGCATGCAACCAGATGAGTGCTTTGTGTTGGGGGAGTTGTGGCTGCAGATTTAAGCCAACCCCTGACTTGTAATGTTTAAGCTGCTCTGCATCAGTCCAGCCTGCAATAGGGACAGAATATGACAGAACTACACTGCACTATAAACTATACTGTCATCGACTAAGACTCCACCAGAAAAATAGTATCACTTCCAGCATCAGCTTTCTCCTTCCTTCCTCTACCTGCCCACCCCATTAAACCCTGCCACCAATGGATATAATTCACCATGCAATCCCACAATGGCTTTTTCAAATCAGTGATGTCCAGTGAATTCAGGTAATTGATTCTCTTGGACGGCTTCTGATTTTGTGCTGAGGTTTCCATTCTCCATCCCTAAAATAATTGTGTTCTTAGGGACATAATAACAAAGAGTCTTGTATTATCTTAAACATGAGCTACAGACCATTTCATCTGATTAAATATTATCCCAGTATGCAAATTCACCATGTTTTTTTATTTCGCTACATGTGTTAATTGACTTACAAATGCCTGGATGTCTGTGTTATCAACACTTTTTCTGTGTGTGAATTACCACTGCTAATGACAAAATGACCTCCCCATGTGTAAAATTGCAATGCAACATAAGATTTTAGGCACTGATGCTTTTCACATATGTTTTTGTTCAGAACATTATGAAGCCCTTCTACTGATCAGCTTTGTTCCCATGGAAAAATATGCAGCAGCAAAAATTTCAAAACCGTTTTTGTTCAGCCTTTCTTTTTATTTTCAGAGTATTGTAGTGTATATGAAAAGTTGGTAGCCAGCTGGTTTCTGTAGTGTAGTGGTTATCACGTTCGCCTCACACGCGAAAGGTCCCCGGTTCGAAACCGGGCAGAAACAGCAATTGGTTTTTTTTCTCACACCCGCAGACTTTCCAAAAGATCTCTTCTTTGTCTTTTTTTTTTTTGCAGTTGTTAACACTGCGCTCTTTATAAATAGCTTTCCCCGCAAAAATATTCATCTGGATGCACACAATGGGAATATACGTAAGTCACAGCCTTAAACGTGCAAATCTTCAGAATAAGGCGACGTTTGTAGCGGCAGTGCGAAATCTAACAGTGCTTTTTTCTGGGGCTACGCATACCCCTAAACATTTTGTGAATCTTTGTATTTTTGTCCATTTACTGTATTTACTTTTCCCGATTTGAACTGTAAAATAATGATTTTCTTGAGTCAAAATGAGAGTACCCCTAAATATTGTTTAAAGAAAAAAAAAGCACTGCTAATAGTTAATAAATTGTGAGTACATGATAAAAACAGCGGAAAAGAATTTGGGATGATTTGAGAAATTGGGCTCTACTATTTTCTATGAGAGGCAACTCGTTTAATTTTTATTTTTAAACCACCAAACAACGCGTTGGCACTGTGTCATGTGCATATTTGAGGCATGGCTCAATTCCTGCACACTAGAGTAATATGCTAAGCTAGTATTGACTATATGATTCGCAGTGAGCGACATATTTAATTCTATATTGGAAAAGTTCCGAGAGAGCAATAATTGCATATTAACTAGACTATTTGCAGCCAAAAGCATCAGCCGCCCGGCTAGCTCAGTCGGTAGAGCATGAGACTCTTAATCTCAGGGTCGTGGGTTCGAGCCCCACGTTGGGCGCAGACTTTTGCTTTTTAAGTTCTTCCATTCTTGCTGTATTTCCTTAGGAACAAATCCCCCAAATGACCAGTGGCCTCGGCAGTTGTGACAGCTGCAAAAACACCACTCCCCCGAAAACGCGTTTCTTAAATCTATACATGCAAGTGGAGTTTACAACTGGAAGGAAACGCAAAACACCCAGCTTTCCGCTCCTAAATTGCTATTATTATTTTTCACTATGGAGCTCATACAAGAATGCTCACGTGCCTATGTTTTCCCATCTGCAAATCATATGCACGGGTTTGGTTTTTTTGTGTGTGTGTGTCTTTTGCTAAGTGAAGAGGAGTGATAAAGAGGGGCGCTCTCCCTGTCCCCCATTTTTGCATTTTTGTTTTGCATGCCATCTCAGTTTTTCCAGCTCTTGTTTCAGTCGGTTTCCACCAGGTTTTTGCATTATTTGCCCGATCCCAGGATCGGAGCATATGCGTAACCACGCAGGCTTGGAGCACGCGAACCATAGAGAAGAGTGCCCTTTAAGCATGTGCAGAGTGCATCTCGAACACCCAGCAGCACTCACACTCAGGGCCCACGGGAAAGTGAGTTCAGGTGCAGGTCTGCTCCCTACAAAAGAGTTGGATCTTCTTCCCACATTTCCCCCACCCGTTTCAATTAAGCACCACTTTCCAACGAGTCTGCAAAGCGACGAGCCGGGGCAAGAGTCCAGTCCGAGCCGAACTTCAATTCCCAGAATGCCTCGAGAGCGAGGCGTCCCCCCCCCTCTTTGCCCACTAGGACTACATATCCCATGGTGCTTAGCGGGGGCCGTACAAAAGGCCACAGGAATGCGGTCACAGTCTGGCTCCGGGTTGGGTGTTCGCTCCGCTGCGCTGCACCCCTGCTTCTCCCCAGGATAAAACCCAGGCAGACGCATATATACATACATACATATAGGAATGGACCCCGGTAAGTGCCTGAGGCAAGTTTGTGGGTGCCCCCCCCCGGCCAAAAAGAAAACTGATGGTAATCCGGTTATTGCTGGAGTATTTTTGCAGGCGACTCTTGAGGCAGCAGGGCCGGCCAAGGGTTGCAGGTTTCACATCAAGGGCAAACACAGAACCCCGCATCTTAAAACCTCTACCGGGAGACTTAAAATGCACGTCATTTGACAACTTTCCTTGCCCAGCCTTTGCTGGCCTTTTGATGCCCCCGGAACGCCTCCTGTCACCACGCTGTTGAGATGTTTTCACTTTAATTTTGAGTTTATCTTTGCCTAATCTCAAGACCCAAGCTTGCAATTAGTTTGGACTAAGGATCCTTCCGTGGCTGTGCCATTGGTGATGTGTACCTGGGTTAGAATCCTTGCTTCACCTATAGATGTGTTAGGATAACATATACCCAGCCTTGTTATTCATCACATTAGAAAAAGTACGCTGATCCCAGTAGTGATTTTCAAGGGACAAGGCAGTTTGGAGGATGTGCCTCTGACAGCACAGCCTTAGACGTGTCTGCTCAGAAGTGAGTCCAACTTAGTTCGTTGGCGCTTGTTCCCAGGTGGGTATAGGATTGTCGCCTAAAATCAGAAAATAGGTAAGGAGGCTATTGGACTAATCAAAAGCGGGCAAGCTTTCTGAGTAATGCAAAGCTCCTCATCAGGCAGAACAAAAAGTGGCACAGTGAGCGTCTGAACTAAATGTGTCGGCAAGTAAGAAGTGTCCAAAATGGGGGTTGTAAGTAAACTGTGTTTAATATTCCCTTTTTCATCCAAAAGGGCACATTGGGGAGAGTCTGTTTTGGGGCCTTAAGTGGCGAGATTTCACACGCATTCAGTTGCACCAGCTTTTCATTTAAGTAGTTAAGGGGACAGTCAGGAAAACGACCTTGTAGTCAAGATGGGCTGCGCTTGCAGCTGGTTATCTGAGGATGCTTGCTGGAGACAGGCAGACGACACTTCATTGGGAATTCACACTTTGGCAAACACTAGAGCATCAGCACGGGGCACTTCTCGGGCTTCTCATTAGGAAGTGGAGAGTCCACTTTCAAAGCACTTGAAAAAAATAAAAATGAAAAGCAAATCTTAAAAATGAAAAGCAAATCACAATATGCATCACACTAGTGATGCTGACTGTACATCTGGAAAGTGTAGCTAGGTCAAAGTATAATTAACCCAGGCAGAGCCCTCTGCTTCCACTCAGTATCCTCCTGCCCCATCCCTTTCCCCGCTTTTCTCAACTGGCCCTCTTCTTGTTTCCCTACCATTGACTCCCTTAACTCAGTTCAGGGGTTGCAGTGAGACAGTGACTTCAAATCACCGCAAAAAGTGTGCAGAGAGCTCTGTGAGGTGCTTTGAAAGCTTGAACTCCCTGCCCATCAGCTGGTAGGTGGGAAGTTCATGTCTGGCTTCTGTAGGGATGGGATGTGCGCATGAGTTCCCTGCGAGGAGCTGATGCGCACAGCCGGATCGAGCAGGCTTGCATTGGCTGCCCATCAGCTGGTAGGCGGGCAGTTCAAGCCTGGGCTTTCCAGGGATTGGGCAGACTTTTTTATCTGGCTGGCCAAATTTGGCCTGCAAACCGGAGGTTTCCCACTCCACTTGTGGTGGATGATGATTTGCTGTGGTGGGGGGAAGGCAAGATGGGACACTTAATAGTGTATCTAGAAACCGAGGTGCAAGGAGTAAAAAAAAGTTTCTGTGCAAGAGAGGGTTTTTTATACAGGTCAAATCTGACTACAGTGGTACCTCGGGTTAAGTACTTAATTTGTTCCGGAGGTCCGTTCTTAACCTGAAACGGTTCTTAACCTGAAGCACCACTTTAGCTAATGAGGCCTCCTGCTGCCGCCGCACCGCCGGAACATGATTTCTGTTTTCATCCTGAAGCAAAGTTCTTAACCTGAAGCACTATTTCTGGGTTAGCGGAGTCTGTAACCTGAAGCGTATGTAACCTGAGGTACCACTGTATTTCCTAGTGGCCATAGAGTTGGGCACCTCAGCACAATCTCGACCTCTCAAGTCCTCCTTGAAAGTTCATTATCTTTTCTGGTATGTAACACCCTTTCCTGCTCTTCAGCTACACTCCCCGTAGCTTGTGGCCGCATTGTGGAGAGGGAATGACTGATGGCAATCTTTCTTCCAGCCGGCGAAGATTGGATCAAGAGAGAAAATGAGGAGGAACCTCCCGGGCGAGCGGATGCTGAACAATTGCACGAGACGTTATCGGAAGGGAGCGAGGATTTTCCCGATCCCGAGCAGCCTGAAGCCCGTAAGAGGGGCCTGGAAACCTGCCGGGACACGTTTGCGGGAGACCTTTGTTTCGACTACGAGAACGGCCCCCCGAGGATGCGTGCGAACGACCGGCCGTTCAAATGCGACGTGTGCGAGAAAAGCTTCCGCCACAGCTCCAGCCTGCTGACCCACCGGAGGCTCCACACGGGGGAGAAGCCGTACAAATGCACCGACTGCGGGAAGAGCTTCAACACCAGCTCGGCGCTCATCGTGCATCGCCGGACGCACACCGGGGAGAAGTCCTACGTCTGCTCGGACTGCGGCAGGTGCTTCAGCGAAGGCTCGGTGCTCATCAAGCACTGGCGCATCCACACGGGGGAGAAGCCCTACAAGTGCGCCATCTGCGGCAGGGGCTTCCGGCAGAGCTCGCAGCTGCGCGCCCACGAGAGGACGCACACGGGCGAGAAGCCCTACGCGTGCCAGGACTGCGGCAAGTGCTTCAGCACCAGCTCCAACCTCTCGGCCCACCAGAGGACGCACACGGGCGAGAAGCCCTACATCTGCGCCGAGTGCGACCGGCGCTTCGGCCACAAGTCGCACCTCATCTCCCACCAGAAGACGCACACGGAGAAGCTGCACGCTTGCCCCGACTGCCCCGCCAGCTTCCGCATGACCCACCAGCTGCTGGTCCACCGCAAGTCCCACCAGGAAGACCGGCGCTACAAGTGCCTGCTGTGCGGCAAGACCTTCAGCTACAGCTCAGCTCTGCTGGCGCACCAGCGCATGCACACGGGGGACAGGCCCTTCAAGTGCCTCGAGTGCGGCAGGAGCTTCATCCGCAACTCGGACTTGAACAAGCACCAGAGGATCCACACGGGCGAGAAGCCCTACGAGTGCCCAGAGTGCGGGAAGAGGTTCAACCAGAGCTCGCACCTGGTCAGCCACCGGAGGGTCCACTTCAAAAGCGGCGCCAAAAACCCGGGCGCGAACGTCGGCGCTCCGGCTGAGCAGGAAGTCGAGTCTTCCTGAAGGCCGCAAGGAACTGCTTCTGTAAGTTATGGAGGCCGTCATCTGGCTTTCTTCTGAAAGAGGTTTGCACGGAGGGACTCTCGAGCAACTCTGTGTGCTGGAAAAACAAAAGTTTCTGCACCGAGGCAGTTGGGATCCTTCGCTGAGGAAAGCAGAGTTCTGGGGCATTGGGTACCTTATGGTTGACATGGTTAAGAGTTGTGGACTTGTAATCTGGTGAACCGGGTTCGATTCCCTGCTCCTCCACATGCAGCTGCTGGGTGACCTGGGGCTAGTCACACTTCTTTGAAGTCTCTCAGCCTCACTCACCTCACAGAGTGTTTGTTGTGGGGGAGGAAGGGAAAGGAGAATGTTAGCCGCTTTGAGACTCCTTAGGGTAGGAATAAAGCGGGATATCAAATCCAAACTCTTCTAGTATAACTTGTTCTTTCTTGCAGGTCATAGAAAAGGGCAGGGAGAGATGCAGGACGCAGAGGCTTATGCCCTCTGGCCCTTGGAAATCTTGCTCAGCCCTTCTGCCTTCTGGAAACGTGTGGGCAGTGTCTGTCTTTGCTGTCTTAAGGACTAGAAACTTGGGCATGCGGTGCTTTTTAAAAATGGAATGTTGTGCTGGCCTGTGTCCTTGTGCGAGTGCAGAATATACTCTAGAGGAGGGGGAATTATATTTTTCTTTTAGCCCAAGGATTATGCTGCCTCCTGTGCAGTCTGTCAGGAACCCCATGCTAGTGGTGGGTGGAGCCAGAGGAAAGAGTGGGCGGAGCCACAGGTGTGCCCTCTGGCCTTGGTGCAATAGGCTACCTTGCAGGAATGCAAAAGTCAGAGGTTTTTACATACACGCAGCCCATGCCCATCTCCTCCTCCAGCTAGGCAGACGAGAGGCATTTTCACAGTTCAGGGACCCACTGAACCCTCAACAAGGAGTGCATGGTGCAGGATTGGTGTGGAGGTTCCCACTCAATTCAAGAGAACTGTAGTAGAACAGTGGGACTGGAACTAAACTTAAATTAGCCACGCTTTAGTCTCATTGAAGTCCATGGGGCAGGTTAGCCGTGGCATCACTTAGTTTGGATGCCAACTCAGCCTTTGCAATTTCTTGGTGGTAGGGAGAGAAGGGAAGGTTGACCTTCAGACCCCAGGAGGTACACAGAAACCAAATAGAGCTGTTTTTACACTGGAATGAGCTCCTTTTCTCTGTGGTTCCTCTGTTTGATGTTGGCAGTGCTAGGCAGTTGCTTATGAGACAGGACATGATCCAACCAGCTTCTAATTGCCACCTTCCATTGTCTTGTATTTGAAGAGAGGAGTACAGTAGTCTAACAAGGAAGACGAACTGTACTTTTAAACAAAAGAAATGAATGGCTATGTTTTGTTACTCGGTCATGAAATAAAACCAAGGGATGACTAGATGACCTTTGGGTCCCTTCCAACTCTGGTTCTATGACTTGGAAAGTAGAAAACAAATAATCGCCCACCCGCCTCAAGAGACCATGGCCATCGCTTAATAATTCCTGTAGAATGTGTGTGTGTATATTTATCTATATATACAGCCATGGGATGTGGGTAGTGATGTGGGTTAAACCACAGAGCCTAGGGCTTGCTGATCAGAAGGTTGGTGGTTCGAATCCCCGTGACGGCGTGAGCTCCCATTGTTCAGTCCCTGCTCCTGCCAACCTAGCAGTTCAAAAGCACGTCAAAGTGCAAGTAGATCAATAGGTACCGCTCCGGCAGGAAGGTAAACGGCATTTCCGTGCACTGCTCTGGTTTGCCAGAAGTGGCTTAAACATGCTGACCACATGACCCAGAAGCTGTACGCCGGCTCCCTCGGCCAATAAAGCGAGATGAGCGCCGCAACCCCAGAGTCGTCCGCGACTGGACCTAATGGTCAGGGGTCCCTTTACCTTTATCTATACAGCAGGATTCAACTACCCTGTTCACTAGCAGACACCAGCACAAGGAACGGCTAGCGCAAGGAAACTTTCCCCCCGACACACCCCCAAGGGTCAGGGGCACCCCCAGAACAGCGTGCAATGTTTTTAAAAAATCTTCTCTGGCACAGTTAGTAAAGTAAGCCAAACTTTTTGTTCTTGTATTACTCTGCTTAATAAATTTTTAAAAATAGTTTAAAATATTTTCGTACACCTTTCCTTGCTCTTAAGAACTGGACTACAGCAACCCAGTTCATCAGTCAGTTTTAAAACACAAGAGTTGTGTCCTTACAAAAGCACACGTTTATAGAGATACGGTATTGGGGTACAGCAAGCTTTTTCAAGCAGGGATGGGAAATTTGTGGCCCTCAAAACGTTGGCAGGACTGTTAACTCTCATCATCCCTGCTCATTTGCCACGGTGGCTAGGGCCGATGTTGAGTTGGGAGTCCAACAACATGGTATGTGATTGTCAAATATCTGAAGGGCTGCCACATTGATGATGAAGCAAGCCTTCTCCTGCTCCAGAGGTTAGGACCCAAAGCAATGGGTCCATGCGGCAAGAAAGGAATTCTGACCAATCATTAGGAATAAGCTTTCTGACAGTAACAGTTGTTCAAAAGTTGAGCGGGCTCCCTCGGAAGGTTGAGGAGTTGCCTTCGAGGTTTTTAAGCAAAGGTTGGATGGCCATCTGTGAGGGATTCTTTAACTGTGATTTCTGCGTTGCAGGGGGCTGGACTTGAGCACCTTTGGGTGCCCCTTCTGGCCCTACGATATGTGGAAAGCGACAAGGTGCCCACCCCTGCATTTAAGTGGCTTTTTAAAAAAAGCGTGAACAGAAATACTGCTGAGAGCTTCTAAAAGCATCTAGCTGCGTTGGAAGCAAGACTTTTATTCTACAAAAAAAGGGGGCAGTGACAGATCAAAGGCTTGGCACAATTTACATGAGGCTCAGACCCTCTTGGCCAACCCCTAACAATGCCCCCCTGCTAGCAGTTACTATTTCTAGGGCAGCCACCCCCCAAACTCGGCCCTCCAGCTGTTTTGGGACTACAATTCCCATCATCCCTGACCACTGGTCCTGTTAGCCAGGGATGATGGGAGTTGTAGTCCCAAAACAGCTGGAGGGCCAAGTTTTAGGGTACCTTTCTAGGGTGAAGGTGCTTCATCTACATTCTTTCAGTAATTCAGTATTCCTCTTTTAGAAAGGTCGAGGGATAGCAGCTTGTGGAAGGACCAAGCTCCTAGCCTGAGCTCTCTGAACAAGGAGCTTTTGAGCTCAGCGGGCTTGCGCTGCATCCAGCTAAAAACAGACCCACTGAAATCCATGTGCCTTGTTAGTTATGTCCCTTCGTTTCAACGGGCCTACTCTTGAGTATGATACATTGAGTACAATGCCAGGCGTTTTAACTACCGCAATACAGCTGGGTATGGTTCACAACTGTATGGTTTTATAAGCTGCACACTTGAGGACCAATTTGAAACTGCATTCAACAAGAAGTCTGAACAGCAAGAGAAGTCTGAAATGGGACATGGGCTTGGATTCTCACGTGCCTACTCTGAGTAAAGCCAACTTCATGCTTCCTTGCAATGTACGTGAATGCTGGAGAAACCAAAATTCCCACCAGTTCCAACACGGAAATAAGCCCCTCCCGTAATAATAAATCCCGGCTCCCTTTTCCATTTGACAATAACCCACACTTTTCTCTTAATACCTTCTATGGACACATACACACTACTGACAAGAACATTATAACCATTTATTTTCGGTTATGAATTGTTAATTCACTTTAACAGGACACGGTAAAGATTTGATTGAAGAAACCCTACCCAGCTGCCCTGCTTTCGTTCTCCTCAAACCCCTCAATTGTGAGGAACCCTACCAATCTCCCTTAACGTGCTAAATCCAACCAAAAAGAACATCTTTCAGAAGGTCCATGCTACGTTACTGTCACTGCAGTTTAACTCTTCGCCGAATCTCTCAGAGAAGCAAACTGGGAGTACAGGCCTTAGTGAGCTATTTCATCCTCATGGCTCAGTATCTTACATCTAGTAATTTATTTCCTAGATGGGATGTGGTGCTGTCCCTTTCCCTTTTGCACTATTTTTTAACAGCAAGAAGATCTACTTTAGTCTGGGGCTGCATTAAAATACAAATGCTGTCCCTCTGGTGCAGGCTAGTTGCAAGAAGTCCACTCTTCCCAGCCAAGCTAGCAATACAACCTGGCTCCCTCCATACGCTTTGGACAACAATTAGCTTTGGACTACAATTCCCATAAGCCCCAGGCAGCTAATATATGGAGGGTTTCATGCTGGCAAAGGCTGGCCCAGAATACATTGGAATGTGTAGTATAATCCACACAAAAAACCACACCCGCCACCACCCTGTTCCCTTCCTGTGTGGGTAACATTATCCTATTCTACGCATAACAGAAACTTCCAATAATTTTATAGCTTTTCAGTTGGCCAGTAAATTCTCGTGCAATTTTTCCAGTAGCTGAAACACAAGCTGTGTTCACGTTGAAACTGGAGTCTCTCACCAGTGTCTGGAAAAATACAGATTTGCAGTACATTTCTTTGGGAGGGGGCAAGGAAGTGAATAAGCCTAAGATGCTTTTCCTCCGCTCATAGGCCAAACAACATCAACTTCCATTACTCCAGAGTGCATGTAAAGTTAGGGACACAGTCTGAGCCGGGACCGGAGCCCCACCCACATCCAGGGATGAATTATATCCCCTGCAAAGCGGCTGGATGGGAAGGCGAAGATCAAGTCTTCATTCTCTGCATCAAAAAAGGTCACCTGACCTGCTTCGTAGTCGAGATGCACTTGGATTCTTTTGTAGGCCTTTCTCAGGGGCAGCGGGGTTGGAGGGGATGTCAAAGCTCTGTAATGATTGGCTCCCAAATGCTCCAAAGCCCAGACCCCCTGTTCAGGCCGGAAGTTGAGTTTCTTCTTCCTTTTCACAGACTCTTGGGCTACACCCACAGCCCAACTCCCACCTGACTCCACCTCAACCACCCAGGAGTGCTTCCCCGAGACAAACCCTTCGCAGCCCAGCACACAGGGGTACACGTTAAACCGGCCCCGAGAGCCGGGACGTTTCTGACGGGTGTCGCCCAACCACACACTTTTCCCGTCGTCAGAAAGGATGAGGTAGGGGCCCGCTGTGCCCGGATCCAGGGTCACACTGGCTGCAAATAGAGAAGAGAGGAACAGAAAGTTAAGGCTTGCCACTAACATCTCCTGTTTACCTCAAGGCGGCACGTGAGCCTTACGGTGACTGTTCTGAACCACTAGCCCAAAGGAGTGCGCATGGGAGTGGTTGGGTGAAGGTATACCATGGGTAGGCAAACTAAGGCCCGGGGGCCGGATCCAGCTCAATTGCCTTCTAGGGTGGTCTTGGTGGTGGTGGTCTTACATTCTAGACTTTATAAGCAGAGAAAGAAGAGTGTTATCTTCCAGACATCACTGGACTCCATCAGTCTACCAGCATGGCCAACAGTTCAGAAATGATGGGCGTTGTAGTCAGGTAACATATGAAAGGCCACGGATTTCCCACCCCTGCGTTGGAATCGTCGAAGGCGAGTCTGTCTCATGGAATTAGAGCATGGTTAGGCAAACTAAGGCTCATGGGCCGGATCCGGCCCAATCGCCTTCTAAATCCGGCCCGCAGACGGTGGGGGAATCAGCGTGTTTTTACATGAGGAGAATGTGCCCTTTTATTTAAAATGCATCTCTGGGTTATTTGTGGGGCATAGGAATTCGTTCATTCTTATTTTTTCAAAATATAGTCTGGCCCCCCACAAGGTCTGAGGGACAGTGGACCGGCCCTCTGCTGGAAAAGTTTGCTGACCCCTGAGGTATACTGAAGGATGCCAAAAACGCCAGAGTGAGAAAATACAATTACAATTTACAGAGTTAGAAGGGATCACGAGGGTCATCTAGTCCAACCCCCTGCAATGCAGTAATTTTTTTGCCCAATGTGAGGCTTGAACCTACGAGCCTGAGATTAAGAGTCTCATGCTCTACCAACTGAGCTATCCCTCTGTATGTTCAGTCCCAGTGCTTTATTAAAAAAAGGTGTAAACTTAAAGTCTGCCAGGTCTCCTAGCCGTTAGACATTTGGGGTGGACACCACAGCAAGGAGATGGCTTGTCTGCACCCAAGCAAACACACAAACATTCTTTATACACTTTGTCTAGGACTTCCCAACGCTTCGTCTGCCCAGATGAGGGCATAGGTGGCAAATACCCAAGTTTTACAGATTGTTCCCCTTTTCTGGGCTCAGAGCCCAGCACCCGAAGCTTCCCGGATAAGGGTAACGAATCAAAGCAAGTCTGTTAGCTCATATCAATGCAAGTGAATATATGGGCTCATTGCTACAGTGACTACAGATTAGTTGTGGGTTATCCTGACTACCAAGATGGCGTAAGCAAAACTTCCGGAACAGTTCCCCTTTGGGTTCAACACAGTGGCTTCCAGTCTCAGCTAACCTCCCTGGCCAATCCACCATTGGGGGGAAAAGAATCGGGATTCAGAACTGCAGTGGGTGAGGCTAAACAGGTAAGAGAGAACAGCTCAATATTGCAACTGGAATGAACTGAAGGCTCAGTAAATGGACTGTGGATAAAGAATCAAGGCAACTAGGGAAGCAAGAAGGGTTCCTTCCATGCAGCTGTTATCACTGTGTGCACAGAATGACTTCTGTGAGTGCAGCAGAACTTCTTGTCTCTCTCCACCCCTCAAAGCACCCTAAAATCTGCTCTGTTGTGTTGGTGAAAACTCAGAGCAGGTTGGGGTGTGTGTCGAAGGGTAAAGGGAAGCTCTGTTGCATTCGTGGCAACTGTTCTGTACATGCAGTGATTTAGTTGGCTACAACCAGAAAATCTAGTCACACATCACAGTATGTTACAAATGACATCTTGCAATGCTCCCTGCAGCTCACCTACTTTAAACCTAAAAGATTCCTGACCCAGAACTCTGTTTACCCACAATAAATGTCAAAACAAACGTCACTTTGGCACCTCTCCCAGTCTTGTGGCGTCAGCACTCGCCGGGCCAGGAAACAATGCCTTTTCAGCCAAGGCCTCGCGCACCTGCGCAGCCTTCTCTATACAGCCAAGATTTCACAATGCTTTCTGTTTCCGTCACCCATCGCAGCTCATCCTGGGGTTCACTGAACCCTGCAGTCTTTTGGGCCTGGCAGACACAAGACTGACAGGAGCCACATTTAATCTGACTTCACCCATTGGCCATTCAAAGCTAGGAACCAGCGTGGGTGGGGTGGGGAACCTCAGGCCCAGGCCCCAAATGCAGGCCTACAAACCTCTCTACCTGGCCTTTGCGACTCTTCCCCAAGCCACTGGTCCTGCTTTGTGTTTATATTTTGAAAATATATCAGTCAGAGTGGCGAGCAAAGTAGGTGGGGTGGCAGCCATCTTGTTTTTAATGCCACAGGGCCCCAACATCGCGTACTTGAGCTGTGTCGAGTGCCCCTGCTCATACTCGCCAACATTTCTCTGATGAAAATAGGGACGTCCTATCCTATTACAGTGGACGCTCGGGTTGCGAACGTGATCCGTGCGGGATGCACATTTGCAACCCGCAGCGTTCGCAACCTGCAGCTGTGCATCTCTGCATGTACAAAGCGCGATTTGGCGCTTCTGCGCATGCGCGACCGCAGAAACCCAGAGGTAACCCGTTCCGGTACTTCTGGGTTTCAGCGGTCCATAACCCGAAAAAACGCAACCTGAAGCGTCTGTAACCTGAGGTATGACTCTATTATTATTATTATTCCCCGCCCATCTGACTGGGTTGCCCCAGCCACTCTGGGTGGCTTCCAACATATATAAAAACACAAGAAAACATTTTTTAAAAAATTTAAAACCCTCCCTATACAGGGCTGTCTTCAGATGGCTCGGGGGTTGGATAACCCTCCAACATTTCTCCAATAAAAGCAGGGGAAAGTGGGACATTTCGGGATCAAATCAGAAACCGGGATGGCTTCTGTAAATCCAGGACTGTCCCTGGAAAACAGGGGCACTTGGAGGGTCTGTAAGCTTCTGGAGAGAAGGGAGGCATCCATGTGCAGCGACAGGGAAAGGCAGCAACACCCAGCAGAGGAGGACCAGGCAAAATAGATGCAGATGCAGCCACTATCTTAATGTCCTTGATGGAAGATCTACCAAGGCGGCACACAGGGACAGAGGGAAGCTTGTTCAGGGACTCCTGGCCTGGCCCTGCTCCCACAGTAGTGCTTTTCACAACAACACATACCACAAGAATGTACTTGTATTTCCTGCAAAGTTGCTTCCATGCCGCAGAAATTTATCCTTGCTTAGCAAATTCAGAGCCCCAAATGTGTGCTGCTGTAGGGCTGCATCCAACTTACTTTTACTCAGAGTTGATCCATTGAAATTAATGCCTGTGTGACTGAACAAAAGCTAGCTGTATGCAACCCTATAACCCTTTCTTCGGCCAGATTACATGGGGGAAGTTCTTCTTCCTTTAGATGAAGCATTTTTATACCATTTTGCTTTGGTTTTATTGTTTTTTTTATTCCATGGGCCACCACACAAATTCTATTTTGTTTTTATGTAATTAATATTATCGTTTTCTGAATTGTTTTTCTACACACCTATTTCTAAAGACTTCTTATCGTCTTCTTTCTCTTGGAGTTCAAGTAACAAAGACTCTAGAAAAAAAGGGGGGAATAATATGACATAAGGCTTCCAATTTCATACTAAATATTGGAGAAAGAAGCTGAAGTTCAGAGACAGAAGGAGAGTCTAGAATCCTACGTGTCAAATACCAGGGACTAAGGGGCAGAATCAATGTGCAAAATTATTATTCTCCTTTTGCCTAAGGTTCCTGGTGTAAAACAGATTTATCTGTACTGTTTAATATTGATACTCAAGTATAGGTTTAGGAGAGTCTTTTCTGCATACTTCTCTCAGCCCAACCAGATGGGCGGGGTATAAATTATTATTATTATTATTATTATTATTATTATTATTATTATTATTCTCCCCACTGACAAAACCAGATACATTCCAAATACACTGAAGGAGCAAAAGTGTAGGACTGTCAGGAGAAAAACCCAGTAAGAAAGTTGGAAAGGCCAGAGCAAGAAATGATGGAGAAACAGGACTTTGGCCAATTGTCCTTTACCTTTGACTCTTTTCAGGGTTTCTGCTAGGGAAATGTTTTTCTGAGAAAATGCACTGAGTTTCTCTCTTACATCTGGAGGAACCTCCTCCAAAGGAAATGGTCTCTTCTTAGACCTAGGCAAGAGGAAAACTCACTGAAATTATTCTGGAAGGCATTCTGTGGCAAGATAACTTGGGATTGAGCAGACACAGCCTAGGAACTAGGTTTTCTATAGGCTTCCCTTGCTGCACCTTATCAAAATGCTTTCTGGCATTTATTATTATTATTATTATTATTATTATTATTTTAAGAATGCTTTCTGGCATCCAATGCTCTTTTGATCGGACTTCTTACCATCAATCCCGTTTCCACTGTCTTGATCGGTTCCTCTGATCTGTTCTTGTCATCTCCCACATTTCTTCCCTTTTCTGCTCTCTGCATTGACTCTTAGGGCTCATCCACACTTAACTTTCCTCTGCTCTTTCCAGGCACAGTCTGAGCTTTAAAGCTCCATATCTGAACAACCTTTTTTCTTTTTTGTTCCACAGCTTTCCCCACAAAAAACTGCCCTTTAGGGCTTCTTTTTATGTATTTTTCTATTATTTTCTATTATCTTAATTATGTCTCCTTTGTTCTTTTTTCTCTTTATATTTTTAATATAATTGTGTTTTGTAAGGATCATGAGTATTCTATTTTATATTTTCCCTCTCTTTATTCTTCTTCGCTATACAATGGTACCTCAGGTTAAATACTTAATTCATTCCGGAGGTCCATACTTAACATGAAACTGTTCTTAACCTGAAGCACCACTTTAGCTAATGGGGCCTCCTGCTTCTGCTGCGCCAATGGAGCACAATTTCTGTTCTCATCCTGAAGCAAAGTTCTTAACCCAAGGTAATATTTCTGGGTTAGCAGAGTCTGTAACCTGAAGTGTATGTAACCCGAGGTACCACTGTAATGCGTTTAATTATCTTTTTATAAACGTGTTTGGATTTTAGTGCTCAGTGTGTTAAAAACCTTCAATAAAGGTTTTTTAGCTTCTCAACTTTTCTTTCACTCTTTTAAATCATTTCCTATTCCTTTTTCTCTATATCATCCTTTCTCTCTCTCTCTCTTATTTCCTTTCTCCTATTTCCTTTCTCTTTTTAGCCTTTAGATTAATCTTTTAGTTTGGACAAAAAAGATATTCAATAGTAATCTTTGTATTTTTCTTCTTAAACCCTAAGAAAAATCTATTTGAAAAAAGAAAACCCACTCTTTAAAGTTCACTTGGAACAAATAGCAATCCATGGAAAGCCCAAATTGACATTTGCTCCAACTGAGAGCTAAAGAGCGGTTTTCATAGAGGAAACTCCAGGACAAAAAAAGAAAAATGCTTGGACCCAGAGCTTTTAAGCGGAGACCTGAGCCTGAAAAGTGTGGATAAGCCCTTACTTCACACATTCTGTTTATTTAAACCTCTTCTGGCACTGCGGAACTGAAAGCTGAAGAACACCAGAGCAAAGAGATGACCAGCCTGGCTCCAATCACTGGTCACAAAAGAAGTTGCTGCAGGGAGTTTACTTCCCATCCTGCTGGAAATCTACTCAGCTCTGGGACTGCAGAGCCAAAGAGGAGCCTATTCTTCCACCATCCATCAGCCAGGGGACTCAGGACTGCTAGATTCTGTGGGTTTGTGCATAAGTATCACCATCTATTGTAAGCAACCTTTAGGGTCATTTCACGCTGTGCCCCAACTCCAGCCTGATCTTTGCTGATTCGCCACCATTTCAAGTCTTTACCGACCCACATCCAACCAGCTCCTTTTGTTTTCAGCGGAGCCAATGCACACATTTACCTGTAAGGTATCATGCATTCAGTGCTCAGATGATGGACCTAGAATTATAGCATTTCAGAGCTGGAAGGGAGGGTCATCCCCGCAATGTAGGAATCTTTCTGCCCGGTGCAGGGCTTGAACCCAGAGATGAAGAGTCTCATGCTCTTCTACCAACTGAGCTATCCCAGGACATGCACATATGAAGTCAGTCCTCAGCCCCTTTACAGAAGGAGGAGATGGAAAGGGCCACATACATACCTGCTCAAAGTGTCCTTGACATTCTAGAAGGGTGAAAAAGCAGAGGAAAATGAAATTCGCATTATGGACATACAATCCTTCCAAGGCCATTCTGCTTCCTTCAGCTAATCTTAAGAGCAGACATGCTGATGATCACAAAATCCATTATTTAAGCAACCCCTTTATCAGGCTAACCCAAACGTCACATGGTAGCATGCAAGCTTTCAAGGTCTCCTGAACTCTTCATCGGGCTAGATGGCAAAACATAGAAAGGAGGAAGCGTGAGAAGGGAATGGCTGGTGGTGAAGCCATGAATATGGAAGAAACCTTCCAAGATGAAACGTGGAAGGTAGTTAAAGGTAAAAGTAAAGGGACCCCTGACCATTAGGTCCAGTCGTGACTGACTTTGGGGTTGCGGTGCTCATCTCGCTTTATTGGCCAAGGGAGCCGGCGTACAGCTTCCGGGTCATGTGGCCAGCATGACTAAGCCGCTTCTGGAGAACCAGAGCAGCGCACAGAAACGCCGTTTACCTTCCCGCCGGAGCGGTACCTATTTATCTACTTGCACTTTGACATGCTTTCGAACTGCTAGGTTGGCAGGAGCAGGGACCGAGCAACGGGAGCTCACTCCGTCGTGGGGATTCGAACCGCCGACCTTCTGATCAGCAAGTCCTAGGCTCTGTGGTTTAACCCACAGCGCCACCCGCGTCGCCACCCGCAAGGTAGTTGGAGACGTGCAAATGAGGCTCTCTGATAAGTGCTAAATGGGTTTAGGGTTATACCAAGGCCCTCCGGGAAGGAAATTCATTTTGTCAGATTTTTTTATGGACCAATATGGCTATTTTTACTTTTTCCATACTCTTGAAACAGAGAACCTAGCAATCTATTAACCAGAGCCATGTTAGCAGCAGTGGCTAGCATATACTTGGTAATGCTGCCATATAACACTAATTCTAAAAGAACAAAATTTTGAACTGAAACAGTATCTTGCAGCATCTTAAAGACAACGTGAAACAGGTTAATTAGAATTCTTCAAGAAGTTTAATACCATCACTTGTGGATTTAATCAAGACAAAGGTTTGCTACCACACAATATGTGTTATTAGCTTTCCAGTGCTAACCTGTATCTGTGCTATCCATGACTTTCTTGTGAATGGCTCCCTAACTACAGGCGGCAAAACAGTAATTCAGCAATTATCACCAATCTGCTGTTGTAAAAGTTTTAAACTGTGCCCATTTAACATACAGTGGTACCTCGGGTTAAGAACGTAATTCGTTCTGGAGGTCCGTTCTTAACCTGAAACTGTTCTTAACCTGAGGTACCACTTTAGCTAATGGGGCTTCCAGCTGCCACTACGCTGCCGGTGCACGATTTCTGTTCTCATCCTGAAGCAAAGTTCTTAACCTGAGCTACTATTTCTGGGTTAGCGGAGTCTGTAACCTGAAGCGTCTGTAACCTGAGGTACCTCTGTATTTAAGCTCTCATTATCACTGACTGTAAATTTTGCACCTCACTGCCATTTCACTTCCAATTTTCTCATTTATATACCTGCTAACTAAGATTTCACTTCACACCTCTGATGAAGTCTGCAAAAGCTTATGCCCCAATATATTTGTTCAGGCATTAAGGCTTCACAAAATTCTCTGCCTATAAAATAACCCACGGATTCTATTATCACCGCCAAATCCGGGACTTGCAGGACTCCACATATTTTAGTCTTCAGTCAAAACCTCTTGACAAATTCATGTTCTCACCTGCAGGAATTCCTTATCCGGCTGCCTACACTTCTCCTCCATCTCATTGATCAGGTCCTCAAGGACAGAAACTGCCTTAGAGTATTTGGCAACGTTTTCCTCCTGCCCGTTCTTAATCTCCAGCTCCAGCTCATTCAGTTGATCCAGAATGGGCTGTTCCAGTTCTTCAAGAAATTGATGCAGCAGCTCAAATGCAGATGCAACTTTCCTCCTTTCAGCACCCAACTTTTCCTGGAATTAAAGGGTAAAGTAAGAAGGGTAAAGTACTAACAATGCAATCCTGTAAACACTTAGGCCTGGATAGAATGGACCGTATACTGACTTTTGAATGTGCCCCTATATAAAATACTTCATGTCACATACACGTACAGTGGTACCTCGGGTTAAGAACTTAACCTGAAACTGTTCTTAACCTGAAGCACCACTTTAGCTAATAGGGCCTCCCGCTGCTGCTGCACAATTTCTGTTCTCATCCTGAAGCAAAGTTCTTAACCCGAGGTAATATTTCTGGGTTAGCAGAGTCTGTAACCTGAAGCGTATGTAACCCGAGGTACCACTGTACAGTACATTGATTACTGCTTTCATTTTATGGATCAATGGTCTCCTTAAATAGTAAAATTCATGTTAAATTGCTGTTTTAGCTGGGCTTTTTTTAAAAAAGTCTGGAACGGATTAATCCGTTTTGCATTACTTTCTATGGGAAAGAGTGCCTTGGTTTTGGAACGCTTTGGTTTTGGCATGAACTTCCAGAACAGATTAAGTTTGAGAACCAAGGGACCACTGTATTGCTATGTGGCTAGAAATACTGTAATAATGTATGTGAGCCATTTAGGAAAAATGCTACATAAATGCCAGATTTTCTTATATATTTCTAATGTTGTTCAAGGTACAGAATGAGGGATGGGGTGGGGTTTTTTTTGGCACCAAATACTTGTGTGTATAAGATGTGACCATTTGTATGTTGCAACAGCAGTCAGAATAGGCCGCACTGGTAAATGAGGACTCCTACACATCACAAGAGACTGCAGGGTCAGAACTGAAGTACCATAATTAAGAAATCACTTAGTCCCAGAGCAGTTTGTGAACGAACGTAGGAAGATAATGAAAATCATCGTCAATTCTCCCAGTGGATATTATTCATTCCACAAATAACTTTCAAGATTGTTCTCACAACCCCCGCCCCGCAAAGTTTGGGTTAGCACTAATTAAAAGAGGGACTTACAAGATTTTCTTCAGTTGTCCTTTTACCGGCCTGTTTAAGCTCCTCCAGTTTCTCTCTTTCTTTCTTAAGACTCTGTGATTCAGTCTGAATTTGTTCCTGGGGAAGGAAAATACTTATTTTTGCTAGGACAGAAAAATCAGATGTTATTCATACAATTAACAACAGTATGAACCAGGCAGAGGGCCTTCTCGGTAGTGGCGCCCCACCAGATGTCAAAGAGAACAACAACTACCAGACTTTTAGAAGACATCTGAAGGCAGCCCTGTTTAGGGAAGCTTTTAATGTTTGATGTATCACAGTATTTTAATATTTTTTTGGAAGCCGCCCACAGTGGCTGGGGAAGCCCAGCCAGATGGGTGGGGTATAAATATATTATTATTATTATTATTATTATTATTATTATTATTATTATTATTATTAAAAGTAAATCCCCCGCCAATCTATATTACCATTAGTGGTAAGCTGCTTTTGCACTTGCAGTCTTCAGACCTGATTCATCTGCTGACTGTATACACCTTTAAAGCACATTCAAAGCATATTCATTCCTTCAAAATTCTGGGTTCTGTAGTTTGTTTAGGGCTGCTGGAAATTGTAACTCTGTGATTGGTAAACTACACTACCCAGAATTCTTTGAGGGAAAGGATGCAGATGCTGTACATATGAAGCACACTCCTTCCCTCAGAGCTTCAGCTCTTAATAAACTACAGTGGTACCTCGGGTTAAGTACTTATTTCGTTCCGGAGGTCCGTACTTAACCTGAAACTGTTCTTAACCTGAAGCACTACTTTAGCTAATGGAGCCTCCTGCTGCTGCCATGCCGCAGGAGCACGATTTCTGTTCTCATCCTGAAGCAAAGTTCTTAACCTGAAGCACTATTTCTGGGTTAGCGGAGTCTGTAACCTGAAGCATCTGTAACCCGAGGTACCACTGTACAACGGTCAAGAGCTTTTAGAGGGAACATGCATGCTTTAAAGGCACACACCCAAAGTTATTGCCGAATTCTTCACAAGGAACTGCTTCACTAAAAGGACAGACGAACTCAAACTGGCTTATGTCCACAGTGCTCCTGGCTGGAAGTTGCTTGGAAAAGTCCCACCAAAAGAAAACCTACAGAGAGACTCTAAAATAATTCGGCAGAAGTCAGCTTTCTCAGTGAGGAAATGCAAAGCAGAGGGAAAAAGCCTCACCCACTCCAAGCTCATTCAAGCCCAGCTGAGCAATTAATTAGCCCCTCCCAGAAACAGCTGGGAAGGGAGAAGAGGAGTCTAGGGATTTTTAAAAATTAGTTTTTAAAGTTGTGTGTCTTTGTTTCTCAATTTTCATTGATCATAGTTTGCTCACTATTTATTGCAATTGTTAAGAAGGAATTTCTGCTTAATTATCACCTGCCAATGTTTTAAGAGTTAATGTTATTGTGTGCCATTATATTCTAACAGATTATTGAATATTACTTTATTTGATATTATTATCATTAAATCTGTATACCGCTCTATACCCACAGCTCTCAGGGCAGTTACAATGTAAAATCACAAAATAAAAACAAAAACCCAATTAACTGCCCCCCTGCAACACATTGAAAATGGGCATTGAATGTTGTTCCATTTTAAAGTTATGCTTTATTATGATTTTTTTTTGCATGGGATCAGATTATTATAAGGTGTTCTTTGTTGTGTAGTTTTTTGCTGCAAACCACCTTGTGTACAGTAACATAGAAAAGCGGTATACAAATTAAAAGTGACATGAAAATGAGCGTATCGTTTTGGACTTTCTCGACTCTTTTCATACTAAATCCCATGGTATTTCTGCTGCGTGCATTTTCCAGCAGTAACCGTGTACAAACCATGCATTTACAGCACATCCTGTCCCTAGACCTTAAGGACAGTGGTTTGTAGCTCCTTAAAGAGTGCAAACCACAGTCCCCGGGATTTGGGTGTGGGTGGATATGGTTTAAATATATAGCATCGGCACAATCCAATTTGCCACCAACACTGTCACAGTCAGAGATGTTAGCTGCCAGTACAAATCGAAATGAAACCTGGGTCATGGACAGGGGAATAAATACCAAGGAATCTAAAGAGACTGTTTATGTACGCTACCATGGCTGCTAGAATGTTATTTGCCCAAAAGTGGAAAGAAGAAGGCATGCCAACAAAGGAAGAATGGATAATCCAGATGATAAGAGCATGCCAAAATGGCAAAACTTACTGTGAAAATCAGGCATCAAGACGAGAAGAAATGTAAGCAAGATTGGGGGGGAAAGTATGTTAAGGAACACTGTAAATGTGTTAAAACATTAGCAGGATTGATGCAGCATTTTGTGCCAGATTTACGTATAAGCTAAACAACCTATAGCTTAGGGCCCCGCTCTCTTGGGAGCCCCCCAAAAAATTAAAGAAAGAAAAACCTGGATGTACATTTCCAAAATATAAGATGAAAAACAAATAAAATAAAACCTACATACAGCAACAGTGTTTTGTTTTGTGTTGTGTAGGCTCCTAGGATGTAAGTCATGGGCCCCGCCTGCTAGCCTGCTCCCTAAAATATCTAGATACAGGGTGCCTACATTCTGCACAGACTGGTTGCATGGCAACATGTGCAAATGGCTTTAGCTACCTATTAGGTCCATAAGTTACCAGATAGCATACAGTGGTACCTTGGGTTACATACACTTCAGGTTACATACGCTTCAGGTTACAGACTCCGCTAACCCAGAAATAGTACCTCGGGTTAAGAACTTTCCTTCAGGATGAGAACAGAAATCGTGCAGCGGCAGCGGGAAGCCCCATTAGCTAAAGTGGTGCTTCAGGTTAAGAACAGTTTCAGGTTAAGAACAGACCTCCAGAATGAATTAAGTACGTAACCAGAGGTACCACCATTTGTTGTTGACAAAGGGCAGCTGGACATATAAAGGGCCCCATTCCCTTCAGTAGCTTAGGGCCTCATCAAACCTAAATCCAGCCCGGAGCATTTATGTAGTATTTTGATAATTAAGCTAAAAATAAGAACTGGAAATGAATTGGATAAAAGTAATTATATGCAATAATAAAAATAATTTATTATTTGTACCCCGCCCATCTGGCTGGGCTTCCCCAGCCACTCTGGGCGGTTTCCAACAAAGATTAAAAATACATTAAGTTGTCACACATTAAAAACTTCCCTTCAGATGTCTTCTAAATGTCAGGTAGTTGTTTATTTCTTTGTTGTTTTTGCAAGGGAAAATAAATGTGAAACTTGGAAATGTGGGGGTGAGGGGGGGAAGTCAGATAAGATGAATTTGGTGTTAAGATGAATGGAAAAAATGTTGTTGATTGAAAAAAATCGTGGAAAATATTTAAATACATATAAAAGCAAGATACCTTGGTCTCTATAAGTATAGAGGGGTCTCTATAGTATAGTGCATTTTAAAATGGGGTTTCAGAGTTTTTAGGGGTTTTGAATGTTTTATGTAGGTTTTTCAATTTCATTGTTCTGCTTGGGACAATGACAATAAAGATTATATCAACTGCCTTCTTACCTTATAGTCCAGGGCTGCCTCCTTGGCAGGGAGCACTGCGTGAGTTTTGTGCTCCTTGGACCTGTCGCAGACCACGCAGATCAGGCTCTGGTCATCTTGGCAGAAGAGTTTCAGAGGCTCGCGGTGCTTCTGGCACCTGCCCATCCTCTCTCCCGGCGCTTCTTCCACCTGGCTCTTGAACCGCTTGGCGATCTCCACCATCTCCGCCAGTTCCCGGTTAGGCCTGAAATCTTCCTTGCAAGACCTCCTGCGGCAGTGAGGGCAGGAGAAGCGGGTCCTGGCGTCGTCGCAGCACTGGGCGATGCAGGCCTGGCAAAAGTTGTGCCCGCAGTCTATGGACACCGGGTCTTGGAAATACTCCAGGCAGATGGAGCAAAGGGCAGCCTTTTGCAGGCCTCGCATGGGGTCCTGCTCCTCCTCCGCATCCATGCCGGGCTGCGCCTGCAAGCGCAGGGAGGTGGGAGCCAAGTTGTGAGTCTTTGCCGGGGCCCCTGCCTGCAGGATCAAAGGCAGCAACTTCCTTCTCCAATCCGATTGGCTGTTGTGCAAAGGGGCAGCATTTATTTATATATTTTTTAAAAAAAAATATTTTCATTAAAAGGATTTTCTTGCTTTACCAAAGCCTTGCTCTTTTTTTTTCAGGTTGTGCAGTCCTTCTTACAAATCGGTTACATTTGTTGTGAGACCTTAGTATAAAGTTGGGGAAGAAGAGGGAGGAGAGGAGGGGTGGGGTGGGGTGGTGAGGCTTATATTTTTATATAGTGTAGGTGTGGGGTTTTGTTATATATGTGTGTGTATCTATCTATCATCTATCTATCAAATCAAATATATCCTTTATTAGGCATAGCAAACCAGCTCATTAAGAAACCAATTTCCTCCACGCCTGTGAAGATACTATCACTTTAAGTGAATCAGATGAGCCTGGAACAGGCCTTGGGGGTAGGAGAATGATTCAGCAATAGAGAAGCTATGGCTTCCTTTAAACAGAGATGACCCATTTATTATCATTTATTTATTTTTAAACAGTTTCATAAAGTTTGTCTTATGTTATGGACATCCGGACTTCTGCAATATGAGAATAGCACAGTGTTTGCTGCTCTTGAGAGCCAGGTCAAAGACAGAGAGTGCAAGCCTGGACAAAAGTATTTATGGTGTAGCTCTAGAACCATCAAACTCAAGTTTATTTCTGTGCTGTTTTTCCAAATTCTGCTCCAAGCAGCTCACGACAACTGTCACGGAAGAGGCAGAGGCACTTGTAAAGGGACCTGCAACACCTCACCGTTTTATTAGGCAACAATCCGCATAGCACACTATTCAGGACCACCGGTGAATATCGAGATAGTATACCACTGAAAATGCATTTCCGTCTTGTTGCCTCTTATTTTCTTATCAGCATAAGTAAAGCGTGCCAAGGGCAGACTGACCTTCGTCAGAAGACTGGGGGCTGGTTTCAAAGCCATCAGAACAATAATTTCATTGTACGCTCAGACATTCTTCATGTAGCAAGATAACACTGGCAGAGAAGTGCAATATTCTGCATGGGACAAATTGATAACTTTGCTTAAAGATATCTGTTGCTATGGCTTTGCGTAGTACATAGGAGCACGTTTTGAGAATGCATAGAGGCGGCCAGTGAGGGTGGTTTAAGTTTCTGTCACAATTGCATTCCTTCCTGTAATATTATTAAAGCTGTGTGTACCTAGACAGCATCTTAAAAAGCAGAGACATCACCTTGCCAACAAAGGTCCGTATAGTTAAAGCTATGGTTTTCCCACTAGTGATGTATGGATGTGAGAGCTGGACCATAAAGAAAGCTGATCGCCAAAGAATTGATGCTTTTGAATTATGGCGCTGGAGGAGACTCTTGAAAGTCCCATGGACTGCAAGAAGATCAAACCTATCCATTCTGAAGGAAATCAGCCCTGAGTGCTCACTGGAAGGACAGATCCTGAAGCTGAGGCTCCAATACTTTGGCCACCTCATGAGAAGAGAAGACTCCCTGGAAAAGACCCTGATGCTGGGAAAGATGGAGGGCACAAGGAGAAGGGGACGACAGAGGACGAGATGGTTGGACAGTGTTCTCAAAGCTACGAACATGAGTTTGACCAAACTGCGGGAGGCAGTGGAAGACGGGGTGCCTGGCGTGCTCTGGTCCATGGGGTCACGAAGAGTCGGACACGATTAAACAACTAAACAACAACAACTCTTTGTTTGGGGGGTTCCAGCTTTTCAGAGATATCCACTGTGGTCTCTAGATTTACTCTTCAGTAATAAATCTGAACTCTTTCCACGCACTGAGTTTGTCTTCTTTTGGCTGAAGGGTCATCATTCTTATCCCACCATCCTTTGTAGGGTAACACAAGTTCAAAAGACGTTTTAGCAGTTCTCATTTTTATATGTAACCTGCCATGAGTCCCATCAGGAAAAAGGCAGGGTATATATCAGGCATAGGCAAACTCCGGCCCTCCAGAAGTTTGGAACTACAATTCCTATCATCCCTGACCACTGGGATGATGGGAATGGTAGTCCCAAACATCTGGAGGGCCGGAGTTTGCCTTTGCCTGGTATACATAAATACTGTTGTGAGTTGGGGTGTGTGTGTTAGGCTGTATGGGGCCCAGGTCCCTTCCAATTCCTGGATCCAGTGGGATCCAGCAAGGATTACATTGCTGGCATAGCCAGGCTAGCTTCCTGGTGTGGTAGTGGCTTAAGTAAGAGTCCTTAAAATAACAAAGGAAGTGGCTCTGTACCAGAGGACAAATGGTGCCCCCCCCTCCTCAGCTGGCTGGTATTTTAGAAGGACTAAAGACACTGTTGTATGAGTTGGAAGCTAGGAGGAGGCGGGCTGAAGCCGGTGAGGGAGAGACATGCTTGATTTCTGCTGGAATCCAAGCCTGTGGTTATGGGAGAAGCAAGACTTTATGGGGCGTTAATGCTGTGAGACCTGCAGAACTCGAAGTAGCAGGGTTGCCGAAAACCAAGTTTTTGCGCAAAAACCTAATCAGTCCACAGCCTCGGCCCCCACTGCATCACTGAGAGTGGAGTGTTTTGTGCGCAGGACAAGAAGTTTGAATGTAATGCAAGGGTAGCCACAGTATGGGATGTGTCTGTGTGTGGAATAAGTGTGCCTGCTCGACCCCATTGCCAAGGGTGGGTGGAGATGGAGACAAACCGAAAAGCAGACTATTTAGAACTAGGAAGAATGAATGGGAAAACACAGGTTTTCAGGGGTCTTTCCCCAAGTAAAAACCAAAGGCAAAAAGTGCCCGTGGGAATGGCCAACGCTGGACCAAACTATAAATGGAACAACTAGGTCCAGACTTAATGTGGATCAGCCCCAATTTTTCATTTTCCCACAATCAGCCTGGCAGCAGATCATTTTATTTTTCCATTTCCTAACTGGCCAGTTGATCAACCAATCTCTGCCTTTCAGGAAGCAGCTTAACCTGCAGGCATAAGAAAATGATCGGCTTCTGCTCACCTCCATGCTATGAACAGCTTCTCACGGCTGCATATCAAGCTGTTCATTGCACATGAAGGCAAACTGGATTAAGATTAAATGCACCCAAACTTGAATGAAAACAGGTGTCACTCTGCCTTTCTATTTGTATGTTGAGCATAGTTATCCTTGCACATATTGCATTGATTCATATTGTTTATTCTGAATAAAATCAGAACGCCGTGAAAAAATCTTGCGCTTAAATAGCATTCATTTCCAAGTTCTTGAGGGAGTCTGTCATTCCACCACCGATTTCTACACACAGCCACAGTCCAGTTTGCTCACTCTTTCCTCCATCCACCCAGTTAGCAGGCCATGTGTAAGGGAATGAACCCTGGTAAAAAGTAGTGGAGGGGAGATATGGGGTCCTCCCCACCCCAGAAAAGTTAGAAAGAGGGGAAGATGTATTTCTCACACTGCCTGCTTGCTTGGTCCTCCCTCATTTTGTCCTCTCCTTGCCAGCCAGCCAGCCAGCCATCAGCAGCAATCTCTGTGACATCCTCATTTTTTTTAAAAAGCAACTTTTTACAGGCAACTGCTGGTCTTCTTCATGTGGGGCCCAGAGGCAGCCTGCAGAATTAAATGGGTGGAGAGCTTTGCTCTGGCTGCATTGCGCTCATGGTGAAAGACTGTTGTTGTTTTTTAAAGGAAGGTTTTGTGGGTGCTGATGGCGCCAGCCATCTGCAGCGAGGGGCAGGGGATGTGCCCAGCAGTCCAGGCCTAACGGTGCCGCTCCTTTAATATGAAACCTCCAGACGTTGTTGTACTACAACTCCCATCAGCCTCTGCCAGCGGTCAGGGATGATGGGAGTTGTAGTCTAGCTACATCTAGATGGCACCATGTTGGCTATCTCGACCTTATACGATGTATGTATTCTTCTAACATTGGCTATGTTTAAAAGAGTTGAAATCAGCACAAAGTTTGTGTAATTTAGAACTGATACGCACAATACAATTTGCTAGTGTTTTGTTTTTATTGGCACAAAACGTGGGTTTTTGCTGAAGGAAATTTGGGATTTATTTCACAACAGGATCCTTGCCTTGCAAGTGGGACATGGCCTGTAAAGCCACTCTTCCTGTGCCGTCGAGAAGACAGCTACCCAAACCTAGACAAGTGATATTTTTGTGTGTGTGTTATTCAGCCTCGCTGCAGTAAGCCAATACACTAACATCAAAACTCGCTGCTAAATCCTCAGCTCGGTTCCAGGCCAGACCCAGAGCCAAGGGAAGATTCTCTCCTGACTAAACATCGCTGGTGAGAAAACGTAGATTAACACTGATGTATCGGCATCAAAAAACGCCACTCGTTCCTCTTCATAGTCCAGAAATACCCAGACTCTCCTGGGGCAGTTGCCCGACGGCAAGATAGTCGGAGGATAGGTAAGAGCTTCAAGGAGATCCCCACTTTGTTGTAGAGCCCATATCTGCTCCTCGGGGCTAGGGGTGATCTGCCCTTTCCTTTTAACAGATTCTTTTGCAAAGCCCACAGCCCAGTGCTTCCCATTGGCCACTTCGACTTCCCAATAATGCCTCCCTGACGTGAGTCCCTCGCAGCCCAGCACACAGGGGTAAGGATCAAATCGCTCGGGGTTGTCAGCTACATCCTGCCATGCATCTCCGAGTTTCACCCTCTTCTGATCCGCCGAGAGGACGAGGAAGGGGTTTGCGGTGTCTTGATCCAGCGTCACGTTCACTTGGAAGGGAGGGAGGAAAAAGAGAGAGTGTATGTTACAGACAACCTATCCATTCTGAAGGAAATCAGCCCTAAGTGCTCACTGGAAGGACAGATCCTGAAGCTGAGGCTCCAATACTTTGGCCACCTCATGAGAAGAGAAGACTCCCTGGAAAAGACCCTGATGTTGGGAAAGATGGAGGGCACAAGGAGAAGGGGACGACAGAGGACGAGATGGTTGGACAGTGTTCTCGAAGCTACCAGTATGAGTTTGACCAAACTGCAGGAGGCAGTGGGAGACAGGAGTGCCTGGCGTGCTCTGGTCCATGGGGTCACGAAGAGTCAGACACGACTAAACGACTAAACAACAACATGCTACAGACAGACCTGGTCTGTTCCCTAATATAATGCATCTGTGTATGATATTTTCTCCAATACTGTATTTTTATGCACGCTTTTCCCCGATATACGTATTTTTGTGACACATTATTTGTTGCTACGGAGAACCGCACTGCAACATTAAAAGAAGAAGGAGTTTCAAAGGGTGGCTGTTTTGATTTGTCCGAAAAAATGTACACATCACTTGAGAAGACAGACAAACTAATACCAGTGTACTGGAAGAAGCAAAAATCACCAGTGTTGAAGCAATGTTTCTTCAACATCAACTTCGTTGAACTGGTCTTGTTGTGCAGATGCCCGATTATCGTCTTCCAAAGCAACTACTCTATTCTGAACTTAAAAATGGAAAGCGTCATGCTGGTGGTCAACAAAAGAGGTTTGAATACTGTCTCAAGGCAAATTTTTAAAAGTGTCGTATAAACACCAACAATTGGGAAACACTTGCCTGCAAGTGTTCCAATTGGAGACACCAAAGGTGTCATGGGCTTTGAAGACACTCAAACTCAGGACACAAGGGAGAAACGTGCTAAGAGGAAGGCACGCTTGGCAAATCCACACCGTGATCAACTCCCGCCCGGAAACCAATGTCCCCACTGCGGAAGGACGTGTGGATCCAGAATTGGCCTCCACAGTCAGTTACAGACTCATTGTTAAAACCGTGTTTATGGAAGACAATCTTACTCGGCTACGAGTGATCGCCAAAGAAGAAGAAGAAGAATTCCAGAAAGTGCTAATTAAGTAGATTTGCCTTTCCCTGATAACTGAATTAAAAATCTCCCCTGTTCCTACTGCTGCAACATACCCAGAAAGTGTGCAACCGCTACTGACCACAAAAACTACTGACCTCTTGTGCCTCTTTTTTTCACTTCGGCATAAGGCAACTCAAATAATCTTGTCCTGCCTTTCCGGACTCCTAGTTCCTCTTTCGACAAAGATATGCTCTCCAGTTCAACTGACACAGCAGCTAGAGGAATAGAGGAGAAAAATGGAGATTAGATTCCACAAAGCTGATGCGCTTGGGCCAGTGGTTTTCAGAATTATACATTCAAGGAACTCTTCCCCCTTCAATTTATATAATGAGGAGCTCTGGGGTGTCTGCCAAAGAGAAACATGATCTAGAGCAAGGGTGGGCAGCAGTTAGACAGGGCACTGGTAGAGCCCAGTGTATTTTGAAGTAGATCAGCAAGAGTGGTTTATTAACGTCAGATTGTTCATATTTTGCAGGAGGAATTCAAGAGCATACGGGAAAATTTAGCTTTACAAAATTATTTATTATTATTATTATTAATTAAATTTGCATGCTGCGCTATATCCCGTAGACCTCAGGGCAGTTTACATTAAATTATAACATGAAAAACACAAAATACATAACGTGGATCTGTTGCCCTGGTGCTCCAAATTCACTTTAAAAAAAAAGACTTTTTGCAGTTAGGAAAGTAATGGGGAAATGCATAGAGAAGTATGGGATGGACAAATACCCTGCCAGGCTGGGTCTGCCAGCGTGCCCACATACCTCCAACCTCTCTACTCCCCTGACTCATCACTGCGCTGTCCAGGTATAAAGCAGCAATACTGCCGTCAAAAGGGTGGTACCATGGCATTGCTCCACCATGCTGGCCACTCCTGGTCACCAGCTGGGAACCCAATGTCAGTGGCGAACTTTGGGCTTTCAAATTTGCAGCACCAAATTCCCCTCCCTCCCTGCTTCCTTGTTATGGTGCCTCCTGCAACACCCTCTTGGCTTGGCACTCAGGGCAGGTGAATCGGTCACAGTCCCCTAAATCGCCCTCTGCAATAAGCCAGGAGCACAACTTATCTTAAGTTGTTAAGTTGCATTGAGACTATATATATATATATATATATATATATATATATATATATATATGGGACGTGGGTGGCGCTGTGGGTTAAACCAGAGCCTAGGACTTGCCGATCAGAAGGTCGGCGGTTCGAATCCCCGTGACGGGGTGAGCTCCCGTTGCTCGGTCCCTGCTCCTGCCAACCTAACAGTTCGAAAGCACATCAAAGTGCAAGTAGATCAATAGGTGCCGCTCTAGCGGGAAGGTAAACGGAGCTTCCATGCACTGCTCTGGTTCGCCAGAAGCGGCTTAGTCATGCTGGCCACATGACCCGGAAGCTGTAAGCCGGCTCCCTCGGCCAATAAAGTGAGATGAGCGCCGCTACCTCAGAGTCAGCCACGACTGGACCTAATGGTCAGGGGTCCCTTTACCTATGTATATGTATATATATAGTGACAAACAAATGTTAAAAATTACTATTTTACTATTTCTAGTAATAATAATTCCTCCTTTCCCTCCCACCCCCACCTTGGCACCTTTGAATTTATTTAAGATCTCTTCCAGATGCATCCTTTTTTCGGAAAATGCATCCAGCCTCTTCTCCAGATGAGAGCAACCCACTGGTTTCTGGGTCTTCTGATCCTCGCATCTGGAAGGGGAAAAGGCTCTCCTTAACCACGGGCTTGGGAATTCTCAAACCCATGTTCCTTGCCTCTGCCTCCAGCTTGGGAGTTAGTGATTCCCAGAATAAGCATATCCCCCCCGCACCCCCAACCAGTGATTGTGTGTAAAGTGGATCAAGGCCACCCATAGCGGTTTGACAGGTAGTGTGTTCATAATGAAAGTTGTGATAAGCCACCTAGAGAATGTTGTGGATGGGCATAAATTTAAATAAGCAAGTGGCGATTTATAAAGCCAGCATGGTGGATGAAGGGGAGAGCAGAGAAAGGGAATGAAAGAAATTCTCTGTTTGGCTCACCCCTCTCCATGCTCCGTATCTCCTCAGCAGGGTTTCCCCAGCCACTCTGGGTGGCTCCCAACAGAATAGAAACAGAATAAAACATCAAATATTAAAAACTTCCCTAAACAGGGCTGCCTTCAGATGTCTTCTAAAAGTCAAGATTTCCTTAACATCTGATGGGAGGGCGTTCCACAGGGCAGGCGCCACCACCAAGAAGGCCCTCTGCCTGGTTCCCTGTAACTTTGCTTCTCACAGTGAGGGAACCGCCAGAAGGCCCTCGGAGCTGTACCTCAGTGTCCAGGCTGAACGATGGGAGTGGAGACGCTACTTCCGGTAAGATGTCTCTTTGCTCCCCTCCTCCCTCCATCCTATCTACTGTGTCACGTCCCACCAACCAGAGAAAAGGTACACCCTTGGAGAAGGAAGCAGAGTCAATGAGACACTTGCACCCCAGCACAGATCCTGCAACCCTCAGGTCTGTCTCTAGTATTGGTCTGAACGCATGAGAGAACCGTACCTGCTCAAGGTGTTTTTGAGATCCTAGAGATGGGAGAGAGAACACAAAGTGAGATCATTCTAATCAGACATACATTGCTCATTGTTCCACATCGTTAAAGTTCCATATTCCTGCATTGCAGGGGGTTGGACAATATGACCCTCTTGGTCCCTTCCAGCTCTACAATTCTCTGATTTTAAGTGTTTCTACTCTTAACTTAAAGCTATGGTTTTCCCAGTAGTGATGTATGGAAGTGGGAACTGGACCATAAAGAAGGCTGATCGCCAAAGAATTGATGCTTTTGAATTATGGTGCTGGAGGAGACTCTTGAGAGTCCCATGGACTGCAAGAAGATCAAACCTATCCATTCTGAAGGAAATCAGCCCTGAGTGCTCACTGGAAGGACAGATCCTGAAGCTGAGGCTCCAACACTTTGGCCACCTCATGAGAAGAGAAGACTCCCTGGAAAAGACCCTGATGCTGGGAAAGATGGAGGGCACAAGGAGAAGGGGACGACAGAGGACGAGATGGTTGGACAGTGTTCTCAAAGCTACCAGTATGAGTCTGACCAAACTGCGGGAGGCAGTGGAAGACAGGAGTGCCTGGTGTGCTCTGGTCCATGGGGTCACAAAGAGTCGGACACAACTAAACGACTAAACAACAACAACACTCTTAACTTCTCTCATTGCAGGGTCTATCTGATTATTTTGCCCGAAGCAGAGGGGCAACACTTGCATCTTTTCTCTGCTTAAACGTCTCAATATTTATTCCCAGGTGAAAACACACTTTAAATACTTGTAAGGTCATTCGTTTGCAGTCGTTCCTTCTGCCCTGTCAGTCCTTTTCCTCCCATCTTCCTTTTCCTATTTCCCCCAAAGGATTTTTTTTAAATTTGAAAAGTAAATAAATAAAAGGTTTTCATCTGTTCAAACAATATAGAGATAAAAGAAATAACAACAGGTCCTAACCATCTCTCTCTCTTTGGCATGTTCATCAGCTGGCCAGACTCTGACATCACTCTGATGCAAGGTGATTGACAAGTGGGCAGCCCCACCCACTTTTCATGCAGCCTCTAGGGGTGTGGGGAAAATAATGATCCGGCCCACTGGACAGAGAGTTTATGGTGTTTTTGTAATATTTGCTTTTCTTACAAATGTACAGGAAGAGCCCGAAGGTGCTGCTGCTACGCATCAAATCTGCAGAGAGAGATCCTGCAACCGCAACATGCTTTCGGTCCCTCAATTGAAACTCTTAGAATCATAGAATTGGAAGGAACCCCCAGGGTCACCTAGTCCAGCTCCCTGCAATGCCGGAAATCTCAGCACTTGGTGCTCCATCCAATTTGAAACCATACCGGACCCTGCTTAGCTTTGCAGATGTGCTAGCAGTTTCGCTGCTACGCCGCTGATTTGCCAGTGTTGTGTGACTAGTCCTTGAATTGGCTCCCACCAGGAAATTCAAGCGAGAACACTAAGCCACATGTGAAGACCAAAAAAAGCCAGGTTCACTGCTCCAGTCTAGATCATCAGACCTTTTCCTGCCCCGTACGTGGCACTGAGTTAGGTCCTGAATACAAGCAGGAGCCGTCCTCCAAATAAACATGCTAGATCTAGATTACCCCATGCCTGTCTAGATTTAGCAGCCCCAAGGCCTCAGAGGAAGGATCCCTGCTCTCCTCACCTGGAGGAATTCACTCACAGGCTGCTTACATCTCTCTTCCACATCGCGGACGAGGTCACGAAGGTTGGAAATCTCTGATGTGGTGGTCTTCTCCTCCATTATCACTTCCTTCTGCAGCTGTTCTAGCCTGGCCAGCAGGAATTCTTCTTGATCCTCTAGAAACTGATAGAGCTGCTCAAATTCAGACACAATCTTCTTCCCTTCGGAGTCTAACCTTTCCTGCAAAGAGCAGGTCAAAAGGAAGGCAGGGAAGGTCAACAGGAAATGTTACGGTATAGAGTTGTGGCATCAACACCTGAACAACCAGCTTTCCCCATCACTCAGCATCCATAGTGGAAAAGCACCACTTGCTAATATTTTGTTTGTTATGCACCTGTTAAAGGCACAGAAGCCTGGTAGAAGGGGGAAATGGGCAACTTGGACTGCTTTCATCTACCTGGCAGGCCTCCACATGTTTTAAACTCCAATCAGGTGTTACGTCTGAGAACTGCTGACTTACCAGACGTTTCAAGCGTCTTCTCGCTTCAGCTAATTTCAGGGCCTGGAGTTCCTCGGTCTTTTGCTTCCAGATCTTCAGTTGCATCTGAAAGTATTCCTTTTCAACAGAGAAATTATTAGCAGGCTTGTGGGGCATGGGGGTGGGGTGGGGAACCTTACCTATACAGTGGTACCTCGGGTTAAGTACTTAATTTGTTCCGGAGGTCCGTTCTTAACCTGAAACTGTTCTTAACCTGAAGCACCACTTTAGCTAATGGGGCCTCTTGCTGCTGCTGCGCCGCCGGAGCACGATTTCTGTTCTCATCCTGAAGGAAAGTTCTTAACCTGAAGCACTATTTCTGGGTTAACGGAGTCTGTAACCTGAAGCGTATGTAACCTGAAGTGTATGTAACCCGAGGTACCACTGTAGTAAGAAAGGAAGGGGAAAGTGCTTTATTATTATTATTATTATTATTATTATTATTATTATTATTATGTGTTTTTATGTTGTGAACTGCCCTGAGATCTATGGATGAAGGGTGCTATACAAATTTAATTAACAACAACAGGGAGGTAACTTATGAGAGTCTGAGCAACTTGTGTTTAAGTCACATAATTCTCACTTGAAATAATCAGCAAAAGGGATAACGTGCTTGCTGCCAGTTCTACATATGGCAAGAGTCAACTCACTTAAATAACTAAGACCACATTCATGGCTTGTATTTAAATTGCTGTTATCACTTTAAACAGTCAAGGCTTCCCTGAAAGAATTATGGGAGCTGTAGTTTGTTAAGGGCACTGAGAGATACCCTCGCAGAACTACACTTCCCAGAGCAGCTGAAGAATCAGTCCCCCTTCGCAGAGTGCTCTGGGGACTGTAGCTCTGTGAGAGAAATAGGGGTTCTCCTAACACTTCTCAGCACCCTCAACAAACTATGTCTCCTAGAATTCTTTGGGGGAAGGTGTGACTGCTTAAAGCGATGTCATAGCACTTTAAATGAATGGTATGAATGTGCAGGTGGCGCTGTGGTCTAAACTACTGAGCCTAGGGCTGGCTGATCGGAAGATCGGCGGTTCGAATCCCTGCGATGGGGTGAGCTCCCGTTGCTCGGTCCCAGCTCCTGCCAACCTATCAGTTTGAAAGCAGGTCGAAGTGCAAGTAGATAAATAGGTACTGCTCCGGCGGGAAGGTACAGTGGTGCCTCGCAAGACGAAATTAATTCGTTCCGCGAGTCTTTTCGTCTTGCTATGTTTTTCGTCTTGCGAAGCACGGTCCGTCGCAACTGCACCTCTTCAAGCGGCTTTAAGAAAAAAGGAAACAAACTCGCAAGACGTTTTCGTCTTGCGAAGCAAGCCCATAGGGAAAATCGTCTTGCGAAGCAACTCAGAAAACGAAAAACCCTTTCGTCTTGCGCGTTTTTCACCTTGCGAGGCATTCATCTTGCGAGGTACCACTGTAAATGGCGTTTCCATGCGCTGCTCTGGTATCGCCAGAAGCAGCTTAGTCATGCTGGCCACATGACCCGGAAAAACTGTCTGCAGACAAACGTCGGCTCCCTCGGCCAGTAAAGCGAGATGAGCTCCGCAACCCCAGAGTCATTTGCGACTGGACATAACTGTCAGGGGTCTGTTACTTTACCTTTTATGAATGTGACCATAGTCATGCTCATTAATTTCAAGGGGTCTACCCTGAGTAAAACTGATAATAATACCACGTGTAAGAAGCTACCTTATACCAAGCCCATCTAGCTCTGTACAATAGTACCTCTGATTAAGAATTTAATTCATTCTGGAGGTCCGTTCTGAACCTGAAACTGTTCTTCACCTGAGGTACTTTAGCTAATGGGGCCTCCTGCTGTCGCTGCGCCGCCAGAGCACTATTTCTGTTCTCATCCTGAAGCAAAGTTCTTAACCTGAGGTACTATTTCTGGGTTAGCAGAGTCTGTAACCTGAAGCGTCTGTAACCCGAGGTACCACTGTATTGTTCCAACGAGCGTTCCTCAACCTTAGGCCCTTCATATGTTGTTCGACTATAACTCCCATCATCCCTAGCTAGCAGAAGCAGTGGTCAAGGATGATGGGAGTTTCAGTCCAACAACAAGGTAGAGAAAGGCTGGTTTACACCAACCAACCCATAGCAGCTCCCCAAAGGCAGGAAACATTCCCTGTCTCCCCTAGAGATACCAGGGATTGAACCATGGATGTTCTGCAAGCAGTCCAGATACTCCACCCCGCCTGAGCTACGCCCCTTTCCGCTAAACTACAGTGATACCTCGGGTTAAGAACGTCATTCGTTTTGGTGGTCCGTTCTTAACCTGAAACTGTTCTTAACCTGAGGTACCACTTTAGCTAATGGGGCCTCCTGCTGCCAGCACACAATTTCTGTTCTCATCCTGAGGTAAAGTTCTTAACCTGAGGTACTATTTCTGGGTTAGCGGAGTCTGTAACCTGAAGCGTATGTAACCTGAAGCATCTGTAACCCGAGGTACGACTGTACCTTGTAATCCTGAACAGCTTCTTCTATCGGAACGACAGCGTGATGTTGATGCTCGTTGGAAATAGTGCACACCAAGCAGATGGGCATCTTGTCGTCTTTGCAGAAGACCTTGAGGTGTTCCAAGTGCTTCTCACACGCTCTCCCCTCTTCCCGTGCTTTGGCAGCTTCCAGATTCAAGCATTTGACGATTTCTACGATTCTCGCCAGGTGCTGGTTCTCTCTGAAGCTCTTTTGGTGGCTGCTTTCCCCACACTGGGGGCAGGACACGCCAGTCTCCTGCCCCCACCAGCACTGAGTGATGCAGGCCTGGCAGAAGTTGTGCCCACAATGTACAGACACCGGCTCTTTGAAATACTCCAGGCAGATGGAGCAGGAAGCTTCCTTGCTCAGGTTTCCTAAGAGAGCGCTTGCATCCATGATTCTCTAGTCAGAAGTTAAGTTTCACTTTCCTCTCCTCGCTTGGATGTGTCATTAACTGGTTCCAGCTCCCGGATTGGCTGTGATGACACCAGGCTGCCTTGGAGGCAGTAAATTCCTGTGAACTGTAATGAGGAAGTCGGATTGACGTTGAGTCCAAGTTTTCTTCTGCCAAAACAAATTAAGGCTTAATACCGAAGGCAGGCCCCAAACAGCAGTGGAGTCCGCTTTTAATGTTTCAGTAAGGAGCTTCCAGAGCTTTCTGATCAACATTTTTGGTGTGTGCTTGTGCCTGCAAGCTATTTTTATTTATTTTAATTAAAGCTTGAAAACACAGTATACAGAAATAAACATGCTTGGTATTTTATGTTTATTTCCGTATACTGTGTTTTCTTTGTGTGTGTTTTCAAGCTTTAATTAAAATAAATAAAAATAGCTTGCAGACACAAGCGCACACCAAAAACTTTTAAAACTAAAAAGTAGAAGAAAAGAGATAAAGGAAATGAAAAAACCTCCGCCCCTAGAGGAGTGCTGGGCTGCACTGCACTAGGGTTGCCTCCCCCAAAAATATTCGCGGCCAGGGCTATGGCATCCCCCATACCACAAAATTGGTGTGTTAAGATTTTGCAAAAGAAGCTGAACAGCTTTGCCAACTTTTGTGTCCAGATTTTCACTTTTTGAAATATGGCAACCCTCTCCCCGCCCCCATATTTTCTGCCAGATGGTGCTCCTGGACTCTTCTTGAAAGAGCTTTAAGATCTGCTTGGTCTGCAGAGCGGCCATTGCTGCCTTCAGCTGTAGAGGCAGAAAGCAGCCACCGTGGCTAGGAAGTATCGACAGCCATTGTGGATTGACACAACCATCCAACTACTGTACATCCAATGACCCACAACTGGGATTACTTCAGTAATATTTCCCTTTTTGGTGATGCCTCTGTACCTGTTGCTATTGTTTGTTTGTTTGTGTGTGTGTGCATTTTAAAATTAGTTTTTATTGAAGTTATTTTTTGTGATACAAACCAAACAAATAATCAAGGAAACCTACATATGGCGTACCCGCTTTCAAATCATAGTCTTTTTCATTGTTTGTTTGCATTTGGTATGAGACACTATTGTCCTAGGGTTGGGGGATAATGATGGTTGTCAGGGCAGGATTTAGGTTTGATGAGGCCCTAAGCTACTGACGGTAATGGGGCCCCTTTATACGTCCAGCTGCCCTTTGTCAACAACAAATTGTCGCTGTTTTTTGTGTTGAATATATACTATATGGCAATTTATGGACCTAATAGGTATCTAAAGCCATTTGCACATAACAAATAGGAGCCTACACAACACAAAACACTGTTGCTGTATGTAGGTTTTATTTTATTTGTTTTTTATCTTATATTTTGGAAATGTACATCCAGTTTTTCCCCCTTTAATTTTTTTGGGGGCCCCCAAGAGAGTGGGGCCCTAAGGAGCTATAGCTTCTTCAGCTTATATGTAAATCCGGCAATAACAACAATTTGTTGTTGGGTATTGTAGTCCGAAACAGCTTCAGGACACCAGGTTGGCGGAGCGCAGAAGCGCAGATTTGTTTTTATTGTTGGCATTCTCTCCTTTTGATCTAATTCGTTTGAAACCGAAAATCAAGAAAACACAAATGGGGGGGGGGGAGCTACCAACTTTTCAGGAGATGCCTAGAGAGGACTGGGCTGGAAACCAGCTCTTTCCCATAACGCAGCCTTCCCCAACCTGGCGCCCTGCAGACGTTTCGGACTACAGTACCCATCAGCCCCTGCCAGCGTGCACGCTGGCAGGGGCTGATGGGTACTGTAGTCCGAAACGTCTGCGGGGCACCAGGTTGGCGGAGCGCCGAAGCGCAGATGCTCCTGCGCTTCTTGGGCGCGCAGAGAGTTACGCTCCCTCGGTCCTAATCCTCTCCCTGGCTCGGCCTCTCCGCCTGAGCTACGGAGCGCCACTGAGCCCGGAGGACCGGGCACTGCTGCTGTTTTTTGCTATTGCCGCCGCCGCCATGGAGAACCCGGTGGAGAGCCTGCACAAAGAAGCCACTTGCTCCATCTGCCTGGAGTACTTCCGCGACCCGGTCTCCATCCCTTGCGGCCACAGCTTCTGCAGGTCGTGCATCGCGCAGTGCTGGAAGGAGCGCAGCACCGATTTCTCGTGCCCTCAGTGCCGGGTGGTGTCCCTGCAGAGGAATTTCAGGCCCAACCGCGAGCTGGGCAACGTGGTGGAGATCGCCAAGAGGCTGGGCTCCCGCGCCGAGCAGGAGGAGCCGGGGGGCGGCGGCGGGAGGCAGCTGTGCCAGAAGCATCGCGAGGCGCTGAAGCTCTTTTGCAGCGAGGAGGAAGAGCTCATCTGCTGCATCTGCCGGGAGTCCCGAGCGCACAGGAGCCACGCTGTGTTCCCCGTGGAGGAAGCGGCCCAGGATTATAAGGTGAAAAGTGGGGGCACACGCGCGCGCTTGACTGGGAACCAGGCAGAGGGCCTTCTCGGTGGTGGCGCCCGCCCTGTGGAACGCCCTCCCATCAGATGTCAAAGAGAAAAACAACTACCTGACATTTAGAAAACATCTGAAGGCAGCCCTGTTCAGGGAAGTTTTTAATGTGTGACTTTTTAATATATTTTTGATCTTCGTTGGAAGCCGCCCAGAGTGGCTGGGGAAACCCATCCAGATGGACGGGGTACAAATAATAATAATAATAATAATAATAATAATAATAATAATTATTATTATTATTATTATTATTATTATTATTATTTGGCGCCCTTGGGGCACCCCCTCCTCAGAATGGTGGAACATAGGACGGTGCCTCCCACCCAGTGCTGGATTTACGTATAAGCTAAACAAGCTATAGCTTAGGGCCCCACTTTCTTGGGGCCCCCAAAAAAATTTAAAGGAAAAAAAAACCTGGATGTACATTTCCAAAATATAAAATATCCCTAAAATATCACTGGTTTGCTCATTTCTAGATATAGGGTGCCTACATTCTGCATGGACCGGTGGAATAGCAACATGTGCAAATGGCTTTAGATACCTATTAGGCCCATTTAGATACATATTAGGCCTATTAGGCCCATCAATTAACATATAGGATATATTCAATACATATTCAAAAAACAGCGACAATTTGTTGTTGACAAAGCACGGCTGGACATATAAAGGGCCCCATTTCCTTCAGTAGCTTAGAGCCTCATCAAAGCTAAATCCGGTCCTGCTCCCACCAAGTCAGAAGCATTGGTCCATTTTGCTTGGTATAATGACAGTGGTTCCCTAGGATTTCAGGAAGGAGTCTCGCCTAGGGCTGCCATATTTCAAAAAGTAAAAACCAGGACACCCTGAGCTGTTGACTCCCAAATTGTTTATTTTTTAAAAAAAGGCCGAAACCCACAATTTTTCTATTATTATTTTTATAATTATTAATTGAATTGATATACCGCCCTATACCCGGGGGTCTCCGGGCGGTTCACAGAATAAAATCAAGATATCAAATCAAGTACATAATAAAATTAAAAACAACAATCCAATTGCTCCCCATCTCCAAATTGCATTCTCTGAATTGATGCTTTTGAATTCTGGTGCTGGAGGAGACTCTTGAGAGTCCCATGGACTGCAAGAAGATCAAACCTCTCCATTCTTAAGGAAATCAGCCCTGAGTGCTCAGTGGAAGGACAGATCCTGAAGCTGAGGCTCCAAGGCTTTGGCCACCTCATGAGAAGAGAAGACTCCCTGGAAAAGACCCTGATGTTGGGAAAGATTGAGGGCACAAGGAGAAGGGGACGACAGAGGACGAGATGGTTGGACAGTGTTCTCGAAGCTACCAGCATGAGTTTGACCAAACTGCGGGAGGCAGTGGAAGACAGGAGTGCCTGGTGTGCTCTGGTCCATGGGGTCATGAAGAGTCGGACACCACTAAAAGACTAAACAACAACAAGATTCAGGACAGTGCACCTCCTTTCGGAAATTCCCCCAGACGTCAGTTCTGCAGACATATGGCAGCCCTAGTCTCAACCAACTTTACCATGGATGGCCATCCGTCATGAATGCTTTACTTGTGATTCCTGGAATAGATGACCCTTGGGGTCCATTCCAACTCTAGATTTGTATGATTCTACCTGGAGACGTTGGGGATTGAACTTGGGTCCTTCTGCTTGCAAGACAGATGCTCTACCACCAAGCTATGGACAGGCCCATTCTTGTTGCGACAGAACCTTGCACAGACACTGAAACTCAAAGGAAGGAAGCCATTATTATCATAATAGCGAAAACACTGGTAATAATAATGCAACATTATGTTGTTGATGACGATGACATTGAAACCAACCTACCAATATTATTGGTGCTATTAGCAGTAGCAGTAGCAGTAGCATTGTTCCTTCTCGTCTGAAGAATCTTGTTAGTTGGTTTTCCCCCCTTCTTGTCTTTGAAACTATGTGTGACGTTGAAAGTATGTTTGAATTTGGAGAAATAAAATGCTGGGTTCATGCCATAATATTTTATTTCCTCTGCTCCATAATCGCTGAGTGGGTTTCTTTTGTTACAGTGTTGATTATGGAATATAAGTATTTTTGTGTGTCTCACTATAGGTTAAATTGGATGTAACCCGTTGCTTGTATGTGAGGCAGCAGGGGCGTTAGTTAATAACGATAACACTATTTCAAAATATGTTTCTCTTTGTTTAGAAAGAAATCCAGAGCCGTCTGCAGAGCTTAAAGGAAGAGAAAGAGAAGCTCCTGGGGTTAAAATTGGCTGGAGAAAATAGACACCAGGAATATCTGGTCAGTATAGAATCCTGTGGTATAGCCTAGCAAGGAATGTGGGCATTAGTTTATCTTTATTTAATGTGCTTTTACATCCTGGGTCTTGAAGATATAATGCAGGGCTTTAATCAGCAGGCCAAGGAAACAGTGATGACCACCAGCTTGGAAGGCTTTAAAAGTGGGCTAATAAAATTCACATAGGGTAAGACTATCAGTGGGACGTGGATGGCGCTGTGGGTTAAACCACAGAGCCTAGCACTTGCCGATCAGAAGGTCGGTGGTTCGAACCCCCACGACGGGGTGAGCTCCCGTTGTTTGGTCCCTGCTCCTGCCAACCTAGCAGTTCGAAAGCACGTCAAAAGTGCAAGTAGATAAATAGGTACCACTCCGGTGGGAAGGTAAACGACATTTTTGTGCGCTGCTCAGGTTCGCCAGGAGTGGCTTAGTCATGCTGGCCACATGACCCGGAAGCTGTACGCCGGCTCCCTCGGCCAATAAAGTAAGATGAGCGCCGCAACCCCAGAGTCGGTCACGACTGGACCTAATGGCCAGGGGTCCCTTTACCTTTAAGACTATCAGTGGTTGGAGTCACCTGGGAACAGGGAGGATATATAGACCTTGTAGTGTTCCAAATGCAGCTCTTTTCCCATGGCAACATTTCACTATATAAGAAGAGCCTTGCTGGATCAAACAAAAGACCCATCTTTTCTCGCAGGCAGGTTCTCTGATGTTCTAGTTGCTTCTGAATTTTAGCTTTTTGTTTTGTTGCTTTGATTATACTTGCATTTTGATTTGTGCAATCCACTGCCTCAAATGCAGATGACACCAAACTCAGAGGGGTAGTTAATGCCATGGAAGACAGAATCAAGGTTCAAGATGACCTTAACAGATTGGAGAACTGGGTCCAAACCAACACAATGAATTTGAGGAGGGACAAATTTTAGGTTTTACACTTAGGCAGAAAGAACCAGCTGCACAAATATAAGATGGGGGGGACACCTGGCTTGCCAGTAGTACACGTGAAAAGGATCTAGGGGTCTTAGTAGACCACAAGCTGAACATGAGTCAACAGTGTGACGCAACAGCAAAAAAAAAGCTAATGCTTTTCTAGGCTGCATCAACAGAAGTATTGTGTCCAGATCAAGGGAAGTAATCTCTGTTCTGCCTTGGTCAGACCACACCTGGAATACAGTGTCCAGTTCTGGGTACCACAATTTAAGAGGGATGTTGACAAGCTGGAACATGTGCAGAGGAGGGCAACCAAGATGATGAAGGGTCTGGAAACTAACCCTTATGAGGAACAGTTGAGGGAGTTGGGTATGTTTAGCCTGGAAAAGAGGAGACTGAGAGGAGATATGATAGCCGTCTTCAAATATCTAAGGCGCTGTCACGTTGTGCCTTCAAATTGCGCTGCTGAATTTTAAAATCAAAACTTAGCATATTGTGGTTTTCCAAAAGAGTTCCAGTATTTCAGATTAATTTCTGCTTATTTGAGGGGTGTTTGCTGATCTTCCCAACACCCTGACCCCTCTTTCTCCCTCTTTCCTCCTTATGTTACAGAAGCAAACAGAAGCCGAGAGGCAGAAATTGATGTCTGAATTTGAGCTGGTGCATCACTTTCTGGAGGAGCAAGAAAAACTCCTGCTGCTTCAGCTGAATGAGCTGGAGAAGGAGATTATGAAGCATCAGAAAGAACATGGGGGAAAGTTTTCTGATGAGATTGTCTCTCTCAGTGCCCTGATAGATGAGATAGAAGAGAAGTGTACACAGCCAGACAGCGAATTCTTGCAGGTGAGATGAGCTGGTTGTTGGGTGGGGTAGAACTGAAAAAAAGGACACATCAAACTAAAGAATAAGCCTAAAGGTGTCCTTAACATAACCAAATCCTTATACATATTGCCCAGTAAGTAATACACAGGGTCCAGCTAAGTGTATGGTACTTCATGTGGACCAGAAAAGAGCTATATAAATAGCAAGCGCTATTGTTAGATGTCTTTTGTCTTTGTCCATGGAGTTTTCTTGGCAGGGATACTGGAGTGGCTTGCTTGTTCCTGCTCCAGGTGGATCACGTTTGGTCAAAACTCTCCACTATGACCTGTCCATCTTGGGTGGCCCTGCACGGCATAGCTCATAGCTTCTCCAAGTTATTCAAGCCCCTTCGCCACGGCAAGGCAGTGATCCATGAAGGGGTCTCGAAGCTACAAACATGAGTCTGACCAAACTGCGGGAGACAGTGGAAGACAGAAGTGTCTGACGTGCTCTGGTCCATGGGGTCACAAATAGTCAGACACGACTAAACGACTAAACAACAACAACAATTGTTAGATGTACAGTGGTACCTTGGGTTACATACGCTTCAGGTTACAGACTCTGCTAACCCAGAAATATTACCTCGGGTTAAGAACTTTGCTTCAGGATGAGAACAGAAATTGTGCAGCGGCAGTACAGCAGCAGCAGGAGACCCCATTTGCTAAAGTGGTGCTTCAGGTTAAGAACAATTTCGGGTTAAGAACGGACCTCCGGAACGAATTAAGTACTTAATCCGAGGTACCACTGTATCTTTCTACTGCAGTTGAAATGGCTTGCTCAGTAATGCCTGTCTCCCTGTCTCAGCAGATGAATGCATAATTTCATTCCAATTAACTCATTTCCCCACTGCCCTGCTTTCTTCTCCCAACGGTTAGAAGGTGTGCAGTTTCTAAACTACGCTGTCTCTGTTTCTCAGATATAAGTGCCTATAATGAGAATCTCCTGTTATGCTCATGTTGATGCAGAATTCCTGTCTTTCTTTTCTCTATCCACCTACGCTCCTCTTCTCTCTCTGTAGGATATCAGAAGCACCTTGGGCAGGTATGTGGCACTGACCCCCACTGAAGGCATGCATGTGCACAAATATATGCCCTTAAGATTGTCCTGCTTCATTCCGGTTTGCAGATGGTTTGCTTTTTCAAAATACTAAAACTGTGGTATACTGTGACAGACCATCTTGCCCAGAGATGGGGAACCAGGTTTTGTTGGACACCAGCTCCCATCAGGCCCAGCCTGTGTACCTGTCAGGGATGATGGGAGTTGTAGTCCAGCACCATCTGCAGAACAACATGTTCCACCATCCCTGATCTAACCAGCACTGTCAACTCTGAATGTGAAGGATTATCCAGAATCTCAGGCAGAGTTCTTTCCCGTGATTGCTAGCTGCGACCCTTTAAGTGGAGATGCCATGGGCCGGACCAGGTCTTTTGTACATGTGGATCTCTGGCCCTTCCCACTTTTGTAAGCAGCTCCTCCCAGTCTCCAAGCTGAGATGGGCTTTCTGTTTCTTCCATATTCATACAATCACACTTTAGATACTCTTGGACTTTGGTTTGTATTACTGTGATGCGGGTGGCACTGTGGTCTGTACCACTGAGCCTCTTGGGCTTGCCGATCGGAAGGTTGGCGGTTCGAATCCCTGCGACGGGGTGAGCTCCCGTTGCTCTGTCCCAGCTCCTGCCAACCTAGCAGTTCGAAAGTACGCCAGTGCAAGTAGATGAATAGGTACCACTGTGGCGGGAAGGTAAATGGTGTTTCTGTGCGCTCTGGTTTCCATAACAGTGTCCCGTTGCACCAGAAGCGGTTTAGTCATGCTGGCCACATGACCTAGAAAGTTATCTGTGGACAAATGCCGGCTCTCTTGTCCTGAAAGCGAGATGAGCGCCACAACCCCATAGTCACCTTTGACTGGACCTAACCGTCCGGGGTCCTTTACCTTTTTTTACCTTGTGTGAGAGCTATTCCAGAATGCCTTTTTAAAAAATGGACAGAGGCATTGTGCTCTTAACAGCTTTAAAAAAGACTTTTCTGGGGAGCCCAGGATATGCTTTTCCTGGCATAGCAAAAATAACAAGCAAAGTGTGGGATTTAGTCTCTTTTGCAAAATCACATATAACAGAATAGTCATAAGACCAATGAATGCACTGAAGAAAAACATTTCCCCAGCTACAAAATCCTGCATTATCACTTATCAGAAAATAGGATGCTGTTACAGAGAAACTACAGTCATCTCACTGCTTCTCCCAGAGAGCTAAATGTACTCATACTGTACAGTTCCACCTCTGAGGAACACATACTACTATTTCACCTGTTTTATCACAGCGCCAGCTTCCAGGGCTGAATCTTGGACCAGCACTGACTCAGATTTAAGTACAACTTTTGCCTGTAAAAAAACCAAGTGTCAAGCAGCCTTAATTGGGCATCTGCAGAATGGTGGGAAACTGACACATTTCTTTTTCCAAGGTTTGACAAGGAGCCCTTTCAGCCACCTGAAGAGATGCCATCCAAAGTGGAAAAAAGACTCGGCGAATTATCTGAGAAAAACAGTGTGCTCACAGATATCCTGAATAACTTCAAAGGTACTGATGATCTGCTTTAAAAGTTGCAAGTAGAACTTGGGGCTAAAGGGTGCAATGTGAAGCGTTCAGGAGCGTTCAGGATTCCTGCAAGCCACACTGTCTTTCAGAATACTCCAGGCTGCCCACCCCCCCCCACCCCCCGTTTTCTGTCGCTTACAAAAAAAGACATTCAGCTTTCATGAGTACAATTCCTCACTGGGCTGTTTTTTGTTTTTTGTTTGGTGTGGGAGTGCCCCATTAGTTCACCTTCCCCCTCTCACTATCCCCTGAAATGGTGGATTTCCTCCTGAGCTTGTTTGTTTAGGGAAGCTTTTAATATTTGATGAATCATTGTATTTTAATATTCTGCGGGAAGCCACCCAGAGTGGCTGGGGAAACCGGGGTATAAATAATAAATAATATATTATTATTATTATTTGTCACCTTATTTTGGTTGCAGTTCTGTCAGCTCTCGTCAGCTGAGTTTGCTACCAGAACGAATGGTTGGAAAAGTATACAGTGGTACCTTGGGTTACATATACCTCCGGTTACAGACACTTCAGGTTACAGACTCCCCTAACCCAGAAATAGTGCCTCGGGTTAAGAACTTTACCTCAGGATGAGAACAGAAATCGCATGGCAGCAGGAGGAGGCCCTATTTGCTAAAGTGGTACTCCAGGTTAAGAACAGTTTCAGGTTAAGAACGGACCTCCGGAACGAATTAAGTTTGTTACCAGAGGTACAACTGTAAATTCATTCTCATTTGGAAGGTATTCTTGAAAAGTATTGCAAAGTGTCAAAAAGTGCATTCTGCATGCATATATATTTTTAGATCCTTTAATAATAATAATAATTTATTATTTATACCCTGCCAGAGTGGCTGGGTTTCCCCAGCCACTCTGGGCGGCTTCCAACAAAATATTAAAATACAGTACAGTCATCCGTCAAACATTAAAAGCTTCCCTTTCTGAGCTTTTGGAAGATACGACTGAGTTTATTATTTGGTCTTCCTTAATTTCACTTTTTCTGGCAATCCTGTCCATTCCCTTTCAACTACCCGCTAAGTATTTGCAGCAGAAAATATACCTACTGGGAGCAAGGAGAGTGAGAGAGGGTAATGAAACCCACTTTTCTGATAAAATATAAATGAAATTAGAAATTGATCACTGTTTGAAAATCACGCATGTCTCCTCTCATCCCTTAGACACTCTGCCATCAGAACTGGGGACAGAATGGGGTAAGCAACTGTTGAAAACATTCGCAAGATAAGTTAGTTCATTCGTGTTAGGTTCTGGAAAGACATAGTTGATACGGAGAGGTCTGAACTTAACTGGATTAGTTTGATTGCGACAGATAAATCTTGAGGCGCCGTTGTTAATGTTATCATCATCACCATTGTCAACATCATTAAATTTATTGCCTGCCCTTCAGGTTCCATATCAAAAACAGCTTAAACAAAGGAATGGGCAGGGGTGGGGGGCTTCTGAAAGAACACATCTCATTTGTCAAATGAGCTCTGTACCACAGGCTCCTAAACTACAGCCAGTGTGGTGTAGTGGTTCAGAGCGGTGGACTCGTAATCTGGTGAACCGGGTTTGCTTCCCTGCTCCTCCACATGCAGCTGCTGGGTGACTTTGGGCTAGTCACACTTCTCTGAAGTCTCCCAGCCCCACTCACCTCACAGAGTGTTTGTTGTGGGGGGGGGGGGGGAAGGGAAAGGAGTTTGTTAGCCGCTTTGAGACTCCTTAGGGTAGTGATAAAGCGGGATATCAAATCCAAATCCAAATCCAATTTGGAATTAGCTGACAAAAATATAAACTATTCCTTTATCCCAGCATATTCTCTCTCTCTCTCTCTCTCTCTCTGTCTCTGCAGTCAACATAACCCTTGACACAGACACAGCAAACCCCCAAATCATAATCTCTGAGGATCGAAAAAGCGCGAGATGGGACGTCACCAGGACAGATGTGCCCCATAACCCTAAGCGATTCAAGTCCTCTTGCTGCGTGCTGGGCTGCGAAGGATTCACTTCCGGGAGACATTACTGGGAAGTCAACGTGGAGGATGGGGGCATTTGGGCTGTGGGGGTAGCCCGGGCCTCTGTGAGGAGGAAGATAGAGCTCAAGCTGACCCCGGAGGAAGGGATCTGGGCCTTGCAAGGGGATTTTGGTCAATACCAGGCTCTCACTACCCCCGTGACACCTCTGTCCCCCCTCTGCACCCCTAGGAGAATCCGAGTATTTCTGGACTATGAAAGGGGACAGGTGGAATTTCTTAATGCTGACACAAAGGACTCTGTCTTCATTTTCCCATCGGCTTCATTCTCTGGTGAGAGAGTTTTCCCCTTTTTTAAGGTGCTGCTTGCCCAGCTGACACTCGATGGCTGATGGGTCCCTCACTCAAGATCACTTAAGGCAGATTAGTTCCTTCTTAATGCCGCTGTTCAAGTCCACTGCATTGTACTTGAAATCAGGAGGGGTAAAAGCTGGAGTAGACCTGCCCTTCCAATGCATGCTGATGAACGGTTATGATTAGTCCACACGATTGGTTGCCAAGCACAGCACCATCACTTGGTGGTGCTCCTTGCTCCAGATTTAATTCACGGAGATCGCAAGGGTGCAATTTTTTTGCATGCGGCATTATACATGGATGGTGCCAAAGTAATGTTCAGGCTAGAGTGGGTTCAAACCACTTGGCTTCAATAAATTAGGAGGTTGCCGTTTGTGTGTGTGGATGCACAGAGGGTCTTTGTCAAATCACTCAACGCAGCGCTGGTTCTTATCACAAAAGTCACTGTTGTAGCAAGAACTTGAGTTTGCCAATGAACTATATAGCCCTTCTCTGAAACTACCTTCACCAAAGACACATTAAGTGGAGAATAGTTGGCTGCTTGGTTTTCCTATGTTGCTGCATTAAAGATGTGTTGTTGTTGTTGTTCATGACGATGTTGATGTTTCAATGTATTTAATTGTGTAAACTGCCTCATATGCCCACAGACTGACGAGCGGGATAAAAATAATAAAGTCAAATGAAGTAGTAATGAAGAACAGAATACTTTCGATTCCGACTGGCTGAAGCCCTGCCCTGCCCCACACTTTCTTCTGCAAAGCATGCCTTTACTTTGCCCCCCAGGAACAGGTTTTGAATGGTTTGTGTCATTGTGTAAAATGAGAATAAATACTGGTCTCTCGTCCATTATTGTTGTGAGGTAAATAAACGAGGACACCAATAAAATACCACGTGCAGCTAATGAGGTCGAATCTTTTATTATTCCTTGGCGAAGAGTGGGAAAGTAGAGGAAAGAGGAAGTAACGGGCGCAATCCTGTTGTCATGCCCCCACTGGAGGAATCGTCTTCAGAGGAGTGAACATTACGGAGGAACAGGTGGTCTGGGGACGGTGAGACAGATTGGGGGCCTTCTGGGGTTGCTGCGTCTCCTACACGGAGACGGCCCTGGCTCAGAATTAGAGATGGAAACTGAGCCACTTCCAAGCCCCAAAGAGCAGCAGCTACTATGGGCGCAAGCCCATTCCACTGCCTGATGCCAGAGTCCCTGCCTGAAGGCCAAGGTCTCTGGAGGAGTAGAGGGCTATGCCTCATGAGTAGACCAAGCTCCTCAAGCAACATTGACTGCTTGCTCCTGGGCTAAGGCTGATGCTTTTCAGCTCCAGACAGAGCACTGGAACAACATGGTTACAGGTTCTTGGACCACATTCACACCATACATTTAAAGCACATGTGATACCACTTTAAATCATCATGGCTCCCCCTCCCCAAAGCATTCTGGGGACTGCAGTTTGTTAAGGGTGCTGAGAGTTCTTAAAGGTAAAGGTAAAAAAGGGACCCCTGACCATTAGGTCCAGTTGCGGACGACTCTGGGGTTGCGGCGCTCATCTCGCTTTACTGGCCGAGGGAGCCAGCGTACAGCTTCCGGGTCATGTGGCCAGCATGACTAAGCCGCTTCTGGCAAACCAGAGCAGCACACGGAAACGCTGTTTACCTTCCCGCCGGAGCGGTACCTATTTATCTACTTGCACTTTGATGTGCTTTCAAACTGCTAGGTTGGCAGGAGCTGGGACCGAGCAACGGGAGCTCACCCCGTCGCGGGGATTCGAACCGCCGACCTTCTGATCAGCAAGTCCTAGGCTCTGTGGTTTAACCCACAGCGCCACCTGCATCCCTCTGCTGAGAGTTGTTAGGAGGCCCCTATTCCCCTTACTGAGCTAGGATTCTCAGAGTGGTTTAACAATCGAATTCTTCACAGGGAACTGTAGCTCTAGTCCAACCCCCTGCTATGCAGGAATCTTCTGTCCAGTGTTGGGGCTTGAACCCACAGCCCTGAGATAAAGACATCCCTGCATTGCAGGGGTTGGACTAGATGACCTAGGGGACCCCTTCCAACTCTACAATTCTAGGAGTCTATTCTGTGATGATTCCAAGAGCCCCATGCTCTACGGACCGATTTGCAAAGCAATCAAGAACTTAAAAGTCATGTCTTTGTCATTGATAAGCAGTGCTTTTTTTCCTTTAAAAAAATATTTGGGGGGGGGGTACTCTCTTTTTGACTCAAGGAAATCACCATGTTATAGTTCAAATTGGGGAAAATAAAGACAGTAAATGGACAAAAGTAGAAAGATTCAGAAAACGTTTAAGGATATGCGTCCCCCCAGAAAAAAAGTGCCGACTATAAGAACACGAGCTTTGATAGTCTCTTGAGCAGCCTGAGTCAGTTCAAAGCAATTTCGCAGAGGAACAGGGCCGGATTTAGGTTTGATGAGGCCCTAAGCTAATGAAGGTATTGGGGCTCTTTATATGTCCAGCTGTCCTTTGTCAACAACAAATTGTCGCTGTTCTTTGCGTTAGATATAGGCTGCGTGGTAATTTATGGACCTAATAGGTATCTAAAGCCATTTGCACATGTTACCACGCAACCAGTCCATGCAGAATGCAGGCACCCTATACAGGTGAAACTCGGAAAATTAGAATATCGTGGAAAAGTTCATTTATTTCAGTAATTCAACTTAAAAGGTGAAACTAATATATGAGATAGACTCATGACATGCAAAGCGAGATATGTCAAGCCTTTATTTGTTACAATTGTGATGATCATGGCATACAGCTGATGAAACCCCTAATTAACAACCTTTTAATCTGAATTACTGAAATAAATGAACTTTTCCACGATATTCTAATTTTCCGAGTTTCACCTGTATATAGAAATGAGCAGGCTAGCAGGTGGGGCCCATCACTTACATCATAGGAGCCTACGCAACACAAAACACTGTTGCTGTATGCAGGTTTTATTTCCTTTGTTGTTTATCTTATATTTTGGAAATATACATCCAGTTTTTTTTTCCTTTAAATTTTTTGTGGTCCCCCAAGAGAGTGGGGCCCTAAGCTATATAGCTTGTTTAGCTGATACGTAAATCCGGCACTGCAGAGGCGTAACGTTTGCGCGTTTTTGGAAAATTGCGCATTTTTAAGGTGCATTTGCTGAACTCCAGCTCCCATCAGCCCCTGCTCAGCACGGCCGATGCTCAGGGATGCTGGGAGTTGTGGTCCAGCATCCGAGTGCGGTGGGGGTGGAGGAGTCATTTCCCCCTCCCCGCTCCATCCTTGCGCAATGTTTTGCCCGGGTCTCTGGCCCCCGCGCAGCCAATGCGGCTCCCGCAGGAAGCCACGTGGAGCCTCCCCAGTCCTCCCCCCACGGGCCGCCCCCTTTCTCCTCCTCCTCCTCCTCCTCCTGCCATCGCCGGGCAGCCATGGCCACCGAGAGCCCCCTGGAAACTCTGCAGCGGGAGATCACCTGCTCCATCTGCCTGAGCTACTTCAAGGAGCCCGTGTCCATCGAGTGCGGCCACAACTTCTGCCAGGCGTGCATCGCGCAGTGCTGGGGCAAGGCGGACGCCGAGACCACCTCGTGCCCGCAGTGCCGCCGCTGGTCGCGCAAGAGGAGCTTCAGGCCCAACCGGGAGCTGGGCAACGTGGTGGAGGTGGCGAAGCGGCTGCGGCTGGACGCGGCCGCCACGCTGGCCGGCCAGCGGCTGTGCGAGAAGCACCAGGAGCCCCTCAAGCTCTTCTGCGAGGAGGACGAGACGCCCGTCTGCGTCATCTGCAGGGAGTCCCGGGCGCACAAAGCCCACCCCATGCTCCCCATCGAGGAGGCGGCGCAGGACTACAAGGTGACGGCCGGCTGGGTGGGTGGGGGGCGGCAGAAGCAGCCCACCGCCCTGTTCCCCATAATAATAATAATAATACAGTGGTACCTCGGGTTAAGAACTTAATTGGAGGCAAAAATGGGGAGGCAAAAGCAGCCCACCGCCCTGTTCCCCATAATAATAATAATACAGTGGGTTAAGAATGGGCGGGTATAAGTAATAAATTATTATTATCCTTATTAAAGGATCTAAAATATATGCACACGGAATGCGCTTTTTGATACTTTGCAATACTTTTCAAAAATACCTTCCAAATGAGAATGGATTTACAGTGGAACCTCTTAACCTGAAACTGTTCTTAACCTGAGGTACCACTTTAGCTAATGGGGCCTCCCGCTGCCACCGCCACGCAATTTCTGTTCTCATCCTGAAGCAGAGTTCTTAACCCGAGGTACTATTTCTGGGTTAGCGGAGTCTGTAACCTGAAGCGTCTGTAACCCGAGGTACCAGTGTAATATAATAATAATAATAATAATATACCCTGCTCATCTGGCTGGGTTTCCCCATCCACTCTGGGCGGTTTCCAACAAAATATTAAAATTCAATGATTCTTCCGTTATGGCCAGGGGGTTGGGCTAGATCAGGCATGTCCAAAGTCCATTTCGGGGGCCTAATCTGGCCCGTTGGTTGGTTCAATCCGCCCCCCCCCTCCCCGTGGCAGTTTATTTCCTGGGGTAAAATCCTAAAAAACCCTCCACAACTTAAATCCTTAAAAAAGCAACTTCAACCCTAAAAATAAGGTCAACAACTTTAGTTGGCCCTCACACGGCCCTTCACTTCATCAAATCTGGCCCTCTTTGAAAAAAGTTTGGACTCCACTGGGCTAGATTGTCCTCAGGATCCCTTCCAACTCATGGTTTCTATGGCGATCCTCTGCTTAGTCATGCACACCAGGCGCGGCAGCCTTGAGGCTTCTGCCTAGCATGTGTTTTTGTTCTTACCGGAGCACCACAGCTAGATGGGAAGGATATGCAGGTAGAAGTAAAGTTTCCGGGGTGAGGAGCATGCTTGGATGTGTTGCAGAAAAACCAGGAAGGGTCTTGGGCGCCTGAAAGATGACCAAATTAATAACATTCATGACTTCTTGAAAACTACGGCCTGGGCCTGCTTGGTCAGGTCCGACCTCACAATCCCTCACTCGTCCCTACACAGGACACGTGAGAATTTCTCTCTGGCCATCTGGTGACGTGGTCCACGAAAGCTTGTGAAATAATTAAGGCAGGTTTTGGGAACCTTTGACCCTCCAGATGTTGCAGAATGGCAATCTATGGCTAGGGGAGATGGGAGCTGTAGTTCCGCAACATCTGGAGGGCCAAAGTTTCCCCAAACCTGCTTTAAGCTGCTATTAAATTCTTTGTCCTTCTTCGTTTCTGGATTTGTTTTCCTGAGCGCTGACTTCTATCTTCTGACTTCTGTCATGTGATTATATTATAAACTAGTTGTGCTCTGTGATACAAATCAAGCACTGCTAGGAGCTGTTTCTTTTTTGTTTCCCGGTATGTTTCTTACCAAATAGAAAATTAGGTGTGGTGTAAGGAAATTTTTATTCTGCAAGCGTGGCCCAGCGAAAAAGCTTTGAGAACCACGGCTGGGCTAGCTGTTTACTCTCGAGTCTCTGTGACTCAGATCTGTCTCAGGTCTCTCTCACAGCAAGCAATTTCCAGTCTCCTCTTTCCCCTGGTAACAGTCTTGTTCAGTGTTTTGCATTTGCGAAGGCAAATCATCACCTTTCTCCCAGTTCTGTGTTCAGAGGAATGAGAGTGGGAGACTCACTTATCCAAGGATGTGATGAATCACCCTGGTACAAGATAAGAGAGATCACCAGCTGCAGTTTCATACTCCCCGTAGCTTCACTTGGGGGGGGGGTGAGGGGAAGAGATAAATCCTTTTATGTCCAGCTTACACATAACAAACCATTTCCTTAACATGGGTCCCTTCCAACTGAAAAACATGGAGGGGGTGGAAGATTCTCTAGACAGGATGCACAGCTCCCTCTGTAACATTCAGTCTTCCCAGTCTTTGACAGATCCTCTGAAAGGGATAAAGGAACAGAACATTTCAGGCCAAAGACAACTTCACTTCCCGGTTTGTTTCTTGCGGTTTTGTCCTATTTCTTCTTCGTCTGGTGTACATACGTCAGTTCTGAGACTTAAAGTGCACAGTTAGTATGGGTTGTTTTGGTGTGTTAAACAGCTGATTACACTGTTTGATTTCTTACATCTCTCTCCCCCCCTTTTATAAAATTTCTATACAGTGGTACCTCAAGTTAAGCACTTAATTCGTTCCGGAGGTCATTCTTAACCTGAAACTGTTCTTAACCTGAAGCACCACTTTAGCTAATGGGGCCTCCTGCTGCCGCTGCGTGATTTCTGTTCTCATCCTGAAGCAAAGTTCTTAACCTGAAGCACTATTTCTGGGTTAGCGGAGTCTGTAACCTGAAGCGTATGTAACCCGAGGTACCACTGTACAGCCTTGTCTGGTGGAAAGCTGAGCTGGAATTCTTTTCAAAAATTAATCCATTTTGAAAATAATTGACTAGTGATAAGCCTGAAATTTGTGTGGAGTTTGGGGCAGATCAGTGACAGCTGGAGAATCAAACACAACAAGCAAATACAGTTGTACCTTGGAAGTCCAATGGAATCCATTCTGGAAGTCCTGTCGACTTCCAAAACGTTCGGAAACCAAAGCATGGGTTCTGATTGGCTGCAGGAAGCTCCTGCAGCTAATTAGAAACCCCGTCAGACGTTAGGCTTCAAAAATAGTTCACGAACCGGAACAGTCACTTCCAGGTTTGCAATGTTCGGGAGCCAAAACGTTTGAGAACTAAACTGTTCGAAAAGCAAGGCACAACTGTACATGACATGCCTTATGGCTTATAGGCCATCATTTGAATAGCATTTAGAATGATCTTCCTAAAATGGAAATTTGCCCCCAAAAGTATACATTCCCTACAAGAGACACAAGACTTTTGATTCCCGAGTATGCTGAAGCCATCCCATAATTTAAAAAATGGCTGGAGTACTCTGCGCTAGGGGGAAGTAAGTTGGCTAAGCAGAAAGCTAAGTGACTTATCACAACATACATGAGAAAAAGGGTATGTACATTACTTTCAGATTTATCTTTTGTCAGAAACAAGTTGCTGCCCATGTGAAAGTTCTGACAGAACGGAGGGAGAAGCTGAAGGAATTAAAAGAAGACCTGGAGTGCAGAAGGCAGGCTGATCAGGTGAGAGCTTGTCTACAAGAAGGACCAGGAGGTGCGGGAAATTGTGATGAGGGTCTTCTAGAAAATTTTGAATTGCAAATTAGGGTAATTTACATCAGAAGATTTTCAGTCCACTGTGGAAAACCCAAGAGGGTGGTCTAACTTAGCAAGTCTGTTTTAGCTGTGTTTAGTAAACAAAGCTGAAAACTTTGAAACTTCCCAAGTTGCCTAATGTTTGTCTTTGCAAATGGCACCCGTTCATTGTTACGAATGAACTTATGAAACAGATTCCCCCCGCCCCCGCCCGTGGTGAAAAAAGCACTGGGGGGAAAACTCTTTTGGAGAAATTTCAAGGGAAATTTCTCTGCACCACATCACTGGAGAAAGAGAAGACTGTTTCTTCTGGCGTTGAAGGAGGCAGGTGCCTTAATAAACTGGATCAAATTTCTCTTACATGTTGTGAGCCATTATCTGTTCAGTCTGTTTGTACCTATGATTCAGCTAGACTGAACCTGTCATCTCCAGTGACTTGGTACACTTCGCACAGTGGTACAGAAGGTCTTTCATCTCCAGTATGTCCCCTGGCTGAAATGCCAGAGACCCAACTACTGGTCATTGTGGACAATGTTGAGCTAACCAATAGTCTGACTCTCTGAAACGATGGAAACTGCCTTATGTGATATTCCTTTGAGCAGGTACCCAACCCTGGTTAGGGTACCAATGTGAGAGCATCAGGGATATTTGTACGCCCGCTTCCTTGTGCTGTTTCACCATCCCGGCTGGCCCTTCTCCTGCTCCTTACAGGATGATGTACAAAGTGAGAAGCAGAAGGTGGAGTCTGAATTTAATCAGATCCACGAGTTCATGGAAAAAATTGAGCGCTTCCTGGTTATCATGCTGAAGAAGTTTGACAAGGAGATCGTGCACAGGAGAGACGTGGAATCCGGCAGGTTCTCAGGGGAGATTGATCGCCTCGATGCCTTGATCAGCGAAGTTGAGAACAAGTGCCAGCAGCCTGCCAGTGAATTCCTGCAGGTGAGATTCTCTGGAGGGCTTCTTGCCTCTCCTGGGTTTCAGCGCTAAAGCCCAAAGTGCAGAAACAGCCACCTGAAAAGAAAAGAGGTGCCATACCTTGTTTTATTTGTGTTGCATGCACTGAAACTTCCTTGGTTTGTGACATTTGCTAGGAGAGGGATTTGAGGAGTGCAACCCTGCTCGTTCTCCTTTTTTTATATATTTCTTTTTTAAAATTTTTATTGATACAGCAGGAAAAAGAAAAAAACCAAATACCAAATTACACAGAAGAATAACCATAGACACATAACTTTCTTAACAAATAATAAAGCATATATTGGTCTTAACACTAAAGACCCAACCTCTCGTCTATTCCATATTTCGATTTCATATTACTTATTGCCAACACACACTTTTATCATATTAAACTTTTTCTTAATGTATCTAATTTCTTATATCTACCTTGCAACTATTACTGAAGTTCCTCGAATGCTGCAACAGAATTTAACTACTATATTTATTTTTCAAATATTCTTTGAAAACCTCCCATATTTATTTTTCAAATATTCTTTGAAAACCTCCCATTTTGAAACAAATTCCTGCTCATTCTCCTTGATCGCTCAATGGTTTTTGGATACTGCTGACCATGGTATCCTTCTAGAGCCGTGGTTCCCAACGTGAGGCACACCCCCCACATGGGGGCAATTTGATTTTGATTTTTTAATAATATTTTATTAAGTTTCCATTTCATAATATATAAACACATCCATATTGCTCACAATAAATTTTTGCTCGTTTGAGCTGGTCGACTCCCGCCCCCCCCCCCCCAGCCTTGTGGCTACCATAATTCCTATCTGTTTCATTGCATTTGTACCTCTTCCTCCTTACATTTCATCCATTTCAATTTTTTACATTTTAAATAAACATAAAAAGGTATAAATCATAAACATTACAAGTCTTCTTAAGTCAATCCTGCTAGTGTTGTTAATTGTTTGCAATTTTCTTTCAAATATTGTATAAATTTACTCCCTTCTTTTTGGAAAGCTTGATCATGCTGGTTTCGGGTTTCCCCGGTCAGCTTCACTATTTGTGCATATTCCATTTTTAAGGGGGGAAATTTGATTTTTAAGGGGGGCAATTTGAGCTTGTTTAGACCAAGTTAATGGCCTTTTAGGCTTCCTCCACGTGAATAGGAGTTCACTTTTTGAATAATAAGAATTATATGTTACCGGGGGGCGAGGGTGGGCAATCAGGATTTTAGAGATGCCTAGGTGGGGCATGGCCAAAAAAAGGTTGGGAGCCACTGACTCTCGGGGAGGTCAGCATTTGGGGCAATGTGCTTAAGTGTTTCCACTCCTACCTCCAGAAGGTAGCCATGGGAGGCTGTTGTTCAGTGCCAGACATTAGCGCAAGTCTGCGCACCTGCAACTCCCAGCGATTGGCACCCAGGGGCATGATGCCTCTGGCAGTAGGCTGGTAGACATTGGTAGCCTTGTTCTCCGTAAATTTGTCTAATCTTCTTTTAACTCCATCACTGTGCCCTGTGGGAGGGTATATGGTTACTGGATGTCCCTGTTTCCCGGGGACAGTCCCTGGATTTATAAATCTGTCCCCGGACAAAATCCGTCCCCAGAATGTCCCGCATTTAATTTAATGTCCCTGGGTTTATATTTTAAGTGTTGTAGATTTATTAGTAGGGAATGAATGTTGCATGATTGGTTCAGCGGCACAAGACACATCATATGGGGACTTCCGGTGAGGCGAAATGGCGGGCCACGGCAGCAGGCAGCTCCTGAAGCCAGCCAGAGCCAACTGCGCTACCAGGCTGGCTCCAGGGTGCTGAGACTGCCGCTGCCGAGGGGGGACTGGGGATGTCCGGTGCATCAACGGGGGGAACCGCTGACATACACCCCCGCAACCCAAATCGAGCTGGGAGCGAGAGCGCCTTGCCACCCGGCCGACTGTCCAATGGCGCTCTGGGGCCAGGAAAACCCCGGAGCCGACGCAGGGAGAAGGAGGAGAGGAGAAGGAAGAGAGAGAAAGAGGAAGGAGAAAAAAGAGGGGAGCCCAGACCTTGCTGCCACCACCACCGCTGAGGAGAGGTAGGAGAGCATCAGGAGGGCAAGGGCACTTGACCAAGCCCCAGCCTGACCCGAGCCTACTCCATGGCAGCTAGCGCTTCAAGAGAGCAGGCCGGGGCCTAGAGGAAGGCCGCGCGACAGAGGAGAATATAGAAGAGAAGATATTGCTTCTTTTTTAAAAAATTCTTTGAAAAAAATCTGGTAACCTTAAGGGAGTACCATTGTTTTCTATGAGCTGTGTGAAGAAGCACTTCCTTTCCCCTGCCCTGCATTTTCATTTAATGCCCACAAGCTCCTCATTCAGCTTTACAACCTTGCAAGTTAAGTCCCTTTTTATTTGGCCAGGAGACTGAAACTCGGAGGTCTTAACAAGAATACCCAGTGACTCTTGTGGCAGAAGTGGATTTTAAATACTTATTCTATAACAAATATTTTTGGAGTCGTGCTCTTTCCATTTGCTCCCTAATTTCTAAGCCTTTCAGCCAATATTTATGGCATCATAAATGTGAGAATGATCTTCTTTTTCTTTTCTTCCCTTGCCTCCAGGACATCAGGAACATTTTGAGCAGGTAGGTAGCACTTTTGCAAATCTCACTTTTTATCGGCGTGGGAAAAACTGAGAAAGCTTTCCTCAAATCCATTCTAATCAAAACCTAGCTTATCCCTGCCTCTTTGGCCCTCCAAACACAGTAATTCCACATCTTCTCCCCTTCCTGTCCCAGGGCCGTATGTGCAAAGCTTACCCTTTTGTGGCATGGGGTCCTACATCAAAACAAGCTTTCCACATTCCCTAAGCGGTGGAACTTTCCCAGCAGAAGTTAGAATGTTTACGAACATTCTGTAACATCACAACATTGCAGTTTGGGAAAGGGGGCTTGCAGCTCTTAAATGCTCTGATAGTATGGAAAATGCTGGGACCACAATGTAACGCTTTCATGTTTTCCATTCTAGATGTAAAGAAGGACAGATTTCACAGATGGCGGAAATTGCTTCCTCTCCGACTGAGCTGGAAAAGAAGCTTGGACATTTCAGTCTGAAAAATATTGTTATCAAGGAGGCACTGGAGAAATGTCGAGGTACAGAGAAGGACAAATGATAGCTTAGGACCGTGTAAAATACACAAGAATCTCCAAACTTTGGGCTGAATTTCCATACTGTGGGCCGCATCTAATGTTCTCTGTCCACTAATGCAAATTGTGCAAATTGCATGATCTGTTCTGCAACACAGTTAACAGCAACCTGCTTGTGCAGTCTGCTGGTGTGAAAGATTTCACCAGTGGAGCAAGTATACTTCTAAGTGACTTTAACTTAGTGCTATGTGGGATACAACTTCCTTTTGTCTTCAGATCCAACAATGCAGTGCACAGACATGTGGACATGAGCAATGTGGGTTCTGCTTGGGGGGGGAAGTACCAATTTTATGTCCAGTAAATATATGATTAGGGACGCGAGTGGCACTGTGGGTTAAACCACAGAGCCTAGGACTTGCCAATCAGAAGGTTGGCGGTTCGAAACCCCGGGACGGGGTGAGCTCCCGTTGTTCGGTCCCTGCTCCTGCCAACCTAGCAGCTTGAAAGCACATCAAAGTGCAATAGATAAATAGGTACCGCTCCAGCGGGAAGGTAAACGGCGTTTCCGTGCGCTGCTCTGGTTCGCCAGAAGCGGCTTAGTCATGCTGGCCACATGACCCGGAAGCTGTACGCCGGCTCCCTCGGCCAATAAAGCGAGATGAGCGCCGCAACCCCAGAGTCGGTCATGACTGGACCTAATGGTCAGGGGTCCCTTTACCTTTACTAAATATATGATTGGTTGAAAGCAAGTAATGGGGTAGGAGTAAGAGCAGTAGAGAGGTGGGTGAAGCAGAGAAGAACAGAAATGGAGTTTTTAGGCAAGAGCCATGAAAGGGCTGTGCAGAGCACTTCAGCACTGTCTGTTGTCTCCTAAGTACCATTCTTACTACTTGCACCTTTCCCCCCTTTCACAGCTCATATAACACAGGAGACCTCTTGTTTTGGGGCATACACAAGCTTTCCCCCTTGGCCAGATCACCTATCACTCCGCTTATAGCAGCTACACCGATGCACATTATTTAATGGATGCGGGTGGCACTGTGGGTTAAACCACAGAGCCTAGGACTTGCTTTTTTTTTTTTTTAAAATATTTTTATTTTTCCATATAAACACAATACAACAAACATAAACATACAAAAACAAAAACAAAACAAAAAACATGTATCGTTTCATATCCTAATTTCATATCCTATCTTCCCCGACTTCCTCATGCCTCCCCTTTCTGTATTCCAAATTCTTATCGATTGTTCAGCAAATCTTCCCTTATTTTAATTTAAATTTAGACTATTCTTCCTTGTTTTCCTTGTCTTAACCATTGCTAATAGTAACCATTTACTTTCCAGTCCAACATCATTCTAACTTTCATTAACTTTGTGATATTTCTTTAAATAGTCCTTGAGTTTTTTCCATTCTTCTTGCGCTGCTTCTCTTCCCTGGTTTCGGATTCTGCTCGTCATTTCTGCCAAGCCCATATAGTCTATCACCTTCATCTGCCATTCTTCCAGTGTGGGTAGTTCTTGCGTCTTCCAGTACTTCGCAATGAGTATTCTAGCTGCTGTTGTAGCATACATAAAGAAAGTTATATCCGTCTTTAACACCCCTTGGCCGACAATACCCAAGAGAAAGGCCTCTGGTTTCTTGGGGAAAGTATATTTAAATACCTTTTTAAGTTCATTATAGATCATTTCCCAGAATGCCTTAATCTTCGGGCAGGTCCACCAAAGATGAAAAAATGTACCTTCAGTTTCTTTACATTTCCAACATTTGTTGTCAGGCACATGGTAAATCTTTGCAAGCTTGACTGGGGTTATGTACCACCTATATATCATTTTCATAATGTTTTCTCTTAAGGCATTACATGCCGTAAATTTTATCCCGGTGGTCCACAACTTTTCCCAATCAGCAAACAAAATATTATGACCAATGTCCTGAGCCCAAGAGCCTAGGACTTGCTGATCAGATGGTTGGCGGTTCGAATCCCCACGATGGGGTGAGCTCCTGTTGTTCGGTCCCTGCTCCTGCCAACCTAGCAGTTTGAAAGCATGCCAGTGCAAGTAGATAAATAGGTACCGCTCCGGCGGGAAGGTCAACCACGTTTCCGTGCGCTGCTCTGGTTCGCCAGAAGCGGCTTAGTCATGCTGGCCACATGACCCAGAAGCTGTACGCCGGCTCCCTCAGCCAATAAAGCGAGATGAGCACCGCAACCCCAGAGTCGGTCACGACTGGACCTAATGGTCAGGGCTCCCTTTACTTTTATAGAATACATTCTGTGATACACCTTTTTCCTCTCAGTAGCTAGAGCATGTCCATCAGCATTCTGTGGCAGGTCACCTTCTGCTGATTCACCTGCTTTGTGCTTTCTGACTTTTCACCAGAGTGCTACTGCATATTTCCCCTGAAGCAGTTGTCTTGCATCCATGAGGGCTAGAAACTTGAAAAAGAACTATGACAATAGGCATGCTTATGCACCACTCTTAAGTACCAGATTTTGTAGCTCTCACAGCCTACGCAGTTTCCCCACTGAAGTGACATTACATAAAATAATTCCATCTCTTGCGCCACCGGCCTTTTCCTCGCCTCCTTACTGAGATCATATCCAATGCTTCACCTTTATTTAGTAGCAAGAGTAAATATTCCTGATTCTTGAACCCTTCTCTCTTTCTAGAGACAATGATATCTGAATTGGCAAAAGCAAGGACAATGGAAGCATCAGCTAAAAGGAGTAAGTTGTGGTTTTTTGAAAAAAAACTGGGATAGTCACTTTCTAAGAGGCTGAGAGCAATGTTGATTTGGGGCCTCTTGTCCAACTCTGAGAAATGGCTTCGCATGGTGAGGGATGGTGGTATTTATGGCTTCATCCTGTACAGCAATAATTTCACAGGAAAAGGGGAGGGCCTTGAACAGCTTCAGTCACCTAACCCTCTTTGCTCCCCCCCTTCTTTCCTTGCCTTCAGAGGGTAGAAGGAATCTGTTGCCATGACAACACATAAGCCCAAGTCCTTGTGAGGGAAAGTAAACATAAGAAATTGTTGCTCTTGTCCATGACTTAGGACCTGGAGTTTGGGGATGTAGTATGTATCTGGGGATCCCTGAGATTTTTCCAAGGCCCCCCCCCTCAAATAAGTGGTCTTTCCACTTTAGAGTAGGAGAAAGTGAGGCTTTGTATTCTTGGGCTTCCCATTGCTATTGCTGCTGCCACAATCCCATTAAAGGAGACTGCAGTTGGGCAGAAGATCATTTTCCAGACAAATGCTTTACTTATGGGATGCTGTACATGTCAAATTCAGTCCTAGGCACCTCCAGTTATTAATATTGCTAATTATTATTCGTTGGTCGCATTTTTGCACTAGAGTGTCTCAGGGCGATTTGCCCAGTAAAAATAGAAATAACAAACCAGGCATTAAAACAGCAATAAACAAAAGCTGAAATACATTTCAAGGGACAAATCGTACCCATCCTACTTAAAGGATGAGTACAGGAAATGCCAACCATCTTCCCAGTTAAAAATCAAAAGTCAATCAGACATTGGTGGTGTCAAGAGTGCTGCTCCAGGAAGAACATTTTAACTGGAAAGCCACCACAGAAAAGGCCCCGTTAAAAGATCAGGTAGCAAATGTTGCAAAAGCTCTTGGCCTGATTGCTGGTACCAGTCAGAGTAGACAATATTGGTCTAGATATGCTGGCCCAAACTCTCTCAGCTTCATGGTTGAGCAAGGATTTGAACCAAAGCCTTCTCAGTCCTAATCTAACACTGGTTAATACAAGACAGGGGAATGTGTTGCCCTCAAGATGTTCCTGGACTCCAGCTCCCATCAGTCTCAGCCAGCGTGGCCAACAGCCAGGGATGCTGGGAGTTGTAGTCCAGCAATATTTGAAGGGCAACACCCACCCAAGCCATTCTCTACCAGTGTTTCCCAAACTTGGGTCTCCAGCTGTTTTTGGACTACAACTCCCATCATACCTAGCTAACAGGATCAGTGGGCTGATGGGAATTGTAGTCCAAAAATAGCTGGAGACCCAAGTGTCGGAAACCCTTCTCTAACCATTACAACAGTCTGGCACTCTTTAATGGCCTGAAAATAGCCAGTTCCCCGCTGCATCAAATTGACACAGGGCTTTTACCAGCTTCTTATTGTATGAAACTGGTAGTCATTCAGGTCAGTGGAGACTGGGGCCCAGACTGTAGCACTCTTGACAAAGTAACAACTTTGTTCTTTCCATCTTGATTGATTGATTGATTGATTGATAATACCTCTAACAAGCCAGACTGGCTTAAGCAGTTTACAAATATGAAATCAAACTCAAAATATCCACAGGTACAGTGGGACCTTGGGTTAAGTACTTAATTCGATCCGGAGGTCCATTCTTAACCTGAAACTGTTCTTAACCTGAAGCACCACTTTAGCTAATGGGGCCACCCGTTGCCGCCATGCCGCCGGAGCACGATTTCTGTTCTCATCCTGAAGAAAAGTTCTTAACCCAAGGTACTATTTCTGGGTTAGCGGAGTCTGTAACCTGAAGCTTATGTAACCTGAAGCGTACGTAACCCGAGGTACCACTGTAATTAAAATGCACATTTAAAACAATTCCCTCAAAATTTATTAAAAACATCCATAATCAAACAAGCTCATTAAAAAGTGTAACCATTAAAACAGTTAAATGAGCAGCCAAAACCATTAGATCAAGTGGCCTAAATTTTAATTCTTTTGTTTCCTTTTATTTCTTTTGAGACCCTGCTCTAGCTTGCATTGGGCTTTCCCGGATCTGATTGTAAAAAGCTGTCTTTCCTTTTTGTCAAGCTCTTCTGATTGTTTTCCGTTTGTCTGTTTCTCCTCAGTAAGCGTTACTCTCGACCCCGACACGGCTCATCCCCTCCTTGTGGTGAGCGAAGACAGGAAAAGCGTGAAACGTGGAGACATGGTTCAGCCACTGCCTAACAACCCTGAGAGATTTGACTCCACTCTGATTCTCCTGGGCAGTGAGAGATTCTCCTCAGGGGTACATTACTGGGAGGTGGAGGTGGGTAATGGGCAAAACTGGGCCCTTGGCGTGGTCAAAGAGTCTGTGATAAGGAAGGGACCTGTTGTCACTTGCCCCAATGAAGGCGTCTGGGCTTTGGGACTCTGTGGAAATGAGTACAGGGCTTTCACTTTAGCCGAGACTCGTCTGACCCTAGATGAAGCCCCGGAGAAAATCCAGGTATTTGTGCATTATGAAAGGGGTTGGGTGGCATTTTTTGACGCTGGTTATATGTCCCTCCTTTTTATTTTCCAGTCAGCTAATTTCTGTGGGGAGAGAATTTGTCCTTTCTTTAAATTGTGGGGCCTAACTACAGAGCTTAGAATGTGCCCCTGAAAACAGCCTCTGCAATATGTTGGTCCAGCTTCTTTCTGCAATTCCATTCCATTCATAATTTTGTACAGAAACACAGAAATTGGCAAAGAATTTTCATTTTGAAAGGATTTTGACTTTTAACTCCATGAAGAGAAGGAGCCTTCATTTGTGGAAGAAGAGTTGCACCTTCCATGAGTGCAAGCTCCTTCTATTCACAGCTAAAAAGTTAGGCTCAAAATCCGGTTTTTTAAATAAGTAAAGGAGCAAACCTGTCCCAAACCATTTTAATTTAAAAGAAAACAACTTCTAAGTTCACATAATTCTAGAGAGGGAGAAAGAGCATTTTGCATCATAAGAAACATTTAAGTTCAGGCTGTATATTATAAATACATTTCTATACACTTTTATATTGTATTATCTCAGCCAGCATTCATATTTCTACTTAACTTGCATTCTCACCATTCTCCCCACCGATCTTGTTGGCTGGGGCTGATAGGAGTCAAAGTCCAACATCTCGAGGGCCACAGGTTCCCACTCTGGATTTAAGCTATGGTTTGCTTAACAAGCCCTGAGTTAATTGCAAGTTGCCTCATAGACAGACAAACCATGGCTTGTTTCTCCAGAGTTTGGTTTGTTTGCTAGTTGTCTCATTCCTTTGAAGCTTGGTGAGTGTCTGGGGTGGAATGGCCAAACAGTTCACAGTTAAGGAAGAGTGTACTGGGTTCACATTTAACAGGAAGCCATAGTCAAAACAAACCAAGTTTCATAAGCCAGCAGCAAACTCTGCTTTTAGATTGTGGTTTGTTGACAGGTTGACAGTAAACACACTGTTAAGGCTTTCTGTAGGGCTCACACATAATTCTCAGCTACGGTTTAATAAACGATAGTTTAGTCTGGTGATAAACCAGACCTTGCATATGTATAGGAGTTTATGAAATACACACTTGATTGTTCCCTGCAATCCAGACATCTTCCCTCAGGGCAGTGTCTGCTGCAGGAATACTTTCCCTCCCAACTCTCAGGCAGCAGTACTTATGTCACTTGGAAAACAAGATGCTTTGCTTAGCAAGCTTATGGCTAACAGAAGTGTGCTCTGTGGCGCTGGTCTTCAGCTGGTGGGTTGCGGCCCTATCTAAGGTGGGTCGCAAAAGGAGCACTACCTCCATGCCAATATACGGTTAAAGATTAAGAAGTGGGTCCCCAAATGTATGTTGCACTGAGAATTGGGTCCTGGGACTGAAAAGGTTGAAGATACCTGCTCTAAGGAACGTGGCTGTGTTTGACTTACCTGCACTGCATCCAATGGGTGGCCACTCGCATCAGCAGTGGTGACCAACGCAACACCTGCTTCTCCCATGTCAACACCATCGGACGACCTTTCACATGCTTTTTATTACCAGTTTATGCAACAGATGCTGCTGTACCACTTCAGTGTATGAGCACTTATCCTACCCCATTTATTTTATTGTTATTTGTTTCTTAAAAAGGAAGGCTTTCCCTTTTTCCATGTCACTGGCACACTGGAGATCATAGAATTGTAGTATTGCAATCTAGTCGAAGCCCCTGCAATGCACGAATGTCAACTCAATCATTCAAGACACAATGACCACCCAAACTCTGCTTAATAGCATCCAGGGAAGGAGAGTTCACCATCTCTTCTGGGAGTCTGTCCCACTGTCAAACAACTCTTCTTGCCAGAAAGTTATTCCCAATGTTTATTCGGAATCTCCTTTCTTGGCAGCAAGTTAGCGGAAAGTGGTATGTATAACGCTTGCACCTTAGGAGCTTATGTAAATGAGTGCTTTGCTAATTACTGAAATCCCAGTCGCTTGTCCCCCTTGGTCTGGATGTGTGCGGGACATCCTGGCATCTTAGTTATGTTCAAAATTGATAACATACTGCATTGAAATAGAATGAAGACTTGAAAGATGCAAAGATTAAAAGGCAGTAGCAGTTCCCTGCCTTGATGGATAAACCCAGAAAAGTAAGGAGGGATGTATGGAGTAGTCCTTGGCTATATTTTCACTGCATAGTTAAATGGTTATGGCTTTCCAGAATCCCGGGAATTTGTAGATTTTCCACAACAGAATTTGGAAATATCCATTTCCACCATTGGGATTCCTTGTGAGAACAGCACAGTGGCTAATCTGTCCTAGTTCAGGTTTACCAAAGCAGCCACAGCTTCAATCCATAAACCAGATGAACCGGAGTCTTTGCTTTTAGGTTGTTTTTAGGTCCTTTGTTTTCACTGCGACAAAACAGGATTAAGGGGGATTTGCTGGATTATGGCTCCACTTCTTACGCACTTACCTGGGAGTAACTCCTCTCGAGCATAAGACTTGCTTCTTAGTAATCATGTATAGGATTGCACTGTTAAGTGATTTATAAATGGCTCCCACGCTGACACATCTGCACTTTTGGAAGATGTGTTTCTTTTTTGTTAAGGTTCAACAGATTTGCATCTATTTTGATCTAGAAAACTGTTGTGTCATTGCATTAAAATTCCTTTTGTGAACAGAGAAGATTCTTGTGTTTTGTTTTGTTTTTTTGTTTCTTGTGTAATAGGTGTATTCCAGCTGAAAAAAGCCCTGTGTAATAGCTTTTAAAGAACCTCACTACACCTTTCCTCAATCTACTTATCAACTAGACCAGAGCGGGGGTGGGGGGGACCTGTGTGTCCCTTCAAATGTTGCTGGACAACAACTCGCCTCATCCCTGATCTTTGGTCGTGGTGGCTGAGGCTGTGGGAGTTGTAGTTCAGCAACATCTCGAGGGCCACAGGTTTACTACAGTGATCTCTGCTGTGAAATTGTTCTGATGTATGGGTCATAATGTGTGATTATCATATGTAGGCCACTTCCCTATGAAAAAAAAGGTTCAGCATTTGGGGCTTTTCAATTCAGAGAAAAAGAGAGTAAGAGGAGTCATGATAGAGGTAAATAACACATTTTAAGTGGTGTTGAAGTAAATTATCTCAATGTGAGAATAAATACATTGCACAAATACATAATTATTCATCTTTTTTCCTTTTAGTTAATTAAAGAATAATTGTCTTTTAAAAAATATAATTTCAGTTTGTCAAAGTGTTCTGTTATATGTTCCCTAATAATACAGTGGTACCTCTGGATGCGAACGGGATCCGTTCTGGAGCCCTGTTCACATCCTGAGTAGAACGTAACGCGACTGCGCGTGTGCGCGGGTCGCGTTTTGCCGCTTCCGCGCATGTGCGTGATGTCATTTTGAGCGCATGTGCAAGTGGCAAAACCCGGAAGTAATGCGCTCCGTTACTTCCGGGTCGCTGCGGAGCACAACCCGAAAATGCTTAACCTGAAGCTACTTCAACCCGAGATATTACTGTACATGTGGATTGATCGGTTCTTGACTTTTATCATTCCTATACTTGATAAACAAGCTCTATTCACAATCTCCTCCTTCAACTGGCCTTCTCTTACCCTTATTGTTCGTCTGCTTAAGCCATTTCCCATACCTAAGAAAACCATGTCAATAGAACATGATCTGGGATTTTTTCAGTGTTTCCTAGCTGTCTTTATTAAATGAACTACAATTTTCATTTCTTCCTCCAGTATTGCACCTCTAAAATAATTCAACCATGATCATTAATGGGTCCTTTGGAAGATCATATCCAAGGATATGACTGGCCATTTCTGTGTCCTGGGTCATGCTTCGGATTCTAAACCCTATTCACCAAAGCACCAGCACTACACAAATTTGAAAGGATTGTCTGGAGAACTCTGAATGCAATAAACAAAAGACATTAAATCTTTTATCTATATACTGATCTTTGAGAATTGCTGGTAAAATATGGGATGAATTTAAAATGTAGACCTTGACTCTAGCTTGAGCAACTGTAAATGGCTCAATAACAGTTGCACTACTTTGGAGCATCCAGAGAGTATGTGGCTGGCCAAGGAGTTGACCTTGAGTCTCCCAGGTCCAAGTCCAATTCTACTGCCAGTTTTGCTGACTTTACATTAAAGCCTCTGGCTAAAGTTCAGTTAAGAATGGAGGGTCATAGTGCATACTAAGAGTTGATCCTGATCTCTTCCTGACATTGTGTGCCAATCTCATGTGGTCCAACTGTCCTCATTTGCTAGGGACAATCACTGTTTTCTGAAGCCTAATTCTCATAAAACAGTCTCTACTTTGCCTCTGGGTTTTTTTATTAGGTTATATGATTTTGTTGTTCTTTAGAAGGGAGGGAAACTCAAGAAAGTGTTTGTGCGCTTGCTTGCTTAACATTCCCCCTATTTTAAAAAAACAACAGCTGCCGGCGCCCCTCCAAGACGACAACTCCCCCTGCCTGAGTATCAGGAAGAGTGGATTAAATTTAATGATTACCTAGTTAAATATGTAAAGTTAAATTAATTGAAAACAGCTTGCAGATACTTAACTGGTTTAGGATTTTATTTATGTTAAGGGATGAATTAATATGTTTAATTTCATAATGTGAAGATTTAAGGATGTTAATGTTTAAGTTAAATTTTATAAGAACTGTGATTTGGAAAACCGTTAAAAGGATATGCAATGAAATTCAACCAAGGGGAAGCGAGGAAGCCACTTAACAATGTTAATAAGTGTAATTTTCAATAAGGCTATGATTTATGTTTGTTTGTCTTATGTGTTTGTTTGTTTATAATGTTGTGAAAACCAATAAAAAAATTTGGGGGGGAAAGAAAGACTACAACTCCCATCATCCCCGAGCATTCGCCATCCTGGCCTGGGGCTGATGGGAGCTGGAGGCCCGCGTGACGTCGACGCGCACGCTGCGCCAGCTTCTACCGCGGGCCGTTGCGTTTCCCGCTTTGCCGCCTGGAGCCCAGCGCGCGAAGGGTTACGGCCGTAACGTCTCCCGGCTTCCCCCTCGCTTCCGCTCAGCGCGTGGCGGTTCAGCCAATCGGGTGGCGCGTCCGCCGGAAGGGAGACAGGCGCGTCGTCGGCGTCCTCGCGGGCAGGCAGGCAGGCTGGAGCTGGGCTGGGCTGGCGTCATGAGCGGCGGCGGGATGTCGGCGGAGCAGCAGCTCCAGCAGCGGCTCCTCCGCAGCCGCCTGAGGGGCGCTCAGCACCCGGGCCTGGCGGTGGGCGGCCCGCTGGCGCCGCCGCCGCCGCTCTTGCCTCCGCTGCCGTCCGTCCTGTCTCCGCCGTCGCCGCCGGACTCGCCTCCGCCCGGCACGACCCCGGCCGAGATCCCGGCGGGCCCGCGCTGCCCCAGCGAGACGTGGTGCTCGCTGTGCCGCGTCTACTGCCCGGACCCGGTGTGCCTGCCGTGCGGCCACAACTTCTGCACGGCCTGCATCGGGCAGCGCCTGGGCGAGCCCAAGATCAACATCTCCTGCCTGGAGTGCGGCGCCACCGCCCGCAAGAGGAACCTGAGGCCCATCAAGCCGCCGCCGCTCCTGGCCAGCCTGGTGGCGGACAGGCCCAAGAGGCAGAGGCTCGACTCCGGGCCCGGAGGGGCGGTCGCGCTGCCGGCGGCGCCCGTGGTGGTAGCGCCGCCGCCGCTGCCCCAGCAGCACCAGCCGATGACAGTGGCCCCCGCAGTGTCTCCCGCGCCGGTATGCGCCCCGGCACCACCACCACCGGCGGCAGCAGCAGCAGCGCCTCCGCCGCCCCCGCCGCTGCTGTCGCTGACGCCGCCCACCCCGCCGTCGCCCGTCGCGCCCGTGGCTGCTGCAGCATCGGTGGCAGACTTGGCGACGTCGCCCCCGCTGCCGAGAAGGTTGTCGGCAGGAGGATGCGGAGAGGGCGCCGGAGGGAAGCTGTGCGAGAAGCACCGGGACGTGCTGCAGTTCTTCTGCGAGGAGGACCAGGCGCCCATCTGCGCGCACTGCGATCGGTCCCAGGAGCACCGGGCGCACGCCGTCTTCCACGTCGAGAGGGCAGCCCGGGACTACAGGGTAAGAGAGGGAAGGGGGAGAGCTATCCGAAACCAGAAATCAGTGGCAGGCAAAGCAAGCAGGAGCAGGGTAGTCCTGGTGGCCCATTCAGCTCCCTCCAAAACCCGTTATTAGGGCAGTGTCGAGGTTAGCACAAACAAAACAGCACACGGGACGGGGTTATTGAATTCTCATAGCAAGACGTTTATACCTCCAACTTCTTTGCATAGCAGTCAACTTTCAGATTTGAAAATAAGGGATCAGCAGCATAGCTGTCAACTTTCAGATTTGAAAATAAGGGACCAGCAGCCTCACCTGTCCCGGGGACAGTCTACAGGATATCTAACAATCTGGGATAGCGGAAACGGTGCTGCAATAAGGGGATTTCCCACAAAAAGGGAAGGTTGAAAGCTATGCTTCTTTGGCTGTAGAAAAACATTTTGCTGCAATAATTTAACATCGCTGGGTTTTTTTGTTGCTGTAATGAACATAAGGTTTTTAATGATTGACTGCATCACTCATGGGTTCAGAGAGCGCTGGAGTGAAGCTTAAAAATGGCCAATTTATATTCTGTACTCGCTACTTTCTTTTTTTATCTTTCCTCATCTTTTAATAGCAGGGCATTTTTGTAAAATAAAGTAACAACAGCAGTAAAATAATAGTATTCATTGTTCCCTGGCTGTTTTATACCTGGCGCCAGAAGTATCTCTTACTAAGCCATGTTTGGAAATAAATTTTCCTTCTTATAAGACAGGTTTATTCTGGATAAAGAATTATGCTTACACAGACCTTTAAACTCCCATCTTTCTGGTTACTTTTGTATCTTGAGTGAAAATTATGTTCAAATATTGTTGGCTTGGGTCTATGATCGCATAGTTGTGAGTCTATGTAGCATTCCAAGCTGTGATCTTCTCAGAAAATGCTTAGCTGTAGGATGGAGAAATAATTGGGTTAGAGGGTGTGTGGAGGGCTCTTTAGTCATCAGATTTCTAGCTTATTTTGGCATCTCTGGTTTATCAATAGAGGATTAGAGACCATTCAGCCTGATTCTTTTGTATTCATGAAAGTGTCAAGTTACTAGTTCCTTGTTTCTTATTCTTAAGGTCCAGTGCAGTGACAATGGCCTGTCAACTGATGGAGGTTTCTGAATAGTAACTTTCCCCTGTTTATAGACCTAGAAGCTTGGATTACTTATGAATTGGAACAGTAACATCTAGAAGAAGTGGACTCAGAAAAACAAACATTTCTAGCTTTATTCCTTCCTATGCATTCTTGCTTGAAAATAAATTCTACTGATTTCCCCCCCCCCATCTTTTTTTGAGAGCTCTTCTCATCTTTTCTCTTGTGCCATTTAGCATATTGAGTTGAGAAAAGGTGGTGTTCTCGCCACAGTGTTGAGTTTCTTAGTTCGTGCTTCGGGGAATTCACATTAGTGAGCTTCTGATAACTCTTTTTTGCTGTCGGCTTCTTCACACTCAATAATTTTAACACCACAAATTATTCAATACGTAATAGCTTCATCTTCGTGTGCCCCTGCTCTCCAGCTGCCAAATTCCAACAGAAAATTCTGTGTCCCAGATACCGAAAAACTGCCCCACCCAATTTGAAGTGATAGCTGGGCCAGCTAAGGAGAACTTGTTAGCTTCTAAGAGCCCAAGTATATTGTTAGTGTTGATTTAGGTCTCAACATGCACACCTAGGTTTTAATATCTGCAGAAACAGCGTATTGAGGTTATTTTAAAGAACCAAGTATTTAGCCTTGTGGTTGAAAAGATAAGTATGAAAATTAATGGCCAGTTATAAATTAAGGGATGCCACAGAGATGTCAGGCAGGATTCCTAGTTCTAAGGAAAGGAGTAGGGCATCAGTATTTCTCTTCCCAAGACTAGCAGAAGTGTTAACAATGCAATGCATTCAGCATATGGATTTGATTTCTTTTTTCTTGCTATGGAGTGCACACAGCCGTATGGGGCTATTGAAGAAACCCAACCTCCTTGTTCCTCAGATTGGGAAAAGGCTTCTGGGTGCAGGTTGCCGCCTCTTTCTCATGACAGAGTTACCTGAAGGCAAAAAAGCCTCTTGCCCAACTCAACTATATTTATACATCTATACTAAAACAAACTCCTGTGCTCTTGATGCCTCTGATTCCCTTCTGTTTTCTCAGGAGAGGGTTCTGGCACAACTAGAGATCCTGAAGCAGGAGAAGAACACGCTGTGGAGCCAGAAGCTGACTGGAGAGAGGAAAATTCAGGATTACATGGTAGGTACCTGTTGCCATTGGTGATCAGGAACAGAGGCATTGGGTCTTGAGGGGTGGTTGCTGTTTGGCCATATTACTCCCCGCCCCGCCCCCAAATCCCATTTTTTTCTACAGGTTCATAAAAGGCAGGGCTAACTATCTTGTGTAATTAGCAAATTACGCTGTGTAAATGGGCCTAATTTGCATAGGATTTTTCCCCCCAACACAAACTTTTCTAGAAAACCCACACCACAAAATGTGGCCAAGCTCAGAAATAACACAATACCTTGCTTCCCATTAAAAAAATGTAGATAAGTTGTTTCTGTTGTAAAAAAAACCCAAAACTTTTATATCTGAGTGTTTGCCTGAAGAGGCAGTCACTATTTTGTTCTTGATGTTTGTCTCTTTTAGTGGCTTGTTGTGTAATAGCTAGCTGATGGTCCTAAATAAATATTTTGATTTCATCCTGCAGAGCAAGCTATCCATGGTTGGGTCCCATACGGTGGACAAGTGGGATGTTTGTCCTGGATAACAGTCCTCAGGCGGGGTGCTGAGCATTTTCCTGTTTCTGCTGCAGCCTCCTCTTGCAGCCTTATCCTCCAACCAGGCTGGCTATTTTGCCAAGTCCAGGGACTGAAGAAGCTGGGTTGCAGATGCTATACAACAAAACATGCTTCTCAACCCCTCCAGGTCCACCTGGAGGGAGATGGAGGCCATTCCAGGGGATGATGGGCTAGTGGTAGGGAGAAGGGAGGGAGGTGTTGCAGACGCCTGCTGGGTTTAGATAACGTCTCCCGCCCCCGTTCCCCCGTCCCCAGCTACTCCCTGGTCATTTTTATTTTGCCTTCCTTGTCATAGTCTATTTTGGCCTCATGTCTTCTGCGTCTGCACTGTCCCTTGTGCTGGTTCATAACACAGTCTTGTTTGGTTGCTGTGTTCTTAGGGCTGTAATGACAGTCTTTTTCTTGTGCACCCACAAAGGGCTCTCTTAACTCCCATTTTACCTGTGGTCATTACAGGAAACCGTCCAAGCAGAGAGACAGGAGATCATATCTGAATTTGAGCGCCTCCACCAGTTTCTCAAAGATGAGGAGCAGCGCCTGCTCGCCCAGCTAGAAGAGCTTGATAAAGAGATAGAGAAGCGGAAGGACGAAATGGTTACCAAACTCTCGGAAGAGCTTTCCCGTCTCGGCGATGTGATCGCCGAGATGGAGGTGAAATGTAAGCAACCGGCAGCCGAATTTTTGCAGGTGAGATTTTGCAATCAACAGAGACCTCTTTCTCTGGCCTGGAGCGGAGACTAGCAGTGGGTTAAGGGCCCCAAGCATTGGGGGCCCCCGGCACTGGAGCTCTAGAGAGCCTGCAAGTATCAGAAAATGGGAGTTGCCGCTTCCTTGCCACCGCAGGAGTTTGGGCCAGGCAGAGCTTAGACCTTCTCCCTGCTGGAACAGGCAGCAAACTGTTTAGTGTACAGGATGCTGGCGGGGCACGAGCCTCCTGGAGGCAGCGGCATATGTGCTGTTATACTGGATTTGGGGTCTCTACGTGGACCCCCATCAGCTGTCCCGCATGCTCAAGTGCTGCGATAGTCCCCCCTGCGCAGGTGGCAAGGCTGTTCCTTAGGAGCCAAAGCCAGGTGGGAGGGGGAAGGAGGAGCTCCACGGTTCCAGCTTACGGAGAGCTGCGAAACGGCCATTCTGAAGGAGGGGGGGAGCGTCCCTCTGATCTCGACTCGCCTTCTTTTAGAGCGCCCTTTGGCTTTTGCAAAGGACGGCTGGGACGCTGTAGCTCCTCCCCTTGCGGAAGGCTATGACACCAGAGCACTCTGCTGTTGGCAGATGTACTTCCAGGTCCCTCAGCCTGACCTGAAGGCTGTTGAGAAGCTGGCCTGGATGACCTCATTCCTTCAGGTTCATGTCGGGACACATCGGGTATGGCTGCCATGCAGACCTCTAGTACGTACAGTCCTGTTCCTATGGGTTCTCTCTCTTAAGGGTGTTTTGGGGACTCGGGGCACTGCTGTGGCTGTGGGACTGGAACAAACGTCACTCTGAGCTTTCAGTCTCTGGAATAATGCTGATGACTGCATGCCGCGGGGATACCGGGGGAGGGACGCCGCTTGTGTTTTTACGGCCAGCGAGCGAGGTTTATTTACTTACTCGTTTGGAGGAAAACAAAAGGGGCTTGTGGAGTGTGTGTGCCAGCAAAAAAAAGCCTGCATTTTCTGGGATCTCCTTAGGGTCTTCCTGTGGTCCACTCTGCGGTGAACGTCATTTGTAGCTATTCCAAGGATGTGAGGCTGGTTTGTTTTTTTAAAAAACGAGCAGCAGCTCCTGCGCACTTGATCCCTTGGCACAGAATCTTTTTTTTTCTCCTTTAATTACTTTGAAACCAGCTCTCTGATCACAAGCAAGAAGGAGACGATTTTAGGTAACCTGTGGCGTGCAGAGAGTCACTACAGGTGATGGTGAAGAGTGCGACGCAGTGATCGCGGGTTGGGGAGATTGCGGAGGCTCTGCCGGGGCCTGTGCTCCTGGGAGCGGGGCGCCGTTGCCTCTGCCGAGGTGCACCCCCTCTCCAGCGGCGACGCGGTGTGCCTGTCGGGACAGCAGCAGCGCACTTAGAGGTCGTGTGGGTGGCGTGGCTGAGGGAAGGAGCCAGCGGCTCCAGGCAAAAGGCAGCCGGTGGGCAGGCCCCGGTGGGGGCGAGAAGCCAGCCTGTTCACCGGCAGGACGGGGTGGGAGGACAGTTCGGGGAGGAGAAGGCTGCTAAAAACTAGGGCAGCCCTTCTCCTCAGAGAAACAGTTGCAGCACCAGGGAGACCACCGTGCCGCGAAGGCTCCCGTGTGTAACCAGAGCACCCCCCACCTCTCCTGTCTTGGAGCTAACACCAGATGTGCCACCTCTAGGATCCCAGGTAAGAGCCTGAGGGCAACTGGGGGGGCAGGCTACTTACCCCCTGCCTTGTGAAGCAGCAGAGGCTAGAACAAAGCTTCCACCCCCTCCTGCCTTTGATAGCACTCTCGGAAGTCCTCTGCAGCCTGAGATGGGGGGTGCAGAGGCAGGCTCCCCTTTTAGCTTATGACTCGCTCCTAGTGCAAAGCGTTGTGGGACTTAGCTCCTTTCTCTCTCTCTCTTTCTCTCTCTCTAGGACATTAAAAAAGCAATGAGCAGGTACGTGGCGATTTATTGTGTCTCCCCATCCCCCCCAAAACCTCAAAAATGCCATTCCTAGTCCTCAAATTGCTGCTAGCTTGCAGAGCAAGGAAAGTGGTGCGCCTGTTGCTCCTCCAGCCTTACAAGCACCAGGGCAGTAGAGCAGTATTCAAGGCAGCATTTAGATTCCTCTGCTTCCAGGGACTCAAAACGGCCGCTCAGCCTACCCTAGGAACATTTGCAACCGGAAGCAGCTCTCTTTGTCACAGGTAGGGAATCTATGGCCCTCCGCATGGCTGTGGGATTCCAGCTTCTCTCTGCCTCTGCTTGTGTGGCCAGTGGGATGATGGGAGTTGCCGCTCAACAGCATCTGGGCAGCCACAGGTTCCCTATATGATAAGTGACGGAGCAGGAACAAAGCTTGGGAAGCGGGGCGGCTTCACGCCGTAGCTTGTCACATAAAACTGCATCCCTTCAGTCCCCAGACCAGCTCATGGCATGTTGGTCCCTGAAGTGGGAAATACAAATGACACACACATATATTAAAATGGAGCACAGCCCGTCATAAAATTATCCAGCACAAGCCTCACAGATTCAGTTGGCAGCTGTGGCAGAGCTTACGCAGGAGAACTCTCTGGTGTGAAGGAGGTTTGTCCCCTGCTCTGCTCCATTCACGGCACCCAAAATCTGCTGCTTGAGGCATTTGCCTCATTGCAAATTTGAAACGGTCCTTTGCAAATGTTGAGACCAAAGACAATGGTAAAAGAGAGATCTGGAATTGCAAAATTTCACGCTGTTATCATTTGATTTAGTGAGATATATTACTTAATAATAGGTCTGCTTCGTTTCCTTGAACCAGTAAAAGTGTCACGTGGCCAGAAAAAACCATCCTGTACATTGGACTGTTTACACTAGGCATTTTCTCTTTTTGCTTTCAAAATGCAGATGTGCACCAGGGCATTTCCAGCCATCCGAAGAAGCTTCTCCTAAGCTCGAAGAGAGGCTGGAGAACTTCTCACGGAAAGGGAAGCTTCTGAAGGAAACTCTAAATAGATTCCAAGGTACAGGAAAAAAGGCTGAAGAGAATGCGGAACTTCTAACGCCTGGCTCTTTACCATCTGAAAATAACCTAAATTCTAATAAGTGTCTTCCGCTTTTCATTTTTAAAAATTGACACTGTGCCTTGAAATCCAGTTCAGATAGAAGTCCTCACATAACTTTGGGAGGGAATGTGGCTCTGGATTTTGTAGAGGCACAAGGAAAGATGGGGTTTCACCAGGAGCTGTCTAAGGGCACTTAACTGTGAACTAAAAGTCATGAATTCATTGCGTGGCCCTAAGCTGAACCACTGTTTCAGCCTTTGGATCTCACTCCATACCTGCAGTTGCTGCAGCTTAGCATTTAACTTGGTTTTGGTACGGGTTGCTTGCAGCAAAGACAAACTGCTTTATAAATTGAGGTTCTTCTCTACAGTATTTGTGCCCTGAGTTGTTATGGCAAAATGGGAGCTCTGTATTCTTGCTGAGGCGTTGTGATCTCAGTCCCGGAAGTCAGTGATGGCAGAAAACGATAGGAAAGGACTGCAAGTTGTGTTTAATGGGAAGCTAACAAAAGAGAGAAAGGGAAGGTTCAATGATGGCAGACTGTTTTGCAGAAGCAGGATGCGGGAATCACGTAGCCACTAAATTCCATTCCATCTCTTAAAGCAGCAGTTCTCAACCTGTGGGTCCCCAGTTGTTGGACTACAACTCCCATCATCCCTGAGCTCTGACCTTGCTAGCTAGGGGTGATGGGAGTTGTAGTTCAACAACATCTGGGGACCCACAGGTTGAGAAAGGCTGCCTTAAAGCAAGCTGCATCCACATTAGTAACTATCATCTGGAAATGATGTTTAAGCGCACTGACTTCTAACATGAGAAACCCAGGATGAAAGAGTCATCTAAGAAAGCCACTCAGTGGCCTCGGGCAAGTTACTTTCTGAATTGTGGGAGGCTAAGTTATTTCTTTAAGAGACATTTTGCTGGGAGGAAAAACTACCTTTTCTTTCTCTAGATAATGTGACATCTGTCGTGGAGAAAGGAGAGACTGTGAAAACACTGAATGATAAAGGTGAGTTTTCATAGTGGTGGGCCTGAACCCTGTGCTCTTTGTCTGCCCGCCAGATGTTTAGGACTTCAGCTCCTATCAGATCTAGCCATTATAGCAATAGAGATGTAGTAAAAATGGAGAGATGTGCACCAAGTGGGAGGCGAGGGGCACCTCTACATTGTGGAACAAATCTTGTTTGTGGGATGGTGTCACCCCTCACTTCCTCAGACTGAAAACGGCTTGCCTTATGCCTACAACAGATGCTGCTCTCTATCCGGATGTACCAAGTGCTTTTCTACCGCTGGACCGAAGGAACGCAGGATGCGAAGAACTCCAGGAGAGGCTTCCCGCCTTAGACTACGTCCCCGACGCACCCAAACGATTGGATTCCAGAGCTTTGGTTCTGGGCTGTGATGGGTTTACCTCTGGGAGATACTTCTGGGAGTTGGAAGTGGGCGATGGGGAATTCTGGGCCGTCGGGGTCACCCGAGACCCGTCAAAGAAGAAGGGCATGATGGGCTTCAGCCCAGAGGAGGGGATCTGGGCCGTGGGGTTGTGGAAGGGCCAACACTGGGCTCTCACGTCCCCTGTGACCGCCCTGTCCCTGAGCAAGCCCCCAAGGAGGATCCGAGTGTCCCTGGACTACGTGGGGGAGTGTGTGACCTTTACGGATGCGGACACCGACAGCCCCATATTCACTTTCCCACCGGCCTCTTTTAATGGGGCGCGTACCCACCCCTTGCTGTGGGTGGTGGGGTTCCCCGCTCATTCTGTGTTTCTGAGGCACATGGGAGTGAAATACCCAGCCGGGGTCCATGAGATGGATATCCTGAGTCCATGATTTTAACTTCTTTCCATGGAACCCGGTGTAAGTGGGGGGGGGAGATGTCTAACTGGCCAAAGCAGAGAACCAAGCTCTTTGGGAGCAAGAAAGTTTGTGTGTTTTACCTCTGTGTGATCTTTGGGAGAATAGGAGGAGGTGGCGGAACTCTTTCTCCTCGCACCAAGGCCTTACGATGTTGCCCTATGGAATAGCACAAGGACTGTGAATGAAGAAGACTGTAGGCCTTGAAAAAATAGTATCGCTGTTAGGACATCCTTCATTATACAAAGGATTGTCAAGACTCCTCTTCCTAGTGGTAGGTTCGAGCTTGTTCAGTTTGTGGGGGGGGGGGAACTTGCAGATATTAAAAATGGAAATTTTAACTGCATTTTCAGCTGGTTCATATTTAACACATTTTATTTATTTATTTTCCTTTAAAAGCAACTTCATTTTAGCTTTAATACTTAGCAGCTGATTTATATTTCATTGAAAGGGTTTGCTCAAAATGGAACACTTCATCCAGAAAATTTCTGCTTCCTCTGTGGGTGACCCTAGCACAGAGGTGATGATCCTGAATGGGGCGTCCTCAGATGTGGCAGATCTGTTTGTGGATAGCTTTTAATCCATTCTCTAGGGCAGATTGATATCTTCCCTCCCACTGGTTCATTCTGAAGCCCAATTTCACTCCTGCATTACTCAGTTGGTACAAATCCTCCGCACAACAGTGCTAAACTGGGTGTTCCAATTTTCCTGAAGGTGGCAATACATGGCGTCTAAACATTGTGCAAAGAATCTTAGGACAGTAATTGAGGTGGCTACATTAAAAAAAACCAAAAAACCACACCAAACATCAAAGCATTTCTCACACTCTGCTTTTGGAATATCTCTCTTTTCTGAATGGGTGTTTCCCTTTGTGAACATGGCACTTAACTGGACACAGCATGATTTTAGAGTGAATGGGATCCAGTGCCATGCTTTTTTTGTATATCACCGGAAAAAATAAGCCTGTTTTAATAAAGTTGCCTTCCCAGTAACAGGAAAACGGTGTGAAAATGATCCAAAGTAGCTTGATGCGTATATGTGGCTCTAAAAAAAAAAAAAAAGGCATTTCAGTAATCCTTATTCCATCCTCCCCCTACTGAGCATCAGGAGAGTAGAGGGCAAAATTAGGCACTGTAAAACTTCCATTCCATATATACCGAGGTAAAAGTTCCTTGGTGGTACTTTTGTTCTCGAATGGCTTAGTTGTCGAACAAATTGGCTCCCAAACTCCGCAAACCCAGAAGTGAGTGTTCCAGTTTGTGAACGTTTTTCGGAAGCCGAACGTCCGACGCGGCTTCCGATTGAGTGCAGGAAGCTCCCGCAGCCAATCAGAAGCCACGGCTTGGTTTTCGAACAGTTTTGGGAGATGAATGGACTCCAGGAATGGATTAAGTTCAAGAACCAAGGTACCACTGTAATGACTTCTGTGTCGTTTAAGAGTTGGAAAGAAATCACAGTCTGTTGGACTTCCTTTCTCTGTGGGCTTTCCCAGCCTGCTTGTTACAGCAAAGCAGCGCACATGTTTATAAACCCAGATTTCCCCTATGGTGAAAGGCCTAGTTTTCACAAATTACATTGTTCCTTTGTATGTCTTCTTCCTCTAATGAGCAGGGATCCAACAGTAGGCGGAGTTTGGGGGGGCAGTGGGAGGGATGAGGAAGCGCTAAGCTGTGTGATGCTCTCTTTGCAGTTAAAGTTGTTCCATTCCAGAAAGGTTTGTGTCACATCTGTATGTGATGAGTAGCCCAAGGAGCTAAGTTCCATTGTGAAAAATCTGCATTTACACCTCAGCGTCAGATTAGGGGTGCTACTTGCTTTGCTTGCCTGCCCACCCACCCTGCTGTTGCTTCTGTGGGTAACAGTACAAATCTCTGCCTGGTCTGAGCACCCAAGGCACCACCTCCCTAGCTTTTCCTCAGCAATTCTAATGTCCCTGGAGTTCAGAAAGGCTCTGGTGTAGCCTTCCAAAATAAACCATCCACCTCTGCCAGGCTGTAGTGCCCTCAGACAACAGGGGACTCATCTGTAACATGACCTCCTACCTCAATGTGTGTCCATTGCTGCTGGTAAAGGTAAAGGACCCCTGGACAGTTAAGTCCAATCAAAGGCGACTATGGGGTTGCATTGCTCATCTCGCTTTCAGGCCAAGGGAGCAGGCGTTTGTCAACAGACAGCTGTGGCCAGCATAACTAAACCGCTTCTGGCGCAACGGGACACCGTGACGGAAATTAGAGCGCACAGAAATGCCGTTAACCTTCCCACCACAGCGGTAACTATCTACTCGCACTGGCGTGCTTTTGAACTGCTGGGTTGACAGGAGCTGGGACAGAGCAACGGGAGTTCACCCTGTCGTGGGGATTCAAACCGCCGGCCTTTGGATCGGCAAGCCCAAGAGACTCGGTGGTTTAGACCACAGTGCCACCCGCGTCCCCTGCTGGTGCTGATACTTCCACACTGGCCCTTGATTCCTACCTTGCTGGCCAGTGTAATAGCAGTTGTTTCTTCAGAGGATATACCTGAACATGGAGGTGCTCTTGTCTCTCGTTCACTTCTCTCTCCGCTGTCTCAACCCCTTGTGCAGACTCCTGTCGCTCTGCCACTTCTAGCTGTGGCGCCTTCTCATTGGGCCATCTGGATGGGAGAGGGACACACAACATGGTGGGCTTCAAAGTTCAGTGCTTTGAATTGCACTTGGAAACAAACGTGTGACCAGTGGAGATGACTTAGCATAGGAATACAGTGGTACTTCTGGATGCGAACGGGATCCGTTCCCGAGCTCCGTTCGCATCCAGAACAGAGCGCAACCCACATGTGCGCGGGTTGCGATTCTCCGCTTCTGCGCATGAAGTCATTTTGAGCTTCTGCGCATGCGCGAGCGGCGAAACCCGGAAGTAACGCGTTCTGTTACTTCCAGGTTGCCATGGTGTGCAACCCAAAAATTCTCAACCTGAAGCAACTTCAACCCGAGGTATGACTGTAATACTCATTCTGCTAAGCTCAGACACTGATCTGGTAGTTGTACTGGAAATCACCTGGTTCAAGGGGAGCTCCTTGTAAAACATTTTACGGTCATCCAATGTAGATGTTACTAAGGGTTGAGGGATAGCTCAGTTGGTGGGCCGTGAGGCTTTTAACCTCAGGGTTCGAGCGCCACATTGGGCAAAAGATCCCTGCATTGCAAGGGCTTGGACTAGATTATCCTCACGGACCTTTCCAAATGTAATTCATAGGAATGGGAGTGACTGAGTACGAGCTGCAGCTGGTGAAAGGTGCAACCAAGATGTGAATTTGCTTCTTAACAGGGAATGTGCACACAATTCTAACTTCTCAGGCCTCCCTCCAGCTTTTGGGCCTGCATTCAGTGCCATACTTGCACATGGTACTGCTGAAGGAGTTCCAAAGCGTTCTTCAAAATAAGAGATGAAAATAGGTAGAGCTGGCTGGGTGTCATCCACCTACTGATAAAAACCAAGCCCGGTTCTCCAGGTAGCATGAAATGGCTGGATGTGACCAGGGCGGGCGAGATATAAATAAAATATTATTATTATCAGCTTGCCAACAAAGGTCCGTATAGTAAAAGCTATGGTTTTCCCAGTAGTGATGTATGGAAGTGAGAGCGGGACCATAAAAAAGGCTGATAGCCAAAGAATTGATGTTTTTGAATTATGGTGCTGGAGGAGACTCTTGAGAGTCCCATGGATTGCAAGAAGATCAAACCTATCCATTCTGAAGGAAATCAGCCCTGAGTGCTCACTGGAAGGACAGATCCTGAAGCTGAGGCTCCAATACTTTGGCCACCTCATGAGAAGAGAAGACTCCCTGGAAAAGACCCTGATGGAGGGCACAAGGAGAAGGGGAAGACAGAGGACAAGATGGTTGGATAGTGTTCTCGAAGCTACCAGCATGAGTTTGACCAAACTGCGGGAGGCAGTGGAAGACAGGAGTGCCTGGCGTGCTCTGGTCCATGGGGTCACAAAGAGTTGGACACGACTAAACAACTAAACAACAACAACATCATTATTATTATTATTATTATTATTATTATTATTATTATTATTAAACAGTGTGGGAATGGAGATGGATCCCTGCGGCACCCTATAAACAGCACTTTCCCCCAGCACCATATTCTTAATAAGCCCTTTCAGGAAAGGTGAACTTTTGTGGAGATCCTGCATGTGCCTACTCAGAAGTAAGCCCCCCCCCAATTTTTTTTAATAAGGTTTGCTCCCAGATAGGAGCACGTCAGGGCTTGAGGGATAAAGTCCCTTGTTGCTCAAGTAATGCTAAACTGAAACAGGATGTCAGAACATGCCTGGGGGGCACATTCAGCCCCCGGAATAAAACAGACCTCTCTGGGTGTCTTCCTGATGAAGCACAGCCCTGGGACGTTCACAAATCAGTCCTGGTGCGCACCAGCGACACATATCAAAAGACGTGCACGCTCAATCAGCAGAGTATAGCAGAAACGATTGTGGAGCATGAGAGTAGCATTCTAAGTGATTTATTAAGCAATATACAGTGGTACCTCTAGCTGCGAACCGGATCTGTTCCGGAGGCCCGTTATCAACATGAAAAGAGCGCAACCTTAAGCACGGTATCTGTGCAGGTGTGCGGTGCGATTTGGCGCTTTTGTGCATGCGCGAGCAGTGAAACCCAGAAGTAAACCTTTCCGGTACTTCCGGGTCGCTGTGGGACGTAACCTGAAAGAACGTAACATGAAGCAAACTTAATATGAGGTATGACTGTATACAGGACAAAGCAATCATGGCGTTCTCTCACTTCTCCAAGAGAGGGAGAGAAAGGAAAGTATAAAAGTACAGTACAGCAGAAGAGAGATAAGACTGACTTCCATTCTCACACTTTCCAATCCTAGAAAGTAAACACAGAAATGTGAGCTCAGTAGTTTTATCACCTGGGGCAGCTGCACCCAGATTACTGTAGATCCTGACACATTCCTAGTAACCCTTTCTTTAGACCGCTGCAATTCTTTCTTGCTAGTCTTGCCTCCGCTCTCATTTCCAGTCAGTGCAGAGTGCTAGTCATTACTAATTGAATCACTTAAAAAAACAATTAAGATGCCATGGGATTAGGATTGTGGTGATTCTATGCTCTCTGAATGAATGTATCCAATTTTCAGACACCACCCTCCAGGGCTCCTTACCTCTAGGCAGGCTTTCCCAAACTTGGGTCTCCAGCTGTTTTTGGACTACAACTCATGTCATCCCTAGTTAGCAGGACCAGTGGTCCGGGATCATGGGAATTGTCCAAAAACAGCTGAAGCTCCAAGCTTGGGCAAGCCTGCTCTAAGGCATCACTAAGTTATAATATTGAAATCAGTTTACAAGTACCAAAAATCACCCCCGAAACATGGTGAGCAGTAATAGAAGCTGTGCACCTGAGTTTCTACAAAATAAAAAAATTCCTTCCAGTAGCACCTTAGAGACAACTAAGTTAGTTATTGGTTTGAGCTTTTATGTGCATGCACACTTCTTCAGATACACTGAAACAAAAGTTACCAGACCCTTATATATAGTGAGAGGACCTGTTGACGACTGTTAACGACTGCAATTGGCCTTACAGGAAAAAGAAGTTGCTGAATTGCAACTTACTACCAAACTTAAAACCATGGAGAGACCTGGTCTGAATAGAGACATTGGATTCTTATCTCATTATACATGATAATATCCGCCCTCCCTTCCCCACAGGTGGGCGGGGTTTGCGGCACCAAGCGAGGCTCACCTGGGCGGGTGCCACCCACCTGCCTGAGCTGGGCTTTGACCCGCCCTCGGCCAGGGAGGACAATGGACAGCCGGGCCGGGGGTGGGCCTAAGGCCAAAGGAAAAGAGGCTGACTCCTGGGCTCAAGCCTCTTTTGCTGCTCTTCCTTCTGGGATCAAGTTCAGGATCAGGAGTGTATCCAGGCGGCCGGACTGAGATAGGCAACCAGCCTTCTTTACTTTTGCTTGCATTTGGGCGGCGGGGGGGGGGCATCGCTCCCCACCACCGCCTGCCCGGTGCCCCTTCCTACCCAGGCGGGCAGCGCGGGGCTTCAGCAAGGCCGCGGCTGGGCCTGCTTGCTTTTACGGCAGGGGGGGGGGCACTGGGAGGGCGGCACAGGCCCGACTAGTCCTCAAAACGTGGCCTAGTCCCTTTTCTCAGTGGCGGGGGGGCAGCATTGCCCCCGCAGGAGGTGCCTGCTGACCCGGGAGGCTCTGGTCTGAATAGAGACATTGGATTCTTATCTCATTATACATGATAAAGCTATTTTTAGCCATCTCACCCCTTGCTTTTTCCTGTAAGACCATTGCAGTCGTTAACAGTCGTCAACAGGTTTACCACACCTATCAGCCAATCACCCATTCCCACCACCCTTCTGAGTAACACTCCTCCCCACCCTCTCACTATATATAAGGGTCTGGTGACTTCTCTTTCAGTGTATCTGAAGAAGTGTGCATGCACACGAAAGCTCGTACCAATAACTAACTTAGTTGGTTTCTAAGGTGCTACTGGAAGGAATTTTTTATTTTTGTTTTGACTACGGCAGACCAATACAGCTACCTACCTGAGTTTCTACAGAATGCCTTTCCCTTGTGGCTATTTAGAACCAGGCTTCTGATGATGATGATGATTTATTAAATTTATATACTGCCCTATACCCGCAGATCTCAGGGCTGTTTACAATATAAAAACAAAATATTTGCGATTAAAAACAATAAAGTAACAACCCAATAACTCCCCCTTATACATCTGAGACTATCGGGGACAGAGTCCAGATGCAAAGGAATGACTATTCTGGCACAGTGGAGCCTCCTCAGCTCTAATGTTAGAAATGAATCATTATTCCCAACCCTGCTGAGGCAAACGAAATGCCACCCGTCACGCGGGCACGGGAAGCTTCTCTTCTGTGTCCGCAGCCCAAACGAGGCCTTCTGCTGCTCCTTTTCTCTCCCCTCTTGAAACTCCGAACAGGCCTAAACAGTTTGCTTCCCGGTCCTGACTTGTTGCCAATTTAAGAAACCAGAAACTCCTGAGATGACCTCGGGCCACCAGCTGGTTTCTGGCTCGGGAAGGCCCGCCTTGTGTTTCGTGCCAAGCATTCGTTCTCTGTATGCAGTTAAAGGAGAAGAAGACGGTGGAGGAGGAGGAAGAGGCGACGGCACTCCAGCCGGCCAGGAAGGAGCCATGGCTGCCGTCTTCCTGCCAGGCAACCTTCAGGATGAAGCCACTTGCTCGGTCTGCCTGGAGTACTTCAAGGACCCCGTCTCCATCGAGTGCGGCCACAACTTCTGCCGCTCCTGCATCGCCAAGAGCTGGAAGAGCCTGGAGAGCGATTTCCCGTGCCCTCAGTGCAGGGAGGTTTTCAAGGAGAAGAGCTTCAGGCCCAACAGACAGTTGGCCAACATGTCGGAGATCATCAGCCAGTTCATCATGCATGGCGGCAAGGGCCTGGAGGAGGACGGGCTCTGCGAGAAGCACAAGGAGGCCCTCAAGCTCTATTGCAAGGACGACCAGAAGACCATCTGCGTGGTGTGCGACCGGTCTCGGGACCACAGGCCGCACACCGTGGTGCCCATAGAGGAGGCTGCCCAGGAATACAAGGTAAGAGATCTGATGCGCTGGTGTTCTACGCAGGTGTGGTGGGAGTGGCCCATAGCTGGATTGCTCACAGGCCTTTAGACGGACATTTTTTGCTGCTAAGAAGACAACCCTTAAAGCTGAGAGGAAAGTTCTCTCCAGAATTTGTAGAAGGGGAGTGGGGGAGAGCAGAGGGGAAGGAATGGCAGACCCTTGGATCTCAGGGTTCGACTGCCTTTGGTTTTCGCTTTTCCAGGAGGCCTAGAATGAGAGCAAGAGCACTGGTGCCTGTCACTCTCTGAGCCCCCTCAGGATGTTGTCACCATCACATAAGAGCCCATCCACCTGTCAGATTTGGCCCACAAGGGGTCCAGGAGTTTATGATCGGGCCCTCCAGTAGGAAAATATCCCCCCCCCCCGCCCCCATTACCATATGGCTAGATAGGACCCAGGCTGTATTCTCTCTCTCTCCCCTGACACCTCTGGAAGGGCAGGATATAAATATTATTTAAACTGTAAAAGTTCCATGTCAGACTTTGGTTAAAGGCACAGGAGAGAAACTGTTCTCAAAAGCTGAAAGCTGCAAGTTTCAAGAATGAACATAGAGAATTTGATTCCATTTGCATTTATGAGCAAACCTAATTTGCACTTTCCAAAGCAGTACGCAACTCAAACACAGCAATCTTCCCAAATTTGCATGTCTCCAAATTTTGCAGCGCAGTTCTCCAGTCTCGTAATGTGTACAGATATGCGCGTACTAGAGTAAAGTGTGCATATATCAGTGAAAATAGTATACAGGAATGCATTGTAGAAGAGAAATTGCTTTGCAGAAATGTGTATTTTATTCAAAAGTGCATACAAAGTTGTGTCGGTGGGGGGAAATTTGCACTGAAATGCTGAGTTTTTATAAGGACGTGGTTTTCGTTTGTTTACAAAAATGCACAAACTGATGTGGAATTGTGGAGGGCAGGCCTTGAGAATAGAAAAAAAAGGAGAATCTGACAGAAAAATGGACAGATGTGCCCATCCCTAGTCTGGATGTGGCTTCTTAGAATAGCCACGCATGGCAGTGCCTGCCTAGATATCTCTGCTCACTAGTTAACCCCATTGAGCTCAATGGGACTGACTCCCAGGTAAGGGTGCATAGATTGCAACTTGAATTTCCCATGAGAGGGCAGGCATAAGTTGCACCTGTGCTGCTTGCCCTTGTCAGGCAGGAAAAGGTTAAGCAAGTAACCAAATTCCCGATCTATTTCTGGGAGGGAGAGTTCCCAAAGTGGGAATAAGGTCACAGGCTGACACTGTTTCTTTGGAGAGCAGGAGCCCAGCTTGCTCTTTGGCTGTGCAGTGCCAATAGCTACTTGAAATAGAATTTACAGCTGATGGAGGGATGGCCGTAGGCTTAGAAAGGCTGGTCCATTGGCCCTGGAAGATTTTGGGGCAAGTCGTTCTGTGCTTGAGCTATGGGTTCTCCACCAACTTCCCTTTACACAAGTGGTCTTTGCACTGGGGACCACATAACACCGGTCCTGAGAGACCTGCATTGGCTCCCAGTACGTTTCCGAGGACAATTCAAAGTGTTGGTGCTGACCTTTAAAGCCCTAAACGGCCTCTGTCCTGTATACCTGAAGGAGCGTCTCCACCCCCCATCATCCAGCCCGGACACTGAGGTCCAGCGCCGAGGGCCTTCTGGCGGTTCCCTCATTGCAAGAAGCAAAGCTACAGGGAACCAGGCAGAGGGCCTTCTCAGTAGTGGTGCCCACCCTGTGGAACACCCTCCCTTCAGATGTGAAGGAAATAAGCAGCTATCCTATCTTCAAAAGACATCTAAAGGCGGCTCTGTTCAGGGAGGTTTTTAATATTTAATGCTGTATTGTTTTTAACACTTGATTGGGAGCTGCCCAGAGTGGCTGGGAAGACTCAGCCAGATGGGCGGGGTATAAATAGTGAATTATTATAATTATAATTATATTATTTGTGGGAATCTGCAGCTGGGTCTCCTTTTTTATTTTTATTTTTAATACAGCTGCCGGGAAGGGCTCCCAATTTACATAGGTACCCAAGGCTGTCTGAAAGCAGTTTCGGCAAAGGGCAGTGATTCAAATCGGGGCTATGGTCTGGCTGCACATAACGTAGCAATCTTGTTGAAGCTACATTGTTCTGTCAAGGGAAGTTACAGGGGAACCCCAGGGTTAATGCGATCTGGTGCTTAGAGCAGGGATGGCCTACAACTCCCATCAGCCCCAGACAGCATGGCCAGTGGTCATGGAAGATGGGAGTTGTAGTCCAATGACACCAGGTTCCCCATCCCTAGGTTAAAGCCAGGTGTTGTGATAGGGCTGGTGAGTTGTGGGTTCGAATCCCCGCTCGGCCACGGGGTTTTACTGGGTGACCTTGGGACAGCCCCCATTCAGTCTTACCTACCTTACATGGTTGTTGTGAGTTTAAAGCAAACATGAGAGGAACCCTGGTGGGTCATTCTGTTCTGCATTCTGTTCGACCAGAATTTTCCCTCTGCCTATGGGAAGCCCACATGCAGGAACTGAGAGCAGCAGCACTCCGTCTGCTGTTTCCAAATTACTGTTGCCACCTGAAGGGTGTGTGTGTGTTTGTGTCAAACCACATGCCAATATGAGCTTTTTGGAAGAAAGTGAGACCTAAATGAAACAAGCTAAAGCTATGCCACTTTTAGTTTTGTTTGAAGGAAAGTTGGACGTAAATGTAATAAACAAAGAATAGATCAGTGATTTGTTTTTTTTGAATTGAACTTATTTCCAATCTTTCCTCCCCAAGGGTGGCAAACAGATACACATTTTAAAAAGCACACCTTATTGACAGCTGCACGAATTATTATAGCTAGGAAGTGGAAGGGGCAAGCAGAAAATAAAATGGAAGAATTGTATAAAGAGCTGTGGGATATAGCCATTAACGATACATTAACATGTGCCATTAAGGTAAGATGGGGAATATGCAGGAGAAACGAGTTTGAGGAGATATGGAAAGTGTTTGTAGAATTCGTACTGTTAAAACGGAAAGGGGTCAAACCATCATAAGAGGTGTTGAAATTTTGGGAGGTTGGATAGTTTCAATGGAATGGTCTCGGGGGTGGGGTGCACATTTTTATTCCTAATTATGTATGATTATTACTTTGTCAAAATAAAATTTAAAATAAGACAAAAAGAAAAGGAAAACAAAGGAAAACATTCCAAAACAGATTAAAATATTCTAAAAACAATTTAAATTTAAAAACCCCAACAAGCAGTCACAGTAAAAAACTTCCTTCTGTCCAATAACCTTGGGGTTGCCAGGAACAGTATACTTTAATAATAATAATAATAATAATAATAATAATAATAATAATAATAATTTATTATTTATACTCCGCTCATCTGGCTGGGTCCCCCTAGCCAGTCTGGGCGGCTTCCAACAAAACACTAAAATACAATAACCTATTAAACATTAAAAGCTTCCCTAAACAGGGCTGCCTTCAGATGTCTTCTAAAAGTGTGGTAGTTGTTCTTCTCTTTGACATCTGCTGGGAGGGTGTTCCATAGGGCAGGTGCCACTACTGAGAAGGCCCTCTGCCTGGTTCCCTGTAACTTGGCTTCTCGCAGTGAGGGAACCGCCAGAAAGCCCTCGGCGCTGGACCTCAGTGTCCGGGCATAACGATGGAGGTGGAGATGCTCTTTCAGGTATACTGGACCACCAGATGCCTGGGAAAACAGGAATGTTTTCAAATTCCTCCTGAAAGTTAACAAAGGAGACAGGCACAGCTCACTAGGGGAGGGCATTCCACAGCCACCACTGAAAAACTGTGTGGAAGCAGGAATAACACAGCCAGTCCCAACGCCACCGTGCCATTGCTCTGATCATTTTTGGAGTCCCCTGGCTAACTGCATTAATGTAAAGAAGAAACAAACATTTGGCGATCAAGTCACAGATCTCCTGGGCAATGTATATTTAGGCCTTCAGGTTAATTTAGCTAGAACAGCTACCGCTCCATGCATGAATCACTGGTTAGTTCCAGGTAACGCTTGCTAAAAGGAATGTTGGGAGCTTGTCCACATGGGCCATCACTTAGCACGGGCAATGCAGACATACCAAGGCTAAGCCTCCTGGCCCAGCTCTGAATGGGAGCCAAGCTGGGAGGTACTAAGGAACAGGGATCTGTCAGGACGTGCAGATAGCAGTGCAAATTGACATTTAGGGCTCCTCTAAATGACCTGCTTATTGAGGCTTCCATAGAGGTTAGACTAGGTCTGATCTTTACTGAGCATTTGTTCCGATTTATTTGCAGGAAAGGTGGTACCAACGATGACAATTCATCTTGATTTGCTTGTGCAGGTGTACATGTACAGGTTCATCCCACATTTTTTCAATGCAGTTTCCCCATCACTTTCCTAACTGCAAAAAGTCTTGTTTGTTTGTTTTTTAAGTAGGTTAGTTGCACAAGGCTGGCAGACGGCTTTAACTTTGCAAACCTACATTTCCTGCAAAATGCAGTCAGTCTGGAGGCAACCTTAAAACATGGCTGCACATTCGTCATCATCTCTCCATGCCTGAGCACACTGAGAAGATGACCCTCCTTTTAATACTCCTTGATGTCTATTGTAGGTCAGCGCATTAAAGTGGTAAGCAGGACTTCATCCAAGCCAGGGATCACTAGGTTTGAACCTCATAACCTGTGTTCGGTATCCATCAGCATTAAGCATGTGAAATAACACAGAGCCAACTGTGGACTGCATCTCCCTTGTCAATCATCACTGTGACAGTGGCCTACGTGAGAATTGTTTCCCCTTCCTCCAAGTCTGAGACTGCAGCTCTGAGCCAGATCTGAGTCCAGAAGCATCTAATTTTAGAAATTAAACATTGGAGGTGTAATAAATCCTTGTCATGTGGTGCTGCCAGGTGGAATAGCAAGGCAAAAGCATCGCCTTTCTCTGCTTTCAGCCTCTGAGTGAAGGCAGGATCGCTGGCTTGAAGCACCAGTTGCAACTCCACACACACGCACGCACACACACACTGCCAGATTTACATATAAGCTAAACAAGCCATAGCTTAGGGCCCCACTCTCTTGGGGCCCCCCAAAAAAATTTAAAGAAAAAAAACAACCACTGGATGTACATTTCCAAAATATAAGATAAAAAACCAATAAAATAAAACCTACATACAGCAACAGTGTTTTGTGTTGTGTAGGCTCCTAGGATGTAAGTCACGGGCCCCGCCTGCTAGCCTGCTCCCTAAAATATCACTGGTTTGCTCATTTCTATATATAGGGTGCCTACATTCTGCACGGACTGGTTGCATGGCAACATGTGCAAATGGCTTTAGATACCTATTAGGTCCATCAATTACCAGATAGCATATATTCAACACAAAAAAACAGTGACAATTTGTTGTTGACAAAGGGCAGCTGGACATATAAAGGGCCCCATTACCTTCAGTAGCTTAGGGCCTCATCAAACCTAAATCTGGCCCTGTGTGCGCGTGTGCGCACACACACACTTGTTGTTGTTGTTTAGTCATTTAGTTGTGTCCAACTCTTCATGACCCCATGGACCAGAGCACGCCAGGCACTCCTGTCTTTCACTGCCTCCCGCAGTTTGGTCAAACTCATGCTGGTAGCTTTGAGAACACTGTCCAACCATCTCGTCTTCTGCCGTCCCCTTCTCCTTGTGCCCTCCATCTTTCCCAACATCAGGGTCTTTTCCAGGGAGTCTTCTCTTCTCATGAGGTGGCCAAAGTATTGGAGCCTTGGCCAAAGTATTGGAGCGCACATGCACCCCTACTCAAATCCCTGAAAATATACAAGTTGCTGTCAGGGATGGCGTGGTCCTGGGGGGTCCAATGAATTCTGCATAACCTGGCGTTCCTCTTGCCAATAGGATTTCCCACTTTTATCAGACTGGAGAGATCCTGGTTGAATTCCTCACTCACCATGGAGCCCAAATGGGTGACTTATCACAATCTCTTGGCCTACTCTATTTCACAGGGCTGTTTTATAAGGATAAGGTGGGTGGAATTATTGCAGAGCAGCTTGAGCCCCCTGGAAGAAAGCTGGGATAAAAATGCAGTAAATAAACAGAATGCCGTAGTTGCTCGAGAAGCAGCAATTCTGGAGGTTAAGCCTTCTGCATCACTGTCCCACCAAGATTTCTGTGCCTGGATTCCCACTTAATGCAACTCCTTCTCATTAGTAGCATTGGACCCTGTCTTAAACTGAGACAGACCATTGGTCCATCTAGGTTGGTGTTATGTATTGAAGTTCTCACCCTGGCCAAAAGGAGTATCATTTATGTAGTTTTCACTCAGGTCCACGTCAGTTACTTTAGGTGGGAAACCCTGGGTTGTTGTTGCTACAATGTTGACAGCCGGCTGCCTATAAAAGCAGGCTGGCTGAGCTGTTTGCTGTGCAGTTCTGTTCCAGCTTACAAATAAAGAGCTGCTTTGAAGAATTGCTGTGTCTGATATGTTCACCCACAACATAACAGTTGCTACTGTTTTTATGGCCATATATATATATATATATATATATATATAGCCAGAGTCTTTCTCAGAGAGCAGGTCTTTCCCACCCCTACCAGCTGGATGTTAAACTTGTAATATTTTGCATGCCGTTTTTATACGGATGGTGAACTGCAGCCTGATGCAGCAAAAAATATGTGATGGAACCAACCGACTAATAACAATAATAATAATAATAATAATCTGTTATTTATACCCTGCCCATCTGGCTGAGTTTCCCCAGCCACTTTGGGCGGCTTCCAATCAAGTGTTAAAAACAATACAGCATTAAATATTAAATAAAACTTCCCTAAACAGGGCTGCCTTTTGCTTTATCTCTCAGTTATCAGTATAAATCTGTTTGGTGGCTCCAGGTATGGATTGGACTTTCTCCTGCAGAACAGATCCCAAAGTACACGAAAAATGCAGGAACTTTTTTTTATAAAAAAACCCAACAATTTTATGTTTTTTGGATCTTAGGAACAAATTCAGGCCCGTCTGGATTTCTTGAAGAAAGAGAGACAGGAGCTTCTGGAATTCAAAACACAGGACGACAAGAAAAGCCAAGACCTTTTGGTGGGTATCAGTTGTTACTTACAAGCTGGCAAATGGGTACAGCATTGACTCAAATGAGGGGAAAACAAAAAAATTTTTTTCCTTCCAGTAGCACCTTAAAGACCAACTAAGTTAGTTGGTCTTTAAGGTGCTACTGGAAGGAAAAATTTTTTTTTGTTTTGACTATGGCAGACCAACACGGCTACCTATCTGTAACTCAAATGAGGGGGTATAATATAACAGAGCTGAAAAGGGTTGGAGGGGGGCTACTCTTTTGCCTTTCATAACAGCTTAATATTGTGATGAAGTGTGTAGCTGGTAAAGCAGAGATAAGCATTATCATGCACTGCACATATCTGCCCATCTAGCTGCAATTGAAGGCGCAGAGCATGACAAGAATTCGAATTTGAAAATTTTGAATTTGAATTTGAAATCCCGCAGTCAAGCATTGCTATACAGAGAACAGATATCTTTGGCTACGTCTTCACTCAGAAGAGAGAATATAAATGTGCTTTAACATTGCTTCTGGGTTGTTGTTGTTTAGTCGTTTAGTCGTGTCCGACTCTTCGTGACCCCATGGACCAGAGCACGCCAGGCCCTCCTGTCTTCCACTGCCTCCCGCAGTTTGGTCAAATTCATGCTGGTAGCCTCGAGAACACTATCCAACCATCTTGTCCTCTGTCGTCCCCTTCTCCTTGTGTTCCCAACATCAGGGTCTTTTCCAGGGAGTCTTCTCTTCTCATGAGGTGGCCAAAGTATTGGAGCCTCAGCTTCAGGATCTGTCCTTCCAGTGGGCACTCAGGGCTGATTTCCTTCAGAATGGATAGGTTTGATCTTCTTGCAGTCCATGGGACTCTCAAGAGTCTCCTCCAGCACCATAATTCGAAAGCATCAATTCTTCGGGGATCAGCCTTCTTGATGGTCCAGCTCTCACTTGGGTTACATGACAGTAGAATACAAGGGGTATCTGGATGAGTTCCACAGCAACAGGTTCACAGCCAAAGACCTCTGTTCTGTGTGCCAATTGACTTCATGGGCAGGCACCTTGGTTACGTGGCTGGTTAAAGCAGTTTCAGCTCATAACAGACTCAGAGCACAAATTTACAGTGCAGATGACAAACTAGGTGAAAGGTTAGGAGTGTCCCTTGTTATTTTTGCAAATTATAACTCTGTTCCTTATCCTCTGCTGCCATCTATTGTTTGTACTTATTTATCATTACTCTCCATCTACAGCCTTTGTGGAAGCGAAAAGATGCTTCCTGGATCTTTTTGGGGGCAGGATTCAAATCACATACTGGCAAATTCAGGTTACACGATTAAAGTGGATTTGGAGCTTGTAAGCAACTAGCCTACATCCCATAATGCTTTTTGCAATAAGGAAAGTGATGGCAACATGTATTGGAAAGTGTAAATCTGGCTGTCATCCCAAAACACGACAGTAGATGTCCTCACTTGTAATTTAAGGAGAGGCTCTTTTTAAAGGCAGAGTAACGGTAAGGTTACAGGTTTTAGGGGGTCAGTCTGGATGACACCCAGGGGTCCCTTACAAACCTGTGATCTTGTGTAGATGAGGTTAGAATCTATAAGAGGCAAGCGGCCAAACCAAAAACCCCAAAACCACCGTTCTGAAGGGCCCTTTTATTGACACCATTCTGACGTTAGCTGGCCAAAGTTGTGTTTTGAGACTGTTTGGTGGTGTTAGGCCTTCTGCTAACTGGCAATCTTGGTTTTGTTTCTTTAAGAAAACTATAGAGACTGAGAGACAGAAGGTCCTCTCTGAATTTGAAGGGATGCGCCAGTTTCTGCATGAACAAGAGCAGCTTCTTCTGGGCCAGCTGGACAAGATGGAGAAGGGCATCACCAAGAGGCAGAACGAGAACATCACCGAGCTCTCCAAGGAGATTTCTCTCCTCAACAAACTCATTGCTGACCTGGAAGACAAAATCCAAGAGCCAGTGCTTGATTTCCTCAAGGTAAAACTTTCCAAAAAAAATTACGCATGCATCCCAGAACCTTTGTGCAAAGCCAAGCCTATTATCACCAGCGTCACCTATAAATTATCTGACACACTGCACCACGATAGATGTCTGGATGTGTACACACTTGCAGAACTTGCATGACCTGTTGTACTTTCTTGATCAAGTACTTAGAAACCTCGCCTCAGGAATGTGCTTTCCTCAAGGAAAGTAAAAGTCATGTTATCTCTGCCTTGGCAGTGCTGGATTTGACCAGAATATTGACATTTAGGGTGGTCTCCTAGGCCACATTCATGCCATACTTTTAAAGCACCATGATACCACTTCAAACAGTCGTATAAAGGTAAAGGACCCCTGAGAGTAAAGTCCAGTTGCAAACGACTCTGGGGTTGTGGCGCTCATCTCGCTTTACTGGCCGAGGGAGCCGATGTTTGTCCGCAGACAGTTTTTCCGGGTCATGTGGCCAGCATGACTAAGCCGCTTCTGGCGAACCCAGAGCAGCGCATGGAAATGCCATTTACCTTCTCGCCGCAGCGGTACCTATTTATCTACTTGCACTGGTGTGCTTTCGAAATGCTAGGTTGGCAGGAGCTGGGACCAAACAATGGGCACTCACCCCCATTGGGTGGATTCAAACCGTCGACCTTCTGATCAGCAAGCCCAAGGCTCAGTGGTTTACACCACAGCGCCACCCACATCTCAAACAGTCATAGCTTCCCCCAAAGAATTCTGGGAGCTGTAGTCTGTTAAGGGTGCTGAGAGTCGGTAGGAGAATCCTATTCCCCTCACAGACTACAGTTCCCAGAGTTCCTTGGGAAGAAGGATTGATTGTTAAGCCACTCTGGAGCTTGTAGGTCATGGAGGCAGGGATCTCCTAACAACTCTTCATTAAGGGTGCTGAGAGTTGCAGGCGAAGCTTTTTACAGCACAAACTGAAGCATTATCACTTGCTAACATCTGCGGATTGAGCAGCTGTCAAAAGCAGAGGAGCCAGGGAGTTAGGAAGAATGTCAGTCGCCCTGACATCTGCAACAAATTGAATTAAAACAGGACTGAGTTTCTTTTGATTCAGAAACAATATTTTCTGATTTCAATATTTTTGGAGAAAAATACTCCCCCTCACCCCCATCACTTGAAAATTGCTTTGCAGAAAAGCTGTGCTCTGTGATGTTGATTTTTAAGCCTTGATTTTTCTGTTTGCCACCGTTCTCATGTTGCACCTAATGTTCCCATGCCAAGCAGTTTCTTTGACCTATTTAAAGGCTGCAGCATTCCTCGCAGAAATCTGGGCTGTGGTCTCTTTCTATACATAGCATACTGTACTAAGGACATCATCATGATCATGAGAAAGACCACTACACACACACACACACACACACACACTTTTATTAACTTTCAACATTTTAAACATATACAGTAAAAAAGCATTTTTGTCTTTTCTCTAATTTTTGCCAGCATCCCACCCCTTTTCCAATAGAGTTGCTGTTTCTCTTCTGCTGCTGCACCCTGTCTTCTACCTATCAAATCTGAACCAGGTCCATGTTATATTTTAACCACCACTCCACAAATGGTGGGCAATTCTGGTATGAGCATTGGTGGCGGTGTGGTGGCTGTGGACTAAACACTTGAACACCCTTTCTGCGGGCTTCCAGCCCTTCTCCAGACAGCTGCCGCTATACACAGAAGTCAGCTGTTGGGAACGGCAGCAGAAAAACCCTTTTAAAAAGCGTTTGTGACTCCTGCATCTATATGGCGGTAGATGGAGCAGGATGGAGTGGCAACTAGAAAACCAGAATGTACTACACTAAGGCGATCCTTCCGTTAGGACAAGTGCTTAGGTTTGCCAGATGCAATGACCCTTGCCCTGATCCACAGGCCCAAAGGAGGTGCCTGTTGAAGTGTAGGTGGGTTCCCACGAGGAACACAGTGATAACAGCAAGAACCTTTGTTGAACTAACAGAACTGGACAACAGGGGCAAAGCAACTTCTTATATACATTTCTGAAGGCCTGGGCCACTCCCACTCCCAACGTGATTGGCTATCTAAACTTCCAGGCTGCGAATCATGACTCAGAGTTTGAGGGCCAATGACATAAGCCCAAATACTGAATACGTACTGTGACTGGATATCATGTATCGAATCAGAACACAGGGGCTCAGAATCCTTAGTCCAGACCAGGCACCCCCAACCTGCGGCTTTCCAGATGTTTTGGCCTACAACTCCCATGATCCCTAGCTAACAGGACCAGTGGTCAGGGATGATGGGAATTGTAGTCCAAAACATCTGGAGGGCCGAAGGTTGGGGATGCCTGGTCCGGACTCAAGCTCAGGCAAACACAGACCATGGAATACATAACACCTTTGCAAGTGGTTTGATGCAGGGGTACCAAAGAAGGAGGCCAGAAATGCCAGAGGGATGCCCCTCTCTGACGCTGGGATTCAGTGCTGCGAGCAGGCTGCAGCTCCACCCCACAGCTCACCCCACACACCCAGGTTGGCTGTTGCAGAAGTTACGCTGCTGGGGCAAACACAGAAACAGCAAGTGCCTGTCACGACTCTCTACTCCTGGGCAAACATTTTATGCATTACCTGTACAGAAAACTGTCGCCAATGAAGGGGGAGCAGGATAAATCTTAAACATGTAGCAGAGTTTCCAAAAAACAGACCAGAGGCGATTGTACTTCATCCAGCAGAGCTTTACTTTCTACTGAAGGCAAATGAGCATAAATGGTCACAAATCCAGGATTGGCACAGTCCATAAAAATTCACTTGCAGCAAAAAACAATAAAACTTACACTTAAAAGAGTTTATAATCAGAACTATTCAGAATAGGAAAAGTATCTACCGTACATATCAAATCAATACTTTCCGTACAAAGAAATGGAAACTGACAAAAAGGCCAGAATCTCCCATCGGCCAGAATCTCCCCTCGGTCCACAGGTGGCAGGCATCGAACTCTGTCTCCTCTTCCTAGGCCAATAGCCAAGCGTGCCAAGACAACAGAGATAAGCGTGGCATCAAAGCAGGCCAATTAGCATAGATCAAAGCAAACAGATAAACATAGTGAGCTCATTCTTGCATCAAATACTAATTAGTCTCTAGGTTATCTTGACTACCAAGATGGCCTTTACAGGCCTTAAGGAACAAATATTCACCGTTTGGTTCTACACACTCCTCCTCTCTTCCCCCTGCATGCTGTTCCAGGGTGTCAAGGACTGGCTGGATGCAGAGGAGTGGTGGGAGGCAGCTGCTGGGGGACCCTCATGGGAACCCCCAGGGGAAGAAGGCTCAGAGCCCGGGGATTGGTGGTGGGACGACGATGAGTGGCCAGAGGGAGCAGACCGGGAGGAGGAGGAGGAGGTGTCGGAAGCTAAAGAGGTAACAGGGTTTAGTGAGCAGGGATATTCCGACAATTGAAGAATGGCAACAGAAAGTACAGTGGTACATACACTTCAGGTTACAGGCGCTTCAGGTTGCAGACTCCGCTAACCCAGAAATAGTACCTCGGGTTAAGAACTTTGCTTCAGGGTGAGAACAGAAATAATGCTCCGGTGGCTTGGCGGCAGCAGGAGGCCCCATTAGCTAAAGTGGTGCTTCAGGTTAAGAACAATTTCAGGACCTCCAGAACGAATTAAGTACTTAACCCGAGGTACCACTGTATTGGAGTATGCGGAAATAGCAAGGCTAACTGGAATAATCCGACAGCAGGACGATGAGAAATTCCAAAAAGAGTGGTCCAAATTTATGGTAGACTTCGAGAAAACTGTACATAAATAAAGACACTCACAGGACTGAAATAAAACTCATAACGTTTATTGTAAACATTTGGTTAGACCACAAGATGCAATGCTGTAATATAATAAGGAATGTATGGCTAAAGTAGAATACAAAAATTTATTAAGGAATTATAGACATTTATAGAATGTATATATAGTAATCACGCTTAAGTAAGAGCAATGCAGAGAAGCCAGAAGAGGGGTGGAGGGAAGTTAATTCGGATAAGATATAGATTGAAAGGAGAAAACTATTGTTAAGCTGTATTGTGTTTAAGATATTTGGAAAAAATTACTGGGGGGGGGGGAACACCAGGGTTTAGTGAGCAGGAAGAGGCTATGGCAGAGAGCAGCCCAGAGGCAGAGACTGGAGAGGAGGGAGACCAAGAGCCTGCTGAGGATGCCAGGGAGTCTCCCCCTCCTGCTGTGACCTGCTCCCCTCTCCCCTGGTCTCCCAGAGCCCAAAGAGGTATGAAGAGGGTGGAGCAAAGACAGACAAGGTGTCGGAGTCTCAGGTTGCTTGGGAAAGACCCAGGGGAGGAGGAGGAGGCTTAGAGAGCTGTGGGAAGGCAAGGACCTTCCATCCTCGCAACTGCCTCATTGGGGCAAGATCTATGGGGAAGAATTGCTGGGCTCACTGGGCCCGAGCTGCTGTTTCTTTGAAAGGGTTAAATTCACTGACACCTTGTGAGTTACTGCTGACCTGCTACCGATACCCACCCTGACGCCCCCCCCGCCCGGCTCAAGTTGATTGCTGGGTGGGGTGAGAAGATGGGGGAAGCCCTCTTGCGAGAGCAGAAATTGTGTGGGGTTCTGCTGACGCGACTGGTTAGGTGAATCCCACCCATTGCTTCTGGAATTTATGTGAATAAAAGGGGAAGAAATTGCAGGGGGTTGGACTAGATGGCCCTTTGGGTCCCTTCCAGCTCGACGGTTCTGATTCAATAATGGAATGGAATGAAATGTGTTAGACGACTGCTCTTCCCCCAACCCTCTTTCCCTCCCCTCTCCTGTTTCCAGTGTGGTGTAGTGGTTAAGAGCAGTAGACTCGTAATCTGGTGAACCAGGTTCGCTTCCCTGCTCCTCCACATGCAGCTGCTGGGTGACCTTGGGCCAGTCACCCTTCTCTGAAGTCTCTCAGCCCCACTCACCTCACAGAGTGTTTGTTGTGGGGGAGGAAGGGAAAGGAGATTGTCAGCCGCTTTGAGACTCCTTCGGGTAGTGATAAAGCGGGATATCAAATCCAAACTCTTCTTCTTCTTTCTCTTCCAGGATGTGACAAGTGCCCTGATCAGGTACGGAGCTGCAATTTCACCCCCTCTTTGTTCTTTGTTCATGAACCAGCTGAAAGGTCAGTGCCAGCCATTCAGTGAAGCAGAGTCTCAGAGCCATATTCTGCAGGCTGCAGCCTAGATGACTCTCTCGGGTCATTACAAATCCCAGGTTCCTTATAACCACTTTGAGTGTGAATATGATCCCACCCTCCCAATCTCAGCTTTCCATCACCTACATAGGCAGCCAGACTGGCAGCTCTCAGACAGAAATAGGGAATGTGGGGAGGGCTAGGGAGAAGGAAGAGTTATTTTCTTGTTTATTTGTGTAGCAGCGAAGCCACTGGGGTGAAGTTCAACCCTTGAAGCCTCATATGTTAAAAAACAACAACTCTTAAACTGGGAGGCAAAGCTTTGCTCTTTTGTCTGTCGTAACTCTCAGTTCAGTAGCTCTTCTAATTTTCGCAACCTGTCAGGAGCGATGACCTTAAATGTCAGAGGCCGGTTCCCGTTTCTTCTGACATGAAGGGCCACACCTGCAATTTCTCTCTGAAGACCGTGGTCCTCAAGGGAGTGCTAAAGAAATTCAAAGGTAAAGAGAAGCAACACCTCTCCGTTCAAATCCATTCTCGGTATTTTAGCATCTGAAAGCGGAAGCGTTGGCTTGTGGCATGCCATGGCTCAGCACAGAGCAGTCTCTTTCAGTCTCGATAACAATTTGCATTATTGATTTTACAGAAGACAGCCTGAAAGAACTGTTTTCTTAATTGACTAGCGCAGGGGTTGTCAGCCTGGTCTATACCGCCCACTAGTGGGCGTTTCGGGGTTCTGCGGCACAAGCTGAATCCTCCTTCCATTGAGCACTGGTGGGCGGTAAGGAAATTTTAGCACCAAGAAAGATGCATTAGTGGGCGGTAGGTATAAAAAGGTTGACTACCCCTGGACTAATGGGATGCATTGTTGTAGTGCAGTGATGGCCTCTGTGCTAGCTGGATTTTCCGAAAGGGTTTAGACAAATTCTCCTGGTAGCCAGCAGTTTGTGGGGTGCCTGCTCTGTATTCTTCTTTTGCACCGGACAGGGGTGGGATTTGCTGCCTCTACCAAAGGCTATTAATCATGGTGGCCGTAAGGAGCAGCCTCCATATTCAGAGGGAGGGGGCAATAACGGGGGGGGGAGCAGCTGCCTCCATGCCCTGCTTGCGGCCTTCCCAGAGGACTCTGGGTGGTCACTGCTGGAATCAGCATGCTGTACTACAGGGGTGGAGAACCTCTGGCCTCTGGGCTTAATTTGGGCTACCTGGTCCCATCATTTGGCCAGTGAGGTCGTTTTGGCCTAGCCACGCCCACCTGCCCTACACCTGGCATCAGGTATGGGGCAGGTAAAGAGACAGCAGGGTTGGGGGCGGGGAGGTTGCAGGTAACCTGTTCAGCAGCACCTACGAAGCCCTGTGCATGTGATTTTGCAAGCCCCGACAATCAGCTGATGCAGAGAGCTGTAACCAGCAGATCTGGAACATGGAACAAGTTGGTCTGTGCCAGCCTTCATCAAGCTGATGCCCTCCAGATAATTTGGACTACAACTCCCATCAGCCACTGGAAGGCGCCGGCTTGGAAAAGACTGGTATTTGTTTATGACACAGAGGTTACTAACAGTTTCCATTCTCTTGTATGGGTCTGTGTGTGTGTGTGTGTGTGTGTGTGTGTGTGTGTGTGTGTGTGTGTTTGCGTACAGTCATACCTCATGTTACATTTGCTTCAGGTTGCGCGATTTCAGGTTGCATCCTGTGGCGACCCGGAAGTACCGGAAAGGGTTACTTCCGGCTTTTGCTGTTCGCACATGCGCAGATGCGCAAAATGACGTCATGTGCATGTGCAGAAGCGGTGAATCGCTACCCGCACACGTACAGACGCAGGCTGCGTTCTGCTCATGTTGCGAATGGGCCTCCGGAACGGATCCCGTTCGCAACTGGAGGTACCAGTGTATATGCATATCCAGGGAGCTGATTGTAATTGCAAGAGAAGTTAAATTACACACACACACACTGCAAAAAAACCTGCGTACTCAATGAAAAATAGTGGGTACTGTATAGTATAATATGTACGTATATGGTGTTTGGACAGAATCTCTTTCTGCTGTTCCTAGTTAGCCCTGATTTTCATTAATGGGCTTCCTCTTCTTTCAGATCACCTGCGGGATGAATTGGGGAAAGGTGAGAAAGGTAAGTGCTGGTAATTAGCTAGATTTTCTGAAGAACCAGATCATACACCTGAATGTTCAAAGCAGACGTTGTGTGTGTTAATACGTATATCCAGAAATGAGTTTCAAGGGTTGTTTTTCAAGGCATGCAATAAAAACTCTGCCAGTCTCCTGTATTCTCTGTTTTCAGTAATGTCACTGAATACAGTCATAGCTCAAAAGCTCATGGTTGCTGCATTGGCTTTGGGCAGAAGTGTATTGGGAAAGTGGTGGACACTCGAATCAGAAGCTGAATGGCCACCTGTCAGGGATTATGTAATATAGCGGTTGGTTTCCCAGCCTAATTAAGGGAGGAGCAAAGTGAGAATGCTTGAGCTGTATGAAGAACCTAGGACAGAAATGCCCACACCATACATTTAAAGCACATTCAACTCCTATTTAAATTGTGTGGCTTTACCCAAAGAATCATGGGAAGTGCAGTTTACCCCCCTCCCCCGAGCTATAATTCTCAGCGCTCTTAAGTTCTCTGAATTTTTAGGGAGGGAGAGTCCTGTGGCTTAAACGTACGTTGAATGTGCATTCAATGTATGCTGTGATCCTAATTTACTTATCTCATGTCTCTGTGTTTCATCCCAGCACAACCTATTTAAAACATTATTATTTAAATTTGTCTACTGCCCTATACCCGCAGGTCTCAGGGCAGTTCACAAGATAAAATCACAAGATACAAGCACAAAATACATAATTAAAATAAAAACAAAAAAGACTCCAACACATTTAAAAAGGGCATTGGATATCCAAATTGTGAAACCTGTCATAGGAATTATCAGGTCTCAAATATAGAATAAATGTTGATAATTGCATAAGATAAAAATACATAAATATATAGACCACATGTCTAAAATAGTACAGGAGAGCAATCCAAAAGCATCTTGGCTCTTCTAAAATCTCTAAATATTTCCTCTGCCTCCGTAATCTCCTTTGCCTGAGAACTGGTAGGCAGATAGCAACCAGGGGAAGTTCCTGAAGGAATTCCTCTCCTTTATCCAGTGCCTTTTTTTTCTTTGAAAAAAATGTTTTGGGGTACTCTCATTTTGACTCAAAAAAAATCACCATTTTATAGCTCAAACTGGGAAAAATAAATACAGTTAATGGACAAAAGTACAGAAATTCACAAAATTTACCCCTGCGTCCCCGCAGAAGAAAGCACTGCCTATATCTTTCAACTTCCTTTGTATAATTAATGTTTGCCCGGATAATAATTGTTAAATAGTGGGTAGACATAGCAGACGACGCAGCGATTTCTCCAAAGCAGCTCTTTATTTGTAAGCTAGAACAGAATGTAGGTATGTTTGAATATTTTTAAGGATTGTATGAAATGTATGTTTGTATGCTTGTATATTCGCAATATGTGTGCATTAATGCTGAATTATTTTAAAATTAAAAAAAGATTTCTTTAAAAAAGGAACAGAACTGCACAGCAAACAGCTCAGCTGACCTGCTTTTATAGGCAGCCGGCTGTCAACATTGTAGCAACAACAACCCAGGGTTTCCCGCCTAAAGTAACTGACGTGGACCTGAGTGAAAACTACATAAATGATACTCCTTTTGGCCAGGGTGAGAACTTCAATACATAACACCAACCTAGATGGACCAATGGTCTGTCTCAGTTTAAGACAGGGTCCAATGCTACTAATGAGAAGGAGTTGCATTAAGTGGGAATCCAGGCACAGAAATCTTGGTGGGACAGTGATGCAGAAGGCTTAACCTCCAGAATTGCTGCTTCTCGAGCAACTACGGCATTCTGTTTATTTACAGCATTTTTATCCCAGCTTTCTTCCAGGGGGCTCAAGCTGCTCTGCAATAATTCCACCCACCTTATCCTTATAAAACAGCCCTGTGAAATAGAGTAGGCCAAGAGATTGTGATAAGTCACCCATTTGGGCTCCATGGTGAGTGAGGAATTCAACCAGGATCTCTCCAGTCTGATAAAAGTGGGAAATCCTTGAGTGAAAACTATATACATGATACGCCTGGTGGCCAGAGTGAGAACTTCAATACATAATAATAATAATAATAATAATAATAATAATAATAATAATAATTTATACCCCGCCCATCTGGCTGAGTTTCCCCAGCCACTCAGAGCAGCTCCCAATCGAGTGTTAAAAACAGTACAGCATTAAATATTAAAATATTAAAAACTTCCCTAAACAGGACTGCCTTCAGATGTCTTTTAAAAATAGGATAGCTGCTTATTTCCTTCACATCTGAAGGGAGCGTGTTCCACAGGGCGGGTGCCACTACCGAGAAGGCCCTCTGCCTGGTTCCCTGTAACTTGGCTTCTCTCAGGGAGGGAACCGCCAGAAGGCCCTTGGTGCTGGACCTCAGTGTCCAGGCTGAACGAAGCGGGTGGAGATGCTCCTTCAGGTATACTGGGCCGAGGCCAGTATATGCCCTTCCTGTTAATTTTCTCTGTTGTTCCCGCGGGGGGTTGACTTAACGCTCTTATCCTGCCTCCTAGAGGAGCTGCTCCTGGACCCAGAGACGGCCAACCACCTCCTCATCCTCTCGGCGGACCTCAAGGGCGTGAGGATGGGCTGCCGAAAGCAAGATCTACCTGACAACCCCAAGCGCTTCGACACCAACTCCCGCGTCCTGTCCACTGAGGGTTTCAAGTCGGGGAGGCACTACTGGGAGGTGGAGGTGGGGTCTGCCGATGGCTGGGCCTTTGGGGTGGCCAAGGAGTCGGTGCGCAGGAAAGGCTTGACCCAGTTTAGCCCTGAAGAGGGTATCTGGGCATTGCAGCAAACGGGAGGGCGGTACTGGGCTGTTACGGTCCCCAAGCGCACCCCGATTTTCATGCCCGAGAGGCTCCACAAAGTGAGGGTTTACTTGGACTACGAAGGGGAAGAGGTGTCCTTCTACAACGCTGACAACATGCAGCACATTTTCACCTTCAACGTCGCCTTTACGGAGAGGGTGTTCCCGCTCTTCTCAGTTTGCTCCACTGTCACCTACATTAAACTTTGCTCCTGAGAGCAGCAGGGTGCTTCGTTCGAAGATGGTGAGCAGCTACATTATTTGCGTGCAATGAAAACCATAGCCCGCTTGCTTTCGATGCCAAGGCGTCCGTCCCTGGGGGCCACCACTGAGGAGGGCCTCGTAGTCACATAACCTTGTAATGGCTGCAGGAAAAGTGCTTTGGGGGTGGGAAATGCCTTCAGAGAGCCAGTGTAGCGTAGTGGTTAAGAGCGGTGGACTCGTAATCTGGTGAACCGGGTTCGCTTCCCTGCTCCTCCACATGCAGCTGCTGGGTGACCTTGGGCCAGTCACATTTCTCTGAAGTCTCTCAGCCCCACTCACCTCACAGAGCGTTTGCTGTGGGGGAGGAAGGGAAAGGAGGATGTTAGCTGCTTTGAGACTCCTTAGGGTACTGATAAAGCGGGATATCAAATCCAAACTCTTCTTCTTCAGATGCGGCGGGTGGGGCAAGATGGCCGGGTGTGTGTGTGTCACCTGCTTAAAACATTTGAAAGAGGCTCTTACCAATATGTGTTGAAAGCTAAGGGCTGTGCAAGGCCGTTGGTTTGCCCTAGGTTACTCAAAGGCACGTAGAGAACAGGCCTAGATGCACCCACAACTGCACTATACATTTTATTGTGCTATGATACCACTTTAAGCTGTCATGGCTTCCCCCCAAAGCATTCTGGGAGCTATACTTCGTTATGGGCACTTAAGGAGACCCTAATTCCCCTCACAGAGCGACAGTTTCCAGAGTGGTTTAACAACCCAGGGTTTCCCGCCTAAAGTAACTGACGTGGACCTGAGTGAAAACTATATACATGATACTCCTGGTGGCCAGGGTGAGAACTTCAATACATAACACAAACAACCCTTTTAATAACCATTAATTAATGCAGAATGAGTATTGTATTGGCGACAACGGGCAAAACATCTTCCTGTTTCTCTCCTTGACATTACATGGAAACATTAATGTTTTGGATTCAAATTTTACACTATGAGTTGGGTCAGGTTTTGCCATTTCTTTACTCTGCACTGGATCGGTTTGACTATCAACATACAGTCAAACCTCGGTTGTCGAACATAATCCGTTCCGGAAGACTGTTCGACTTCTGAAACATTCGGCAACTGAGGTGTGGCTTCCGATTGGTTGCAAGAGTTTCTTGCACTCAATCGAAAGTCGCGTTGGACATTCAGGTTCCGAAAAATGTTCAAAAACTGGAGCATTTACGTCCGGATTTTTGGCATTCAGGAGGCATTTGGGAACCAAAGTTTGACTGAGTCACTGCACAGACTTAAACTGACCCAAGTCATTCCTTCTTCACTGCGAGGGATGTGAAGGGTCCCTACCAGAGACTCATCGATGCCCTCACCAAACTAGAACCCCCAGAATTCTTTGTTGGAGGCAGACCATTGACCTAGCATAACCCTGAAAACCGTTTCTAGAGATATGCATTGACTCATCTGGGAAGACTCAAATGGTTTGCATCATACATACATCATTTGGTTTTCTATACCTACTTTTAAAAATTCTGCAGCACAGTTTGACCGCAGGATAACGAGCATTTTGAAACTTGCTGATTGTTGAAAGGCCTTTGCAAACAGTACCTGTGGATATGGCCCTATCCCTCCCTCCCTCCCTCTTTCTGTCTTTGCCTTCATACATTCAAGCTCTCTGGCTAGGCTTAGCCATTGTTGGAAGCATTCAATGGGTGCTTAAGTTGCTCATTATCTAAATATGACCTTGGAATGTGCCTGCAAATTCCATCTATTTGCAGGATGAAACTAGTTTGTTTAGCTTGAGCAAGGGCAAGGAGACTTGAAAGACAGTTTGACTGACAGATTTGCTATGAGGCTGAGCTTATTTTGGGGGGAGCGGGGTTGTATGGCCCTGATGCAGCTGTGAACCTAGAACTGCTCTCCTGTATACTTGCTTCTGTGCCTCTGTAATCCTCCTTGCTCAATTTGTACATTTGTAAATAAATTGGTTAGTACAGAGACACCATAAGTGTGTATTGATTTTTTCTCTGAAGACAGTTTGGACTTTTCCGCTTGACTGTGGGGGTGGGGAGGATGAAGTAATCTTTTTAAAATTACTGACATCTTTTAAATAACTGACATCAATGCATTTGGTATCAATACAGTCAGCCATTCGCCATTTCCCACCCAAATGGTTCTGATATCATCATGCCTTCTTCCTCAGAAGAAGACAGATTGTTGCTCAAAGGCTGATATTCAGTCTTGTACGCATCATGGGCATAGCAATAATTTTTGTTGGGGGGGGCATGAAATATACTTGGAGTCGAGTGTGGATTTCATGCTCTTTATTCAGCTCATAGAAGTGAGGAATGGAAGTCCCCCTGAAATGTCTGCTCTATATACATTATTTACACAATGGGCCCCACGTGATTGGCTAATTCTGGGATTCTCCTGTAGGCCAATCAGGTAGCGGATTCACTTCCACCTGGAGTTGGGTTGGGTGGCTCCTGCGAACCAATCAGACTGCTGCATTCTGAATCCTATTGTTCTAGGACCAATCAGACTGCTGCATTCTGAATCCTATTCAACTCAGTATATAACACCGCAGAACCTCCGTTAGCTATGTATTTTTATTGATTTTTGATGATGGGGGGTGGAGCTGCCCCTTCCCGCCCCTACTTGGCTGCGCATTATTGCTTTTTAATTTATTTAATTGATTTATTACCCTGACCTCCTTCACCATAAGGTTTCAGAACAGGTTGCAGCAATTTCAAAATGCAGCATTAAAAACAGTTTAAAACAAATGAACAAACAAATGCTACCTTTCAGGCTAGGGAAAGCCCTATTAGGATGCGAGGATAGCATCTAATTAAAATATGGCCTACATTAGAAAGCACTGGGCATAAATTGGTCTGAGTGGAAATACACAGTGCTTTGGTATGCTAAGTTCCTGTTAAGTTGTGGGCGAACATATCAGACGACACAGCGATTCTTCAGACAGCTCTTGTTCATTCACAGGCCAGAACAGAACTGAGCTGAAGGGTTCACCCAACCTGCTTCAACTACAAGGCAACAGTAACAACTTACTGTAACTATCCAATCACTGGACGTCACTTTCAAGTCCTTATTTGCATATGTGGACCTGAGTGAAAACTATCTACAGTATCCCCCTGCTGGCCCAGGGTGAGAACTTCAGTACATAACAGTTCCTTCATTGCTCCTTTTCACATCCAACTACTCCAGAGGTAGGAAGTTCCCCAAGTGGAGAAATCTCTCTGTAGATGTCTTAGTTACGATACATGAGAACTAAGGCTGCATGCACACCATAAAGTACATTTGCCCCCCAAGAATCCTGGAAACTGAAATACCAGTATGTTAAGGGTGATGGGAACTGAACATTGACATTTGGAACAAGTTTACGTATACAGAATATAGTAGGTTATTAATAATCATATATGTATTAGGATAATGATAGTACTTATATATCTATTTAATAATGTATGGTAGTGTAACTGATTATATTTAGTGGACCAAATTATTTAGTTTTTCTTATTATATTTTTATTTTTACTTTCTTTTTTGCGCTTTCCTCTCTTTTTCTCATTATTTTCTATAACTGATCTTTTCTTTAATAATAATAATAATAATAATTTGCTGGGAACTATAGCTCAGGGGAAACAACAGTTTCCAGGAGTATTTGGGGGGGGGGAGTGCTTTGAATGTGCTTTAAATCTATAGTGTACCATGTGAGATGGTGCATAGTCAGAGACAAACCAAGGAGAGTGTTTGAAGACGATCTCAGTGCAGGGAAAACTATGGATGCTGAATAGTGGGTAGACATAGCAGATGACGCAGTGATTTCTTCAAAGCAGCTCTTTATTTGTAAGCTGGAACAGAACTGAACAGCTAACAGCTGAGCCGGCCTGCTTTTATAGGCAGCTGGTTGTCAACATTGTAGCAACAACAACCCAGGGTTTCCCGCCTAAAGTACCGTATTTTTCGCGCTATAGGACGCACTTTCCCCCTCCAAAAATGAAGGGGAAATGTGTGTGCGTCCTATGGGGCGAATGCAGGCTTCAGGAGAGCCGCAGCGCCAGCCCCACAAGGTCGGGGGACAGTGGGGAGGCGGAACGCCGCCATCCCGCTGTCTCCCGATGTGGTTTGGAGGCTGACGGCGGGGAGACGCGTTCTTCTCCCCGCCGCCAGCCCCGCAAGCTCCGGGGACAGTGGGGAGGCGCAGCACGTCTTCCCGCTGTCCCCGGACCTGTTCTGCAGGCGGGCGGCGGGGAGAAGAGCGCTTCTCCCCGCTGCCTGCCCAGCAAGCTCCGGGGACAGCTGGGAGGCGCAGTGCGTCTTCCCGCTGTCCCCGGACCTGGTCTGCAGGCGGGCGGCGGGGAGAAGAGCGCTTCTCCCCTCTGCCTGCCCCGCAAGCTCCGGGGACAGCTGGGAGGCGCAGCGCGCCTTCCCGCTGTCCCCGGACCTGTTCTGCAGGCGGGCGGCGGGGAGAAGAGCGCTTCTCCCCGCTGCCTGCCCCGCAAGCTCCAGGGACAGCCGGCCCCACAAGCGCCTGGGGGGGAAATAATTTTTTTTTCTTTATTTCCCCCCCAAAAAAACTTGGTGCGTCCTATGGGCCGGTGCGTCCTATGGGGCGAAAAATACGGTAACCGATGTGGACCTGAGTGAAAACTATCTACACAATACTCCTGGTGGCCAGGGTGAGAACTTCAATACATAATAATGGAGATAGGCAACCTGTCCATGACTCTGGACTCAAGCCATGAAGGAGTTTAAAGGTAAGCACCAGCACTTGGAACTACCCTGGAGATGGACTGGGAACTAGATGAGAAAAGACACCCCCAGCAGTCAAGGAAGCAATTTTGGGAAGTTGAGGCAGTCAAGGAAGCTGTATTTTGCACAAACTGCCATTTCCAAACCTGTCTTCAAAGGCAGCCCCCGTATAAAGCATGGCAGTAGTCTAACTCGGAGGTTACCAGAGCAGAGAATACTAAGGCTATGCTACCAATCAATAATATTTATAGTAAATTGATCCTTTGATTAGATCTGATGGACTTGATTCATACGCATCAGCATGTAGCCAGAATGGAACTATCAGTATAGCAGGGAGGTGTTATAGGAATTCTAAGGTCTCAAATATAGATGTTTCTATATCAGGAGGTATCTGCTGACTAGGGGAAAACCTCAGGTTTCCAGAAGACACAACAAAACAAAACTTTAGGGCACCTTTCCCCCAGACTGAGAGTCAAGGCCAGCTCAAAGAAAACATTGCTGGTTCAGGCCAAAGATCTACCTATCAGGGGCAAACTTTGGTAATATGGTTGCCCCGAGCGAGGACAAAATTTGGCACCCTCCCTACTAACTTTGAATATAAATATAGGTAGTTGCTGTTTAGTCGTTTAGTCGTGTCCGACTCTTCATGACCCTATGGACCAGAGCACGCCATGATCACTGCAGATGGTGACAGCAGTCACAAAATTAAAAAACACCTGCTTCTTGGGAGGAAAGCAATGACAAACCTAGACAGCATCTTAAAAAGCAGAGACATCACCTTGCCAACAAAGGTCCATACAGTGGTTGTTGCTGTTGTTGTTTAGTCGTGTCTGACTCTTCGTGACCCCATGGACCAGAGCACGCCAGGCACTCCTGTCTTCCACTGCCTCCCGCAGTTTGGTCAAACTCATGCTGGTAGCTTCGAGAACACTATCCAGCCATCTCGTCCTCTGTCGTCCCCTTCTCCTTGTGCCCTCCATCTTTCCCAACATCAGGGTCTTTTCCAGGGAGTCTTCTCTTCTCATGAGGTGGCCAAAGTATTGGAGCCTCAGCTTCAGGATCTGTCCTTCCAGTGAGCCCTCAGGGCTGATTTCCTTAAGAATGGAAAGGTTTGATCTTCTTGCAGTCCATAGGACTCTCAAGAGTCTCCTCCAGCAATAAATTCAAAAGCATCAATTCTTTGGCGATCAGCCTTCTTTATGGCCATACAGTGGTAGCTCAGGTTAAGTACTTAATTTGTTCTGGAGGTTCATACTTAACCTGAAACTGTTCTTAACCTGAAGCACCACTTTAGCTAATGGGGCCTCCTGCTGCTGCCGCGCCACCGGAGCATGATTTCTGTTCTCATTCTGAAGCAAAGTTCTTAACCTGAAGCACTATTTCTGGGTTAGCGGAGTCTGTAACCTGAAGCGTATGTAACCTGAAGCGTATGTAACCTGAGGTACCACTGTATGGTTTTCCCAGTAGTGATGTATGGAAGTGAGAGCTGGACCATAAAGAAGGCTGATCGCGGAAGAATTGATGCTTTTGAATTATGGTGCTGGAGGAGACTCTGGAGAGTCCCACGGACTGCAAGAAGATGAAACCTATCCATTCTGAAGGAAATCAGCCCTGAGTGCTCACTGGAAGGACAGATCCTGAAGCTGAGACTCCAATGCTTTGGCCACCTCATGAGAAGAGAAGACTCCCTGGAAAAGACCCTGATGTTGGGAAAGGAGAAGGGGACGACAGAGGACGAGGTGGTTGGACAGTGTTCTCGAAGCTACCAGCATGAGTTTGACCAAACGGCGGGAGGCAGGGGAGCTCTGTATAAAAAGAGATTTAAGCAGAGTGTGGCCTGCCTGACGTCACCCACGCCGGCTTGCGCTCCAGAACCAGACGCTTGTAATTACACGTTCCGGTCGGCGGATGGCACTGTTCATTCACAATCTCCCCACTTCCCTCCTCCCCGCCGCGAAGGCGAGCCTGTTTTGCTATTTCGCTGCCTTTTGAAGCTGCTGCCTGCAGCGATCATGAGAAGGGCCGCCTGCAGGGTTTCCGGGGCGAATTCCACTGCGGAGCTCGCCTGTATTAGCCAGCGAGCACGATTCAGCGTCGGTGGAAGCATAAATTAGCATTACTCATTAAGGCAGAAACAGCAGCACGCAAGCGGCAAGGAGCTTTGTCTACAGGAAACAGCACCATGTTTAACATGTAGGCTCCATAGCTCAGGGGTTAGAGCACTGGTCTTGTAAACCAGGGGTCGCGAGTTCAAATCTCGCTGGGGCCTTACATTTTCTCCCACTTATATAAATCGCCATGGACAGGGCAATCCTTTTCCTGCATTGGTACATTGAAATCTCCTTTGCAATTGTGCATTAAATGTTTTATTTAAATCGACAACGTTACGTCGATTATTTTAAAACGTCTTAACCAGTGATTTTAGGATTTTGTTACCACCCAATCTCAAATTAAGATATCCTGAAATTTCCGGCTCAGGTATTAAAATAAATGCGTTGCCTGATTTATATAAATTACCCCCCCTTTTTTGCATTAATTCAGGGTAAGGAGCTGTTTATAGATACCAGACTAAACAGTTCAGTCCATTGCAAGTCTGCTCATGTGTTACTTCCATATAAGCGTCAGCAGAAGTGCAGCCTTAGGTAGCATTTCTGCAGTTATGATTGATGTACATACTGTATATTAATTTATTGGGCAAAGCTGTAATACGAGAACTTTTAAGTATCCAGAGAGGACATATTATACCAAACCACACTTCCATTCCGCACTCCCATCAATTACCGGTAACTGATTTGAAGAGCGGGGGGAATAAATATAGGAAGAGGAAAGTAAAAACGTAGAGGTAGTAGCACAACGCGAATATGAAAAAACAGCAAAACAAGGAAGTGAATAGTGTGTGTACAGTCAGTACAGAAAGTTATCTGCGAGGTTCAAATACTTTACTGCGCTCAACTTTCTACGAGGTGGCTCGTTGGTCTAGGGGTATGATTCTCGCTTTGGGTGCGAGAGGTCCCGGGTTCAAATCCCGGACGAGCCCGTTTTTTTTCTGGTACGCAATTATAATTTGCGGATTTTAAAAGTATGTTTCTCTCGAAAATATATCTTCGGGTACGCACATGTGGTCTTTTTTTACTTTTTTCAAAATAAGTGGTGCATGTTACAAACCACCTTCGTTTGCAGCAGATGATGTGTTTTTTCAAGAGAAAACATTCGTTGCAGGAAAGGGTCAAGTTGCGATGTGGATTCTGTAATGTCTTTGACGGGGGAAAGTTTGTGATTGCCGTGGGAAAAACTCAGAAGGGCCCTCCAAGACCAAATGCAGATCTAAGGGATTGTTTCCTTTTTAGCACGTAGTTCAGAACATAGTTTTTTGGGTACAAAGCTGGAGTTTGTTGCTGCCGGACAAAGAAAGTGATTGTCGTGGAAGTATATGCGTGGCCCAGCATCTAATTCCCAATTTTCTAGATTTTCTAAATTATATGATAACGGCATTCTGTACCCACAAAATGACTTTAACTTTCTTTTAAAAGTCACGAGGCACTCAGTTTTCAGCACCGTCATATCTAAAGACTGTGTGAAATCCTTAATTTTCCTAAAACAAACAAAAAAAGTACTGCGATTAGGTTTAGGTAGCATTGAGGAAAGCGAGTGGGCGTGTAAGTTTCTGTAGTGTAGTGGTTATCACGTTCGCCTAACACGCGAAAGGTCCCCGGTTCGAAACCGGGCAGAAACAACGTGAAATTTTATTTTACACACAGCAACAGTAAGTTAGTAATTTAATTAAGCATTCATTTAATAATGTGTTGCGGCCTGTGCAAGAGTAAATTCCCTGATTTCATTTGCTTTAGCTAAAGCCTAGTGCCAGCAAAGACTTGTTTCAAATGCTGACAACTGACTCAGTAACGACTCATTAATTAATTACTACCTTCAACAGCTGTAATTTAAAAGATGAGAGCAAACTATACGCAAGGGATATTTTATGGGGAAGGGTGACATCAACTCTCAAAAATATAAAACGAATCTTGCTGGCAGCGGTGGGATTCGAACCCACGCCCCCGAAGAGACTGGAGCCTTAATCCAGCGCCTTAGACCGCTCGGCCACGCTACCGTATAAACTTTCTGGCTTTCCGTCGAAGTCCATGTTCGAAATCTAATGACTAAAACTATAAATACTGTAAATTAGGACATCTACTTTAGTAGCAACTGCACTGCTGTGGAGTTGTTTATCCCATCGCCAAAGTAGTTGTTCATTCTGCCCGAAAAACAGGAACAACAAAGAAATTCAGCTCAGAAGAAAAGAATGCACTGGAACTGTATTTTCTTTGATAATGGATGCAATTCACTGAATAATTACACACCATCATTAATAAATAAAAATCATTAGGATATTTGTACTTTGGACACCAGCTTTAATCCAGTTTCAGGAAACACTTCAGCAATTTGAGAACAGACCTGAAGGCACAGTCTTTGACCAGCTCTGCTAGAAGTCAGAGAGATGATCTATGCACTAGGGGAGGGGAACCTGAGGCTCCTGGGGGCCAAATGTGGCCCTCCACGTCTTTTGCTGTTCTCAGAACTCTCCCCAGGCTACATCCCTCAATGGCCCTGCTCCCCACCCCCACCCCGCAGGTAGCTCTGGGAGGGAAACAGGGGTCTCCTAAAAGCGCTCAGCTCGCTTAACAAACTACATTTCCCAGAAGTCTTGGGGGGAAGCAATACTGCTCTCCATGTATTCTGCAGATAGGGCCTAAGACGTGAACAGGTACGGGCAGTGGCGTAGCGTGGGTTGTCAGCACCCGGGGCAATGCAAGTAATTTGCGCCCCCTAACCCGTGGATTTGCGCCCCCTAACCCGTGGATTTGCGCCCCCTAACCCATGGATTTGCCCTAACCCCAGATGTTGCGCCCGGTGCGGCCCGCCCCCCCTGCACCCCCCACGCTACGCCACTGGGTACGGGAGCAGGGATTATACACACCGGGATAAAGTTTTAGAATATACACCTGCAACCAAACCCACCGATCCACCAAAGCAGATTCAAAGCAACCCAAGCCCTCTAGGAAGATAATAAAAAGTATCTATCTCTAGGTGTGTTCTGAGAGCAGCTGACAAAGAAACCGCTTCATTCTATATGTTCAATCTTGTATTTAGACCACAGTGGGCACTATTAGAGAGACATCACCTTGCCAACAAAGGTCCGTATAGTTAAAGCCATGGTTTTCCCGGTAGTGATGTATGGAAGTGAGAGCTGGACCAGAAAGAAGGCTGATCGCTGAAGAATCGATGCTTTTGAATTATGGTGTTGGAGGAGACTCTTGAGAGTCCCAAGGACTGCAAGAAGATCAAACCTATCCATTCTGAAGGAAATCAGCCCTGAGTGCTCACTGGAAGGACAGATCCTGAAGCTGAGGCTCCAGTACTTTGGCCACCTCATGAGAAGAGAAGACTCCCTGGAAAAGACCCTGATGTTGGGAAAGATGGAGGGCACAAGGAGAAGGGGACGACAGAGGACGAGATGGTTGGACAGTGTCCTCGAAGCTACAAACATGAGTCTGACCAAACTGCGGGAGGCAGTGGAAGACAGGAGTGCCTGGCGTGCTCTGGTCCAGGGGGTCACGAAGAGTCAGACACGACTAAACGACTAACTAAACAACAACGGGCACTATTAGATATAACTTTGGCTCTTCTGGCTTAGCTGTGTGTCCTGCAATTAGAAAGACTCAGAGGAAAGGTGAACATCTCCATCGACTGCAGTTAAGCGAATTCTTGAATATGGTTTTGGAACAGGTGCTTTTGCAAGGAGCAGCGCCCATCTGCTCTCAACTTTGTGCTATAAACATTCATCTTCCCTTTTCCCCTTTGTTTTTTCTCCTCTTTCAGCACGATCTTTTCCCTCCCACCTCTCCTTCTGCTGTCTCTTTCTCCTCTTCAGAAAATACGAAGAAAACATCCAAGTTATAGCACACAACCACGAGCCCAAGACCCAAGTGGCTGAAAATCAATGAGAAACGCTCCTCTCCTGACTTCGTAACGGACCTGGAAGAGCGAAGTCTTCACTCAGGTCCCGCCAGCGCTCCGCCCATAGGGAGCCAATCAGCGTCGAGCTGGGCTCCCGATGTCTCTCGGGATAGCAGGGCCCCCGTGCGACTATTCAAGGCGGGAAATCAGCGCCGGGGGCAAGTCGAGGGCGGGAAGCGGCTGCCGCGCCCCGCCGCAAACGCTGCTCTCCGCAAGAAGCGGGCGGGGAACGAGGCTGGTGTTTTTGCATCCCACCTCGAAGTAATAAATTTTAAAACTCTAACCTTGATTTAAGGAGATGCTTATATTTCAAATCAAAAGGAGCCAAACTTGCGGCATAATCCATTAACTGAAAGACAAACTACCTGGCGACCTCAAGAAATATCCGTGCGTTTTGTGGCCCCAGGGCTTGATTCATATCAATATTCGAGAGCAAGAACTTTCATTTCAGAAAGCACCGAATGAGAATTCTGACATTCTATGCCTATTGTCAACCTTGATTTGTTTTTAACGGGCAAAATGCCAATCTACGTTCCTGAATTAGGTGCAAATGATGAATGAATCACTTGGTGTTTAAAGTCAAAAATCCCAAACTTGTCCAGTCTTTGAAGAATATGATTCCCAAGAGAATTTTCCCAGGAAAATTTGACATCTGAGATATGGGCACTTCATAATTCATTAAAACATGAGTTACATGTTCTTCAGACTGAATTTTTAAAAAGAAAGAAACAATACATATCTCAGTTGGGTGTGGTGACCTTAAGCCCTTGCCTTGTTTTCCTGAATAACCAGTCAGGAAGGCAGGTGGCAGGAGCCCACTGGTACTATTGACTGCTCTACTGGTTAACCACAGGCAAAACTTTCATCAGGCTCTCATGCCTTGGGGAGCATTCTAGATAGGATTTTGATTCACATGGAGGTATGAGAAAATAAATGTCAGGGCTGGGGGACCTGGGGCTCTGCCAGATGCTGTTGGACTCCAGCTCCCATCAGCCCTAAATATCATGGCCGATGGTCAGGGTTGATGGAAGCTGTAGTCCAGCCGTATCTAGAGGACTCACCAGCTCTGATGGTCATCCCAGTTTTTACTTGTGTCTCTTCCAACATTCCCCCCCCCCGCCCCTGTTTCCAAAACACTATATTTTATATGCCTGTTGTCTTTGTCCATGGGGTTTTCTTGGCAGGGATACTGGAGTGGCTTGCCAGTTCCTGCTCCAGGTGGATCACGTTTGGTCAAAACTCTCCACTATGACCTGCCCATCTTGGGTGGCCCTGCACGGCATAGCTCATAGCTTCTCTGAGTTATTCAAAGGCAGGGATCCATGAAGGGAATTGCTTTTCTTGGGAGAAAAGTGATGACAAACCTAGACAGCATCTTAAAAAGTAGAGACATCACCTTGCCGACAAAGGTCCGTATAGTTAAAGCTATGGTTTTCCAAGTAGTGATGTATGGAAGTGAGAACTTGACTATAAAGAAAGCTGATCGCTGAAGAATGGATGCTTTTGAATTATGGTGCTGGAGGAGACTCTTGAGAGTCCCATGGACTGCAAGAAGATCAAACCTATCCATTCTGAAGGAAACCAGCCCTGAGTGCTCACTGGAAGGACAGATCGTGAAGCTGAGGCTCCAATACTTTGGCCACCTCTTGAGAAGAGAAGACTCCCTGGAAAAGAACCCGATGTTGGGAAAGATGGAGGGCACAAGGAGAAGGGTCCATGGCGTCATGAATAGTCGGACACGACTAAACAACAACAACAATTTATATTTTCCACAGGTGGCCCTACCTCCTCTTCATTTTCAGCAATGCAGGTTTATAAGTTCAGAGTTCCTATTTAATTTTAAATTTTAAAATAAAAAGCTCTACCAAGGGATTTGGTTGCAAAACAGTGAGCCCGGCTGTGACATATCTGATGTACCAGCTCGCTATAGCGACCATTTCAAATACGTTTCGATGCATTTCACATGGTGCTGCATGCAGAGGCAGAGCTAGCTGAACATGCTGTGCACCCATGGGTGGGGCAAGCCACCCATGGGAATGGGGTGAGCGTCCCAGGGGGCCGGGAAGGTGGTGTCACCCCCCTCAGGGATGACACCCAGGGCGGATCGCCCCACCACACCCCCTTCCTCCGCCAGTGACTGCATGATACTGGCCATGCGCCGTTCATCCAGGTGGAGTCACGTACATCTCGTCGTATGCAGTATTGTCTTGTCTTGGGGGAAAATCCCTGAGATGATTTATCAGGGAAGAAAAATGGTCTGCCATTCACAAAGCCAGCCTTCTCAGAAACTGAAGGTGACTGAATCAGCTAGCTGGGGAGTGGCACCAAGATGTTGAAGGGCAGGCAGAACTGTGTGCCAAGTGGCCTGCCCTGTGTTGCCCTCTTGCCCTCTGTCCTATTGGTATGGATGAAGCAACATCCAGCTGCCCATCTGGTTGGTTCCTGTAAGCAACCAGGCAGTGGTGCCTCTTCCCTCTCTTACCCCAGCTTGCTTGTTCATTGCTTTGCTGCTTCAAATGTTGTGACACCGCTGGCCATACCTTGGCTTCTGGCTCCCTATCTCCTCTGAGCCAAGTGAGCGTCTTTTGGACAAGGCATTCTGGGCAAGGGGATTGTCTGCACTGCTGCTGCAGCCTTGCCAGGGCAGCCAGAAATTGTTTGAAATAATAGTTAAAAGTTTAGTAACTGTTAACTGAATACAAAAGGTTACGCTAGCGCAGCAGAGCAGGCCTTGGTGACATCTAGGCTGGGCTACTGCATTGTGCTCTACATGGGCTACCTCAAGGGACGCGGGTGGCACTGTGGTCTAAACCACTGAGGCTCTTGGGCTTGCCAGTCGGAAGGTCGGCGGTTCGAATCCCCGCGACGGGGTGAACTGTTGCTCTGTCCCAGCTCCTGCCAACCTAGCAACTTGAAAGCACACCAGTGCGAGTAGATAAATAGGTACCACTGCGGCGGGAAGGTAAACAGAGTTTCCATCTGCTCTGGTTTCCATCACGGTGTTCCTTTGCGCCAGAAGCGGTTTAGTCATGCTGGCCACATGACCCGGAATGCTGTCTGTGGACGCTCCCTTGGCCCGAAAGCGAGATGAGCGTCGCCTTTGACTAGACTTAACTGTCCAGGGGTCCTTTATATGGGCTACCCTTGAGGTTGGTTCAGAAATTACAGCCAGTGCAGAATGCTTTGGCCCAGCTTTTGACCAAAGCAGTTCCATATTAACACCAGTGTTGAAAGCTCTGCACTAACTGCCAGTACATTATCAAGGGAAGTTCCAAGTATTGCTTTTAATGCACAAAACCCTAAACATCCTAGGACCTGGTTAATTTGTCACTGATTCACCTGCTGGATTACTGGGATAAGCTGGAGAAGCTCTCCCAACTGTCCGACAGTTAACTTATATTTGTTTAGCTTCTATGCACAGCAAGCTTTTAGCAAGTGGTACCAGTAATTTGGAACACTATTCCTATAGACATCAGGCAACTGTCCTGCAGACAATCCTGATATTTCATTGCTTGCTAAAAACGTGTTTGTTTTGGCAAGAATCTATAGAGAATTTCTGAAGTGCTGGTCATTTGTTCTGCAATTTATGTTTTTAGAATTTTATGATGGTTTAATGATTTTATACTGCCGATATTTATTTAATGAGTTGGTGGTTCATAAATATTGTTCTAAGTAACTAATAAATAAATCCAGCTACAAATAGAAAGCAGCTCCAGCTGCACAGCCAATCTCCACCACATCCATAATGGCTTGTTGTGAAGGATCTCTTGCCCTTCTTCAGAGCCAGACAGACAGAAGGGGAGAGAGAGGCCATGAAAAGGGGGACTGGGGAGATGAGGAAGTAGCGACCTCAGCAGTGGTGTCAGAGGGGAGGGCAGGGGATGGCTCTGAAGAGACATGCAATCCAGGAGATGGTGGAGCAGTGCAAATCCACTCTCTCCTCCCTGCGGGTGTTATGTTCTAGGGCCCCACGAACATAAGTGAAATCGCGTAAGTGGGGAGCACCCTCAAAAAGCCCATTTTCCCCTGTTCTCCAGCTCTCTCTCCACCCAACTCTCTCTTCAACTTGAGTTGAAGCTCTGGGGCCACCTGGAGGACATGTAGGAAAGTGGCAGCTGCTGCTGCGCTACTCCATGCATCAGCTGTTAGGTGGGGAGGCAGCATGAACAAAGCCCTGCTGTGCCTTTGGTCTCTTTGGGCTCCGGGGAGGGTCTCCTCACAAGCCACAAGGGCTCTCCAGCTCTCTCCAGTCATGATCCTATTTATTTAATTATTTCTCGGCACCGTGTGTCCACGTGATCATGCACTAGTAGAATGCATGTAAATTTTGCCTAATGACAGAGCCGGCCCTGCTTCTGCACATGGAACAGAAGGATGCTATCACTCTCATGCCAAGTTTATGTGATTCCCATAGGCTTGACCTCCCATAGTCACCTCGTACGCGGGACTTGTTCCAGCAGGATTCTTCTTATTTTTTTCACGGGAGGAGGTGCCATCTTTGTCCTCTGCCTCGGGCAGCAAAATGATGTAGGCTGCTTAATCACTTCTTCTCCCTTGCCAAAGGTCCCACCCTAACTCCTGCATGCATGTTGTTTAGCAAACACTGAGGCGAATGCCCGTGTTTGCCAATGCAATATTTCAACACACGGGTTTGAAAGTTATGTCGGTCTGCTTCCTCCGCTAACCCAGAAATAGTGCTTCAGGTTAAGAACTGTGCTTCAGGATGAGAACAGAAATCGTGCAGCGGCGGTGCAGCGGCAGCAGGAGGCCCCATTAGCTAAAGTGGTGCTTCAGGTTAAGAACAGTTTCAGGTTAAGTACGGACCTCCAGAACGAATTAAGTTCTTAACCCGAGGTACCACTGTATCATAATTTTTAACCATTTTTTTAATCACTCTTACTTTTACCATAAAAATCTTCACATTTTATCACTTACAAATAATATTATTTTAAAATACACTATCTTCTACTTCTAACCCTACAGCCTATATCCACTTCCAAAGCTATTCTAGGATTTAAATATTAACATATTTTTTTCAAATATTCTTTAAACGTATTCCAGTCTTCTTCCACCGTCTCTTCTCTTTGGCCTCGGAGTCTCCCAGTCAGTTCGGCAAGTTCCATATAGTCCATCCAGCCTGACTTCTCAATCCAACAACCAGGGGCTTACAACAGAACTGAATGTGAAACAATGATGAATGCAGGGTGGGTTGAGTCCACAGCCCTGCCAGTCCAAAACATATAAAATCAGATGGCTTAATAAATAGAGCCACAGCCCATTAAAAGCCTGGAGGACTGAAAAGGTCTTGACCTGGCATGTTAACCATAAATTATTTCTCATGGGTGCCTGCAGAACCCACTGGAGGAGGCATTGCTTAACAAGGGCGCTGCAGCTGATAAGGAGATGTTCCCGATTGTCCCCTGCCTAGCCTCCAAGGGTGGGACCAACTCAGAGTTATGCCATGAATCTGAAAGACACAATTGTTCCTTTTAACCTAATGCTATGCTATACCAGGGGACGTGGGTGGTGCTGGGGGTTAAGCCACAGAGCCTAGGACTTGCCGATCAGAAGGTCGGCGGTTCGAATCCCCGCGACGGGGTGAGCTCCCGTTGCTCAGTCCCTGCTCCTGCCAACCTAGTAGTTTGAAAGCACGTCAAAGTGCAAGTAGATAAATAGGTACCGCTCTGGCGGGAAGGTAACCGGCGTTTCCTTGCGCTGCTCTGGTTCGCCAGAAGCAGCTTAGTCATGCTGGCCACATGACCCAGAAGCTGTACGCCGGCTCCCTCGGCCAATAAAGCGAGATGAGCGCCGCAACCCCAGAGTCGTCCACGACTGGACCTAATGGTCAGGGGTCCCTTTACCTTTATGCTACACCAATGCAGTTCTAAAACACTGTAACATCTTTGGGCTAGTTTCTGGCACCGATCAATGACTTCATGGGTATAACTCTCTTCAGCTGTTCAGCAAGGGCAAAAACTGCACAGTTGGACACCTGAATGGTAGAGATGAGTGCAAGCAGCCTCCCCAGCTGCTCAAGGTTCCTTGTATGGGGTGGGGGAACATACACCAAACCTCCCGGGCCCTAAGGAAGTCAGATTATCCTCCACCAGGGCCAGGACCTTCTCAGTGATGGCTCCGACCTGGTGGAATGCTCTGTCCCATGAGACCAGGGCCCTGCAGGATTTAAACTCCTTCTGTTGGGCCTGTAAGACAGAACTATTCCGCTTGGCTTTCAATTTGAATTTAGCCTGATCTTTTATTCCCCTTCCTTCCCCCCTCCCCTTTTTATGAAGATTACCCGCTCTGGGATCCCACAGCTAATTCTCCCCTGGTCTCCTTGCTGGCCCAAATAGGACTAATTTAGCCAGCTAGCCCTGGTGATCATCTAATGTTTATTGGATGGATTTCCCCTCTAAATTGATTTTTTATTTTTTATTGTTATTCACGTTTTATACTCTATTTTATGCTGTTTTTTTGTAGCATCAATTGTGTTTTAAATTTATTGTTAGCCGTCCTGAGCCCAGTTTTCTGAACAGGGAAGCACGGGGTATAAATAAAAAAATATTATTATTATTATACGAGGAGCTGTTTCATTATGTCTCTCCCTTGGCTGTGAACTGAACCTTCTTCTTTGGCGATCACTCATAGCCACTGAAATATACTCAGAGTCGCAAAGTGATTTCATGCTCTTTATTCAGCTCATAGTGGTGAGGAGGAATGAATGAAAGTCCCCTCAAGGTATCTGCTTTATATACATTATTTACACAATGGGCTGCACATGATTGGCTAATTCCGGAATTCTACTGTAAGCCAATCAGGTTGTGGATTCACTTCTATCTGGAGCATGATTGGGTGGTTCCTGCCAACCAATCATACTGCTGCATTGTTCTAGGACCAATCAGACTGCTGCATTCTGAATCCTATTGTTCTAGGACCAATCAGACTGCAGCCTTTTGGATCCTATTGTTCTAGGACCAATCAGACTGCTGCAGTTTGGATCCTATTCAACTCAGTACATAACAGCCACGTAAGATGGTTTTCCATAAACACGGTTTTAACAACGAGTCCGTAAGTGACTGTGGAGGCCAATTCTGTATCCACACGTCCTTCCACAGCAGGGACATAGGTTTCCGGGCAGGAGTTGATCACGGTGAGGGTTTGCCAAGCGTGCCTTCCTCTTAGCATGTTTCTCCCTTTTGTCTTGAGTTTGAGCATCTTCAAAGTCCATGACACCTTTGGTAAAGGCTGTTCTCCAATTGGCGGCTCACAGGCCAGTGTTTCCCAGTTGTCAGTTTTTACATTTTAAAGATTTGCCTTGGCAGAGTCTTTGAACCTCTTTTGTTGACCACCAGCATTACGCTTTCCATTTTTAAGTTCAGAATAGAGTAGTTGCTTTGGAAGGCGATAATCAGGCATCCACACAACATGACCAGTCCAACGAAGTTGATGTTGAAGAATCATTGCTTTGACACTGGTGATCTTTGCTTTGTAAACTCAACCACAAGATGCTCCAAAGGGTGACTAATGACTGTTTAAAGTCAGTGCACCCTCTGATTTTGTTTTTTAAGGGAAGTCTTTCCCTTTCCAATGATGATGATAATGATGATGATTATAAATTTATTATATCCCACCCATCTTTCTGGGTTGCCACAGCCACTCTGTGCAGCTTCCAACAAAAATACAGAGGGGAAGGGGAGGGGCACAAACATCAAGCATTAAAAGATTCCCCAAAAAGGGCTGCCTTCAGATGTCTACAAAAAATTATATAGTTGTTTAACTCTTTGCTGGCTGGGTGTTCCTCAGGATTGGAGGTGAATACTGAGAAGGCCCTCTGTCTGGTTCCCTGTAACCTCACTTCTCACAGTGAGGGAACCGCCAGAAGGCCCTCGGAGCTGGACCTCAGTGTCGGCGCTGTACAGTGGGGGCATCCCACTACAGCTCACCATGAGAATTTCGTTGAAATTTCCCTTCCCTTTTTGATAATTTCCAGATGCAATTACCTTTCTTATTAATTGATGGAGAATGGTTGGGGAAAATGGGTGGGGGGTTAGACCCTATTTGAAACAATGTGTGATGGGACACGGGTGGTGCTGTGGGTTAAACCACAGAGCCTAGGGCTTGCCGATCAGAATGTCGGTGGTTCTAATCCCCGCGACAGGGTGAGCTCCCGTTGCTTGCTCTCTGCTCCTGCCCACCTAGCAGTTTGAAAGCACGTCAAAGTGCAAGTAGATAAATAGGTACCACTCCAGCGGGAAGGTAAATGGTGTTTCCGTGCACTGCTCTTGTTTGCCAGAAGCGGCTTAGTTATGCTGGCCACATGACCCGGAAGCTGTACAAAGCAAGATGAGCGCTGTAACCCCAGAGTCGGTCACAACTGGACCTAATGGTCAGCAGTCCCTTTACCTTTACTAATGTGTGAATCAGCTGTAGCACAGACACATTTTCAGAGTTTGTCTGCTGTGTAATACGCATTCCCTTATATATATCTTTAAACTACTGCACACCTATCTCAGGTGACGCTTGTTCCATTGCAAACCAGGGTTTGCAGCTGTAGGGCGTGAGCATGGGAGAAACTATGCTTGACCTCTCTTACACCCAATATTTATATAGCCACTATTTCTCCTGTGCTACTTTCCCAATACTTCCCAATACTTACAGTACATGTCCTGGAAAATACCACCCCAACTCCTCTAGCATTATTTATGAGGGAAATACAGGTTTGGCAACCCTCTCGAGCTTCTCTCATAACAAGTTGATCCACCCTGAGATTTGGGTCATGATTTTGCGAAAGGCCGTAAACACATGTTGGTTTTTTTGCTATGTAAACTATGTACTATTTCTTAAACTTCCTGGTTTTCAAAATCATATACTGGAATCGTTGCTGTCTGCCAAAACAAACAGCAATTAGGTACATATGTTAAATGTTCTTTATTCGCAAGAAGATTTCAAAGGGTGATTAAATTTTTGAGCAGTTATTGAACTTTGATTAGATTCTTACTGCATAGATGGAGAAGGAGGTGCACACCCCTCTAATATAACGTTGCCACACCCCCATGGAAGTGAACTGTCCATTCATAGGACCACCCACAACCATTAGGAAACATTTTCTGATGGTTAAATTATAGATTTAAATCAGGCCTTGCTTTAAGGTGGAGACTCCAGCTCCCACCGGCTTGAGTCAGAATGCCCAATGGTCAGGGTTGATTCGAGCTGTAGTGCAACAGCATTGGAGAGCCACAGAAAAGCCACAATGTTGTTGTTGTTGTTATGTACTGAAGTTCTCACCCTGGGCCAGCAGGGGGATACTGTAGATAGTTCAGGTCCACATATGCAAATAAGGGATCGAAAGTGACGTTCAGTGATTGGATAGTTACAGAAAATGGTTACTGTTGCGTTCTAGTGGAGCTCTATATAAGCAGGCTGGCTGAACCCTTCAGTTCAGTTCTGTTCTGGCCTGTGAATAAACAAGAGCTGTTTGAAGAATCGCTGTGTCGTCTGATATGTTTACCCACAACTTAACAGTTGTTGTTGTTGTTGTTGTTGTTGTTGTTGTTGTTGTTGTTGTTGTTGTTGTTGTTATATCCCACCTCTCCCCCAGACAAGGACGTTGCAGACCCCCCAAGTGTCCCTATTTTCCAGGAATAGTCCTGGATTTACACAAGCCGTCCCGGTTTCTGATTTGATCCCAGAATTCCCCACTTTTCCTTAGGACGTTGCTATATTCATCGAGAAATGTTGGAGGGTATGGTAGGATGTCCCTATTTTTATTGAAGGGTATAGAGTTATGGGACCCCCAAGCCAAGGAGATAAGTAACTATACAACCTTTAGAAGACATCTGAAGGCAGCCCTGTACAGGGAAGTTTTTCTTACTGTTTACTGTTTTATTATGTTTTCATATATGTTGAAAGCTGCTTGGGGCAACCCAGTCAGATGGATGGGATAATAATAATAATAATAATAATAATAATAATAATAATAATAATTTTCATCGGAGAAATGTTGGAGGGTTTGACGTTGTTGTTATATTTATATCCCACCTCTCCCCCAAACATCGACTCAAGGAGGCTTACAGATAAAAGAGAAACAGCTAAAAACATAGAAAAAACAATGATTAAAAAGCAATGCAACAGTAATAGAATTAAAACAATCTCACAGCACCAGCCTTTCCCTTACAATTTGGATACATATGTTGTAAACAAAATCTGCCCTTTTTCCCTTATGGGGTATCCTAGAGCCCGAATAGAGTCCTTACATGGGTTCCCTATTGGTAGGAGAGAATAACAGAGGCCAACCAGAGAATATAGAGAAGCAAAGCAGCTAGTAAGCCTGATCTTTATTGATCTGTTGCAAGAGGGTGCTCCCGTCACACGTAGGAAAGAAGAACACCGAACAAAGGTGTGCCTGCCCTTATATAGACATTTTAAATTCCTTGCCCTGGAGCTCTATCATATATGTATGATGTATAGATGTATCATATACATCTATACATCATACATACATCACAGAAGGGGTGTAACCCAAGACCACCCCCCACAAACATCATACCTACATCACAGAAAAGGCAGTCTACAACAGAAATTTGGGTGTTGTTGTTTTTCCTGTCTGGCAGGTTTTCTGATAATGCCTTATCTGATTGCCTTTCCTGGTAGTCTGCTCACTCCTTTGAAATGGTGATTACCCACTTCCTGAGACAATGGGAAAGTTCCCTCACCTCCTCCCTCCTTGCAGAGAAAACATTTGGTCAGTTTGGGAGTCAAAATGGTTCCAGGAAGGTCTTCCTGTGCTGCTCCAGACATTGGTACATTTATGAACATTTATTATATATACATGACCTTAAAATTCTATTACACATAGTAGCTTCAGGGTTTTTTGTGTGGGTCACCTTAATTAACACACACACACACACACACACACACACACACACACACACACGAAACTCGGAAAATTAGAATACCGTGGAAAAGTTCATTTATTTCAGTAATTCAACTTAAAAGGTGAAACTAATATATGAGATAGACTCATGATGTGCAAAGCGAGATATGTCAAGCCTTTATTTGTTATAATTGTGATGATCATGGCATACAGCTGATGAAAACCCCAAATTAACAATCTCAGAAAATTAGAATATTAAATGAAATCAGCAAAACAAGGACTGCAAATAGAGCAATATTGGACCTCTGAGAAGTAGAAGCGTGCATATGTACTCAGTACTTGGTTTGGGCCACTTTTGCATCAATTACTGGCTCAATGCAGCATGGCATGGATGCTATCAGCCTGTGGCACTGCTGAGGTGTTATGGAAGACCAGGATGCTTCAATAGCAGCCTTCAGCTCTTCTGCATTGCTCGGTCTCATGTCTCTCATCTTTCTCTTGGCAATGCCCCATAGATTCTCTATGGGGTTCAGGTCAGGCGTGTTTGCTGGCCAGTCAAGCACAGTAATCCCATGGGCACTGAACCAGGTTTTGGTACTTTTGGCAGTGTGGGCAGGTGCCAAAGTCCTGCTGGAAAATGAAGTCAGCATCCCCATAAAGCTCGTCTGTGGAAGGAAGTCTACCAAAATCTCCTGGTAGACGGCTGCATTGACCCTGGACTTAATGAAGCATAGTGGACCAACACCAGCTGATGACATGGCTCCCCAAATCAACGCAGACTGTGGAAACTTCACACTGGACTTCAAGCACCTGGCATTGTGTGCCTCCTCATTCTTCCTCCAGACTCTGGGTCCTTGGTTTCCAAATGAGATGCAAAAGCTGCTCTCATCAGAAAAGAGATTTGGGGAGCCATGTCATCAGCTGGTGTTGGTTTAAGTTGAATTACTGAAATAAATAAATTTTTCCACGATATTCTAATTTTCTGAGTTTCATCTGTATATGACTGGACTTCACTGGTGTATGTAATTTTTCACTGGATGTTTGCTGCTTGTGCACTGAGTTAGTACAATGTATTGGACTTTGTACCATGTATGCACAAGACTCACACACACACAACTGTAAATAAAGTGCAGCTCTAACTCAAAAAACGAGGGCCAAAATCAGGGGAGGAGAGGATAAGGAAAGTGACGCTGCCTAGGAAACTAAGGCACAGAAAACAAACTTTTCTATATATCAGGATGGGACTGTTTGGGAAAGAATGGAAAGCTTACAGGGACAAGGATTTGGAGGGTCCTGTGAAGGAAGCAGAAGGCAGCCTGAACAAATATTGCAAAACTCAATCTACGTCTTTCTAAGAGACAGAACTTACAAAAGAGTGAAGGCAGTATGAGCTTGCTGCCATTTTGTCACTTCAAGACTTAATCACCCCACCCTCAAAACACTGTTTTGTTTTCTTTTTCAAATATATTTTTATTAAAGATTTATTGGTTTACAAAAGCATGTGCAATGTCTCTTTTTTCAAGTTACATTTTCTACAGATCAGTTTCATTTGTTGAGACATTAGTGTTACATTAGGAAGAAAAGGGGGAAAAAGGTGGAGGGGGGAATGGTGAGTGGGGTGGGGTCAGGTGGCAATGCTATTCTGCTTGGTGTATGTGTGGGGTTTTGTGTCAGCGTCACTTGTGTGAGTTCTCCTTAATATTCACTTGTTTTCCTTTGGTGGTGAGGGAGGTTGGGGTTGGCCTCGGGTGTGGTTGGTTGTCTTTGCTAGGCGGTGGTGAACTTTGTTTTTGTGTGTGAGTGGGGTGCGCGTGTGTTTTTGGATCAGGTTAGCCAGATTGATTCAAATGCTGTTGGCGGGTTCTTGTTGTTGTCTTGTTGGGCTGTGTATGTGATAAAGGGTAACCATATCAGGGTGAAGGCATCTTCTTCGATTTGCTCCCGTGTCAGTTTCAGTTTGTTGGTTAGTTTTTCGAATAAGGCTGTTTACCACTCTCCCCTGCCCACGAGCCGGATCACTGCTTGGACCCGGATACCTTGTGGCCACAACGGCGCACACCACAAAAGGTGAGTGGTCTTCTCAGACTGCCTAGATCTCTTACGCTGAAAGTGAGTATGGAGATGTCTATGACCTTGCCAACAAAGGTTCGTATAGTTAAAGCTATGGTTTTCCCAGTAGTGATGTATGGAAGTAAGAGCTGAACCATAATATGACAAAAATCGCCGAAGAATTGTTGCTTTTGAATTATGGTGCTGGAGGAGACTCTTGAGAGTCCCATGGACTGCAAGAAGATCAAACCGATCCATTCTGAAGGAAATCAGCCCTGAGTGCTCACTGGAAGGACAGATCCTGAAGCTGAGGCTCCAATACTTTGGCCACCTCATGAGAAGAGAAGACTCCCTGGAAAAGACCCTGATGTTGGGAAAGATTGAAGGCACAAGGAGAAGGGGACGACAGAGGACGAGATGGTTGGACAGTGTTCTCGAAGCCACAAACATGAGTCTGACCAAACTGCGGGAGGCAGTGGAAGACAGGAGGGCCTGGCGTGCTCTGGTCCATGGGGTCACGAAGAGTCGGACACGACTAAACGACTAAACAACAACAACACTTTTATTACTGAGCTCCTGGGCTCACATTTTCTAAGAACTTTGCAACTCCCATGGCAACCCACATTGCCAACGTTCAGGTGTTTCACCTGCATTATTTCCACTCAACAGAGTGTGCCTAAGCCATAACAGACAACTCCCCAACTTTCCCCAAATGCACCACGCCCCCAGGACGCACACCAGCTCTGCCCCCACCTGCTCTCCGTCCCCGCCCCCCGGTGCCGGAGCATGAAGCTCCGCCACTGTGTGCAGTGTGCATAGGAATTCATATGTTTTCCAAACTATAGTCCGGCCCCCAACAGTGTCTGAGGGACAGTGAACTGGCCCCATGTTTAAAAAGTATGAGGATCCCTGCTCTAGTGCCTGAACTACTTTAGCCCTTCCTTCTGTTGATGCTCTTTTTGTTGTTCTTCGGTTTTGCAAGTGCTGAGTCCTGCTTCTTAAAATGCTGCCTTTGCCCCTGCTTCCTTTACCGTCAGCAGCCTTTTACGTGGATGCCATGTTATCTCTTTCTTTTTTATATATAATATATTTATTAAAAGTTTCGGGATTTATATAAAACAGAATAAACAAAACAATAAAACAAAAACAATAACAACACATACCATCCAAAAAAGAAAAAACATACATACAAAACAGGTATAATTTCCTTCCCTTATATTCATAAAACTTACTTTCCCGACCTCCTCATACCTCCCCTTTCTGTATTCTATTCTCTAGTTAAGTCAATTCAGCAAATCCTTTCCCTAATTTCTATGTACTTTTTTACCTTTCTTTTCTTAATCACATAATCATTACAGCTTTTAACTCCTTAGTTTCTGAATCAACATCGTTCTAGCCTTCAATAATTTTACAATGTTTCTTAAGATAGTCCCTAAATTTCTTCCAATCTTCTTCCGCTGTCTCTTTTCCCTGGTCTCGGATTCTGCCGGTCATTTCTGCCAGTCCCATATAGTCTATCACTTTCATCTGCCATTCTTCCAAGGTGGGTAGATCTTGTGTCTTCCAATACTTTGCGACAAGTATTCTTGCTGCTGCTGTTGCATACATAAAAAAAGTTCTATCCTTCTTTGGCACCAATTGGCCGACCATACCCAGGAGAAAGGCATGTTATCTCTTTCTTTTGCCTCGAGGCACTAGGCCTCAAGTCCCAACGGTGCAGTCCCAATGGCACAATCGCCTTGAAATACGCTTGCTTCCTCTTCCTGATTGGGAACCTTGCGACACCACCGGCACTTTTCTTGTATTGGGCTTGGCCAAAGAATTTGCTTAGGGCTAGTCATATTTGGGGTGTGGGTGGTGCTGGGGGTTAAACCACAGAGCCTAGGGCTTGCTGATCAGAAGGTCGGCAGTTCGAATCCCCGCGACGGGGTGAGCTCCCGTTGCTCGGTCCCAGCTCCTGCCAACCTAGCAGTTCGAAAGCACGTCAAAGTGCAAGTAGATAAATAGGTACCGCTCTGGCGGGAAGGTAAACGGCGTTTCCGTGTGCTGCTCTGGTTCGCCAGTAGTGGCTTAGTCATGCTGGCCACATGACCCAGAAGCTGTACGCTGGCTTCCTCGGCCAGTAAAGCGAGATGAGCGCCGCAACCCCAGAGTCGTCTGCAACTGGACCTAATGGTCAGGGGTCCATGAGCTCTTGGATTAGGTGGTTATTTACTTAATTAATGCATTTATATCTCAACTTCTTCTCCAAAGAGCTCAAGGCGGCCTACGTGGTTCTTCCCCTCCTCATTTAATCCCCACAATAACCCTGTGCGGTAGGCTAGTCTGAGAGCTAGTGTCTGACCCAAAGACAGATATTAAGCTTCATAGCCAAGTGGAGATTTGAACCCTGGTCTCCCAGGTCCTAGTCGAACACTATCTTGGTTTATTACCATCCAACACTGCTCCTTGTCTTCACTGTAGGATATTTTAATTTAATATATTTCATTGTGTGTGTGTGTTAAGGTTACCAGATTTTGTTCAATGAATCTGGGGACGCTTTTCAACTTCCTCCTAAATAGATGGATTTTGTCAGGGGACTGATCTGTAAATCTGGGGACTGTCCCCGGGAAACCGGAACATCTGGTAACCTTAGTGTGTGTGTGTAAAATATTTTATAACCTGACCTGAGCCCAGTCTAATCGGACCTAATGTCTTCTAATCAGTCAGTAAATATCGGGGTTGCTAAATAGCTGCCAGGGAGCAAATTATGCTGTAATCTCTGACATTTCCCTTCCTGTATTTGTAGAAAGATTGACTATATCCAACTTTACTTGCTTCCCACCCATTCCAGTTTTATTAGACCCTTAAAAATCTTACAGGATATCCTATAAAACCCATTGTGCAAAAGGTGAGATCTTCTTGGCCTCACTTTTAAGCATTCCAGATCAAGCTTTGCGTGTCTTTCCTGCACCTGTAAGGTGTTTTTTAAAAGTACTTCCTTAGGAGATATGCAACTATATTGTGCCATCCGTCTCGGTTGCGTGTACTGTGTTTCAGGTGACCTTTACCAGATAGGTGTGTTTGGGAATTGCCCTTTGAGAGGTTGGTCACCAAAGAGGTTTCTGAATCACTATTGGCTCATAGCCTGCCACATTCTGGCTATAAAATAAGAGCATTCACTTGCCATCCTTACACTGGCTATCAGAACATGGACCAATTCTGTAAGTCTTTCATTTTCTCATAGAAATTTTAGGATCCACGTGTCCTCTGGGACATCAAGTTATGGCTATGCTCTTTCTAATTTTGATTTGTTTTTAACTTTATAATGTCTTCTTCTTCTTCTTCTTCTTCTTCTTCTTCTTCTTCTTCTTCTTCTTCTTCTTCTGTTGCTGAAATATATAAAAAATAAAAAAAATGTCCAGTAGCACCTTAGAGACCAACTATGATTGTTCTTGGTATAAGCTTTCATATACACGAAAGCTTATACCAAGAACAAACTTTTTTTAAAATACATTTTTATTAGTTTTTTTAAACATATCATTTCCAACAATCATTTAGCATAACTTCTTATCTTATACAGTATTTTAGACTTCTGTCAACAACCTCTGAAGATTTTCCGTTCTTTATCACTTGTTCTGCATTTCTTAATTTCTCTATTACTTTTAATTATCATTAACTAATAATTGTCTTCATAGTCTTTCTTGCAATATTTCAAGTAGTCCTCCTTACAGAACTTCTTGCAGTCCTACTAGTGTAATCTGTTCATTACAATTGCTTTTCATATTCCAAGAACAAACTTAGTTGGTCTCTAAGGTGCTACTGGACAATTTTTTTATTTTTTATATATTTCGACTGCGTCAGACCAACACGGCTACCTACCTTCTGTTGCTGTTACTGTAGTAACTTCATAGCAACATAGTCAAGCTGGCTAGAGCCATATGTTGACTATCCCTTATGGAAACCTTGGACAAACCTCTGTTGGGGATGATTAAGGTATATGACATCCTTTTCCAATCTGGTGCCCTCTAGATATTGTTGGACTACAACTGAACATTGACCATGCTGGTGGGGGATGATGGGTGTTGGAGTCCAATAGCGTTGAGTGGGCATCAAGGCTGGTATCTGATGCCCGATGTGAGAAGGACAAGGAGATGGATCCACCATCTCTTCCTTGATCCCTTGCTTAATCATAATAATAATTTATTATTTATACCCCGCCCATCTGGCTGGGCTTCCCCAGCCACTCTGGGCGGCTTCCAAAAAAGTATTAAAATACTGTAATACATCAAACATTAAAAGCTTCCCTAAACAGGGCTGCCTTCAGATGTCCTCTAAAAGTCTGGTAGTTCTTGTTCTCTTTGACATCTGATGGGAGGGCGTTCCACAGGGAGGGCGCCACTACCGAGAAGGCCCTCTGCCTGGTTCCCTGTAACTTTGCTACTCGCAGTGAGGGAACCGCCAGAAGGCCCTCGGTGCTGGACCTCAGTGTCTGGGCAGAACGATGGGGGTGGAGACGCTCTTTCAGACATACTGCTTACAAAGTTTTTCTTTGAATTCATTTTTTTTTTGTAACTGTCGTCTTAATTGTAACGATGCCTTTGTCTTCATCTTTTTAATACCTTTCTTCATCATCTTTGTGAAAAGGAATGCTTTCTGACATGGGAGGGCTATAAGTCAAAGCAGGCAGGGAAACAGGGAAGTTCGGAGGAGACTTGGAGCTTTCGCACATGGTAGCAGCTGCAGTAAAGCGAAGAAGAACTATTGGGAGGCAATATCTAGTTCTGTGTCTTCATTTTGGCCATGGACAGCTATACAGTTAATCAGTGCTGTTTTTCTAGAAAAAGAGGAGCTGGAACTCACACTGAACACCTCCCTTGTTCTCTTATAATGGCAATGGCACCCACCTGAGAGGTGCCGGAACTGAGTTCCGGATGAAAAAAAGTCCTGCAGTTACTACATCTGATTCTGTTGTGAGAAGAGACTACAGTAATATTTCTCTGGCCCTATTTGTAACATAGACAATTTAAAAGAAAATAGGGACCAGGTTTCCACCCAGTTGGGGGGTCAAGCACTAAGTGGTTATTTCAGTGATTTCTAGAGAATTCAAAATTGGAAGGTGCCAAAATGCATGACTCAAACAAATCAACCAAAATTTGCATTTTTCATGCATTATTATTATTATTATTATTATTATTATTATTATTATTATTATTATTATTATCTGTATACTGCCCTATACTCACAGGCAGTGCTTTTTTTCTAAAAAAAAAAATGTTTAGGGGTACTCTTATTTTTGACTCAAAAAACCCCACCATTTTATAGTTCAAATCAGGGAAAATAAATACAGTAAATGGACAGAAGTACAAAGATTCACAAAATGTTTAGAGGTATGCGTACCCCGAGAAAAAAAGCACTGCTCACGGGTCTCAGGGTGGTTCACAACATAAATTCACAATATAAAAACACAAAATACATAATAATAATAATAAAAAACAATTTAAACCACACATTTTAAAAGGGCATCAGATGTCATTTCTGAATTTGCCCTCCTTTTTTATATATAGTTCCTGTTCAATCATTTCTTATTTTCTATTTTTTTTAAAATAATTTTTATTAACTGGCCAATCACATCAAATTAAATCACATCACATAGATTCCAAATTACAAAGCCAAATTTTTAAATTTTGTTGGGGGAACCCATACTTCAAGATCCAAAGGGGGATTCAGATCATCTTCTTATTACTGCGTTAATGTCCAAATCAGTCCCAATCAGTCCAAACAAAATTCATAATTCTATTCAGTCTTATCTTGGTGTTTCCACATCATATCTTGTTCATATAATTTCTATTTTTCCTTTACAATCTCTTCTGTTAGTCTCCTTAAGCTGATAAGCAAAATAATAATCCTGTGTGGATTTCCCGTTCCTCCACTAAGTCCAGATGGTTTCCATATATCTCCTTCGTAGATAACATCGCTCTTTCCATCATAAATTTGGCATTTTTCGCTCTTGAGTCCCACCGAGACGTGTGTAAATAACTCTATTTCTCTCTTTCTCCTCCCAGACCCAAGAGCTCCAACAATGCCTCCCAAAATGGCGACGGCATTTTTAACTGCGTCATTCCAAAACTCTTAGCTTTCCAGCTTCATCTTGAAACATTGCTTTGGTTCGAAAGTTTATCTCCACACAGCCTTAAATCAATCATTTCTTATTTTCTAGCACTTTTCCCGTTCCTGCTGCTCGTGATAGCCTTGGTTTCCCCAAATCACGCTGAGGACCGCGAGGAATGGATGAAGTGTTTTGAGGATCCCCACTATGAGGAGCTGTTAAATGTTGCCAGAAATGGGCTGGGAAAGGCTTCAAATCCAAAGACCATTGTGATTGTTGGGGCAGGAATAAGCGGGCTCACTGCTGCCAAATTACTGAAAGATGCGGGACATCAGGTAATTGTACTAACAAAGGCTGCAATCCTGTGTACACTTTCCTTGGGGTCAAGTGGATTTACTTCTTAGTAGCCATGCATAGGGACGCGGGTGGCGCTGAGGGTTAAACCACAGAGCCTAGGACTTGCTGATCAGAAGGTCGGCGGTTCGAATCCCCGCGACGGGGTGAGCTCCCGTTGCTCAGTCCCTGCTCCTGCCAACCTAGCAGTTTGAAAGCACGTCAAAGTGCAAGTAGATAAATAGGTACCACTCCAGCGGGAAGGTAAACGGCGTTTCCATGAGCTGCTCTGGTTCGCCAGAAGCGGTTTAGTCATGCTGGCCACATGACCCAGAAGCTGTACGCCGGCTCCCTCAGCCAATAAAGCGAGATGAGCGCCGCAACCCCAGAGTCAGCCACAACTGGACCTAATGGTCAGGGGTCCCTTTACCTTTACCTTTAGCCATGCATAGGTCTGCAGTCTGAGAAACAGGTCTTTAATCTTGACAAAAAGGAGGAAGAAGGGGGGTGGGTCTAAAATGAGTGGTTCTGCAGAACATGGACTCTTTCCTGCCATTTGAGACCCTTAATTGTAGGTGCCAAGGTTTGAACTGCGCATCTTGCTCCATATAATGAAGCTATTGCCCCTCCTATGTGCAGAGTTGTTTTTTGCATCCATGCTTGCAGGGCCCGATCTACTATGAAACTAATGAAGGTTAAGCTTCGGGGCTCTTAATCTCAGAGGGGTCCCAGATGTTACTTTAGTCCACATTGCTTAATTTTTGGGGGTCATCTAGGTAAAAAGGTAAAGAACCCCTGGACGGTTAGGTCCAGTCAAAGATGACTATGGGGTGCAGCGCTCATCTTGCTTTCAGGCCGAGGGAGCCGGCATTTGTCCACAGACAGCTTTCCGGGTCACATGGCCAGCATGACTAAACCACTTCTGGCGCAACGGGACACCGTGATGGAAACCAGAGCACACAGAAACACCGTTTACCTTCCCGCAGCAGCAGTACCTGCTTATCTACTTGCACTGGTGTGCTTTTGAACTGCTAAGTTGGCCTTTCAGAATATTTAGAATTAGCCAAATAGACAGATATAATAAGACAAAAACCAAAAAGTGAAGTGAAAAAGGAATGGGAGTCTCTAAATGAATACCTTAAAAGCCAAGGTTCGAGGACAGAAATCTGGCTGAGTCTGGAATAACCTTGTGAAGTGAAAGGATAAGAAAGAGGGATTTATATCTGGATGCTAGGATAGAGATGATAAGGAAACAGGAAAACACAATGAGAGGTAAAAGAGGTGCTGTGGGATTGGCGGAAGCCAATGTTTGTTTTTCTTTTTAGTTTTTATATTATTAACTTGTAAGATATGGATTTGTGGGGGTTTTTTGAATGTCGGTTTTTGTGTTTTGTGTATTGTTATTTTTCGATATTTTTCGTGTTGTGTGGAAAATACTAATAAAATTTATAATTTAAAAAAAATGAACTGCTAGGTTGGCAGGAGCTGGGACAAAGCAACAGGAGCTCACTCTGTTGTGCGGATTCGAACTGCCAACCTTCTGATCGGAAAGCCCAAGAAGTTCAGTGGTTTAGACCACAGCGCTACCTGCATCCCTTTTGGGTCTACTAGACCCCATTTGAGTTGGACAACTCAAATTCATTATTTTTGTTGTATGTATTTCAACAATCCCAAAGTTTGGGAGTCCGTAGCACAAATCTTATAAAGGTGTGGTGATCTGTCGTGGAACAACCCCACTGAAGAAAGTGGTTGCCCCAACCTTGTTTCTGGTTGTGAAGGGGCCCCCATGACAGTCCAAGCTTCAGGATCCCCAAAATGTAGGTGTGCTTGTTTGTTTCTGGAGCAGCAATCGGTAAGGAAGTGAAGCATAAACAGCGACAATGCATTTGTTCCTAGGTTCAGATTCTGGAAGCCAGTGACCGCATTGGGGGTCGGATAAAGACCTATCGTGAGAAAGACTGGTACATGGATGTGGGACCGATGCGTCTGCCCAAGGCACAGAAGTAAGGCAAAAAGCTTGTTGCCAATCATGCACAAAACTCATTCTGTTTTAGAAACATCTGCGGATGAAGTACTTCATTTTACCTTGTACCCTCCTTCCCATTTCCTGGAATTAGCAGTTGGTGTGATTTTTTTTAGTTTTGAGTAGGCATCTGCCTAGAGAGCAGACTTGGGAAGGGGAAGTGTTATGGCTATCGGGTGGTTGCTCGAGAGCAATCAGGCAAGATGCCTCACTGGTCTGTTCTAAAGCTTTATTATTGGTGCTAAAAACCTTTACAATGCAGAGCGCCTCTATTCCATGTCTTGCTCATTCACTGGCAGAATCTGAGAGTGGGCGGTCCTTAAATCTTCCCCAGCAGTCTCTTGATCCCCAGTCTACGCCTCCCCTCTCTGCGCGAAAGCCTACTGCGCAGGGAAGGCTTGGGTAACGGGGAACCTCCCTCCTCCCCGCTTTGCTCAGGCAAGGTGTCCTGGCACCACCTTGCATCCTCCGAGCCCTGCATCTCCTCCTCACTAGAGGCATGGCTTCCTTCCTCCGCTGAGGAAGTGCTGCTTCCTACGATCTTTGGGGGCTCTCTGTAATCCATCCGCCCTTTCCCCTCTTGCCCCTGAGTCGATAGCAGTTCCCTGACAGGAAGTGACCCTACAAGACCTGCTGCATTCTTGGCCATAACAAAATATGTTCAGCCTTTCGTTCCTATCAGGCATTATCCTCCCTTCTGATCTGTGGGTGTGTAATGAATGCTTCGCAGCCTTGCTAGCATCCCTGAATATGAAAGTATCATGTCCTGTTATATTATTTTACACATATACTTTTTTTAAAAAGGCCTTTCTTACTCCTTTCCCCCGCAGAATTGTTCGTGAATATCTTAAGAAATTCAACCTCACGTTAAACCCGTTTGTTCAGACGGATAAGAATGCCTGGTATTTCATTAGAAATAGAAAGGAAAAAGTGTCTGCGGTGGAGGAAAACGCCAAGCTGTTTGGATATGAAGTGGCTCCCAATGAGAGGGGGAAATCTGCCTCTAAACTCTTCCACGAGTCACTGGATCGGGTAGGTGTTTTGTAAAGAGGCTGTGTGTTCATGAACCAGCTTGCCTGCATCTTAAGGTCTTCTGGTAAGGCCTGGCTCCAAGTACCCTCTTCCGATCACATAGGACTATAAAGGCCCACCCAGTCTAGCATCCTGTTTCTAGCCAACCAGATGCCTAGGCAAATCCAGCAGCACGGCCTGCGTTCAGCAGCCATTTTCCCAAGTAGTGGTCAGCAAACTGGCATCGCTCGCCCGGCTTCCCAATGCCGTGCACTGCTGCTGGTTACAAAGAGGGAGAAGGGCAAGATTGGTGGGGTCCAGGACAGAGCCAATGCACCCCACTGCACCCAAACTATAAGGAGTTAGTTCCACAACACTTTGGCCCTCCCAACATTGGGAAGCCAGGTAACCACTGCCGCGCTGCCCTGCTGACGCTGCCTCTCCCTGCTTGTGATTACCTGCAGCAGGTATTCAGTTCGGCAGTGGAACTGCTTACTCCCTTTAGCAGATACACACTATGCTTCTACAAAGGCCTTTCCATGGTGGTGCTCCAACTTTTTATTGGGGGGAGGGAATGCCCTTCACAGGGAGGCTGGCTGGCCTGGCTGTGACCGTACAAGCTTTTTTTGGGGGGGGGGCAAATTAAGGCCTTTCTATTGGTAAAGGCAGGGACGCGGGTGGCGCTGAGGGACATGGGTGGCGCTGTGGGTTAAACCACAGAGCCTAGGACTTGCCAATCAGAAGGTCGGCAGTTTGAATCCCCACGACGGGCTCCCGTTCCTCAGTCCCTGCTCCTGCCAACCTAGGAGTTCGAAAGCATGTCAAAGTGCAAGTAGATAAATAGGTAGCGCTCCCGCGGGAAGGTAAACGGTGTTTCCGTGCGCTGCTCTGGTTCGCCAGAAGCGGCTTACTCATGCTGGCCACATGACCTGGAAGCTGTACGCCGGCTCCCTCGGCCAATAAAGCGAGATGAGCGCCACAACCCCAGAGTCGGCCACGACTGGACCTAATGGTCAGGGGTCCCTTTACCTTTATTAGCAAAGGCACGTCAGACTATGGATGATTTCTGGAGTTGCTTTCTAGTCTGCTCTTCCCATCTTTTCTTTCTTTTCTCTTCACGCTTTTCGCAAAGCTTCTTTGTCAGTTTCGCGCTGTGTTCCTCTGTTGTGTGGATTCATTTTGCTCACCCGTTGTTGCGCAAGCCTTGCGTCTTTGACGCGGGTGGTGACTTTTAATTGTCAAGGCTTTATGATGAAGGGTTTAAAACAAACAAACAAATAAAGCAACACATGCCCTCCACGTCGCACATAAGACAACTCCCATAATTCCCCATGCAGATATTATTACTTCCAGGCTGGGAACTTGCAGTGCACATGACTGCAGACATAGCCCACTTCCCAAGCCTTGCCCTGAAGTCCAGTTTGTTTCAAAACAACATGGCAGTGGTAGGAAGGAGCTGCTGCTGTTCAGAAAAACACAAGCCCCAAACTCCCTTTGGGCATCTGAAACTCAATGCACAGAAGTGGGCCATTACTGTTAATATATCGTCAGAGCATATCAGTTAACATAAGAATCACTTAATAAATCTTCAAATGTGACCAGAGTGTTTTTTCTTAACCGAATACTGAATGAATGTTTTAAGGCTGGTGAGGAAGGTTTCAAATGGGCAATTCTGATCCAGTAACAATATTTATGTTTACCATGCAGGTAACAAAAAACTGCACGATTTTGAAGGAAAAATACGACTCATATTCCGTCAAGGTAGGCAAAGTGGGCCTTTTCTTGTCTGCAGTATTTTTACTTTGATCTGGATTGTTGCCCTTGTATAAAACTTTTGTATGAGTTACCAGTGCGAATGGTTGATGGCTGAACTTCGCCTGCTTGTTCTCTGTCTTAATGGTTCATTAACGTTAAACAGAACTTGAACTAAACAGCCTTCTGAATCAAAGACTGTCCTCTGTAAAGTGGGCCACCTGGCAGCACGTTCAGGTACATGCGCGCCATACTAAATCAATGGAGCTATCCTCTTAGCACGTTAGTGGACATGGGCAGGCTCTGACAGCCTGTGCATTTGCACTAACAGTGAAAATACAGTGGTACCTCGGGTTAAGTACTTAATTTGTTCCGGAGGTCCGTTCTTAACCTGAAACTGTTCTTAACCTGAAGCACCACTTTAGCTAATGGGACCTCCTGCTGCTGCCACGCCGCCGGAGCACGATTTCTGTTCTCATCCTGAAGCAAAGTTCTTAACCCGAGGTAATATTTCTGGGTTAGCGGAGTCTGTAACCTGAAGCATATGTAACCTGAAGTGTATGTAACCCGAGGTACCACTGTACAGCCGTTCTGTTTGCTAAAATTATCATTAGGCCCATAGAATCTTTGGCTGGTTGGGAAATTGGATGCAGAAGACAAAACAGGAATGGGGAATCTGTGACCATACTGTTGGACTATGTTTGCGGATAAATTAGCTACAGTGGACGCTCAGGTTGCGAACGTGATCCGTGCGGGATGCACGTTCGCAACCCGCAGCGTTCACAACCTGCCTTTGCGTGTCTGCGCACGTGCGGGTTGCGCTTCGGTGCTTCTGCGCATGCGCAAAGCGTGATTTAGTGCTTCTGCACATGCGTGACTGCTGAAACCTGGAAGTAACCCGTTCCGGTACTTCCGGATTTCGGTAGTCCACAACCCAAAAAAACGCAACCTGAAGCGGCTGTAACCCGAGGTATGACTGTCTAGCTCAAATAAGGAAGCATGTGTACTTTTAACTAGCCTTTCTCTAGCTAATCCCCGCCCCCATTTCCTCCAAACAGGAATATTTAATCAAAGAAGGAAATCTGAGCAAGGGAGCAGTAGATATGATTGGTGACCTCTTGAACGAAGAAGGTGGATTCTACACTTCATTTATTGATTCTGCTATGGACTATGTGACCTTCTATGACGATGACAGGTAAAAGGGAGGGGATATTGTATCAGCTTCATTAATACTGTAACTGAGTTGGATGGAGTTTTGGTTTCTCATTATTCCAACCTGAAGGAGCGTCTCCACCCCCATTGTTCAGCCCGGACACTGAGGTCCAGCTCCGAGGGCCTTCTGGTGGTTCCCTCACTGTGAGAAGTGAGGTTACAGGGAATCAGGCAGAGGGCCTTCTCTGTAGTGGCATCCACCCTGTGGAATTCCCTCCCTCAGAGGTTAAGGAGATGAGTACTTATATAGCATCCGAAGGCAGCTCTGTAAAAGGAAAAATTTAAAGGCTTAATGTTCTATTATGTTTTCATATATGCAGAAAGCCGCCCAGAGGGGCTGGGGCAACCCAGTTGGATGGGTGGGGTACAAAGAATAAATTATTATTATATTATAAATTTGGTTGTCCACATCTCCACTTCAGTTTGCAGATTTATTTATTTATTAAGTCCTTGTGAAAATTTAACTGCGCTTTTCTCCTAATATATGCATTTGGAAGAAGACCTGTAGATTATTATTATCATTTATTTATTTATTTATTTATACCCTGCCCATCTGGCTGGGTTTCCCCATCCACTCTGGGCGGCTCCCAACAGAATAGTAATAATAATAATAATAAAGCCAAAAAAATAAAAATCAAACATTAAAAACTTCCCTAAACAGGGCTGCCTTCAGATGTCTTCTAAAAGTCAGATAGTTGTTTATTTCCTTGACATCTGATGGGAGGGTGTTCTACAGGGCAGGTGCCACTACAGTGGTAACTTGGTTTTCGAACATAATCCATTCCGGAAGACCATTCAAGTTCTGAAACTTTTGAAAACCGAAAACTCAATACGAAAGCCTGAATACGGAAAACTCAATACGGAAGCCCTGTGGCATGTTCTCCATCTGAAAAGTGTTCAAAAACAGAAGCATTTACTTCCGGGTTCACAGCCTTCGAAAACTGAAATGTTGATCAACGGAGACGTTCGAAAACCTAGGTACCACTGTACCGCCGGCCCTATTACTAGGCAAAGTGAGGTGGCTGCCTTAGGTGGCAGATGCAAGCTTTTGGAGGACAGAGTTGTGCATGTCACACAGCCTGCACTATGGCTTCTAAGCCAGTTTGCTTCCTTCAGGTGTAGGGGCTGGTCCACTGCCAGTTCAGTCAGCTTCCAAGCACAGAATGGTAGTAGACACGATCTTAGCATTGGAGGGGCAACGTCTTGCCCTTTGCCTCAGGTGGCAAAATGTCTTGGTCCTGTTGGACGTTTGGTAAATATATACAGTGGTACCTTGGGTTACATACGCTTCAGGTTACAGACTCCGCTAACCCTGAAATAGTACCTTGGGTTAAGAACTTTATCTCAGGATGAGAACAGAAATCGTGTGGTGGCGGCAGCAGGAGAACCCGTTAGCTGAGGTGGTGCTTCAGGTTAAGAACAGTTTCAAGTTAAGAACGGACCTCTGGAACGAATTAAGTTCTTAACCCGAGGTACCACTGTACTGCAGGGGTGTGCAGAAAGAAGTAGCCGGAAAGTATAACGAAAACGTAAGGTTATTACTCATGGCGCACAAAGTCATTCTTAGGCTTTACATGGAGCCAAGATGGAGCCAAGAAGTTAACTCTAGGACATGCTAACTCAACTTGGGAAAAAAGCAGGAAGGAAGTAAAACCTGAGATGAAATAAGCTGCTTTCTCAACAAGTAGTTACTAAATGAGAAGGAATCAGGGAGGAAGGGAAGAATAGGTTGCCTTTTGGTCTACCGTGTACCCCTTACTGGGCCAACCATTGCAACTTGAGGTAAAAAGGCTGGAGGTCTCACAAAGGAGGGCCAGAGAAACACATAAAGATAAGAAGCGGCACAGCGAGAGGAAAATCAGCAGTGAAATGTGATGGCTGTGCTGCTCTGGATACCATCATTATATGCCTTAGTAACTGTAGGAACCAGAGAATAATAATATGCCATTTTGCTCTTGGGAAATATAAATGTTGCAGGGAGCATATTTTGCTTAGGTTGCTCACCCTGTTCAATGACTTTTACTTTCCTTTCTTTTTCTGCTCCTGTTTCCTCCTTCTACCTCCCCAAGTTTTGAGGAAATCACAGGAGGTTTTGACCAGCTCCCCAACGGCTTCTCCCGGGAAATGCCCGGGACAATCCGTCTAAGCTGCAGCGTCGAGAAAATACTTAGCACTGGCAAGAAAGTGAGGGTGTTTTACCGCAAGCGGGGCAAAGGAACCTTGTCGAGTCTGACCGCCGACTACGTCATCGTCACGGCGACGGCGAAAGCTGCTCGGCTCATCAAATACCAGCCTCTTCTTTCCCACCCCAAGGCTCGCGCCCTGCGTTCTTTTCATTACGCAAGCTCTACCAAAATCGCCTTGGCCTGCACAGACAGGTTTTGGGAGAAAGACGGGATCCGAGGTGGGAAGTCGATCACGGACCGCCCATCCCGAATGATCTATTACCCGAACCATGTCTTCCCTAGTGGCCTCGGGGTACTCCTGGCCTCTTACACGTTTAATGATGACGCCGACTTCTTCGTCCCCCTCAGTGAGGAAAAGTGCATTGACGTGGTGATGGATGACCTGTCGGAAATCCACAACGTCTCCAAGTCTTACCTCAAATCCGTCTGCAACAAGCACGTTGTACAGAAGTGGGCCCTAGACAAGTTTTCCATGGGGGCCTTTGCTCAACCCACTCCATACCAGTTCACCCAGCTTTTCGAGGCTTTGAAACAGAATGAAGGGAGAGTGTACTTCGCCGGAGAGTACACAGCCCACCCGCATGCTTGGATCGACTCAGCCATGAAGACTGCTATAAGGGCAGCAAGTGAGATTCATCTCAGTGCCTGATCTGTGTTGTAGGAGCTGCAAAACAGACATTGGTGATGTTTATCCTTCGTGAAAAGGAAAGACCAGTTACTTGATCCTAGCTGATGATTATTTGCGTACTGCCAGTTTTCTTTGACAGGCACTGTAACCTTTCAACTGTTTGAATTCATCTGCAAAGGCGTGTTCCGCCATTGTCTCCCGAGGCAGACGGATGCTGACCAGCTAATGTTTTCTATTATTCCTTTTTGGAGGGTGTTTTGATTTTGTCTTCCCAATATGTTGTATGGCATACTGATGTGTTATCTGATTCCCTCCCCCTTTCTATGGCATAATGTATATACGGTGGTACCTCAGGTTAAGTACTTAATTCGTTCCGGAGGTCCGTACTTAACCTGAAACTGTTCTTAACTTGAAGCACCACTTTAGCTAATGGGGCCTCCTGCTGCCGCCGTGCCACCGGAACCCGATTTCTGTTCTCATCCTGAAGCAAAGTTCTTAACCTGAAGCACTATTTCTGGGTTAGCGGAGTCTGTAACCTGAAGCGTATGTAACCCGAGGTACCACTGTATGCATATTTTCTTTTCAATGGAAGTCATTTGGAGACCCTTTGGATGACAAACAACTAATCAGATAAACAAACAAACAAACAAAGGGATTTTCTCTCAACCTGCTGTGTGTTTGTGGCAGTGGATGATGTGATGGAGCAAAAATAATTTCCTTACTTGATTCCTGCATTGCAGGGGGTTGGACTAGATGACCCTCAGGGTCCCTTCCAACTCTATGATTATTCATCCACTCCCCCTCCTCATACATCTCTTTACGTTTAGCGAATGCGCGCCATTTGGCTGCCATGTCCCATGCATCTTTTAATGCCTTCTGTTTCTTTGGCGAATTCCTATCCCCGTATTCTGCTGCCTTCAAGATCAAAGGTGCAATACAAATTGTATAGCTATACGGTTCTATATACTGAGCTACCTTATCGTACTGCCATTTTGTCCACCTTCCCTCCTTTTCTAATTCCTTTCTAAATTCTTCAAAATAAAAATCATTTTCCTTCTCACTGTTCACCTCCTCCTCCTCATCCTCTTTAGGGGCCAGATGAGAGGTAGTGGGGGCCTCATTTGAAAGATGAGAGGTATTGGGAGCCTTATTTGATTTTTATTATTATTAAATATTTATTAAAATTTTCCATCTTAATAAAAAAATCAAAAAAGAAAAAACAACAAAAAAATTTAAAAAATTAAAAACACATTAAGTTTACAATCCGTATTTTCAATAACATATTTCCCTGACTTCCCCACACCTCCCCTTCTTATATTCCAATTCAAATTGTTAGTTCAACAAGTTCTTATCCCCAATTTTTAACCTTTTTACATTTAGTTCATTTTAAAAAAAGAAAAAACCAATTTTAACTTATAAACATCAATATTTGTACATCAGTGCTCATTCTTAAAACCTTTTTCTAAAGTCGACCCAAATTCCCTTCCACGAATTCCCCAGTTTTCATACTAATAACAAAACAAAATAAAAAACAGATTATAATTGTACACCCTTTGTATTCCCAAACCCCACACCCCCTTTCCCAGTTTCGATCCCCAACAGATGTCCATCAGTCTTAATCTACTATCAGCCTGGAGACCTCACGTCCGAGGCTCTTAATTCTCTCTCAATTCCTCTCTGCCGGTTTTTTTGATAGTCTTTAGTATTAAACACCAGATCTCGGAGAAGCTCTGTCCCCATAAGGTCCATGTTTCTTCCAGCCAGACCTCCATACTTAAAATTGGAGCCCGAATCTTGTTTCTTACTCCTTTTAAGTCCAATTGTCCCGAAAGCTCCAACTTCCACCTTAATCAAATTTGTAATCCATAGGTCTTCAGATCTCCACATAAGGAGATCTCTCCATTCTTCAATCTCCAATTCAAACCAGATTTTCATCATCCAGTACTTATTTTCCTTTGTAACCATCATGTCAGGCCCCTGGCTCTCCTTTGTCATCTGCAAAATTACAGCTCCTCCTTCCTTTTCCTCAGAAACAACATATGTCTCCTTCTCCACATTCTCAAAACTCTCCAGTTTCTCTTTTTGTCCAGCTGCATGGGCTTCCTGAGTCAAATCCTTATCAAATTCAATGATATTATTTACTGTTAAGTTCAGTGTTGCAACATTTGTAGCCAAAACATCCATTTGGCCTTGTAGCTTTCCCAAGAGAACAAAAACTCTGTCCAACCCAGCTTGAATTTTCCCTCCTCCAGCCATTCTTGTAATGTCCCAAATCCCCCTCTAGAAGGATTTTGGTAACTTAGTATTCTTTCCAGTTCAAATCCAAAAATCAAGTTAGTTTGTATCAGTTCTTCCTTGTTTTCAACAAAATATAACCAAATTGCAACAAATATATCCAGCAGAGACAGCAGAAACAAAGTTCTGTTTTTCCTTCTTGACAGCTAATTTTGACAGCTGTCAAACTCTTCTATATCTCCTCAACAGGCTCTCTCACAGATCACTTCCGGGTCCGGGGGGGTGGCACTTCAGCTCTCAAAATTAGCTCTTATCCTCCAATAAAATTATTTATGCTTATACTGCCAAATCGTGAAATTAATGTCTTTTACCCAATGAAGAAAAAGAAATTCTCTCGACCTTAGATTAATTAGTCCTTGCTTTAAATTATTTATAAGATGGGGAGGCGGACTTCCTGTTTGCACCTTCCCCGATCGTGCCAAATTCAACAAAAAAAGAAAAAATTCCTTTACAAGTCCAATTTCCGTACTACTCACGGGTTGTTACTTTTAGAATCCAATTGTTCGCAAGAAGAAGTCAGCGCTCTCCGACCATGGCATGCGGCTTCACTCCGCAGGAGGAGCAGTCGACTCTCAGCACCGCGCCGCTCACCCTGTCCCCCGTTCCGAAGCCTTTAAAAAGGCTCCTTCGCAGGTCGGGGGGGCGCAAATGGTGCCCGCCGAGTCACCAGGTTCACAGGCTTCAGTGCCTGTGATTTCTGAGGGTCCCCGCGTCGCCGCAGCGGCAAGACCCAGCTCCTGCGAAGCCGATTCCCTCCGGAGCTCGGAGGGAATCCGCCATTAGCCGATCGCGCTAACCCGGAAGTCTTGGGAGCCTTATTTGAATCCTTAACCTGGTCGCGGGGCGGGATACCAGACCCCGATGCCCCATCCGCTCCCAGATCTGGCAACTCTAGTGCGGTTGGTAGGTAGGGTGGAGGGGGCCAAATTACTCCTCCCTCCTCTTCTTCTGGGGCGGGCAAAACTGGTGGCAGCGTGGGTTTTATAGCTGGTTTTCCTGCTTGCTGCTGGATTGAGCACAGCTTGGTTTGGGGGGGCATATTTCTACACTTCCTCAGCCATAGGGGATTTCGGTCCACATTAGTTTTCCAGGTGGAAATATAAGGAATTTGATCTGCATGGACTTTTAGGATGTTGCGCCATAGGGGGTCAACTAGACTTTCATCAAAAGCCCCTTCACTGGGCCACCCTGTCCCTTGGGCCGGCCAATCAACCTCACATAGGGCTCCAAGTTTTTCTTTCTTCAATTTAAACCCCCAATCATATCCCTTCGTGGCGTCTTTCCAGTTGTCTAGAAAGCACTGCAAGGGGGTCAATTTACTGCTTGCTCCCCCCATGATTTTGGGACACTCGGACCACCTAATGTAATTATCCACTCAGTCACCTTTCTCCGCGTCCTGTCAGTGGCCTAGACGGACTCGCGTCGCTAGGAACCGCACCTTACAAGGACCACACTTCACTTCATCAGTGGCTCTGAGCCCCAACATCTCATGCACTCAAAGCATTCACTGGAGTGTCCCCATACACAAATAAATACACATACATACGAATCCCCGTACACATACAAACCCCATGCACCTCCCCAATCCCCTTTACCCACAAACTTCCCAAGACCGGTGGCACTTACTGCTCTTCTACCGGCAAACCAGCGGCACACTACTGCTCTCTACTGGCTAAACCCAGCGGCACTTTACTGCTCCTACTGGGCGGGGCTGATCAAACCCCTGACTCCCACAAAACAAGCTGTGGAGCCTACCTTTCCCCTGGGTACCCTTCTCCCGTGCAGCTGCTGTCTGTCTTTCTTCCGTCTCTGCTGCGTCTCCACTCAGGTACGGGGTGGGGGGCTCCCCCTAGACATGGCAGGGTGCGCGCTTGGAGCCACCAACGCCGACCGAGCTGTTCGCTGAGCAGTGACATCTCGGTCCTTCGTCCTTGTCCTCGGAGAACGCGGATTCCTGGCCAACGCACCAAGAAATGTAGCCTTACTGGAGTTCACCGATTGGGTCTGCGTTGCTCCGTGGCGGGAGGAAGGAAGTCAAAATGACACCGAGTTGGTTCAAAGAAAGAGTTTATTCTGCTCTCCGGATAGCAGAAGGCACTTGCGTGGTGGGTCCACAGCAAAGTCCAAAGAAATGACAAGTTTCATGCAGTATATATACCCTCCAGGCATCCTCTCCCCCTTCCCCAGCCACGTCAACTTGTATACGGAGGTTGACATCACATATGTTCCTGCTCTGGTACTCTCAACCATAAAAGGATCTTCCTTCCTGTACTTCTGACCATAAAAGGATCTTCCTCTTCCTGCTCTTATCTGGGGGGGGGGGGCGTCATAATCTCCGGGAACACGCTTTTGGCGTTTTCCCCGGACATTGGTCTTGTGCGTATTTTGTGGTCGGCACATAAGATAAAGTTTTGATGTGTTTTCGGTATTCCCTGGGGAGCCAAGGCCATGCCTTGCCTGTCCTGATAAAGGACAGAACTGTTTATGCAGTTGTGTCCTTATGGTTTTGCTCAACAGTTCAAGTCTTATGCATTTAAAAGTGCTCTCTTTTTAAAGAACAAAAGGGGGGGGGGTTGAGTCAGTTTTTAAACTTACTACACAGAAACCCATTCCTTCACTCAGAAGTCATTGACGCATTCACACATCATTTCAAGCCATAGTTACGTCTAACTATGATTCGTGCAAAGCTGCCCAAATCATGGATGCTTTGCTCCTCTCATGCTCCTGCTATAGTATGCTCCCTGGAGTCAAGCCATCATGCCTTGCCTTAACAATAAATCCAAACCCAGGCTGGTGATCACCTCACACTCTCAACAAACCACAAGAGGTCAACCAAGAACAACCCCTGGGTACAGCTCCTGGCTTGTTCGGAGAGAAGGAGAAAAAACGAAGAGCCTATGTTTGGTTAGTGGATGAAATCAATTAAGTTCACATTTGAAGATGAGCCCTCATAATCCACACGTTCCAAAATAATATGGGGGCCGAAACATAGCTTTCCTTTGAAATTTGGAATTTTGCAATGCAGTTCTCCAGCTATGTATGTGTACAAATATTCTGAGGTACAGTGGAACCTCAGTTTTTGACCGTAATCCATTCCTGAAGACCGTTCGACTTCCAAAACATTTGAAAACTGAAAACTGAAAGCGGAAGCCTTAATACAATAGGGAAACTCAAAATGGAAGCTGCGTGGTACGTTCGGCTCTGAAAATTGTTCGAAAACCGAAGCAGTTACTTCCAGGTTTTCAGCATTCGAAAGCTGAAACGTTCGACTTCTGAGATGCTCAAAAACCGAGGTTCCACTGTATTAACAAAAATAACATGGTAACATGCATTCTGTTAGGGGAAACTGCTTGGCAAAAATGTATAGACGAAGCAAAATGGCCTGCAAACATGTGCAGAGAGTCACACTAAAATTACTGTTGAATTTTCACGATGACTTTAAACAAAATGATTGCAAAATAGAGAGAAGCCCAAAGCAGGAAATTTCCCCATCTGTAGCCTCGATGATCTGTTGCATAACTGGCTGAGATACTGGCACATACGCACACTGCATACTTTAGCTATGGTTTAAACAATGTGACATGTGACCCAGGACTCATGTTCTGGTTGTGGTCCACCCTTCGCTTGAGTCCCAGCGCAGTTCACACCTATTGTATAACATGCAACATGTCGCCTCCAGGGAACGCCTGTGGGAACGGAAATGCATTTGACCAAATGTCAGTCAGAAGTTTGGAGGGAACAAACCAGTTTTCTTGGAATTCTGAGCCTTTGGCTCTCGGGGCCAGTTGCTCTCTATAAAACAAGAGAGCTCTGTAGACAAATAAAACTAGATGAACCCATAATCTGAGGAAAAGATGAGTGAACAAACTGGATTTGGTGTAATATACATTACTTTCAATTATATATGGGTTAAGAAGTGCGCTTTTCAGAAGAAAGCTAAGGATCAGGGAAGGGAGATTTGGTTTTAAAAACCCCAGAATTAACATAAATAAATGGATATTTGCAGGGCCTTGGAAGCGGCTGAAGGAAGAATCACTCTGCTGAGAGACATGGTTTTTGCAAATGAAAAAGGAGACTTGTAAAATCTCTGAGTTTAAAAAAGGAGACAAATTTGGTTTTAAAGACTTTCTTATTTTATTTTATTGTTCTACTCTTTTCTTTTGTAGCCTGGGAAGCTTTGCAAATAAGTTGTAGTGAAAGAGGGAAAACAGGAAAACAAATATCAAAAAATATTAGATTAAAGTACACCATGAGAAAGTAGAGTGAGGGGTTAAGGACAGAATTACAGTGATATAATGACACAGTGTGGCTGAAAAAATAATTGCAGGAGTTTTCTATTTAATGATCAAGAAATATTAGAAAGGGGGGGTATATTAAAAGATTATTTTGAAATTAATTTGAATCAGGAGACAAATTTGAAAGTGGTATGGGATGCGAGCAAAGCAGCGATGCGGGCATTTTTTACTCAGCAAAGTGCATACCCAAAAAAGAAAAGAGTTGAAAAAGCAATAAATTTTATAAGAAAGAAAGAGGAAAGAAAAAGAATTGACCAATTCCCCTCAAAAAGAGATAGTTAAACAGGATATTAAAATACTGTATTTTTTGCTCTATAAGACTCACTTTTCCCCTCCTAAAAGTAAGGGGAAATGTGTGTGTGTCTTATGGAGCGGATGTAGGCTGTGCAGCTATCCCAGAAGCCAGAAGAGCAAGAGGGATTGCTGCTTTCACTGCGCAGCGATCCCTCTTGCTGTTCTGGTTTCTGAGATTCAGAATATTTTTTTTCTTGTTTTCCTCCTCTAAAAACTAGGTGCGTCTTGTGGTCTGGTGCGTCTTATAGAGTGAAAAATACGGTATTGCAAACACAGTTTTCAATGATAATAAATCAAGAAATAGAGTGGAAAATTAAATATTTAAAACAGAAACAATTTGCACAGGCTAATAAACCAAGGAAATTATTAGCATGACAAATAAAAAAAAGGCAGGAGAAAGCTTGTATAAACAAAATTAATATAGGAGGTAAAGTTGTGGAAAGTTCTAAAGAAATAAGAGCTCAATTTGTGAATTTTTATACAGAATTATATTGAGGGATATGGGATAATTTGGATGAAATGCAAAAATATCTAGAGGACAGTGGAATATCTAAAATACCAATAGATAAAATGCCAATTTTGAATGCACAGGTGACAACGACGGAATTACAACAAGCAATTTCACAGGCAAAACTTTTGAAAGCACCAGGACCTGATGGTCTTTCAGCAATATATTATAAGAACTTGCAGGATTATCTAATAGAACCATTAAAGGACATTATGAATATGATTTTATTTTTTTTTTTTTTTTTTTTAAATAATATTTATTAAAATTTTTCAAAAATACAAAAAATATCACTTTACGGGACTCCCCCCTTCCCCCACCCCTACCATATTCCCCTTTCATATTGTTGGCCAAACAAGTTCCCCATTCAAATTGAAACTTAATTTGTTTTACAGTAAAAAAAAGAAAAAAAAAAAAAAAAAACCCAGTGTTCTTTCCCCAAGACCCACCCCATGTCATTCCACAATTTCCATTTTTTAATAAAAGAAGCACCCCAGATAATAGAAACAGAAAAGGTAGAGAATAAAAAAAATATAATGAATAATGGACCAATTCAGCAAAAAATAACCAAGTTGGCAAGCCTTTGGAGTTTTAGTTCTCCCCCCCCTGTCCCCGGTTTAATTTCCCCCTGACCATCAACCCCTGGTGTCTGCCTGGAATTCTTAAGACCATAAATCACAACTTTTCCCCAACTCCTTGCTGGCTTTTTCTTTTTTAAAATTAAAAATAAATTTTTTTGAAAATCAAAATTATTATTATTATCATTATTTTTCAAAACTTTAACTTCAGTCTTTAATAAAACTGTAATAGAACTCCCTCCATTGTTCTTTCCAGGTTGTAGTCTGATTTCCCTTTGTTCCGCTGCTAAAACGTTGTAGTTCGAAAGTTTGGTAAGTCTGCAGGGATGGTTGTTATTCAGGGGCAAAACCTTACGTTCAGTCCCTTCCTTTCTTCAATAGAAAAATCTATTGTCTCCTTTAAAAAAACAAAAAAGAAAACACCCTGAAGACGAGATGTTATTTCCGTTTTGCAGCTTTCCCAGAAGATAACCAGTCCTGTAAAGTTCCATTGGTGTTTTTCCACTTTCCCAATCCTTGTAATGTCCCGAAACTCCTCAAGGGGGATTGTTGTATCTTTGTTTCCTCTAATCCAAAAGTCAATTTGTTATCCATATTCGCCATTTTGTATCCAAATTTTAACAAGTTGTAGCAAATTGTATCAAATTTAACCAGCCAAGTTCTCATAATAAAATCCACTCCGCTTTTCGACTTTGACAGCTATTTTGACAGCTGTCAAGATCTCCGACTCCTTTCACCAGGCTCTCTCTTCAGTCACCCCGGTTCCCAGGGGGGGGGGTTGCGTTTCCCTTCTCCAGTTCCTCCTCCAGCACAGTTCTTGTAGTTCCCCATCGTGAAATTTTGGATTTTTATCAGCAATGCAAGCCTTTTTGGGTCTTGGTTTCCCCGTCCTTGTTTTGGAAAGTTTACAATAGGGAGGGGACTGACTTCCTTTTTGGATCCCCCCCGCTCGTATCCAATTCGAAAAAAAAAATTTTTTTTTCCTCCTTTTGAACCCGATTTCCAAATTTACTCACGGGTTGTTGTTGAAAAGTCCGAATTTTCAATGGAAGAAGTCAGCGCTCTCCGCCGAATGGCATGCGGCTTCGCTCAGCAGGGGAAGCAGAGAACTCAAGGCACCACGCTTCTCCCCGGCACCCGATCCGTAGCCTTTAAAAAGGCTCCTTCACGAGTCGGGAGGGCGCTAACGGTGCAAGCCGAGTCTCCATGTCCACGGCCTCCGTGGCCGTGGTTTCTAAGGGTCCCCGCATCGCCGGTGCGGTAGAACCCAGCCCCTGCCGAGCAGACTCCCTCCGGAGCTCGGAGGGAGTCCGCCATTCGGCGATGGCGCCAACCCGGAAGTCCATTATGAATATGATTTTAAATACGGGTGAGCTGCCAGAATCCTGGAAGAATGCTTATATGAGTTTGATTTCTTAACAAGACAGTGATCCTGAGCAGCTAAAAAATTATCGACCTATATCTTTGTTAAACAATGATTATAAACTTTTTGCAAACATGTTAGCAAATAGGTTGAAACTGGTATTAAAAGAGGTAATCCACCATGACCAGGCTGGATTTTTGCCAAGAAGACAAATGAAAGATAATATTAGAAATGTATTTGCTATATTAGAACACTTACAAGTGAGAAATGAAAAACAAGCAGCTTTAATGTTTTTAGACACTGAGAAAGCATTTGATAACGTCTCCTGGGATTTTTTATTTAAAGTTTTAGAATGTATGAGTTGTGGAGACATTTTTATAAAAGGAGTCAAGGCAATATATACTAAGTTGATAGTAAATAATGTCCTGACTGAGAATTGTATAATAACTAAAGGAACAAGACAAGGCTGCCCTTAGTTGTTTATAATAGTTTTAGAAGTATTGGCACAAAGAATAAGATGTAATCAAGATATTAAAGGCATAAGAGTGGGACAGAGACAATAGAAATTAAAAGCATTTGCAGACAACATGGTGATGTCCATAGAAGAACCAATAGAGTCAATCCCCAAAGTATTACAATAGATAAAAAATAAGGTAGCAGGTCTTAAGATTAATAAAGATAAAACCAAACTCTTGGTTAAAAGTATGAAGGAGGAGAGTAAGAATAAATTACAAGATGTAACTGGTTTGAAGATTGAAAGAAAGGTTAAATATTTAGGTGTATGGGTAACAGCAAATAATATATATGCAGAGTTAACCAGGGCCATCGACTATCTGGCTCCAAAGGGCTGGCTCCGATTGCATGGAGCTCTCATGAAGACACAGTCAGCCTAAGAGAAAAAAATATCCACTGCAGGGTCCTAAAAGTGTCACATACACACAAACACACACGCTCCTCCTCTTCCACGGCCCTTCCGTTAAATCTCCCTCAGTCATTTACCACATATGTGATCTCCACCAGAACCTCCCTCTCTCCCACCTACATCCCCTTCTCTCTTCCCAATCCATCCTCATCCATAGCACGTCCCCATTTTACACCAACCACTTCCAAGCACTTCTCTGAGATATCCCTGTTGCACGGCTTTGAATCTTACACAATACTCCTGTTATCTTTGACGTCTGTTACAATTGCAAGGACATTGACCTTCTCCAATACAAAGTGGTCAAAAGGCCAGACTATGCTTGTTAGATACATAGCATGGAGTTATACAGTATTGCTCTTAAAGGGGGTGGTGGGTGGGAATCTTTATCAGGAGGGCAGCATAGGGTGTCTGAAGGATTGCCTCTGTCCACATGCAACTTTGGACTCTCCTCACCCACCCCCTGGCCCATACAGATTACACCCAGAGATTGCCTCTGGGGTGGCCGTGGCCAGCCTCAGAATTTACTCAACGGTATATTCAGAGTACATTTTTCAATCTGTTTCCTCAGTGCAGCCAGCACATCTCGGTTCCTCAGGCTGTATATCAGGGGATTCAGCATCGGGGTCATAATGTCACAAAACACAGAGATAACCTTATCCTGTTGTGCTGTTCTGTAGGACCTGGGTCTCATATACTTAAAACTGGCTGCTCCATAGAAGATGCCAACCACACAGAGATGGGACAGGCAGGTGCCAAAAGCCTTGTGCATCCCTTCCAGCGATTGCATTTGTAGGACGGTCATGAGAATGGCAATGTAAGAAGCCAGGATGATGGAAAGGGGACCGAGAAAAAATATTATGACGGAAAGGTATTTCCCAAGTTCATAAATGGATGTATCAGAACAGGACAATTTCAGCAGAGCTCGGACTGCGCAGAGGAACTGATCGATCCTATTTGACTCACAGAAGGTCTGTTGGAACACAACAATGGCATATATCAAGGCATGAAGAGAAGCACTGACCCAGACGCCAGCTGACATGGCCAAGCAGATCCTCTTGCTCATGAGGATGGGATACTGCAGAGGCTTGCAGATTGCCACATACCTGTCATATGACATGACAGTCAGCAGGAGGCATTCTGCTCCTGCCATGGTCAGCGTGAAAAATATCTGAGTCACACACCCAGCCAACTCAATCGTGTTGTCCTTCCCTAAGTAATCCACGGTCATTTTGGGGACAACAGTAGAAATTAGACAGATGTCCATGACGGACAACTGGCTGAGGAAGAAGTACATGGGGCTCTGAAGATCAGGACCAGTTTGGATCACAAATAGGAAGAGGCAGTTTCCAGACAAGGCAATGAGGTAGGCAAGTTGGATGGCAGCAAAGAAAACAGTGTGCATCATGGTGTGGTTGAGAAGACCGAGAAGAATGAACTCAGTCCAGGACGTCCCATTCATCCTTCGTGTCAGAGGGGCACCTGAAAAGATGAAGGCATGAGAACTGGAGCAGAGCAAAGGTGTGATGAGAAGTGATGAAAGAAGCAGAATTTCAAAAAATCAGCAAAATGTCAGGGTCTTTGCAAAAAGCTCAACAACTTTTTGTGTCTGGGTTTTTCCTTCTTTGCATATGTCAACCCTAGAACTTGAATGCAAAAGTTTAGTGGCTTTCAGAAATCCACAGGGGTGCAGCTGGGTCATCTCAGACCTGGGACTTTATTGTCCCACAGTCTTTGGGTGCTTCAGTTGTGACGCACACAGTTCTATTTGTGAAGCACACAGTTATTAGGAATCTAAAAATCGATTTATAAATATTCCTCTTCTCTCCTCCTCTCGAATCCCCTGCTTTCTATCTCTTTCTACATTCCTGATAGGCAAGCTGGAGCAAGAGGAACAAACAACAGTCTGCCAAGTCTGATTAGAATAACAGAACCTTTGAGCATTTTAAACAAACGTAAACTAGAGCACCATCATGCCTGAGGAATAAAATGCTCTTTGCTTTTGCTGCCCTGACACTAAACACATTCTCTTCTGAATAGAGGGTTGGGGAGACATTAATTTTGCATTAAAAGACTAATCTGTCAAATCCACACTTTCCAAAACAAGGTGAGAACTAAAACGGAGCCCTCCTTTGCAAGTCACACCTACCTGAATTTTCCAGCCAACCAGTGTTAACAAACATGTATAGAAAAGTGCACATAAACAAAACAGATAACTGAAAATGGGAAAGGAAAATGAGCAGCTGGCCAACACCCAGTCCCCATAGACTATAAGATCTTTCAAAAAAGAGAGAGCAGAAAGGACTTGGTGGGGGCCGTCGTCAGATCTGTTCATAGCCTCAGCACACCCAACAATTCTGGGGGCTGATAGTGGTCATTTGCTGGGGAGAACTGGGCTGAGTCATGGCATTTTGAACTTCAACCCCCAACCCCAGCCCTGGTTGCCCCACTGGAAATCCAAACGCCCTTTAAAACTGCCCTACCCCCATCTTCTTATTACCTGCAATCTACACCCCACAAAAGGTTGCTATGCTTTCCTCTGATGTTTGACTTTCCATCTGCATTCCTCAGTGAAATGCTTCTTATGGCCCTAGGAATCCTTACCAGTGGGATATGGTGCTGGAACAACCTATTTTATTTTGCAACTATGACTATCCTTTGCATCATTCAGGCAACTTAAAACAGTCTCCCTGGGAGAGAAAAGCCTCCTGAATCCCACAGCTTTAATTAAAGTTGGGCTGGAGAAGCTGCAGCAATTTCCTATGGGATGTGGAGGGACCCAGAGACACTGAGTGAAACAGAGGCATAATAACTTTATCGATTGGACCAGATAATAGCCGCTTTCAGTATACCAGTCTTTTCCAAACAGTCACACTCGCAACTGAATTCTGCATATCAGGTGCGAAGACACAGAAATGCAACCAACTGGAGCTTAAAAGAGGCTGTGCAGTTATTGATTTGAAAAGGAACCATATATTGCTTTGCACCAATGGAGCAATTAAAGACCACCTCTTATGTCAGAGATGGGGAAACCTGTAGCCGTCTGAAACCTGTAGTGGAAAGCCATGTCAAGGAGCGGTGCTCCTGCTATAGTATGCTCCCTGGAGTCAAGCCATCATGCATTGCCTTAACAATAAATCCAAACCCAGGCTGGTGATCACCTCTCACTCTCAACAAACCACAAGAGGTCAACCAAGAACAACCCCTGGGTACAGCTCCTGGTTTGTTTTGAGAGAAGCAGAAAAAACTAAGAGCCTATGTTTGGATAGTGGATGAAATCAATTAAGTTCACATTTGAAAATGAGCTCTCATAATCCACACTTTCCAAAAGAATAAGGGGGCTGAAATTTCCTTTGAAATTTGGACTTCTCCAAATTTTGCAATGCAGTTCTCCAGCTATGTATGTGTACAAATATTCTGAGGTACAGTGGCACCTCGGTTTTCGAACGTAATCCATTCCTGAAAACCGTTTGACTTCCAAAACGTTTGAAAACCAAAAACTGAAAGCGGAAGCCTCAATACAATAGGGAAACTCAAAACGGAAGCCACGTGGTACGTTCGGCTTCTGAAAATTGTTCGAAAACCGAAGCAGTTACTTCCGGGTTTTCAGTATTCGAAAGCCGAAACGTTCGACTTCTGAGATGCTCAAAAACCGAGGTTCCACTGTATTAACAAAAATAACATGGTAACATGCATTCTGTTAGGGGAAACTGCTTGGCAAAAATGTATAGACGAAGCAAAATGGCCTGCAAACATGTGCAGAGAGTCACACTAAAATTACTGTTGAATTTTCACGAGGACTTTAAACAAAACGATTGCAAAAAAGAGAGAAGCCCAAAGCAGGAAATTTCCCCATATGTAGCCTCGATGATCTGTTGCTTAACTGGCTGAGATACTGACGCGCACTGCATACTTTAGCTATGGTTTAAACAATGTGACATGTGACCCAGGACTCATGTTCTGGTTGTGGTCCACCCTTCGCTTGAGTCCCAGCGCAGTTCACACCTATTGTATAACATGCATCATGTCGCCTCCAGGGAACGCTTGTGGGAACGGAAATGCATTTGACCAAATGTCAGTCAGAAGTTTGGAGGGAACAAACCAGTTTTCTTGGAATTCTGAGCCTTTGGCTCTCGGGGCCAGTTGCTCTCTATAAAACGAGAGAGCTTTGTAGACAAATAAAACTAGATGAACCCATAATCTGAGGGGAAAACGAGTGAACAAACTGGAGTTGTAATTTACATTGCTTTCATTTATATATGGGTTAAGAGGTGGGCTTTTTGGAAGAAAGCTGAAGAACAGGGAAGAGAGATTTGGTTTTTAAAAAAAAACCCATTTATTTCTTTTTTTGCATGGAGCTCGGAAGAAGACACAGTCAGCCTAAGTGAAAAATCTCCACTGCAGGGTCCTAAAAGTGCCACGTACACCCACACCCACACACCCACATACCCACACCTTCTCTTCCACGGCCCTTCTGTTAAATCTCCCTCAGCAATTTACCACAAATCTGATCTCCACCAGAACCTCCCTCTCTCTCACCCATATCCCCTTCTCTCTTCCCAATCCATGCTCATCCCTAGCACTGTTAGGATATTCCGTTCCAGCACAGCTTGCTGGGAACTTCTGTTTGTGAATAGCTTTTGCTTATGCTGCTTGCTTGGACACGAAGGAGAGAGACATGTTTTCCTCCTGATGTATGCTGAATAAACTACTTGTAAATAGGCTCATCACAGCCTCTCCCTGCCACTTCTGTTGCGCAGCGTTATTTACTCTGCTGAGTATGTGTGCCCAGCTTCTGAAGGTTTCTGAAGCTAGGGTCGCAGTTTCATGCTGATCCAAGGACTTGAGATCGCCCGGCACACCGGCCGGTGGGCTGGGGCCTGCCGGGGGCCTGCCAATTGCTCCCAATTCCTTGGCTGCATCCCAACAAGCACTGCACATGTGCCCCATTTTACCCCAACCACTTCCAAGCACTTCTCTGAGATATCCCTGCTCCCTGCATCAAAGTTGCATGGCTTTGAATCTTACACAAACATTTTACACAAGATTACCAGCCTCTTTGACTTATGTTATCTTTGACGTATGTTACAATTGCAAGGACATTGAGCTTCTCCAATACAAAGTGGTCAAAAGCCCAGACTATGCTTGTTAGATACATAGCATGGCGTTATATACCGTAGTTTTGTTCTTAATTAAAGGGGGAGTTTGTGGGAATTCTTGTCAGGAGGGCAGCATAGGGTGTCTGAAGGATTGCCTCTGTCCACATGCAACTTTGGTCTCTCCTCACCCACCCCCCTGCCCCATACAGATTACACCCAGAGATTGCCTCTGGGGTGGCCAGCCTCAGAATTTATTCAACGGTATATTCAGAGTACATTTTTCAATCCGTTTCCTCAGTGCAGCCAGCACATCTCGGTTCCTCAGGCTGTATATCAGGGGATTCAGCATCGGGGTCATAATGTCACAAAACACAGAGATAACCTTATCCTGCTGTGCTGTTCTGTAGGACCTGGGTCTCATATACTTAAAACTGGCTGCTCCATAGAAGATGCCAACCACACAGAGATGGGACAGGCAGGTGCCAAAAGCCTTGCGCATCCCTTCCAATGATTGCATTTGTAGGACGGTCATGAGAATGGCAATGTAAGAAGCCAGGATGATGGAAAGGGGACCGAGAAGCAAGATTATGCCGGTAAGGTATATCCCATGTTCATAAGTGGATGTATCAGCACAGGACAATTTCAGCAGAGCTTGGACTGTGCAGAAGAACTGATCGATCCTATTTGAGTCACAGAAGGGCTGCTGGAACACAGAAATGGTGTGTATCAAGGCATGTAGAGAAGCACCGACCCAGACGCCAGCAGACATGGCCAGGCAGATCCTCTTGCTCATGAGAATGGGATACTGCAGAGGCTTGCAGATTGCCACATACCTGTCATATGACATGACACTCAGCAGGAGGCATTCTGCTCCTGCCATGGTCAGCGTGAAAAACATCTGAGTTGCACACCCAGCCAACTCAATCGTGTTGTCCTTCCCTAAGTAGTCCACAGTCATCCTGGGGACAATAGTAGAGATTAGACAGATGTCCATGAAGGACAACTGGCTGAGGAAAAAGTACATGGGGGTCTGAAGATCAGGACCAGTTTGGATCACAAATAGGAAAAGGCAGTTTCCAGACAAGGCAATGAGGTAGGCAAGTTGGATGGCAGCAAAGAAAACAGTGTGCATCATGGTGTGGTTGAGAAGACCGAGAAGAATGAACTCAGTCCAGGACGTCCCATTCATCCTTCGTGTCAGAGGGGCACCTGAAAAGATGGAGGCATGAGAACTGGAGCAGAGCAAGGGTGTGATGAGAAGTGATGAAAGAAGCAGTCCAGAGGAAGGAGACAGGAGCAAAGGAACACCCTAGCTGCCAGGACTTCTTTTTAAAACATTCTCTACAGTAGCTCCATCTTATGTATTCAGTGGTCAGTGAGATTACATACGTTATGTTGAAATGAGGATGGTTGGGGGTAAACTTCCAGGCTTGTATGGTTTAATTAGAGTTGCCACATGTCTGTTTCCGCCTGGAAATGTCCAGAATTCCAATGCTGAAATTACAATCCGGGGGGAATTTCGAATAATGAGCAAAATGTCAGGGTTTTTGCAAAAAGCTCAACAACGTTTTGTGTTTGAATTTTTCCTTCTTTAGATATGGCAACCCTAGAACTTGAATGCAAAAGTTTAGTGGCTTTCAGAAATCCACAGGGGTGCAGCTGGGTCATCTCAGACCTGGGACTTTATTGGCCCACAGTCTTTGGGTGCTTCAGTTGTGAAGACACAGATCTATTTGTGAAGCACACAGTTATTAGGAATCTAAAAATCGATTTATAAATATTCCTCTTCTCTCCTCCTCTCGCAATCCCCTGCTTTCTATCTCTTTTTACATTCCTGATAGGCAAGCTGGAGCAAGAGGAACAAACAACAGTCTGCCAAGTCTGATTAGAATAACAGAACCTTTGAGCATTTTAAACAAACGTAAACTAGAGCACCATCATGCCTGAGGAATAAAATGCTCTTTGCTTTTGCTGCCCTGACACTAAACACATTCTCTTCTGAATAGAGGGTTGGGGAGACATTAATTTTGCATTAAAAGACTAATCTGTCAAATCCACACTTTCCAAAACAAGGTGAGAACTAAAACGGAGCCCTCCTTTGCAAGTCACACCTACCTGAATTTTCCAGCCAACCAGTGTTAACAAACATGTATAGAAAAGTGCACATAAACAAAACAGATAACTGAAAATGGGAAAGGAAAATGAGCAGCTGGCCACCACCCAGTCCCCGTAGACTATAACATCTTTCAAAACAGAGAGAGCAGAAAGGACTTGGTGGGGGCCGTCGTCAGATCTGTTCATAGCCTCAGCACACCCAACAATTCTGGGGGCTGATAGTGGTCATTTGCTGGGGAGAACTGGGCTGAGTCATGGCATTTTGAACTTCAACCCCCAACCCCAGCCCTGGTTGCCCCACTGGAAATCCAAACGCCCTTTAAAACTGCCCTACCCCCATCTTCTTATTACCTGCAATCTACACCCCACAAAAGGTTGCTATGCTTTCCTCTGATGTTTGACTTTCCATCTGCATTCCTCAGTGAAATGCTTCTTATGGCCCTAGGAATCCTTACCAGTGGGAGATGGTGCTGGAACAATCTATTTTATTTTGCAACTATGGCTACTCCTTTGCATCATTCAGGCAACTTAAAACGGTCTTCCTGGGAGAGAAAAGCCTTTCTGGGTTTGCACGCCCCCTAAATCCCACAGCTTTAATTAAAGTTGGGCTGGAGAAGCTGCAGCAATTGCCTATGGGATGTGGAGGGTGTCGGAATCTCAAGCCATATCAGTCAGAGGAATTGGCCACTCTCCAGGTGCCCGGCTTGAGTTCCTTGTTGATCTCCCCCGTCAGCGACTCCCGGCAAGACAAGGCCAGATCTCTATCGGCCGATCCTTCTCACGAACGTGAGTAGAACACAACCACTCCTCCCCTCTTCCCTGCCATCCCCAGGGAGGGGAAAGAGACAGACAGAAATGTATTTACATGCCTTTATTTCTGTCTTTCCAGCAGTGCAGAGAAATCATGTCTGCACTCCTCAGCAGCAACAGCAGAGAGGGAAAAACTCCTCCCATGTACTTCCAGTACAGGGTCATGTGACACTCTGAGCTAACATCCGGTGCTCAGTGCACACAATAGACTGTTCCTTGTTCCCACGGTACAGTCCCAAAACATCAACATCCTGTTTGGCTTTCCAGCCACCTGGAGCACTCAGCAGCATTGCTCCTTTTTCGTAACAGAGGGACCCAGAGACATTGAGCGAAACAGAGGCATAATAACTTTATCGAATGGACCAGTTAATAACCGCATTCAATATACCAGTCTTTTCCAAACAGTCACACTCACAACTGAATTCTGCATATCAGGTGCGAAGACACAGAAATGCAACCAACTGGAGCTTAAAAGAGGCTGTGCACTTATTGATTTGAAAAGGAACCATATATTGATTTGAACCAATGGAACAATTAAGGATCACCTCTTATGTCAGAGATGGGGAAACATGTAGCCCTCTGAAGCCTGTGGTGGAAAGCCATGGCCAGGAGTGGTGTGCCCCATTTTGCTGCCTGAGGAGAAACGGGAAGATGCCACCATGTCACGCCACAGTGTTTCTTACGTGGGTTGTCTAGTAGCACCCATGAAGCAGCAGCATCGACAGCAGGTTCCTATTCATAGCTCCATGGCGGAGTGTCTGCTTTGCATGCACAAGATCCCTGGCATCTCAAGGAGACGACTGGGAATGTCCCTTACATGAAACCCTACAAAGCCAACTCCCAGTGTCATCTCTACTGAGTTGGGTGGACCAATGTTTTTATCTAAGGCAGTTTCCCATGCTTCTAGATGTAGCTGGGTGCCATCAGCTACCAGTGTCAATAATAATAATAATAATAATAATAATAATAATTTATTTATACCCCGCCCATCTGGCTGAGTTTCCCCAGCCACTCTGGGCGGCTTCCAATCAAGTGTTCAAAACAATACAGCATTAAATATTAAAAACTTCCCTAAACAGGGCTGCCTTCAGATGCCTTTTAAAAAGAAGTTAGCTGCTTATTTTCTTCACATTTGAAGGGGGGCGTTCTACAGGGCGGGCACCACTACCGAGAAGGCCCTCTGTCTGGTTCCCTGTAACCTCACTTCTCGCAATGAGGGAACCGCCAGAAGGCCCTTGGTGCTGGATCTCAGTGTCCGGGTGGAACAATGGGGGTGGAGACGCTCCTTCAGGTATACAAGACCGAGGCCGTTTAGGGCTTTAAAGGTCAGCACCAACACTTTGAATTGTGCTCGGAAACGTACTGGGAGCCAATGCCAACCATTTGCTCTGATGTCTGGGGCTGGTGGGTAGCAGGAATTGAACATCTGAAAAGCCATAGGCACTGCCCACAGCTCCTGTAGATAACAGTGCATTCATCACAGAGTCAGAGACGCAACCGCAATACTATTTTATTGACATTATCCAGTCGAATGTCACCATGATTCATCTTCTGTGGTCTGAGCATGGAAGTGTTCTTCTGTGCTCTGACACAGTTTCCAGCTTCCCTCTCTTGGTCACCCTGGACCTTGCTGTACTCTCTGTAGAGTCACCAACTCTCCCCTCTGCTTTCTATCTTGTGTGCTTTCAAATAGCACAATGGTGTTTTGAGACCCCACTTTAACTGTCCTGAGTTCTGCTGCTTTATTGTCCCTCAGATCAGAAATGGGAGTGTGAACCATGGCATCTCCAGTCTTTCCCTTTTCACAGGGAACCAACAGATCACTATTAACAACAAGAGAGAAAGAGCCTTCTGGATAGGCTTTACCTCCATGTATTTGTCTTTCAAAGCCCTCCAAATTGGTGAACACCACAGCCTCTGGTGGGAGTGACTTCCATAGTTTTAACTCTGCACCGTATGGAGAAGCACATTTGCTTATCTGTCCCGAATCTTCCAATGTCCAGTTTCATTGGATGTGCATGAATTCTAGCGAGAGGGAGAAATATTTCTCTCTCCACAGTGTTTGAAGTGGCAAAAGAGTGCTTTAGATGTATTGTGTGAATATGACCTATAATCCAGTCAATAGGCTGCATTGCACGCACACACACACACACACACCTCTCTTTATACAAGAGGGATTGCCAAAGACATATTCCAGCCAGGCAAAAGAAGGGTGTGGAGCAGGATCAGTGAGGGGCAAGACCTGGGAAGATTCCTGAGGGCTGGACACGGAGACCTGTGCTTCCCTACTCCTGCAGCATATTGTAGCACCCTCAGAGATTCTATCTGGGCGGGTGTCAGAAGCAGACCAGCAATAACTCACACGGCATCAGTGAAGTTAACGCTCTTTATTCAAAGAAACAAAACAGCTCAGGCCTAGAGAGCACAGCAATTCTTCCCAGTAGATCTTGCCCCAATGAGGCAGTTGCGAGGACTGAAGGTCCCCATCTTTGCACAGCTGCCTAAGTCTCGTCTCCCCCCAGGACTTCTCAAGTAATTAGAGACTCTGGCACCTTATCTGCCTCTGCTTCACTCTCTTCATACCTCAGTGGGTTCTGAGAGACCAAGGACGAGGGGAACAGGTCACAGAAGGCATAGGAGACCCGTGGCTTCTTCATCTGTTTGCCTCATCTCTGCCTCTTGGCCCCCCTCCTCTCCAGCCTCTGCTTCTGCCTCTGAGTCTGGGCTGCTCTCTGCCACTGATGCTTCCTGCTCACAAAACCCTGTTGCCCCTTCAGCTTAGAATCATAGAATCATAGAGTTGGAAGAGACCACAAGGGCCATCGAGTCCAACGCCCTGCCAACCCCTCCTCCCGGTCTGTTCCCTCTTCTCCCTCTGGCCACTCATTGTAGTCCCACCACCAATTCCCTGGCTTTCAGCTTTCTTCTCTTGGAGGTTCCCACTGCTCTTTGACATCCAGCCAGTCCCTGGCAGATGCCTGATGTATCTTAGCAAGATGCAGAAACCTTCTTGCCTCACCCCCACTCTTGAACAGTGTATGAGTCATGCAGTGACAATAGGATGGGCTACTACCGTTTTTTTCCTTGTTTTCGTTTTTACTTTGCTTCTGCCCGTGAACATTAGGCACTACAGCTTACTGTTTGAAAACCAGTTTGACCAGGGCTCCTTTGACATCATTGTTCCTTAGGCTATAGATAAATGGATTCAAAAGAGCAGTCACCACATTGTAAAACAGAGAGAACTTCTTGTCCCTCTCTGGTTCATAGCTGGATGCTGGGCGCATGTATATGAACATGGCAGCCCCGTAGAAGAGCGTCACCACGGTGATGTGCGAGGTGCAGGTGGAAAAGGCTTTGAACTTTCCTTCGGCTGAACGGATGCTCAAGATGGCTGCTAAGACAAAAGCGTACGATACCACTATGAAAGAAAGTGGGATCATGAGCACAATCACGCCCACCACAAAGTCCACCAGCTCATTGACCCGGGTGTCTGCACAGGCCAATTCCAAGATGGCCGGCACCTCACAGAAAAAGTGGTTGATCTCATTGGGGCCGCAATAAGGCAGCTGCATGGTGAATCCGGTGTGCATCATGGCAAAGAAGAAGCCACAGGCCCACGACCCGGCGGCCATCTTGAGGCAGAGAGGCCTGCTCATGATGAGAGTGTAGCGCAGCGGGTGGCAGATGGCGGCATACCTATCGTAAGCCATCACAGCGTAGAGGACACACTCAGTTATCCCCAGGGACAGGAAGACGTACATCTGGGTAGCGCAGCCAGCAAAGGAGATGGTTTTCCTCTGGGAGAGGAGGTGTATCAGCATCTGGGGCCCTATAGTGGTACTATAGCTGATGTCCAAGAAGGAGAGGTTGGCCAAGAAGAAGTACATGGGTGTGTGGAGACGGGAGTCGGTCCTGATAAGGATGATAATAAGGCTGTTCCCTAGCAGGGTCATCAGGTACATGGTCAGGAAGATCGCAAACAGCAGCTTCTGCATTTGGGGCTGGCTTGAGAACCCGAGAAGAATGAATTCAGACACAGAACTTTGATTTGCCCCTGTAAGATCCTTTGCCATCCTTAGCCTAAGACAAATGACAGGGAAGTTTAAAAACTGGCAATTTCACGTTAAAATGCATGCCTAACAAAATCCCCTCCACACATCCCTATGTGAAGGTGGAGGGAACTGGACCTTCCCCACTCCCCTCATATAAAAGTCTCATAGTTCATCACCCAAACTCCCTTCCCAATAGCATCTATAGCAGAAATGCACTGGGCATGGAGGGCGGCATGGGGGCAGGTAACACTGGGGACAGGGAGGGGCAGCACCTACCTGGCCTCCCATTGCCGCCTGGTGTCAGCAGCTTACCGGCAGACAGAGGGGAAGGGACAAGGAGAGGTGGTGCAAATGCACTAGCAGGAAGTGCTGGATTGGCTCTGCCAGTGAGTTTGCACTACACTGACCATGTCACTGCCTTGTCCCTCCCAGTGAAAGCTGTGGTGATGCCAGTAGCAGGAGGTCCGGAAAGCACTGCCACCCCTTACCATGGTCGGGTTCTCCTTCCCTCACTCCTATGCCCCTCTTTAAGGTCAAAACCAGATATAGAAAAGGTGATCATATTATTTGTCCAGCTAGTCCAATATATGTAGTCTATTGCTCCAGACAGAAGCTCTAGAGTCAAGAGGTAAAATTTCAGGGAAGCATATTTTGGCTATAGGTCAGGAGGGACTTTCTTGCAGTAAAAACTGATTGACAATAGAAGAGACAACCTCATTCACTACGGTCATTTCAATAGACTCTGGATAAGGACGTTGCATTTGTACTGCGGATTGCAGACTGCATGATCTCCCAGGTCCCTTATGACTCTATGATTGTGTGCACTCTGCTGCAGCTGCAACCCCTGCCTGCCCCCCAACTTCATGCATGAATAGGCAGACACATTATTAAGCCACTGCCACCCCTAGTTTGACCCTAGTCTGAAAACTGAAAATGGTCTGCTGGGGTAAGAAGCCCCTCAGAAAACGGGTTTTGTTTTCAGGAACCAGATGGTCACAATATTTAGGGACAGTGAGAATTTCCTTTACCAGGTCAGACTGGGTGATGATTCTGTTTCTTTGCTCCATCAGACTTCTTCTAGCAATGAAGGATAACTTCCTTCATCCATATGGGCTTCTCTTTAACAAGCTTTTAGTAGTCTGGTGTCCTTCAGAGGGACTGGACTACAACTCTTGACAGCCCTGATCATTGGCTGAGATTAGAAGTCCAACACATTTGGAGATTCTCAGCATGGGGAAGGCTGCTTTACGGGGTCTTCAGGTCTCTCCCATCCTGATGATTCCCACCCCTGTCCTGTTGCAGCCAGTCAAAGATTTTACCGCTCAGCCAAAGGTCATTTCATTCTCTCTGGCAGCAGAAGCACACATAAAGGAGGAAAACTTGTTTTTCAAGAGCCAACTGTATACATAACCACCAAAGCAAGGAAAAGCTAACTTCCTCATTGTCTTAGGTCTCAGATTCTCAGCTAACGGATCTTTCCTATACTCACACACTCGTTTAGAACAGCAAGAACACCAATGACCCTTTTAAATATTTTGGAATTTTTTGGATGAAAATCTGGAAGGTTCCATTCCTTGGTGTCCACGAGGTCTATGCAGATAGAATGACAGTTTTGACAACTGAAGCATTTGCTTACCTTCATCCTTTATGTCCACAACTGGAAATAGATTCTTCTTCATGCATGAACCACTCTCTCCCAAAATTGTGCCCATACATTATTAACCTGAAAACCTCTTCAACTAGTTCTATCTCTGAAGCAGCTGTCAAGCTTCATTCTGACAGTAGAATTTGCACCTGAACCAACTACATTTGCCACTGTTCCTCCTCCTAGATCTACACAAGATATATATTTTTTGACAATTAAGTCTCCACATGCTACAAGGATCAAAGCTGGTCTCTGACAAAGTATGATGGATAAGTCAAGAAGCCAAGGAGAAGCATAATTCAATCAAAGCAGGAAAGTGGATCATTCTGGAGAATAACTTCTGCTGCTCATTCAGTGATGGATGAGAACTTAGGAGGAAATAAACAATGATTTTATATTCTTCCAGGATGACTGTCAGTCCCAGAAGAATTCAGTTCTTGAAGAAATTCACTGAGGACTCAATAGCTTGTTATTTCTGGAGCACATAAGTTGCATTGACTGGTTTCCTTCGTGTTATCTGGAAAATCTTTGAGTCTCAAACATCTCTTTTCCTGCTTCCAGCAGCAAGCAATAAAACAGTAAAAACACATTTTTTAAAAAAATATATTGAAAACAATTCCCATACAGATGCAAATGGGGACCAAATGTCCCGACTTAAAAGGCTTGTTGAAAGGGGACAGTATTCAGTAGGCGCCAGAAAGACAACAGAGATGGTGCCTGTCTAATATTTAATGGGGCAGGGGGAATCCCAGCGGGCAGGTGCCACAACACTAGAGCCTCAATTCTTATATTGTACAGAATGGAACTCCTGATCAGGTGGTACCTTCAAGAGGCCTTGACCTCTTGAGTACCATGATCAATTGGGTGTATAAGGGGTTAGACAATTTTTCAGGTATCCTATAGTTTTATTCCTGCTTCTCCTTCCCTTAGGTGAAGTGGCTTCCCTGCAACAATTTCATGAGAGCTCCATGAGATCTCGCTGGAAGCTTCTTCTTCTTTCCCCTTCTCCAGTGGTGACAGCAGGGTGGGGAGGGCAGGGTCACCACCCCACAAGATTCTGCCACCCGAAGTGGCTGCCTCAGTGCGCCACATGGGTGGGCTGGCTCTGCCCCCTCTCCTTTAGTTCACTTTTCCCGCTTCCGTCTCCTTTTGTAGTCCTTTGAACATCAAGTCCATCTAAGAGAGATGAATGCACGTAGTAATGAGATAGAGCAAGGTCTTCAATGATGTCTATTTTTATGAAAATCCTCTCTCACTGAAACAAGCTGCCTCTACTATTCATAACGGTTGGAATAAGGTAAAGGTAAAGGGACCCCTGACCATTAGGTCCAGTCGTGACTGACTCTGGGGTTGTGGTGCTTATCTCGCTTTATTGGCCGAGGGAGCCGGCGTACAGCTTCCGGGTCATGTGGCCAGCATGACTAAGCCGCTTCTGGCGAACCAGAGCAGCACACGGAAATGCCGTTTACCTTCCCGCCGGAGCAGTACCTATTCATCTATTTGCACTTTGACGTGCTTTCGAACTGCTAGGTTGGCAGGAGAAGGGACTGAGCAACGGGAGCTCACCCCGTCGCAGGGATTCGAACTGCCGACCTTCTGATTGGCAAGTCCTAGGCTCTGTGGTTTAACCCACAGCGCCACCCACGTCCCTAACGGTTGGAATAGAAGAGACCTAATCCTGTTGCCATCAGCAACTAACAGCTTGTAGCTGATGGAGCATCCAGATGAGACATGAACTTTCCAATAAATGGCACATTATAGCCAATAGCGGATAAGGAATTTAGTCCATTTCCAAGTTATGGGTTTCAAGTCAAGCAGCCTTTGTAGGTTCTGCCATTTAGCTGTGCACATGCAGAGATTAGCCATGTGAACCCAAAGAGAGAGGAAGAGAAGCTGGCTATTAGAAGATTCCTGTTTGATCAGTAATTAGAAACTGACAGTGGAGATAATCATTTATAGGTTAAATGATTACATCACTGGGACAAATAGGAATGTGCACCTGTTTTAGTGTCTGAATGATACATCTTATGATCTGGGATAATTTTCCTGTGGAAAAAAATCAATACAGAATCTAATCAAAACAAATAAATTTAAATCTCTTGAGAATCCATCACGGGCTATTTCAAATAGAAACTTTTGAAGAGTTCCATATATCTCAGAGTTTCCCTGCAGTGCTTCTTTGCAACAACTAACTACCTCCCAGAAGCAATGAACCTTATTAACTGAAACCTTTCCCCTTGAGGTTATTTTTTACAAAACAGTTTTAGTTTGTTAAAACAACAGCTCTTTAATGAACCCGATTAACATGTACCAATGGGTCTTGTTGAAGACTAAGACTATTTTCGCCCTGAGTAATGTAATTAAAGAAGTTTTAATGAGAGACTGAGTAGCACTTAGCAAATTAAAACTTGTTCAAAAGCAGAAAGACAGTTTGAACACGGAAGTTCGTTCATCTAAATTATCTTTTTTCATCTAAATTCAAATAAATTATTTTTTTAGAACGGTAATGTCAATGGTGGTGACATAGCCAGAATACGGCAGCCGGAAATCACTGAAACGTCCGGAAAAATCTGAACATATGGCAACCCTACAAGAAACAAATAATAGTACTAGTTTTGATTCAGCTCCAGTTAAATGCTTCCATTGTACTTAGACTGTGGATCTGGTTTGCTTTGAACCCACCACCATTGACATTACATGCTGGAAGTCTAGATTTTGGCAAATATCCTTAAAAAAAAGCTCAAAAATGTCATATATATATATATATATATATATATATATATATATATATATATAGCAAAAATGCTCAACCAATTTGGACAAAACTAAGAAAACCTCAGCAACTTTGGCCAAAAGACAACAAATTCAGTGTCCGGATTTTCACCTTCTGAAATATAGCAACCCTGGTTTATTACATTTACCGTGTTGGTCTGGATATAGGCTATACTTTCAGCCCCAGACCTGGCTTGTATGAAACCTGAATGTGGCCTATAATTGCACTCTTGTGAGGCAGCGGTAAAAGGAATGGAAAGTACAATGCAACATCATGGACTGAATTTACTCTTGAGAGTTTTTTAAAGCCAAACCTGGTTGCCCACTCTCTTCTTTGCTCTGCTGGTCTTTATGTTCATCAACGTCCTCTCTGAAAACAGCCTCTTTTTCTATCTGATCCAGGCAGATTCTGCTCTTCACCCCCCAATGTATTTTTTCCTTAGCCCGTTAGCCTTCATGGACATCTGTCAAACACTTGCCACTGGCCCTAAAATGGTTGTGGATTTTGTAAGCAAGATGAATGTCATTTCTCTGGCTAGATGTTCAGCTCAGATATTTTTCACTCTGATGACGGGTACAGCAGAATGCCTCATCCTTGCAGCAATGTCCTATGGCAGGTATGGGGCTTTTGCAACATCCGGTCCTTACTAGGAGGAATATCTGCCTGGCTCTGATAGCGGCAGTTTGGTTGGAGACCTCTCTGCAAGTCTTGGTGCCCGCTGTTTAGGAAAGAGTCAGAAAGTACTGGGCACTTGCCTCTCCCACTTGGTGGTGGTGGGACTCTTCTATGGGGCAGCTAGGCTCAAGTACCTGAGACCCAAGGCATATCAGACACCATTCCAGGACAAAATAGTTTCAGTGTTTTGTACCATCATCATGTCAGTTTGCATTTCTTAGTGCAGAAAGGATTGATCTAATGTGTAGATAGCTTTCCTATTCTAATTCATTCAAGAGGGTTCTGGAAGCTACTGGAAGCTTCTCTGTGTGAGATAAGCAGAGGCAGAAAGGTTAACGATTGTTTAAACTAGGGGTAGGCAACCTAAAGTGCGGGGGCTGGATGTGGCCCAATCGCCTTCTCAGTCCGGCCTGCAGACTGTCCGGGAATCAGCGTGTGTGGTGTAGTGGTTAAGAGCGGTAGTCTCGTAATCTGGTGAACCGGGTTTGCGTCTCCGCTCCTCCACATGCAGCTGCTGGGTGACCTTGGGCCAGTCTCACTTCTCTGAAGTCTCTCAGCCCCACTCACCTCACAGAGTGTTTGTTGTGGGGGAGGAAGGGAAAGGAGAATGTTAGCCGCTTGGAGACTCCTTCAGGTAGTGATAAAGCGGGATATCAAATCCAAACTCTTCTTCTTCTTCTTCTTTACATGAGTAGAATGTGTCTTACCCATGCCTACCCATGGTTTAATGCTTGATGGTTTCACAGGTAAGGCACAATGTTTACTTCAAAACAAAACTCTTTACAGATAAACTTTTGAAGAGCACTCTCTTACAAACCAAGTCTTATGTAGGCTTTCCCCACCTAGAATAGCTATCAGAGCTCTAGCCAGAAACACCCACTCAGTGCCTTCAAGCATTTAGCTAACCTTACTCACAAAGTGAAACCTTGTGCGCCTGTATCATCCTTATATGATTGTTATGCTGTCAGCATGTAACTTAAATTCTAGTCTTTCTCTCCTGACTGGTTGATTGTCTTGCCAGCTTTCATTGGTTGCTGGGTCACCAAGAGGCAGCCCCAAGGCCTGTCTGTCACACTCCCAACTACATCACCTGCAGAGGTCTCCTTCAATTACCTAGGAGAAACTTTGGGTTTGCTTATGTGTACATTGCGCCATGTCTCTTAGGTTATGGATAACCACTCAAAGGTTGGTTCCACACTTAGTCATACACAGAGTAGGCTCACTGAAATCAACCATTCATTTCAGAAATGAACATTTATTTCAGAAACCAATGTTTATTTCAGAGGGCGGTATTCAACTCCTCGCATGTGCCGAATGATTTCTGCTTGCTTCGCAGTGTGCCAGTATTGCTTTGTTCAGAGAACAAATCTAAGCCTGATTTGTATGTAGCAGAAATGGTCTCACATTTAAGCTTTTAACTTTAGTTCCCTCTGTAACAACGGCCATGTTGGGTGCAATTCCCCTTCCTATCAGTGCACAGAAAATCTAGGGTTGAAGGTTCGTTCTTTAGGCCCATAGCAAATAAGTTTCCTTTAATTGGGAGTTAAATTCTTGGTTGAGCTTTACAGAGGAGAAATAAATTACAATAACATTGCAAAGTGAAAATGTTGATCTTTGATACAGAGCTGAGAAACCTTAATAAAATCACCTTTATATAAATCGATGGTGGATAGATGGATAGAGAGAAAAAATATTCCTCTTTCTGGATGCTCAGAACTTTTGGGTTTCCAATAAAGCCAAATGTTGGAAGAATCAGGGCGGATTAAGAAAGTACGTCTTCACCCAGTGCGTAGCTAAACTGTGGAACTTGCTCCAACAGTGATGATCACCACCGTGGATGGCTTTAGACAAGTGTTGAACCAATTCATGGAGGAAGTTTTTGATGGTTGCCAGCCATGCTGGCTATATGCTTCCTCCACAGTTGGATTCTGAAGAAGAGGAAGAAGAAGAGTTTGGATTTGACATCCCGCTTTATCACTACCCTAAGGAGCCTCAAAGCAGCTCACATTCTCCTTTCCCTTCCTCTTCCACAACAAACACTCTGTGAGGTGAGTGAGGCTGAGAGACTTCACAGAAGTGTGACTAGCCCACAGCAGCTGCATGTGGAGGAGCGGGGAAGCGAACCCGGTTCCCCAGATTACGAGTCCATCACTCTTAACCACTACACCACACTGGCTCTCACAGTTTGAGTTTGGTGGAATAGTTGAGAAATGGCCCTTGTCAATTCAGTACAGTCCTACTCTAGAATATCGTGTGAAGAGACCCGAAAGAAAGAAAAATGGCGTTGGGAATACTGAAAATTAAGGGAATCCCAGACTGATTTAGCAAATGGACAGATTCCATGTCACTTAGAGAAGTCCCTTCATATTTTTTAACAGGCGAATGCAGAAGCATCTCAAGGAACACCCATGTGCTATGCTATGGCAAGGTGCCTTAAAGTGCTAAATCCTTTCAAGATGCTTGCCACTACCGTCAACACCTCATTAATTGAAGACTGGGGATCAAATTCCCGAAAGCCAGCAATCAACCAGAATGTCCTACTGGAACCTACATTGTAAAGCTTGTGTGGCTTTAGTGATGCAAACGCCAGTCTCAATTTAGGACTGATCAAAGTAACAGAAAACAGTTTTCCTCAAGGGATTTCACCCTGGTCACAATAGAACTAGAAACTATAAGTAATAAGCACCAGTTTCTACCCAAAGGACTCATGTCATCGGCAAGCGCGCTCAGCTCTGTTTCGTGCAGTATTTAGATGGAATTGTGTCTAAGACCTTTCAGCACGCCAGAGTCGCTGATGTCAGATCTCTGGCAGAAACCTTCCTACCTTTCGTTCAATAGGTTGGTGTGATGAAACAGGCAGAAGGTACATTACGAGGAGAGAGCGCCTGTCCACAGGTTAGCTCTCTGATGCTTTATGCAGGGTCTGTATAGAAGCCTGGATCTGCTTGGTCCATAGTAATCCATCTAAGCTGTGTCCTTTAAGGAGCTAATTGTGTTTGAATATTGGAAATCTAGCTCTTCAAGGACCTAAACGCTTCTCTTTCTGCTAATATAGGAACACATGAAGGTATGTGCTTTTTTTTTTGTTATTGCTGTTGCGAAGGGTGGATCTGAACCAACCAAGTCCTATGATGAATGGTTGAAAGCCTTGGGGCTGTTTTGCCTGGAAAAGAGAAAGCTATGGGGACAAATCATAGCTGCCTTCAGATATCTGAAAGGCCGTATCAGAGACAATCATAGAATCGTAGAGTTGGAAGGGACCCAATGGTCATCTAGTCCAACCCCCTTTACTCCTCACAGAGTTACAGCTCTTTCCCACCCTTAACAAAGTACAGCTTCCAGGAATCGGTGGAGGAATTCATCTGCTTTAAATGTATGGTGAGCATGCAGCTTTAAGCAAGTGGCTAGCTCTTCTAGAGAAATTAATGGAACATGTGGTTGGTGTGATAGCTCAGGCAGTAGAGCATGAGAATTTAAATCCCAGGATTCTCTGTTCAAGCCCCACATTGGGCAAAAGATTCCTGCAGAAGCCGTCCTGGTTTCTGATTTGATCCTAGACTGTCCCACTTTTCCTTAGGTAAAGGTAAAGGGACCCCTGACCATTAGGTCCAGTTGTGACCGACTCTGGGGTTGCGGCGCTCATCTCGCTTTATTGGCCGAGGGAGCTGGCGTACAGCTTCCGGGTTATGTGGCCAGCATGACTAAGCCACTTCTGGCGAACCAGAGAAGCACACAGAAACACCGTTTACCTTCCCGCCGGAGCGGTGCCTATTTATCTACTTGCACTTTGACGTGCTTTTGAACTGCTAGGTTGGCAGGAGCAGGGACTGAGCAACGGGAGCTCACCCCGTCGCAGGGATTCGAACCGCCGACCTTCTGATCGGCAAGTCCTAGGCTCTGTGGTTTAACCCACAGTGCCACCCGCATCCCTCCCACTTTTCCATAGGATGTCACTATTTTCATTGCAGAAATGCTGGAGGCCATGGATTTATCTGACCTCCGAGCTGTCTTTAGGCAATCCTGTATAGGGAAGGTTTTTTATGTTTATTCTGATTTTTTATATCTTGGAAGCTGCCCAGAGTGGCTGGGCAACCCAGTAAGATGTATGGAGTATAAATAGAAAAAATATCGTTACAGTGGTACCTCGGGTTACAGACGCTTCAGGTTACAGACGCTTCAGGTTACAGACTCTGCTAACCCAGAAATAGTACCTCGGGTTAAGAACTTCGCTTCAGGATGAGAACAGAAATCGTGCGGCAGCGGAGCGAGGCCCCATTAGCTAAAGTGGTACCTCAGGTTAAGAACAGTTTCAGGTTAAGAACGGACCTCCAGAACAAATTAAGTTCTTAACCCGAGGTACCACTGTATGGAATGGGACGTCCCTATTTTCACTGGAGAAATGTTGGAGGGTATGGACTAGATTGCCCTTGTGGGCCCTTCTATGATTCTATGATAAAAATACCCAATGGCTTGATAGCACCCGTTATGATTTCTCTCTGAAAATGAACAAGAAGCTTCTTAGCCCAGATCTAGAAATCCTTCACAGGCATGTCATCTCTCCTTCCCATTCATTCCATTGACACTAAGGTTGCCATTTGACCAGGGAAAAAGCAGACGAGCCTGCTCCTGTGTCTTTCGCAGCAGTTTGATATGAAAAACTCAGCAATAATGTTGCTAATATCAGCAGCTCGGTGGCCGTTAAATACCCTGGCTTTGTGAAAATGCATAATAAATATAAAAAGTATTTTTTAAACTCTCGTTGAAACCCTCCTCCATTGGATTGAATGAGGATGGGAAGGTCATGCATACAAAGCAAGGGCTGTGGACTGTGGGTTGTAACACTTCATCGGTAATATTGGGAGACTAGTTTCATACATTTGCACTTTCTAAAAAGCGCTATACCTTCACCACTGTGGAAATTCTGTATATATCTTAGAAGATAAAGGTAAAGGGACCCCTGACCATTAGGTCCAGTCATGACCGACTCTGGGGTTGCGGCACTCATCTTGCTTTATTGGCCCAGAGAGCCAGTGTTTCTTCACAGACAGCTTCTGGGTCTTGTGGCCAGCATGACCAAGGCGCTTCTGGTGAACCAGAGCAGCGCACGGAAACGCCGTTTACCTTCCTGCTGGAGCGGTACCTGTTTATCTACTTGCACTTTGACGTGCTTTCGAACTGCTAGGTTGGCAGGAGCAGGGACCGAGCAACGGGAGCTCACCCCATCACAGGGATTCGAACCGCCGACCTTCTGATCGGCAAGTCCTAGGCTCTGTGGTTTAACCCACAGCACCACCTGCGTCCCTCTTCTTAGAAGATAGGAAGCTACTTTATACCCAGTCAGACTACTGGTCCATTAAGCTCACCATTGTCCACACTGGCTGACTGTTGGAATCGGGGGATGAAAAGCCAGCTGGCTTGGCCCCAGCTGGAGCGTCTCCCCTCTCAGCCTTGCCGCTGCGGAGATCCATCGATCTCTGCTCCTCCGACGTGCGTCTGTGACTCAAGCTGCCATGCAGGCTTAAGCACACACTACTCAGCAGGGTAAACAGCACAACAGATCAGGCTTGAGGCATGGATACGATACTAAACTACGCATTTATTCTACATAAATCAGGACAAAGAAAACATAGCTTCTCTCCCTGCCTTTCTTCTCAGAGAGAGAAAACAAAAGCAATACAGAGCGGAAGTTCCGCTCACGCCAGCAATCTGTGCTGGAATGTAAACAGACATGTGAAATGTAACAATCCACATATCTGCATCAAAGGGTGGAATGGAATTCCCAACACTGACAGCAGGGCTTCAGACAGGGCAGTCTCTTCCACCCCTACTGGAAGATGCCTGGGATTGACCCTGGAGATGCTCCACCACTGAGCTGCAGCCCTGGCCCAGCACACTTAGGAAATTTCTGAATGGAGATCTATGAACTTGCTAGAAACTACCATCAGCACCGTTCCATTGATATCCAAATACAGTGGTACCTTGGGTTAAGAACTTAATTTGTTCTGGAGGTCTGTTCTTAACCTGAAACTGTTCTTAACCTGAAGCACCGCTTTAGCTAATGGGGCCTCCTGCTGCCGCTGCGCCACCACTGCACGATTTCTGTTCTCATCCTGAGGCAAAGTTCTTAACCCGAGGTAATATTTCTGGGCTAGTGGAGTCTGTGACCTGAAGCGTATGTAACCTGAAGCGTATGTAACAGAGGTACCACTGTATCTTTAAGTTACAAGTGCTACAAGGCTGTGTTAGCATGGCTTGTGTCTGACATTGGGGGGGGGGTCAGAGGAAACCTTGTGCCTTTTAAAACGTTGTTGTTGTTTGAAATGTCCACATAAAAAACATTTAACCTGGGCCCCTCCAGAATTCTGATGCTTTGCTTTGCTTTGCTTTGCTTTGCTTTGCTTTGCTTTGCTTTGCTTTGCTTTGCTTTGCTTTGCTTTGCTTTGCTTTGCTGTGTGGGTACATTCCACAATATGCCATTGATGTGCTCATTGTGCATTTGCTGTAGTGGGTTCATTGTTCTGTCATGCTCCCCCAATGCTATTGCAATATTGCATCTGAAGGAGTGTCTCCACTCCCATCGTTCTGCCTGGACACTGAGGTCCAGCGCCAAGGGCCTTCTGGAGGTTCCCTCACTGTGAGAAGCGAGGATACAGGGAGCCAGGTAGAGGGCCTTCTTGGTAGTGGCGCCCGCCCTGTGGAATGCGCTCCCGTCAGATGTCAAGGAAATAAACAACTGACATTTAGAAGACATCTGAAGGCAGCCCTGTTTAGGGAAGTTTTTAATGACTGATGTTTTAATGTATTTTTAATCTTTTGTTGGAATCTGCCCAGAGTGGCTGGGGAAACCCAGCCAGAAGTACTGTTTTTGGGGGACAGGGGGCGGGCTGGTGTGGAGGGCTCCCTGGTCCTGAATAGGGTAACTGTGCCCCTGAAGGACCAGGTGCGCAGCCTGGGAGTCATTTTGGACTCACAGCTGTCCATGGAGGCGCAGGTCAATTCTGTGTCCAGGGTAGCTGTCTACCAACTCCACCTGGTACGCAGGCTGAGACCCTACCTGCCCGTGGACTGTCTCGCCAGAGTGGTGCATGCTCTGGTTATCTCCCGCTTGGACTACTGCAATGCGCTCTACGTGGGGCTACCTTTGAAGGTGACTCGGAAACCACAACTAATCCAGAATGCGGCAGCTAGACTGGTGACTGGGGGCGGCCGCCGAGACCACATAACACCGGTCTTGAAAGACCTACATTGGCTCCCAGTACGTTTCCGAGCACAATTCAAAGTGCTGGTGTTGACCTTTAACGCCCTAAACGGCCTCGGCCCAGTATACCTGAAGGAGCGTCTCCACCCCCATCGTTCTGCCCGGATGCTGAGGTCCAGCGCCGAGGGCCTTCTGGCGGTTCCCTCATTGCGAGAAGCAAAGCTACAGGGAACCAGGCAGAGGGCCTTCTCGGTAGTGGCGCCTGCCCTGTGGAACGCCCTCCCATCAGATGTCAAAGCGATAAATAACTACCTGATATTCAGAAGACATCTTAAGGCAGCCCTGTTCAGGGAAGTTTTTAATCTGTGATATTTTAGTGTATTTTTGGTTTCTATGGAAGCCGCCCAGAGTGGCTGGGGAAACCCAGCCAGATGGGCGGGGTACAAATAATAAATAATAATAATAATTATTATTATTATTATTATTATTATTATTATTATTATTATTATAGATGGGCGGAGTATAAATATATTATTATTATTATTATTATTATTATTATTATTATTATTATTATTATTATTTTATTGTCGCTGTCTGGAGGAGCACCCTTGCACCACTGAGCAACAAAAGTGGAACAATAACACACACACACCCAAAAGCAAACCTTTGTGGTAGGCAAAATTTCAGCAGGAAGTTATTGGACGTGCACTGATTGCAAAAGAAGTAGTATGTCCACCCAAAACCTTTTGCACCAGCAAAGAGTATTGAAAGTGAGATGATGTCTAACTTCCCCATCATGAGCCCCCAAATCATTATTAATACACAGCAAAAAGAAAAAGCAAAAAGCAAAAAAAACCCTGGCATTCTGTGAGTTCCATCTCCTTAAATCTTATCCTTTTGTCCTCAGCTCCAGCCCAAGGAAGAGGCAATGGGTCATGAAAATGTAACATCCTGGACAGAGTTTCATCTTGTGGGGCTTCTGCATCTAAGGACCCCCACCTTATTTTTTAGCATTGTTCTGTTTATGGCTCTCGTTGCTCTGCTGGGGAACTGTCTCCTGCTGCTCTTAATCCAAATGGACTCCTCGCTTCATACGCCAATGTACTTTTTCCTCAGTCAACTGTCCTGCATGGATATGGGCCAGATCCTCATTGTAGTACCTAAAATGTCTGTGAACTTTTTAACGCAGAGGAGCACTATTTCGCTCGGCGGTTGTGTGGCCCAGATCTTCCTCACTCTGACCATGGGGAGCTCAGAGAGCCTGGTCCTGGCCGTCATGTCTTATGACAGGTACGTGGCCATCTGCAGGCCCTTGCAGTACCCAGTCCTCATGCGGAGAACCATCTGCCTCGTCATGACTGTCGGGATCTGGTCTACGGCATCGCTGACCATCATGGTCATTGCGATTTACGTCCACTCTCTGCCGTACTGTGGCTCGAACGTGATCGACCATTTCGTGTGCGAGTTCCCAGCTTTGCTGAAGTTGTCCTGCGCTGACACCTCTGCCTTTGAGATCGTGGTATACCTTGACAATGTGGTCCTACTCCTCTTCCCCATCTCAGTCATTGTTTCCTCTTACGTCGCCATTCTGGTGCAAGTCTTGAGGATGCGCTCGACCGAGGGAAGGCACAAGGCTTTAGGGACTTGCCTGTCCCACTTCTGTGTCGTGGGCATATTCATTGGGGCATCTATGCTGACCTACACCGCCCCTATGAACTCTTACTCAGCGCAAAGGGCCATGATCTACTCGGTCTGCATTACTGTCGTCCCCCCAATGCTCAACCCTTTTATTTACAGCTTGCGCAACAGAGATGTCCTAGCAGCTCTGCGGAAGCTCTTTGTGAAATGCACAGCGTATTAATGGCGCCTAGAGAGGCAACAAAATTTCACACTCGTTCAGTTTTCGAAATAAATATTCAAGGTTTTAAGGTAGAACCACGACACCATGTCAAACGCCTTTGCAACAGTGGGTGGGGAAGAACAATCAAGAATACATGTCCATACTGATATGGTACATTTGCTTACAAAATTATAGGAATCACTCAGTTTCCAAGGCAAATCTTATTTACCTTGTTATCTCTTAGTCAAAGGTGGACCTTCAGATCTTGTCAGACTAGACTGCAGCTTCCATCATCCCTGCCACTTGGCCATGGGGGGCCAGTGTGGTGTCATGGTTAGTGTGTTGGACTTTGAGGGCTGGAATCCCCACTCAGCCATGAAGCTCACTGGGTGACCTATGGTCAGCCACTGTCTCTCAGCTTAACTTACTTCATAGTGTTGCTGTGAGGATAAAATTGGTGGAGGGAGAGAACCATGTCCACTACCTTGAACTCCCTGGATAAAAGTTGGGATATAAATGCAATAAATAAACGAAACAAATAAAATGAATGTATGTGGGCAGAAAGACAGCAAAATCTGGAAGATGGAAACATAGAAAGAGAAGGGCTGAAGCAGTAAGGTAACTCACAGGGTCTAATTCAGGTTGATTAAGGGTGTTGACTTGTATTAGAATGATGCAGCAGTTCTAGGGATCAATACAGCTATTTCACTGCAGGTAAAGTCCCTTTCTACAGCAGCCAGTCCTTCAGAAACACAAGAGTCTAACTGAACTCTTTTTAAATCTATAGCGTCCTCTGACTCTCTGCGATGCACATCACGCTTCTTGCTCAGAGTAAAACCAAAGCACACACAGAGATCTGGGGCATGTGCAAAGTTCCAGTTGCACTGAGCTCCAGCTCACCATTTTATCTTCTGTAACCATTTTGGCAGATTTTATCCTCTGCATAGCAGTTTTGGCATTTTGTAAGACTAAACAGATTTCTACTTTGTCCAAACAGGGACTCAGCAATCATGTGCTAATTCCCCCTAGGAATTAAGGAACAATGCAACAACCCCATGTCATAGCATGACTCGGGGCACATAATCTTGAAATAGCATGCCTACTTGGGGTGTGGGTGGTGCTGTGGTGTAAACCACTGAGCCTCTTGGGCTTGCTGATCGGAAGGTTGGTGGTTCGAAGCCCCATGACAGGGCGAGCTCCCATTGCTCTGTCCCAGCTTCTGCCAACCTAGCAGTTTGAAAGCACACCAGTGTGAGTAGATAATTAGGTACCACTGTGATAGGAAGGTAAACAGCATTTCCATGCACTCTGGTTTCTGTCACGGTGTTCCGTTCTGCCAGAAGCAGTCATGCTGGCCAAATGACCTGGAAAGCTGTCTGTGGACAAACGCCAGCTCCCTTGGCCTGAAAGAGAGATGAGCACTGCACCTCATAGTCACCTTTGACTGGACTTAACCGCCCAGTGGTCCTTTACCTTACCTTCTACCTTTACTTGTTAATCCAGATTTATACACATGTGGGTTAATGTGTCACTAGGGCATGTCACATTAATATGCCTAAATGCTTGTCATTTCAATTTCAATGCCTCCATGCCACCAAATGCTAGAGCTTTTGAGATCTGTGGTACAATCTCCAGTTTTCTCATTACTTCCTTACCCAGGGCATTGGTATCACCCACTAAAACTCAGCAAAAGTCTTAATTATCTAGTATCCAAGCCAGAAATGGGAAAATAATATCCAGGACATTTTTCTTCCTATTAGCAAGCGTTAGGCATAAGTGAAATAATATGGCCCTGGACTCAAGCCAGTGAAGTCCTTATAAATTGCATCAGCTGATGAATTTGCTCTGACTTTAATCCCTAAGGTTTTCCAACTTCTTTAATCCCTAAGGCTGAAAGTTGAATAGACTGTTAAAAAGTTAACCCTTACAGTGTTATTCCCTTACGGTGTGATTCTAACCATGTAACTCAGAGAAGTTAAGTCCTATTGAATTCAGTTGGGGTATTTCTTCCAGGTAAGAAGGCTTAGGACTGCAGCCTACTGGCTAATGATATAATATCTAAAATATATTTTAGGCCTGCCTGAATATTTTAACTTGCAATGTGGCGCTCAATGCCCCCGAGCACCAGCAATTGGGAAGGAAAAGCGGGACATTCCAGGGATCAAATCAGAAACAGGGATGGCTTCTGTAAATTCGGGACTGTCTCTGGAAAATAGCAACACTTGGAGGGTCTGGGGTTTCTGGCATCATCAGCCACTGTGAGAACAGGATGTTGGACTAGATGGGCCAGGTTCTTTTTGGTCAATGGGTCCCCTACTTTGGCATGGTGACCTTGGCCTTTTGAGTGGAGCTGACTGCATTCATAGTACACAGGAAATTCACTCAGTTGGTTCCACCCACACAGTTCTGATATTCACTTACCGTATTTTTCGCTCTGTAAGACACACCAGACCACAAGACGCACCTAGTTTTTGGAGGGGGGAAAGAAGAAAAAAAATATTCTGAATCTCAGAAGCCAGAACAGCAAGAGGGATCGCTGCGCAGTGAAAGCAGCAATCCCTCTTGCTGTTCTGGCTTCTATGATAGCTGTGCAGCCTGCATTTGCTCCATAAGATGCACACACATTTCCCCTTACTTTTTAGGAGGGGAAAATGTGAGTCTTATAGGGCAAAAAATATGGTATCTTCTCCAACAATCCTCAATCACTCTCTGTGTGTATGTGATGTGAAGGCAATCACAGAGCATTTTAGAATAGTGGATTATTCCCTTAAACAACAATAAATGGTTGTCGTCTTTAAAGCATCCAGACTTTTTATCTGAGGCCTCCTAGTTTGTAAGATTAATACTAGTAGCTTGCTGAATATTGACGCAATATTGATGATTTTCGAATACAATTTCTTTCCTCATTAATTGCTGGATAATGCTCAGAGATGGGGAAATGGGATAAAGTTTTGGTGCAGCACTAGTCATAAAGTCTTCTCACCACTTTGTGTGGACTCAGCTATACAGCTGCAAATAAAACGTTTTGAATGGGTTGTAATATGCAAATGTGATATATGTAATATACAGAGAAGTGTGACTAGCCCAAGGTCACCCAGCAGTTGCATGTGGAGGAGCAGGGAAGCGAACCCGGTTCACCAGATTACATGTCCACCGCTGTTAACCACTACACTACCCTGGCTCTCATCAGTTCCCATAAAGTAAATTATGATGGAAAGGCAAACTCCCAGCTACATTCAAATATCCACAGAGGAGCATTTTCTCCACCCTCTTGAGAAATTCCTTCTAATCCAGAGAGCTTCTGGGTTGGAATGTTGGCTACAGGTGAGAGAGTCAGCCACACCTTCAGACTGCTCTTGCTCCCCCATGGAAAGTTTGACAGGTATTTGGACAGATAGGAGGAGACCTAGAAAGGGACAGTTACAGAGACCTAAGGTATAAAGGGAATCAAGCAGAAGAACGCCAACATCATCAAAGAACAGGGAGAATGAGAACTGAATGGAGGCCTGTACTTCTCCCCAGAATCTTCTGCTCCCTCATTCATGTTATTTAGTGGACATTGGCTTGGAGGAACCCATGTCTGCAGAAGTAGCATATGTTGCTATCTTCAGATTCTCATTATCTAGTGGGGCGGGCAATGTACTGTTTGAAGTCTGACTTGTAGCTTCCACTTCTGAAAGTATTACTTAATAAGTTGGGGAGCCAAAATTCCCAAATATACAGGAGTGTGATCGTTTCTCCTTGGAGCTTTTAAATACTGATCGTGAAAATGCTGGTTATAATATAGATCCAAAAAAGGCACATTTTTCTCTTACTGCTAGACCCTGTGGGACTAAGTAAAGATTTTGCAGAGATAAAGCAGGAGACGTAGATTTTAAAATGTTCCTTTACAAGAAAGAGCATTATTTATAGTTCACAAGGTCTGGATTGTTTTCCTAGCTGACCTCAAATCAAGCAATTTAGGGTTTGTGATTCTGAATATTTTAAGATGTGAAAAGCAATCAAGAAAATTAAATATTGATTGTGATTTTCTCTCTCTTTTTCTTTTGGAGTTATAAAAATATTTATGGTTTTCAAAATGTAAGAAGAAAAGATGCCGTTATATCAGAGTAACAACTCTGTTCTAAATCATTTTTTGCTTGCAACAAGAAAAAGGCTGTAACACTTTTAAACTGAATTATGGTTAATAGTTTAGGGTGGAGGACATGAGCAAGATTTAATTAAATCAATGGCTGGAGCACTGAAAGTTCACAGCAGAACATCTAAAGGCCAACAGCTTCTAAAAAATCACATCGGTTTTCTACTTACTGGCAGAAAGACAAGCGTTAGACACAGGTATGTGATGTTTAATATTTATATAGGTTGCATTTTCAACACAAATTTCTGTGGTTGGCATATCTGATGATGATAACATCAATTTTCATACACAAAATTCTTTGCAAGTGAATGTGGGACAGGCAAACACAATCCAAAGGGGGGGAAACACAAGTGTTTTTTTTTTGTGTGTGTGTGTGTGTGTGTAACCAGCACACCTGAAATTGTGAACCTAATTCTGGTGCTGAGAAGAGCAAATCTGTTTGGGTTGTTGTTAGAGGCGAAGGATCTTTCTTGCTTCAGTATCAGTTATATGGTTGCATCCCTATGTTTACAAAACACAAAATTCAAAGTGAGAAAAAGATCCCAGAAACAGAAATGTGTATCAACAGAGAACAGAAATCTACACGAACACAGAATTCTATGGCATATTCTACACTGACTTTGGGCAGAATATATAGTTCCCTCTGTGTGCTTATCAGAGCCTTTGAAGTAATGTGAATGTTACTTAAAAAAAAAAAAAAGTTTACCATTTCTCCAATGAACTCAGGGCACTATGGGTGATACCCAGGACTTTTTTCTTTTCAGCCGGAACTCACCGGAAATCAGTTCCAGCACCAATAAGGTGGGTGCCATTGTCATTTATAAGAAAACAAGGGAGGTGTTCGTTGTGAGTTCCAGCACCCCTTTTTCTAGAAAAATAGCACCACTGATACCCGCTTTAGTGTCCGGTGTAAAAGTGGCAAATGATAATACAAACGTCCACTCAATCCCATGTCTTGTTCACAACAACCCTGGGCATTAGGCAATGCTGAGAGGTAGCAAGTAGTCTTTTGTTGGTTGCCATTTGGTAACCCTCTGTCTTCCAGAAGATTTCCACGAGAGCTGGACCATCAAGAAGGCTGATCGCCGAAGAATTGATGCTTTTGAATGATGGTGCTGGAGGAGACTCAAGAGTCCCATAGACTGCAAGAAGATCAAAACTCTCCATTCTGAAAGAAATCGGCCCTGAGTGCTCACTGGAAGGACAGATCTTGAAGCTGAGGCTCCAATACTTTGGCCACCTCATGAGAAGAGAAGACTCCCTGGAAAAGACCCTGATGTTGGGAAAGATGGAGGGCACAAGGAGAAGGGGACGTCAGAGGACGAGATGGTTGGATAGTGTCCGCGAAGCTACCAGCATGAGTCTGACCAAACTGCGGGAGGCAGTGGAAGACAGGAGTACCTGGCGTGCTCTGGTCCATGGGGTCACGAGGAGTCGGACACGACTAAACAACAACAACATAGATTAATCTGGCAACTCACGCCATTGGCATCTATGCAAATTGGCCATTTCAAACTTTGGCACCATTGTAAATTGCTCACCGAAAGCGTTAGTTAGCTGGGGAGTTACCTTTGAGTTTTGAGACACAAAGGCACCCAGGGAGCCTTTCTCTTACTCACTTCTTTCCTGTGTCTCCCCTCTGGCCATGTTGTCAAGTGAAGACAAGCAACTTACTTTTAGGAAGAGCTAAGGGGAAGGGGAAAGTTGCAGTGTACAAATGATTGGGAAGAGACAGCTATCAGGCTAAAGAAGTCTGTCAAGTTAAAAAAAATGGCAGGATCTGTTCTTGGTCATCATTCCTCCTGATCCATGAGCCACCACGCACAATGGCTGTATTTTGGGAATGGTGAATAGGTCAGACCATCAAAACCCAAATGACCAATTTTCTCCAGCTCCCAGCTGCTAATAAGTGCTGTGAAGAGCTCCACAAGAAGCCCATCACAAAACCAAATGGCTACTTCAGGGTGGTTACAAAGCTGCTGAGACTACCCAGTACTCACTGCTGTGTCACAATACTGGACTTCCTCACTCTCTCCCTTTTAATTATTGTTAATATGACATATTTTTATGTTGGCTAAGCCATTGTAGGAGGTCACAATATGGTAAGATAAAACAGATAAACTATCCCCCCCCCATTGACTTTTTATACTCATTTTTTTGTGCTTGTATTTCTTCAACATAAGAAGTGGAGATTTGAGAACGATGTGTTTTGCACCCTTCTTTCTTCTATTTATTTATCTCTTTCCCTCTTTTCTCATCAAGATGTTCTGTGTGGTTTGTTCATAATGTACTGTTCCATTGTTCTATTTGTGTGATAAAATTTTAACAGCAAAAAATTATCGAAACAAAAACTGATAACTAATAAAATAAAAAAATTAGCATGTAACATTATGGTGGAAAACTCTTTGAAAGGGGTAGCCTGGGCTGGATCTATTTCCTCTCTTTCCAGGTTTCCTCCATTTCTCCAACAGGATGGTTTTAGCTGCGTGGCTTACCCTCAAAAACCACTTGCAACTGAAGATGGCATGTTTTATTTTTAAATGTTTCCACTCCACAGTTATAATATTAAGGGTACTTTACCTATGTTTTTTCACAGGGAAGTGTGACTTCCATTCCCCACATATTCTCTCCTTGTATCTTACTCAGCTGAAATCCAGACAAATGAAGACGGAATGGGGAGTGAGAATAAAACATCGTGGACGGAGTTTGTTCTTGTTGGACTTCAGCATCAAAAGTCACCCACCCTTTTCCTTGGTATGATCCTCTTCATGTCGCTTATTGCTCTCCTTGGAAACAGCCTCCTCCTGTTCTTAATTAAAATGAGCTCTGGCCTTCGGACCCCAATGTACTTTTTCCTCAGCCAACTGGCCTTCATGGACCTCTGCCAAGTTCTCTCCATCGTTCCCAAAATGACACTGGATTTCGCAACCCACAGCTACACCATTTCACTCTACGGATGTGCCGTCCAGATTTTTGTCACGCTGGTCATGGGAGGAGCAGAGTGCCTCATCCTGGCAACCATGTCCTATGACAGGTACGTGGCTATCTGCAGGCCGCTCCAATATCCGGTCCTCATGAGGAGCAAAATCTGCAACATCATGTCAGTCGCTTCCTGGTTCTGGTCTTCTGTGCAGGCCCTGAACTGTTCCCTCTACGTGCTGCCTCTTCCCTACTGCAAGTCCAACGTGATTAGACACATTGGTTGTGATTATACAGCGCTTTTAAAGCTTTCTTGCTCCGACAATTCTGCATTTGAAAAATCAATACACCTCGGAACATTCCTTGTATTCCTCATCCCCATCTCAATCATCCTGGCTTCCTACACAGCCATCCTCCTTCAGGTTCTGAGGTCCCGCTCCTCCGGAAGTAGCCACAAGGCCCTGGGGACTTGCTTGTCCCACTTGTGTGTGGTGGGGGTCTTCTATGGTTCGGCCATTTTAACATACATGACACCCGTATCTTCCTATTCAGCAGAAAAGGCTATGATCAACTCAGTGCTCATTACCATTGTCCCAGCCATGTTGAACCCATTCATATACAGCCTGAGGAACCGAGACGTTTTAGCAGCTCTGAGGAGAATTTTGGAAAAATGCATATTGTGTAAATAGTTGGACAAGAAAAAAATATATTAGGAACTTACATACAATGCTACTACTACTACTGTGATTTGCTTTCCATAAGGGATCTCAGTGCTATTTTACAATACAATAAAAACATTCATATACCCATTTCATATGTACAAACCGCTAAATAATTGCACATATAAAAATCTCTTTTAAAAACCATTACATACCTAAAAACAATTTCAGAAAAAGAAAAAGTATCCAAATGCTTTCATGGGGAACACACTGAGGCTGGTTTCCTTGCCTTCCTCCCCACCCAATTCCCTGCTCCCCGAGTGTGCCGGATTGCTCCGGACAGCCCAACCCAGAGCTGTTTCTGCTTGACTCTGCCAAAGTCCAGGTCTCCCTTATTTGGTTTCGGCTTTGGCTGGGCCCAGTGCTCAGACCTAATGTGCATGATCCCATCAAATGTCTGAGTCACAATCCAGAGAAAGGCTTCTTACACAAAGAGCAGCGTTGCTGCAAGACATGCACGGTTGGTGGTGAGAGGTAGTTCTGCAAGCCTGGTCTCCCAGCAGCAGCACCCCTGCTATTTATGAGGAAAGTGATGGGGTGGTGAATGGCAGTGCTGAGAGCAGGGCAGTTTGAGTGAAGTGGAAGAGCCAAGCTGGTGTGCCCAAGCTGTCACAATCTTCCCACCACCTTGCCCCACCCTACTAACCATCCTGGTACGTGGCAGTGACGCTCGTGCTGGGAGGCTGAGCCTACAGTGCCTTCCCTCACTGTTGGCTATTCCTGCTCCAAGCACTAGTCCCTGTTTGAACTCACACAAGAGAATTTGAGCTTTGGCATAGCTCTGCTCTCAGTCATGGCCTGGCATTCAAGGAATGAGGTCTATCCCCACGGCAGAGTCCAAACTCTAAATATACCATACTTTCCCATGTATAAGACTGTTTTTTTCCCTTTTAAAATCATGCTCAAAAGTAGGGGTCGTCTTATACATGGGTGGCATAGCTGTCAACGTTTCCCTTTTTTAAAGGGAAATTCTCTTATTCTGAATAGGATTCCTCGCAGGAAAAGGAAAAAGTTGACAGCTATGATGGGTGGTCCATAGGGTGGACATTTGATTGGTTGCTGCTGCAGCTGTCAGAGGCTATATTGTGTGTTATTGGTTGCTTTGTCAATGGGTAGTGTTGATTGGCTGATGCTCCAGCAGTTGGGCGGGTGATTTGCAGCTTCTGACGGTGATGGGACAGACGGAATGTGGATTTTGTGACACGTGCAAAAGCTCGACAACTCTGTGGCATCTCTCCCCATTTTCTTAAATCTGAGTCCCCCAAAATAGGGGTAGTCTTATACAAAGGGGTGTCTTCTAGACGGAAAAGTACAGTACTTTTTGAAGTGAGGCAATGAGAACTGTATACAGTGTTCCAAATGTGATCGCACCATAAATTTCTATTGGTATCTTCAATTTTATTTTCAGTTCCTTTCCTAATGATCCCTGGCATGGAATTAACCTTTTTTCATAGCTACCACACGCTGGATACCTTACGACCCCAAGGCCTCATTCCTGGTCTGTCTTTGCCGCCTGACATAGTTCAGACCCTGTGTCAGGAGCTAGAGTCAAGCGTAGGTCAACAATAAAAACATGGCGTCAGTGATGTTAATGTTTTATTCAAAACAACTAAACAGTGCAGGTGTAGTAATCCCAGTAACTCTTCCCAATAGGTCTTGCCTCAATGAGACAGTAGCGAGGTGCGTTCGAAAACGGAAGCATTTACTTTCGGGTTCTTAGCGTTCAGGTTTGAGACGTTCTAGAACAGAGATACCACTGTACTTTTGAGATGCACTCATACTCTCCAACAGTGTTAGATCACTCTCTATGTATATGTGATGTGAAGGCAATCACAGAGCATTTTGAATGCTTGCTGGTAGAGATGGTGTGTGTGTGTGTGTGTGTGGGTGGGTGGGTGGGTGGGTGTCTTCCCTTAGGCAATAATAAATGACAATTATCTTTCAAAATAGCCTGACATTTCTTTTTCTTGAGACCTTAGAAGACATTTATAAGATTAATACCAGAAACTTAGTGAATGCTGACACAGCAACAATTACCAAGTTACTGGCATTCATAAGATGTTTGTAGGCCACTGGTCAGGAACTACATGAGTAGATCTCTCAAGACCTGTTTTGGACATGTCGCATATTTACTGCTAAAACATGGACATAATATTGAAATTTGACCATCTCTCAAAGGTATCCAGCTGGTCAAATGTCAGAATTTGTTGACATTTCCTGCTGGCCCCTAAAATATAAAGAATTAGTCTTCTGGGAAATGATTTATAATGAAATGAAGAAGGTGCTTAAATGCACATTTGTGAAGAAACCAGAAGCCTTCCTCCTGGGCATGGTGGGCCAATTGGTCTCAAGGAAAGATAGGACGTTTTTTATGTATGCTACAACAGCAGCAAGAGTACTTCTAGCAAAGTACTGGAAGACACAAGAACTACCCACACTGGAAGAATGGCAGACCAAGGTGATTGACTACATGGGACTGGCGGAGATGACTGGCAGAATCCGCGACCAAGGGAGAGAGACGGTGGAAGAAGACTGGAAGAAATTTAAAGCTTATCTTAAGAACTGTTGCAAAATTAATGAGTGTTAAAATGTTTTGGGTCAGGTAGAACAGAATTGCGGGGACAAACAATTGGATATGAGAAAAAGGATTCAAAGGGGGGAAAAAAGTGTTATAAGTTGACATTGGGGCTTGCTGGAAAATTTTAAAACAGGGATGCAGAAAGGGGAGGTATGAGGAAGTCGATGAAAGAAGGTTTAAGAAAAAATGTGAAGAAATTATACGTGTTTATATGTTTGTCTGTTTTTGTATTGTTTTGTATTGTCTATTATTATGTGTTAAAAAACCAATAAAAATTTTATTAAAAAAAAAATGTAAAGAATTAGCAGAAGCAATGTAGAAGTCACAATAATCACTATCACATGTTAGAAGAAGTTCTAACAATCACTATCATGACTGAGATGTGGAGAAAGACCATAATGAATGTTACTTCAAAGTTCTCTTCCCCTGTGAAAGGGGCTTCCTTTTTTCTTTTCTTTTCTTTTTGCCTCATTCTCTGTGCACTTTACGGGACGCGGGTGGCGCTGTGGGTTAAACCACAGAGCCTAGGATTTGCCGATCAGAAGGTCGGCAATTCAAATCCCAGTGATGGGGTGAACGCCCGTTGCTCGGTCCCAGCTCCTGCCAACCTAGCAGTTTGAAAGCACGTCAAAGTGCAAGTAGATAAATAAGTACTGCTCTGGCGGAAAGGTAAACGGCGCTGCTCTGGTTCGCCAGAAGTGGCTTAGTCATGCTGGCCACATGACCAGTACCACATGCCGGCTCCCTCAGCCAATAAAGCAAGATGAGCGCTGCAACCCCAGAGTCGGCCACGACTGGACCTAATGGTCAGGGGTCCTTTACCTTTTACTGTGCACTTTTGAATTTCTTTAGAGTTTTGGTGGGTTTGTGGTTTACATTCCTTTCATCTAGCAAAGTGGGGGGGGGTTGGGGTCGGTGGGGGAGAATGGACAAGAATTTCCATAAGGAAAATGTGCTTTGAAAGTATGTTTGAAGTTTGAGCTGTAGCTTCCAGTGTGCCTTAATTGAAGTCAGGGGGCCAAAATTCCCAAACGGATAGGAGAGTGATCATTTCTTCATGAAGATTTTAAATACTGTTGGTGAAAATGCTGGTTGTGATGCAGCAGATGTAGATTTTAAAAATGTCCCTATGTAAGTGAGACTATTTTTTTAATAGTTCAGAGAGTCTGAATTGTTTTCGCAACTGACTGCAAAACAAGGAATTCAGTCTTTATGATTCTGAATATTTTAATATGTGGAAAGCAATCAAGAAAACACTTAACTACCCTAAGGCACTAAATATTGATTGTGATTTCCCCCCTTCCTTTTGAAGTTATAAAAATATTTCCACTTTTCAAAATGTAGGCAAAGTAAGTCAATAATTCAGATTAACAACTCTTTCAAAGAATGTACTGCAAATCATTTTTTGCCTACAACAGGAAAAACGTTGAATCCCTTTAAACTGAATTGTGGTCAATTAGCTTAGGGGAATACTATGGAAGAGATGGGCAAGATTTAATTAAATCAGTGGATGGAGCACTGATAATTTACAGCAGAGGACTTATATACCAGCTTCTTTTAAAACATAAGGTGTCTTTCTGCTTGCTGTTGCAAACACATGCATTAGACACAGGTATGTGACTCTTTTCTCATTGTCATTGCAATCTAATTCTTCTTTCGTTTTCTGTTTCGTATTGTTCTTTGGTGACAACACGAGTTTTCATAAAGAAAATCCTTTGCAAGAGAATCTTAAACAGGCAAAGAGAGCAAAGGAAAAACTATATATATACATATATATATATCACTAAAAAGTATATATACTGATAGTGTGTGTGTGTGTGTGTGTGTGTGTGTGTGTCTATCTGTCTGTCTGTGAGTGACACCATAAGACACTAGAACTCAGGACGCAAGGGAGAAATCAGTCATAGCTGAGTAAGGTTGTCTTCCATGAACACGGTTTTAACAGTGAGTCCGTAAGTGACTGTGGAGGCCAATTCTGGATCCACATGTCCTTCCACAGTGGGGACAGGGCAGGAGTTGATCAAGGTGTGGATTTGCCAAGTGTGCCTTTCTCTTAGCACGTTTCTCCCTTTCATCCCAAATTTGAGTGTCTTCAAAGCCCATGGCGCGTTTGATAAAGGCTATTCTCCAATTGGAGCGTTTGCAGGCCAGTGTTTCCCAGTTGTTGGTGTGACAGCTACACATATACTCCATTTGGGAGTCATGTTTATGTCAGGGGCATTAGTCATTCATTTTCAGAAAACTGTCTTCAAGAGTTTCTGCATGTAAGATGAAACTCTGGCTGTGAAGCTGGATTGTTTGCACTGGTGCAAATATAAGACAGTGACATCATGGACATGCACAGTGCGTTATGTGAGAGTGACTGAGAGAGAGTTTCGGTTTTAATCTACTGAAAAGATGCAAGCAGATCTGCTGCTGTGGGGATCCAGAGCAGTCTCTGTAAATAGCAATCGCTAAGCTTAATGACATGCAATAAAAGTAATCTTCCTAGAACAATCGTGTGTTGCTCATCAATCAAGACTCAGGGCCGATTTCCTCACGCTTCACTAACAGACTGTATTTCAACTCTGCTAAACACGTGGTCTGAAGTGTGCTGGGCGAATCTTTCACAGCAGCTTTCACGCCATAAACAGCCACAGTTTACTCAGAAGTTAATTGGAAATCCATTCTTTATTTGAAAAAACAAAACATCCTGTATCCCATCTGGGCACTGTGATGTGGTTCTCCTCTCTGATCTAGCAACTGGTGTTGCATGCAAAGCCCTTTTATTTTAAATTATTTTATCTGTAAGAATTAGCATCTTTTAATCTCATATATCATTCATGGCTTTCCCTCCCTCTTCTATCTACTTTTCATTTGATTTATCATTCATAAGGTATGTTTTATGTTGGTTAAGGCAGAAATCTATTGCACAGGGTCTCCATTCAGCAAGATAAAATGATAACTAATAAAATAAAAAGTAAAGGGTAGTATATTAATGACAGGCTTTTTGAAAGAGGGAGCCAGAGCTGGATTAATTGGCTACAAACAGGAGGATTTCAGCTCTTTTAAAAGACCTCTTTGCTTGTATATCATGAATCTCGCACACATCCAATTGGATCATATAGCCTACCTACAAAAAACACACTTGATAACAGATGGCATAATTTATTTAGAAATCCTGGGTTCCCACCCACCACAGTTACAATATTAATGGTTGTTTACCTAAAATTCTCTCAAAGTACTATGTGATTTCTATCCCCAGCAATTCTCTTCTTCTATCTTATTCAGCTAAAATCCAGACAAATGCAAAAGGAATGGGGGATAAGAATAAAACATCGTGGACGGAGTTTGTTCTTGTTGGACTTCAGCATCAAAAGTCACCCACCCTTTTCCTTGGTGCCATCCTCTTCATGTCCCTTATCGCCCTCCTTGGAAACAGCCTCCTCCTGTTCTTAATTAAAATGAGCTCTGGTCTGCAGACCCCAATGTACTTTTTCCTCAGCCAACTGGCCTTCATGGACCTCTGCCAAGTTCTCTCCATCGTTCCCAAAATGACGGTGGATTTTGTAACCCACAGCTACACCATTTCGCTCTCTGGATGCATTACCCAGATTTCTGTCACACTGCTCTTGGGAGGGGCAGAGTGCCTCATCCTGGCAACCATGTCCTATGACAGGTACGTGGCTATCTGCAGGCCGCTGCAATATCCGGTCCTCATGAGGAGCAAAATCTGCAACATCATGTCAGTCGCTGCCTGGTTTTGGTCTGCGTTCCAGGCTCTGAGCTGTTCCCTCTATGTGCTGCTTCTTCCCTACTGCAAGTCCAATGTGATTAACCATTACCTGTGTGATTATCCAGCGCTTATACAATTGTCCTGCTCTGACGATTCTGCATTTGTGAGATCAACATACTTTGGTAATTTCATGGTCCTTCTCATCCCCATCTCAGTCATCCTGGCTTCCTACATAGCCATCCTACTTCAAGTCCTCAGAGCACGCTCCTCAGGAAGTAGCCACAAGGCTCTGGGCACCTGCTTGTCCCATTTGTGTGTGGTTGGAATCTTCTATTCAATGGCCATGTTTACGTACATGACCCCCTATACAGCGGAAAAGTCCATGATTAACTCAGTGTTTACCACCATTGTCCCTGCTATGTTGAACCCTTTCATATACAGCCTGAGGAACCGCGATGTTCTAGCAGCTTTGAGGAGACTTTGTGCAAAATGCATATTGTGTAAATAATTGGACGGGGGGGGGGGGAACTATCCATGATGTTATCCTCAGAACCAGCAGAACTGGAACTGGAAATAACTAACTAGGCATAGGTGAATTTGTTCATTTCAGTTTAACTCAGTTTCTCATTTTTCCAATTTTAAGTTCAGCTCTCCACATTTCCATATCAATTTACAACTGGGTGGCTTTTTAAAAGGCCTTGTTAAAATTCATTAGCATTCGAATCTGAATTTCTCCTAATCCTCCTGTTGTTGTATGCATTTTCCCCTAACCAGTTTGCAGAGCAATTTCCCCTATTGTGATGCGTTTCTACATGCTACTTTCTACAATATAAGCATGTTCATGTACACCTTACCTTATCAAATGCATTTTTAACACTTTTTGGGCTGGAGAACTGTATTGTAAAGTCTGAACAACTGCAAAATTTGAAAGCTGGATGTATATTTGTTTGTGTGCTGCTTAGGAAAGTATGAATTTGGGAGAACTGAATCAGAGTTATCTTCCACCAATAGGAAGGAGATAGGCAGAAGTGACAGAAAGCTGCTGAAACTGCTAAGTGGTTTAAAACTAACTTTATTTGTTGACAAGAAAGTATTAAAATGTAAAACTGCAAAAAAATAGAAAGAGGTAATGCAGTACTGCAACAAGTCAGAAACAACAGAAACATTTAGTATATTTATTTTTCCAAAAAAACACACACATTGTAAATAATTATTGAGAAACTGAACAATAAAAAGGTCCTCCTATTAACCAGCAGTCCCTGTAATATATCAATCGTAACAGTACAGTGGCGTAGCGTGGGGGGTGCAGGGGGTGCCGGCCGCACCGGGCGCAACATCTGGGGTTAGGGCAAATCCATGGGTTAGGGGGCGCAAAACCACGGGTTAGGGGGCGCAAATCCACAGGTTAGGGGGGCGCAAATTACTTGCCTTGCCCTGGGTGCTGACAACCCACGCTACGCCACTGTAACAGTATATCATAGAATAATAGAACTGTAAAGTTGGAAGGGATCCTGAGGGTCATCTAATCAACTCCCTGCATTGCATATATTGAGAATAAAGCTCTTAAAATTCTATGCCTTGGTCTGGGAGGCTACAAAATTGGGTTGGGGGATTTCAGTGATTCCAGTGATTTTTTTGGGGGGGGCACACAGGTCATGATTTCTCCCTCACCCCAATTCCCTATTCCAAGGTGCATTTGGCAGTGGGGTGGGGTAATTATTGAGCAAGGTCTCAATATGGGGGTGGTACCATTCCACCATTCCACTACCACTATTCCACAGAATTTCACTTGGAAGAATACATTGGGGGTAGGAAGAAGGTGCCCACTGGCCAACTAGAGTCAAGAGGAAACTCCAGTGAGTGTCTTGTCCTCAGATTACAGCACCTTTCAAAAACCTGTGCGGCACAGGACTCTCCCCATTTCCATAGGCATGCACAGCATGTTTCATTAGGGTGTGCGCCCAGGGATGTTGTAAAAAACTATTTCAGCAAAGGAAGAAGGGGCGGGGAATGACAAGACAAACAAATAGGGGCAAGAGAGAGGTAAAGAGGAAAAACCACAAGAGCGGTCAAGAAGCCAAAATAGGATTTTTTTCAGCAAAGAAAAAGACTTATGCCAAGCTGACCAGATGCAGGGCACTTATGGAGGGCCAAGGGTGGAATGGCTTCACCACTTCCTTGCTTAAAAGGTAAAGGGACCCCTGGCCATTAGGTCCAGTCATGACCGACTCTGGGGTTGCGGCGCTCATCTCGCTTTACTAGCCAAGGGAGCCGGCGTACAGCTTCCGGGTCATGTGGCCAGCATGACTAAGCCGCTTCTGGCGAACCAGAGCAGCACACAAAAACGTGTTTACCTTCCCGCCAGAGCGGTACCTATTTATCTACTTGCACTTTGACGTGCTTTCGAACTGCTAGGTTGGCAGGAGCAGGGACCAAGCAACGGGAGCTCACCCCGTTGCGGGGATTCAAAAAGCCGACCTTCTGACTGGCAAGTCCTAGGCTCTGTGGTTTAACCCACAGCACCACCCGCATCCCTATTTCCTTGCTTACGGACCATAAAAAAACAGCCCCTATCCCCTTCAGATCTCTCTCCACGAAAGGTGGCCCAGTGGAGTGAGGATGGAGATAGAAACAGACACAGGCAGAAGAAAAAGGCTGGAATGGATCTGCAGGGGCAGCTAGTGGAGCCAATCTCTTTCATTCCCACTGCCACTGCCACTTCCAGAGACAGACACAGGCAGAGGCTCCAAGTCCTTTCCAGATCCATTCCATTCCATTTCTTCTGCCTGCATCTCTCTTTGTCTGCTTCCCTTGACCCACACCCTTTTTAACATCAGGGTATGCCTGGACACCCCCAGCACATGCCCTGTGTACTTCTAAGCCCACTTGTGATTCCCAATGATGATATTCAGAGACCTCCAGCAGTGGGAGTACAACATTGTGGCTGGAAGCCACTGATAGTCTAATCCTCCATGAATTTGTTGATGTTGGGATGAGAGCAGAAAAGCTAGCAGGCAAGTACTCGCAGATGTGATTATAAAGGATGGCATTGTACATGTTGCAACCTGTCTGGTTCAAGACAGGAACCAGAGCTGACTGGTCAGAACAGAATGACAATATGATCATGTGAGCCCGTGCACTGTCAATCCATAGCAATCTGTCCCTCAATAAGCAGGAGAAACGTCACGGTGGGGAAAATCAATGTGGTTTGACCACAACTCTCTCTGCATGGTGTCCTATAAAATCATTTATACTATGTGATATTCTACAAAGACTTTTCTCAGTCCCGCTAGCATATCCCAGTTCCTCTAGACATATATGAAAGTATTTGTCATTGTAGGTGCTATAGTAGTCAACACCATATATCTCAAAATAGATGCTCCATAGCAGAGTACCATGGCACACAAATTGGGCAAGCAGGTTCCCTAAGGCCTGGGGGCTTCTCAAATAATAGCACAGCATCTAACTTTTAAGGGATCCAGGAACAATGAAGACTTCTCTATCGCTGGAGCTGGCAGACCAGAATATGCCTGGCCCCTTCACTGAAGTTTATTGCAAAAAAATATTTTTTTGTGAGACCGGGGAATGATAATACTTAGAATTCATACAACATTTTAGGGCATTCAAAACACTTCAGATTACACGTTATCCCTGTACATTATGGTATTATCATCTCCATTTGGGAGCTCAGCCCCAGCAGGGACACACTGTCTTGCTTGAAGCTGTAGTATATATTATTAAACCAAAGGAAGTAACATTCATTCAGAAACAAAGCTACAGTATGAATATTGGGGTACATTTTTTGCTGTGGTCACCAATCATACAGCAATAATGAAAGTTAGGGTGCTTCCAGATGGGGGCTTAATAATGCAAACAGGACACTAAGGTATTGCAAATAGGTCCCGTTTTGGTTTGCAGACTGTTCACACATGAGCAGCATGAAACCCACAATATTACGCCCATCTGAAGCATCCTTTGACAAATTTTGTATCTCTCACTTAAGTTCCAAAGGGAGAGTACTTGCCATTCTGTTTCCTGCTGCAATCACTGACACATTGTGCATCTTGCAAAGAGCTTTCTCAGTGCTGCTAAGACGTCCCGGTTCCTCAGGCTGTATATGAAAGGGTTCATCATGGCAGGCGCAATGGTAAAAAACACAGTGTTTATCATGGCCCTTTGTGCTGAATAGGAAGCAGCAGGTGTCATGTAAGTCAAAATGGCCGTAACGTAGAAGATCCCCACCACACACAGATGGGACAAGCAGGTCCCCAAGGCCTTGTGGCTTCTTCCAGAGGAACGTGCTCTGAGAACCTGAAGTAGGATGGCTATGTAGGAAGCCAGGATGATTGAGATGGGGATGAAAAAGATCACGAAACTACAAGAGTAGGTTGTTATATCAAATGCAAAATTGTCATAGCAGGACAACTGAACAAGGGCTAGGTAATCGCACATGTAGTGCCTGATCACATTGGACTTGCAGTAGGGAAGTGGCAGTACATAAAGGGAACAGATCAAAGCCTGCACAGAAGACCCAAACCAGGCAGCAACTGACATGATGATGCAGTTTTTGCTACTCATGAGAACCGGATATTGCAGCGGCCTGCAGATAGCCACATACCTGTCATATGACATGGTCACCAGAAAGAAGCACTCTGCCCCTCCCATGAGCATTGTGACAGAAATCTGCATTACACAGCCATACAGTGAAATGCTGTAGCTCTGGGTTACAAAATCCACCGCCATTTTGGGAACAATGCAGAGAACTTGGCAGAGGTCCATGAAGGCTAGTTGGCTGAGGAAAAAATACATTGGGGTCTGCAGACCAGAGTCTGTCTTGATCAGAAAAAGAAGGAGGCTGTTCCCTATCACAGCTACTATGAACATGAAGAGGATCACACCAAGGAAAACCATAGGTGACTTTTGATGCTGAAGTCCAACCAGAAGGAACACAGTCCATGACATATTCCCTTCTCCCATTCCTCCTTCACTTGCCTGAAGACTTAAGCAGAAGACTTGTGAGAAGTGGTGTGCCAAATTGTAGGGTTGAATCCACTGTACACATTACATAAACAACAAAAAGAGAGGAGTTTTTAATATAATGGATTGTGTCTAATGCTCCTCACACTTAGTTCTGCCTGTGCAACAAGACTTCTCTTCTCTCCTCCAAGAGTCCCCAAAATATGTTTGGGGGGTTCCCAACCCTCCAGTTGAGATTTTGAGGATTCAATGGGGCAGCTGGAGGGAAGAGGAAGTTCTACTGAATGCATGGAAGTCCATTTTGCAGGCAGAGCTTCAATGTTGGATACTGCCCAATATGTTAGAAGTCTCTCTGGGTGCATCCAGATTCTCACTACAGTGGTACCTTGGTTTACAACCTTAATCTGTTCTGGAAGTCCGGTCTTAAACCAAAGTGGACTTTAACCAAGGTGTGCTTTCTGATGGAAAGTAAAGGAAAAAGGATTAATCTATTCCAGACGATGAAAGCAACCCCTAAAACAACAATTTGACATGAATTTTACTATTGTATTTTGCTTGTGGGATTCAATGGCACAAGCTTAGGTTTGCTCAGTTGATGTGGATTGGGTGCTTTTGTGCTACCCCTGTCTCCCTCCCCCCACCACAAAAGGCACAGAAAGGCTTGTGAAATGATAGGATAATTCCTGAAAACCCAGCCAACCTTGTGTTTTAGAAGGGAAAGGAGAATAGGGTGTTTGAGGTTGATCCAGCCCCAACTTCTCCTTTCAAATCGCTAATTGTGGGGCTTTTTCATTGTTGTTTCGGTGAAGCCCATTGCAGTTCTTTTTCAGTGGAAATGGGTCACCTGGGATCCAGATTCACCACTATAGGAGGGAAAACTCTCAAGGCCACCTCTAACATGCAACCACCGGAAGGACCATGTTCCTGTCCCTCCAGATCCACAGCACTACCCCTTTCTCAGCTTATCTGGAGCAGGTTTATAGATTCTGGCCCGTTCTCAGGGATGATGGGTTCTATAGCTTCAACATCTGGATGGCGTCAGGTTGGCAGACCCTGCCTTACTCTAACCTATCCAGCAGGCTGTTATGGGTATAAAGGAAAGGGCAAACTCAATATTTAAAAAAAGAATGCACAATAATGGGTCATATTTCAAAGCTTTATCATGCTTTAGAGATACACAAAACTCCCCATCCTGCCCAAACTCAGCTTGAGCATGAGACTGGAGTACTCTGTTTGTAAATACTCCTGTTTAAATAAAGGACGTGGATGGCAGGTGTCTATGATATATCTAAAGAATACTAGTGTTGTAGCTCAGTTGCTTTAGAGCTGCAAAACCATGAGTACTGTAGTAAATTGTTTCCAGCAGAATGGTTTATCTCACGTACATTTTGAAGCACATAGGCAGCATGTGGGAATAAATAGTATGTGTAGTGCCAAGTCTCACTTTCAAATGAAATCTGGTTTATAAAAATATCTGTTTCTCATTTTTTAATCCCTTGACCTTTCCTGGAGGGTATGGCAGGACAGAAATTATCTAAAAGGAATATTCATACGCTACATAAATACATACATTTTCCGGTTCCAAATTATATTTTTATTTACCATACGCTGGCAAGGTTTTTAAGTACAAATAAATTGGTGTTATCATGAATCAGCATGAAGGACCATCATGTGGCAAAAGATTGCATCCCATTTTAGTTCTACTCAGAGTAGATCTGTTGAAATTAATGGCCAGGACTAACTGAGGTCCGTTGATTTCCAAGGGGCTACAGAGTTGGATGCAATACAGAATAACTATGATTTCTAAAAATGTTCAGAATTACGTACCTGTGTCAACTGCTTCTGTTTACAACAGAAAGAAGGGGGGGGGAGTCTAGTTTCTTAAAATGAAAAATAATTCCCAAGGCTCCGTTGAAAAACTGTGATGCCTCTGTTGTGTTAATTAAGTTTTTACAATAATTACGATTGTTATAGCTCCCCAGTTTCAAAGGGGTGGCAATTCATCCTCTACCTCAAAAATGATTTCCCTTCCATTCTTTAAGAAAAAGAGAAATGCCTTCTTAATTAATGAGAAACGTTCACATTCTTTTTATATTCAAAAATGGGGGGGAGGAATGCCATGACCTATATTCATGGCTGCAGAATTACATGAGCCTTTGCTTCCTTTTGACATGCTTGATTTTTAAAATTCCAAAACCTAAACAAACCAATTCATGCTCCCTGATAAAGCAATGTGCATATCTCTGAAAATTTCCCAACGTACATTTACAGCGAAATGTTTGCTTAGCTCCACTGACTCCCTGTTTCCAGAAGCAGGAAATATATATCTGCCTTTTGATTCTGAAACATTCAGACCAGAACCAGTATTTCTCACCTGGCACATTTCCAGTCCAGCATTTCTACTCTCCCTGGAGAAATGCTCCGCCAGCTCCACCCTGAGGGAATCTGGCTCCCAAACCATTATTTTAATTGTTACCAAACGTTGTTGCAGTTCCAAAGTGAAAACTTCCTACCACCATCTGAAGATGCTGAAGATGCATTCTTGGACAGTATGTATGTATGTATGTATGTACGTATTTTTAATTTCTATGGGGAGAGTCAGAACTTACAGGGTTAAGAAGTTCTGAGTGACGTCTCACATTCCGAGGCGTGGCGTTAGAACACTGAGGGGAGTGTCCTACTGTGTCTCTCAGAGACAGAGTGAGCTTAGCTCTGGAACGGAGAGCAGCGGAAATGAGTGCTCTGTCACCGGGAGATTTATGATCTGTTGAACTGTATGAGAATAAAGCTCTTTGTAAGATAAGGAAGAAACCGAGCGTCCGGCCTGATTTACTACACACACACGGCTTACTGCTTTTGCTTCTACCGCTGTGTATTTCACTCTGCTAAGGAAGCTGCAGCTGGAAGCTGCCCAGAGGGAACAGAGGCACGCAGAGGAAGCGCGTGGGCTCCGGGGCAAGCAAAGCTGCAAATAAATTTCACCAAAGGTTATGGGAGGTCAGCTGACGCCGTGAAGCAAGCCAAGTCCGTGCCGGTGTGTGCTGAAAGCCAAGACGCTGGAGAAAAAGCTGGAGCCAGCTGGGAGCTGTGCCTCGGTCGTGAGGCAGGGAGCTCGCTGGGAGGAGCTGTGCTAGAACCGGGTGCGTGAAGAAGCTACTACTGTTCGTAAGTAAGCTGGGCCCCGGGGGAGAAGATGGCAGACAGCCATGAGTCGTGTGCAGTCCCTTTTGAAGAGGTGGACGGGAAGGAGCCCTGGGTCGTGTGGCAGGCACTGAAGGCAGTGGGAGCCAGACCAGAGGGGGCTAGAAGACGCCCAGAGAGCCCAGTGGGGGCTGGAGCAGTGTTTGGAAGCCGATGCAATGCTTCGACACGCCAGAGTGATGGGCTGTGTGCTGGAGAGCAGCTGAGAGCTGGGAAGAGGAAAGCAGTGGGAAGCTGTTCCTCTGGAAGCTGTGCACCCAGGATTGGGGGTGCAGGCCAGATGGGCCATTCCAAGGGTCTTGAGAGTGCCCAGGCTGTTTGGCAGGAGCTGGAGAAGGTTTGCAGAGAAACCACCAAGCTGGAAGCCAAAAGCCACGTCCCCAGATGCAGAGCCTCAAGGAGAGCTGCTGGCAAGGTTGGGGGGGGCAGAGAAGTCCAAAGGCAAGTTTGGAAAGTTTTCCACTCGTCGCTGTTTTGTTTGCGGTTCCCCTGACCATCTGCGCCGCTGCTGCCCACGGAGAGCCAAGGACATTTCCCATGGGAACCAGTCAGGTTTCCATGGCAACCAGCCCGGCAGAAGAGGCCGGCGTGGGAAGGCGCAGGGGCGACCAGAGGGGGAAGGAGGTGCTTATCAGCTATCTGCTTCAATGGCTGTTTTAAAAGACACCTGCAAAGGCCCCAAGGACGGGGGCAGAGGGAAGTCTGTTGCTAAAGCAACGAAGGACAGCACCAGTAAGGACAGAGTGCTGCGTTGGGTAGTAGACTCTGCTGCCAACAGACATCTCGTGCCTGAGACACCTGGTGTCCAGATAAAGAACAGCAGAGCTGTTTCAGCTGGGAAATCAGTGTGTTTTGCTGATGGGTCACAGAGACAAGTAACCAATGTTGGGAATGTGTTTGTTTCTTTGTTACAGGCGCAGCTGGAAGTCTGCGTGTCGCCAGGAATGAAATGTTGTCTTTTATCTGTACCATGTCTTTTACAGGAGGGGTATATGGTTTGTTTTGAGAAGAATGTCTGTACAATTTCCAGAGGGGGGAAGCAGCTGGTACGTGTTGAGAGAAATCAGAACAACCTCTTTGTTCTGGAAACACCTCTGGAGGGAGTGGGGAATGCTGGGAAAGCTACCATTCACACTCATGTTTCATGTGCGTGCGTGTGGCACAAGAGGCTTGCACATGGTTCTTGTGAGGACGTTCAGATGTTATCAGAGTGCACCAAAGGGTGCAAGGTAAGAGAATGTGGTGAACCTCTACATTGCAGGGCTTGCAGGAAAGCCAAGAATAAGGGATACAGTTATCCCAAGGTGGAGAGAGTAACCACAAAGCCTTTTGAGCTTGTGCACGTGGACCTGTTTGGCCCCATGCCGCAGCCAAGTCTGGGCAAAGCCAGGTTTCTGCTGACACTGACAGATGATTTCACTCAGAACTCTTGGGCGTTCTCGCTGAGAACGCAGGAGGACGCAACGCAACTGATCAAGGATTGGGTTGCAGAGGTGGAACAGAGGTTCTCCACCAAGGTGCAGGGATTCAAGTGTGACCGAGGTTCAGAGGTCACTGGGTCTGCTCTAAAGAGTTTCTTTCGCCAGAGGGGGATACGTCACAAGGTGACTTCGCCTCAGGAGAGTGGCGTGGCAGAGCTGAGGAGTAAAGCTCTGGTTCAAGCATCAGAGGTTCTACTGTGTGACTCTGGTTTGCCTCAATGTTTTTGGGGGGAGGCGGTAAAGACGGCCAATTTCACGATGAACAGGTGCTACAATTCAGTGGTAGGTGACACCCCGTATTTCTTGCTCAACGGACAGAGACCGCAGGTGCATTTCTTCCGTTCGTTTGGTTGCAGAGCCTTGGTGCCTGTACCAAAGTGTCTGCAGCAAGAGGGTGGTCCAAGGTACCAGGAAATGATCTACTGTGGGTATGAACCTGCTACGAAGGGATGGAGATTTGCATGTACAGAAGGTGATCAGACCAAGCTTCTGATCAGTAAACATGCTGAGTTCTATGAGGAGAGTAGGGCGAGGCGCAAAGCGAGCCCTGACGTTCTCTCAGATTGTCTGTCTGAATCTGAGGAGGAGGGAGAGCCAGGTGATGGTGACCAGATCACTGATCAGGGTCAGCACCAGGGAAGGGCGTCTCCACAGGTTGTTAAAGGAGTGTCCAAGAGTGAGCCCTCATCTCCTGTTAGCGTAAAGGAGAAAGCTCACAGACAGGTCAAGTCAGAGGGGGAGTTGTCTGATGAAGAAGACGCACTTGCTGGCCCCAGTGGGTCAGAAGAAGCACCCCAGTTTGTGCCCAGGCGGTCATCTCGGGCAACAAAGGGAATTCCACCTGAGAGGTTTCGAGTCACAAATGCGTGGGTTGGTCTCGCACAGTGCGAACCTGAGATTTGTGAGGAGGCTCAACAGGCAGGTGGGAAGGTGTGGAACACACAGAGGTCTGTAAGTGTGTGTTCACAAGTCCTCTCAGAATGTGATACGAGAGGGGGTATGGAGAGAGTCAGAACTTACAGGGTTAAGAAGTTCTGAGTGACGTCTCACATTCCGAGGCGTGGCGTTAGAACACTGAGGGGAGTGTCCTACTGTGTCTCTCAGAGACAGAGTGAGCTTAGCTCCGGAACGGAGAGCAGCGGAAATGAGTGCTCTGTCACCGGGAGATTTATGATCTGTTGAACTGTATGAGAATAAAGCTCTTTGTAAGATAAGGAAGAAACCGAGCGTCCGGCCTGATTTACTACGCACACACGGCTTACTGCTTTTGCTTCTACCGCTGTGTATTTCACTCTGCTAAGGAAGCTGCAGCTGGAAGCTGCCCAGAGGGAACAGAGGCACGCAGAGGAAGCACGTGGGCTCTGGGGCAAGCAAAGCTGCAAATCAATTTCACCAAAATTTCTATTCCTCTTTATATTTTAAATAAAAAGCTCAAAGGGATGTACCACATATTAAATCAATAAAACAATAAAATAATAGCCGGGTGATGTTCCTCTGACCTCATGAGGAGCCTCTTAGTAGGGTGAGTGTGGGCCCCGCCCCCTAAGCCAGCTGGAAAGGGCCTTGCCAGGAGCGGCCTTCACGCCTCACATTCAGACATATATGATAATATTGAGGATAGTGAAGATGATGAATGTTCCTACGCATCTACTGGACAACAAAGCAGCAGAAGATTCATCTGTTCTGTGCTCAGGTTCTGCTTATGGGTTCCTCACAGACATGTGGTGGTGGGCATTGTGAGAACAGGATGCTCAGCTAAAAGGGCCTTTGGGCTGATCCAGAAGGACTCTCCTTGTGGTTTTATGGTAGGGGGCAGACTAGGGAGACTTCACACACACACACACACACACAAACACACACACACACATTCCCCACTTGTGTAGGCATGCACAGCATATTTCATTTGGGTGTACCCCCAGGAATTTTGTAAAAATTATTTCAGCAAAGGAAGAAGGGATAGGGAATGTCAAGACAAACAAACAAACAGGGACACGGAAAGGGTAAAGAGACAAAGAACAACAACAACAACAACAACAACAACAACTGACAAAACAGTCATAAAGGTGCTCAAGAAGCCAAAATAGGAGATATTTCTTGCAGAGAAAAAGACTCAAGCCTATCTGACCAGAGGAAGGGCACTTCAGGAGGTCCAAGGGTGGAATGGCTTCTCCTCCTTGCCTGCAGACCACAGTTCCTGTCCCCCTCAGATCTCTCTCCTCAAATGGTGGCCAGCAGAACGTGGATGCAGACGAAGCTGGGAGACAAAAACTGACAGAGGCAGAAGGAAAAGGCTGGAATGGATCTGCAGGGGCCACTGCTGGAGTCAATCAGCACACTGCTGCTTCCAGAGACAAAGACAGGCAGAAGCTGCAGAGCCAATCCAGATCCATTCCAGCCTTTTTCTTCTGCCTGCATCTCTCGCTGTCTGCTTTCCTTGGTCCCTGGGTTAGTGTTGGTGTATTTCATTTTAGGGACAATATGGGACAAATGAACAGTTCTGGACTTAAGCAGGAAGAACCAGATGCATAACAACAACAACAACAACAACAACAACAACAACAACAACAACAATAATTTATTTATATCCCGCCCTCCCCAGCCGAAGCCGGGCTCAGAGCAGCTAACAACAGTAAAATGAAGGATGGGGGACACCTAGCTTACTAGCAGTACATGTGAAAAGAATCTACAGGTCTTGGTGGACCACAGGCTTAACATGCATCAACAGTGTGATGCAACAGCAAAAAAAGGATAATGCTATTCTCAGCTGCATTATTATTTCGAATCCCCGCGGCGGGGTGAGCTCCCGTCTTTCGGTCCCAGCTCCTGCCCACCTAGCAGTTCGAAAGCACCTCTAAGTGCAAGTAGATAAATAGGTACTGCCTTATAGCGGGAAGGTAAATGGCATTTCCGTGTGCTGCGCTGTGCTGGCTCGCCAGAGCAGCTTCGTCACGCTGGCCACGTGACCCGGAAGTGTCTCCGGACAGCGCTGGCCCCCGGCCTCTTAAGTGAGATGGGCGCACAACCCTAGAGTCGGACACGACTGGCCCGTACAGGCAGGGGTACCTTTACCTTTACCTTTTATTCTCAGCTGCATCAAGTCTAGTGTCCAGTGGGAAACACAATTTAAGAAGGATGTTGACCACAGACATGTGGTGGTGGGCATTGTGAGAACAGGATGCTCAGCTAAAGGGGCCTTTGGGCTGATCCAGAAGGACTCTCCTTGTGGTTTTATGGTAGGGGGCAGACTAGGGAGACGTCTCTCTCTCTCTCTCACACACACACACACACACAAACAAACACACACACTCCTCACTTGTGTAGGCATGCACAGCATATTTCATTTGGGTGTGCCCCCAGGGACTTTGTAGAAATTATTTCAGCAAAGGAAGAGGGGATAGGGAATGTCAAGGCAAACAAACAGGGACAAGGAAAAGGTAAAAAAAAAACTGACTGAGGCAGGAGAAAAAGGCTGGAATGGATCTGCAGGGGCCACTGCTGGAGTCAATCAGCACACTGCTGCTTCCAGAGACAAACACAGACTGAAACTGCAGAGCCAATCCAGATCCATTCCAGCCTTTTTCTTCTGCCTGCATCTCTCACTGTCTGCTTTCCTTGGTCCCTGTGTTAGTGTTGGTGTTTTTCATTTTAGGGACAACAGGGGACAAATGTACAGTTCTGGACTTAAGCAGGAAGCACCAGATACACAAATAAAAGATGGGGGACACCGGGCTTACTAGCAGTACATGTGAAAAGCATCTTCAGGTCTTGGTGGACCACAGGCTTAACAAGCGTCAACAGTGTGATGCAACAGCCAAAAAGAGCTAATGCTATTATCGGCTACATAAACAGAAGTCTAGTGTCCAGATCAAGAGAAAGTAATAGAACCACTCTATTCTACCTTGGTCAGTCCACACCTGGAATAATGTGTCCAATTCTGGGCAACACAATTTAAGATGGATGTTGACAAGGTGGAATGTGTTTACAGGAGAGCAACCAAGATAATTAACGGTCTGGAAAGTAAGCCTTACGAGGAATGCTTGAAGGAGCTGCGTATGTTTAGCCTGGAAAAGAGGAGACTGTGAGGAGATATGATAGCCATCTTCAAATATGTAAAGGGCTGTCACATGGAAGAGGGAGGATGCTTGTTTTCTCCTGCTCTTGAGGGTAGGACTCGAGGCAATGACTTCAAGTTGTAGAAAAGCAGATTCTGACTAAACATTCAGAAAAACCTTCTGACAGTAACAGCTGTTGGTCAGTGGAACAGTCTCTCAGGAGAGGTGGTGGAGCTGGAAGCCCAGAATATGCCCAGCTCCTTCACTGAAGGTTATTGCATATATATATATATATATATATATATATATATATATATATATATATATATGTGTGTGTGTGTGTGTGTGTGTGTGTGTGTATACAGTATGAATGTTGGGATTCATTTTTTGCTACCATCACAAATCATATAGCGGTAAGGATACTAATAGGACATTCAGGTATGGCAAAGTAGTTGTTCGAAACATTACACATGCGTACCACCCCCACCTCCATAGATATGACTTTCCATGGAGAAATTAAATCTGAATTAAAAGGGGTGGGTTGGGGAATACAGCCACACATTTCAATGCCAAGAACACTATATGGACATTATTGAAAACCTGCGTTATTCATTTACTTAATTGATTCCATTTACGAATGATGCCCCATAACATATTTCCAAGTGGTTTTACAGAAAACAATGTGAACAATGACAACAAATAAGAACAATTTAAGTAAAGCAGACTCTGTTTCCAGATTCTGTTCACACATGAGTAGCACCCATCCCAGAATAATACGCCCATCTGAAGCAGCCTTAGATAAATTTCAGCCCCTGGATAAATTTCAAAGGGATGGTGCCTGCCATTTTGTATCCTGCTGAAATCATTGACACATTGTGCATCTTGCTAAGAGCTTTCTCAGTGCTGCCAAGACGTCCCGGTTCCTCAGGCTGTATATGAAAGGGTTCATCATGGCAGGCACCATGGTACAAAACACAGCGTTTATCATGGCCCTTTGTGCTGAATAGGAAGCGGCAGGTGTCATGTATGTCAAAATGGCCGTAACGTAGAAGATCCCCACTACACACAGATGGGACAAGCAGGTCCCCAAGGCCTTGTGGCTTCTTCCAGAGGATCGTGCTCTGAGAACTTGAAGTAGGATGGCTATGTAGGAAGCCAGGATGATTGAGATGGGGATGAAAAAGATCACGAAACTACCAATGTATTCTGTTATATCAAATGCAAAATTGTCAGAGCAAGACAACTGAATAAGGGCTGGGTAATCGCACATGTAGTGCCTGATCACATTGGACTTGCAGTAGGGAAGTGGCAGTACATAAATGGAACAGATCAAGGCCTGCACAGAGGACCAAAACCAGGCAGCAACTGACATGATGTTGCAGATTTTGCTCCTCATGAGAACCGGATATTGCAGCGGCCTGCAGATAGCCACATACCTGTCATATGACATGGTCGCCAGGATGAAGCACTCTGCCCCTCCCATGAGCATTGTGACAGAAATCTGTACAAAACATCCATAGAGTGAAATGCTGTAGCTCTGGGTTACAAAATCCACCGCCATTTTGGGAACAATGCAGAGAACTTGGCAGAGGTCCATGAAGGCTAGTTGGCTGAGGAAAAAATACATTGGGGTCTGCAGACCAGAGTCTGTCTTGATCAGAAAAAGAAGGAGGCTGTTCCCTATCACAGCTACTATGAACATGAAGAGGATCACACCAAGGAAAACCATAGGTGACCTTTGATGCTGAAGTCCAACCAGAAGGAACACAGTCCATGACATATTCCCTTCTCCCATTCCTCCTTCACTTGCCCAAATTTCACCTGTAGACTCAAGGAGAAGACTTGTGAGAAGTGGTGTGCCAAATTGTAGGGTTGAATCCACTGTACACATAACATAAACAACAAAAAGAGAGCAGTTTTTAATATAATGGATTGTGTCTAATGCTCCTCACACATAGTTCTGCCTGTGCAACAAAACTTCTCTTCTCTCCTCCAAGAGTCCCCAAAATATGTTTGGGGGTTCCCAACCCTCCAGTTGAGATTTTGAGGGTTCAAAGAGACACCTGGAAAGAAGAGGAAGTTCTACTGAATGCATGGAAGTCCATTTTGCAGGCAGAGCTTCAATGTTGGATACTGCCCAATATGTTAGAAATCTCTCTGGGTGCATCCAGATTCTCACTACAGTGGTACCTTGGTTTACAACCTTAATCTGCTCCAGAAGTCTTATCTTAAACCAAAGCGAACTTAAACCAACCTGTGCTTTCCCATAGAAAGCAATGGAAAATGGATTAATTCATTCCAGATGACGAAAAGCAACCCTCCAAAAGAGCAATTTGACATGAATTTTACTACTGTATTTTGCGCTACCCCTGTCCCCCTCCCACCACCACTAAAGGTGCAGAAATGCTTGGGAAATGGTAGGATAATTCCTAAAAACCCAGCCAACCTTGTGTTTTAGAAGAGAAAGGAAATAGGGTGTTTGAGGTTGATCCCGCCCCAACTTTTTCTTTCATATCGCTAATTCCTGGGACTTTGGCTTGGGACTTTCCCATTGTTGTTTTGGTGAAGCCCATTGCAATTCTTTTTCAGTGGAAATGGGTCACTTGGGATCCAGATTCACTGCTATAGGAGGGAAATCTCTAACATGCAACCACTGGAAGGACCATGTTCCTGTCCCTCCAGATCCACAGCACTACCCATTTCTCAGCTTATCTGGAGCAGGTTTAGAGATTGTGGCCCGTTCTCAGGGATGATGGGTTCTATAGCTCCAACATCTGGATGGCGTCAGGTTGGCGGCCCCTGCCTTACTCTAACCTATCCAGCAGGCTGTTATGGGTATAAAGGAAAGGGCAAACTCAATATTTAAAAAAAGAATGCACAATAAAGGGTCATTTATCAAAGCTTTATCATGTTCTTATAGAGACAAAAAGCTCCCCATCCTAACTAAACTCAGCCTAAGCATGAGAATGGAATACTCTCTTCGTAAATATTCCTGTTTGAAATGAAAGGACATGGATAGCAGGTGTTAAGCCCGGTGTCTATGATACAGCTAAAGAATACCAATGCCAGGCTGTTGTAGTTCAGTTGCTTTAAAGCTGCAAAACCACGAGTCCTGTAGTAAATTGTTTCCAGCAGAATGTTTTATCTGATGTACATTTTAAAGTGCCACAAAGGGGGAATGTGGGAATAAATAATATGTGTAGTGCCAAGTCTCACTGTCAAATGAAATCTGGTTTATAAAAATATCTGTTTCTCTTTATTGAATCCTATGACTTTTCCTGGAGGGTATGGCAAGATAAAAAAATAACTAAAAGGAATATGCATACGCTAAATAAATACATACATTTTCCTGTTTGAATATATTTTTCCTATTTTCCATAAGCTTGCAAGGTTCTTAAGTACAAATAAATTGGTGTTATCATGAATCAGCATGAAGGACCATCATGTGGCAAAAGATTGCATCCCATTTTAGTTCTACTCAGAGTAGATCTGTTGAAATTAATGGCCAGGACTAACTGAGGTCCGTTGATTTCCAAGGGGCTACAGAGTTGGATGCAATACAGAATAACTATGATTTCTAAAAATGTTCAGAATTACATACCTGTGCCAACCGCTTCTGTTTACAACAGCAAGAAGGGAGCAAAGTTTAGTTTCTTAAAATGAAAATGAATTCCCAAGGCTCGGTTGAAAAACTGTGAGGCCTTTGTTGTGTTAATTAATTTTTTACAACAATTACTACTGTTATAACTCCCCAGTTTCAAAGGGGTGGCAATTCATCCTCTACCTCAAAAATGATTTCCCTTCCATTCTTCGAGAAAAAGAGAAATGCCTTCTTGATTAATGAGAAACGTTCACATTCTTTTTATATTCAAAAATAGGGGGGAGGAATGCCATGACCTATATTCATGGCTGCAGAATTACATGAGCCTTTGCTTCCTTTTGACATGCTTGATTTTTAAAATTCCAAAACCTAAACAAACCAATTCATGCTCTCTGATAAAGCAACGTGCATATCTCTGAAAATTTCCCAACGTACATTTACAGCGAAATGTTTGCTTAGCTCCACTGACTCCCTGTTTCTAGAAGCAGGAAATATATATCTGCCTTTTGATTCTGAAACATTCAGACCAGAACCAGTATTTCTCACCTGGCACATTTCCAGTCCAGCATTTCTACTCTCCCTGGAGAAATGCTCCGCCAGCTCCACCCTGAGGGAATCTGGCTCCCAAACCATTATTTTAATTGTTACCAAACGTTGTTGCCGTTCCAAAGTGAAAACTTCCTACCACCATCTGAAGATGCTGAAGATGCATTCTTGGACAGTATGTATGTATGTATGTATGTACGTATTTTTAATTTCTATTCCTCTTTATATTTTAAATAAAAAGCTCAAAGGAATGTAGCACATATTAAATCAATAAATCAATAAAACAATAAAACAATAGCCGGGTGATGTTCCTCTGACCTCATGAGGAGCCTCTTAGTAGGGTGAGTGTGGGCCCCACCCCCTAAGCCAGCTGGAAAGGGCCTTGCCGGGAGCAGCCTTCACGCCTCACATTCAGACATATATGATAATGTTGAGGATAGTGAAGATGATGAATGTTCCTACGCATCTACTGGACAACAAGGCAGCAGAAGATTCATCTGTTCTGTGCTCAGGTTCTGCTTATGGGTTCCTCACAGACATGTGGTGGTGGGCATTGTGAGAACAGGATGCTCAGCTAAAAGGGCCTTTGGGCTGATCCAGAAGGACTCTCCTTGTGGTTTTATGGTAGGGGGCAGACTAGGGAGACTTCACACACACACACACACACACACACACTCCCCACCTGTGTAGGCATGCACAGCATATTTCATTTGGGTGTACCCCCAGGGATTTTGTAAAAATTATTTCAGCAAAGGAAGAAGGGATAGGGAAAGTCAAGACAAACAAACAAACAGGGACACGGAAAGGGTAAAAAGACAAAAACAACAACAACAGACAAAACAGCCACAAAGGTGCTCAAGAAGCCAAAATAGGAGATATTTCTTGCAGAGAAAAAGACTCAAGCCCATCTGACCAGAGGAAGGGCACTTCAGGAGGTCCAAGGATGGAATGGCTTCTCCTACTTGCCTGCAGACCACAAAAAAACAGTTCCTGCCCCCCTCAGATCTCTCTCCACAAATGGTGGCCAGCAGAATGTGGATGTAGATGAAGCTGGGAGACAAAAGCTGACAGAGGCAGAAGGAAAAGGCTGGAATGGATCTGCAGGAGCCACTGCTGGAGTCAATCAGCACACTGCTGCTTCCAGAGACAAACACAGGCTGAAGCTGCATAGCCAATCTAGATCCATTCCAGCCTTTTTCTTCTGCCTGCATCTCTCGTTGTCTGCTTTCCTTGGTCCCTGTGTTAGTGTTGGTGTTTTTCATTTTAGGGATAATAGGGGACATATGTACGGTTCTGGACTTAAGCAGGAAGAATCAGATGCACAAATAAAGGATGGGGAACACCTGGCTTACTAGCAGTACATGTGAAAAGCATCTTCAGGTCTTGGTGGACCACAGGCTTAACATGCGTCAACAGTGTGATGCAACAGCCAAAAATAGCTAATGCTATTCTCGGCTGCCTCAACAGAAGTCTAGTGTCCAGATCAAGGGAAGTAATAGAAGCACTCTATTCTACCTTGGTCAGTCCACACCTGGAATACTGTGTCCAATTCTGGGCAACACAATTTAAGATGGATGTTGACAAGGTGGAACGTGTTTACAGGAGAGCAACCAAATGATTAAGGGTGTGACTCAAGGCAATGACTTGACTAAACATTCAGAAAAACGTTCTGACAGTAACAGCTGTTGGTCAGTGGAACAGTCTCTCAGGAGAGGTGGTGGAGCTGGCAGCCCAGAATATGCCCAGCCCCTGCACTCAAGGTTATATATTAGACAGGAGAAAGATCCTTAGAATTTATACAATGTTTTAGGGCATTCCAAAAATTTCCTATTATGCATTATTCCTATAAAAGTTACAGCAGTCATGAAATTAGGTTATTGTAATCTGTAAGAAAGCTACAGTATGAATGTTGAGATACATTTTTTGCTACCGTCACAAATCATATAGTGGCAATGATGCAGATTGGACATTCAGGTATTGCAAAGGTGTTGCTTGAAATATTACGCACACATTAACACCCCCCCCCCACACACACATACATATGATTTTCCACATAGAAAATAAATCTGAATTAATGGGGAGAGTTGGCACATTTCAATGCCAAGAACACCAAATGGGCACTGTTGAAAACCTGTGTTATTCATTTACTTAGTAGTTGATTTGATTTACGAATGATGCCCGATAAAATATTTCCAAGTGGTTTTACAGTAAAACAACATGAACAATGACAACAACTAAAAACCATTTAATTAAAGCAGACTCTGATTTCGAGATTCTGTTCACACGTGAGTAGCAAGAATCCCACAATAATACGCCCATCAGAAGCATCCTTTGACAAATTTTGTATCTCTCAGTTAAGTTCCTTCCATCTAAATTTCAGCCCCTGGATAAATTCCAAAGGGAGAGTACTTGCCATTCTGTTTCCTGCTGCAATCACTGACACATTGTGCATCTTGCAAAGAGCTTTCTCAGTGCTGCTAAGACGTCCCGGTTCCTCAGGCTGTATATGAAAGGGTTCATCATGGCAGGCGCAATGGTAAAAAACACAGTGTTTATCATGGCCCTTTGTGCTGAATAGGAAGCAGCAGGTGTCATGTAAGTCAAAATGGCCGTAACGTAGAAGATCCCCACCACACACAGATGGGACAAGCAGGTCCCCAAGGCCTTGTGGCTTCTTCCAGAGGAACGTGCTCTGAGAACCTGAAGTAGGATGGCTATGTAGGAAGCCAGGATGATTGAGATGGGGATGAAAAAGATCATGAAATTACCAACGTATCCTGTTATATCATATGCCAAGTTATCAGAGCAGGACAACTGAACAAGGGCTGGGTAATCGCACATGTAGTGTCTGATCACATTGGACTTGCAGTAGGGAAGTGGCAGTACATAAAGGGAACAGGCCAAGGCCTGCACAGAAGACCCAAGCCAGGCAGCAACTGAGATGATGCTGCAAATTTTACTCCTCATGAGAACTGTATATTGCAGCGGCCTGCAGATAGCCACAAACCTGTCATATGACATGGTTGCCAGGATGAAGCACTCTGCCCCTGCCATGAACATTGTGACAAAAATCTGCACAAAACAACCGTAGAGTGAAATGCTGTAGCTCTGGGTTACAAAATCCACCGTCATTTTGGGAACAATGGAGAGAACTTGGCAGAGGTCCATGAAGGCTAGTTGGCTGAGGAAAAAATACATTGGGGTCTGCAGACCAGAGTCTGTCTTGATCAGAAAAAGAAGGAGGCTGTTCCCTATCAGAGCTACTATGAACATGAAGAAGATCACACCAAGGAAAACCATAGGTGACCTTTGATGCTGAAGTCCAACAAGAAGGAACACGGTCCATGACGTATTTCCCTCTCCCATCCCTCCTTCACTTGCCCAATTTTGCCTGAAGATTCAGGGAGAGGACTTGTGAGAAGTGGTGTGCCAAATTGTAGGGTTGAATCCACTGTACACATAACATAAACAACAAAAAGAGAACAGTTTTTAATATAATGGATTGTGTCTAATGCTCCTCACACTTAGTTCTGCCTGTGCAACAAGACTTCTTCTCCTCTTCTCTCCTCCAAGAATCCCCAAAATATCTTTGGGTGTGCCCAACCCTCCAGTTAGGGACACGGGTGTCACTGTGGGTTAAGCAACAGAGCCTAGGACTTGCTGATCAGAAGGTCGGCGGTTCGAATCCCTGTGACGGGGTGAGCTCCCATTACTCGGTCCCTGCTCCTGCCAACCTAGCAGTTCGAAAGCACGTCAAAGTGCAAGTAGATAAATAGGTACCGCTCCGGTGGGAAGGTAAACAGCGTTTCTGTGTGTTGCTCTGGTTCACCAGAAGCGACTTAGTCATGCTGGCCACATGACCTGGAAGCTGTATGCCAGCTCCCTCGGCCAATTAAGCGAGATGAGCGCTGCAACCCCAGAGTCGGCCACGACTGGACCTAATGGTCAGGGCTCCTTTTACCTTTACCTTTAACCCTCCACTTGAGATTTTGAGAGTTCAAAAAGACAACTGGAAAGAAGAGGACGTTCTAATAAATGCATGGAAGTCCATTTTGCAGGCAGAGCTTCAATGTTGGATACTGCCCAATATGTTAGATGTCTCTCTGGGTGCATCCAGGTTCTCACTACAGTGGTACCTTGGTTTACAACCTTAATCTGTTCCAGAAGTCTGGTCCTAAACCAAAGCGGACTTAAACCAAGGGGTGCTTTCCCATAGAAAGTAATGGAAATCTGTTCCAGACGATGAAAAGCAACCCCTAAAACAGCATTTTTACATGAATTTTACTACTGTATTTTGCCTGTGGGATTCAATGGCATAACAGCAACTTAGGTTTGCTCAGTTAATGTGGCTTGGGTGCTTTTGTGCTACCCCTGTCCCCCTCCCCCCACCACAAAAGGTGCAGAAAGGCTTGGGAAAAGGTAGGATAATTCCTAAAAATCCAACCAACCTTGTGTTTTAGAAGGGAAAGGGGAAAAGTTGTTTGAGGTTGATCCCGCCCCAATAACTTCTTTCACATTACTAATTGCTGGGACTTTTGCTTGGGACTTTTCCATCATTCTTTCAGTGAAGCCCATTGCAGTTCTTTTTCAGTGGAAATGGGTCACTTGGGAGCCAGATTCACCGCTATAGGAGGGAAATCTCTAACATGCAACCACCGGAAGGACCATGTTCCTGTCCCTCCAGATCCACAGCACTACCCCTTTCTCAGCTTCTCTGGAGCAGGTTTAGAGATTCTGGCCCGTTCGCAGGGAAGATGGGTTCTATAGCTCCAACATCTGGATGGCGTCAGGTTGGCAGCCCCTGCCTTACTCTAACCTATCCAGCAGGCTGTTATGGGTATAAAGGAAAGGACAAACTCAATATGTAATAAATGAATGCACAATAATAGGTCATATTTCAAAGCTTATCATGCTTTAGAGAGACACAAAACTCCCCATCCTGCCCAAACTCAGTCTAAGCATGAAAATGGAATATTCTGTTTGTGAATATTCCTGTTTGAAATGAAAGGACATGGATGGCAGGCGTTAAGCCTGGTGTCTATCATACAGCTAAAGAATACCAATGCCAGGCTGTTGTAGCTCAGTTGCTTTGCAGCTGCAAAACCATGAGTACTATAGTAAATTGTTTCCAGCAGAATGGTTCATCTCATGTACATTTTGAAGTGCCACATAGGGAGAATGTGGGAATAAATAGTATGTGTAGTGCTATGTCGCACTTTCCAATGAAATCTGGTTTATAAAAATATCTGTTTCTCTTCTTTGAATCCCTTGACCTTTCCTGGAGGGTATGGCAGGATAGCAATGATCTAAAATAAATATTCATACCCTACATAAATACATACATTTTCCTGTTTGAATATATTTTTCTATTTACCATACGCTTTCAAGTTTTTTAAGTACAAATAAATTGGTGTTTGGTGTTCCCCTTCATGGATCACTGCCTTGCCGTGGCGAAGGGGCTTGAATAACTCAGAGAAGCTATGAACTATGCCGAGCAGGGCACCCAAGGTGGACAGGTCATAGTGGAGAGTTTTGACCAAACGTGATCCACCTGGAGGAGGAACCGGCAAGCCACTCCAGTATCCCTGCCAAGAAAACTCCATGGACAAAGACAACAGGCATATAAAAGTTATGACGCTGGAAGATGAGCCCCTCAGGTCGGAAGGCGTCCAACTTGCTACTGAGGAAGAGCAGAGGACAAGTAAAAGTAGATTTAGAGCTGATGAAGCAGCTGGGCCAAAGCCGAAAGGACGCTCAGTTGCGGATATGCCTGGAAGCGAAAGGAATGTCCAATGCTGTAAAGAAAAATATTGCATAGGAACCTGGAATGTAAGAACCATGAACCTTGGTAAGTTGGATGTGGTCAAAAATGAGATGGCAAGAATAAATATTGACATCCTGGGCATCAGTGAACTAAAATGGACGGGAATGGGCGGATTTAGTTCGGATGACCATCATATCTACTACTGTGGGCAAGAATCCCGTAAAAGAAATGGAGTGGCCCTCATAGTCAACGAAAGAGTGGTGAAAGCTGTAGTGGGATACAATCTCAAAAATGATAGAATGATCTTGATATGAATCCAAGGCAGACCTTTTAACATCACAGTAATCCAAGTTTATGCACCAACTACTGGTGCTGAAGAAACTGAAACTGACCAATTCTATGAAGACTTACAACACCTTCATATGAGGATGTTCTTCTCATTATAGGGGATTGGAATGCTAAAGTAGGGAATGAAGAGATAAAAGGAACAACTGGCAAGTTTGGCCTTGGAGATCAAAACGAAGCAGGTCAAAGGCTAATAGAGTTCTGTCAAGAGAACAAGCTGGTCATCACAAACACGCTTTTCCAACGACACAAGAGACGACTCTACACATGGACATCACCAGATGGGCAGCATCAAAATCAGATTGATTATATTCTCTGCAGCCAAAGATGGAGAAGCTCTATACAGTCAGCAAAAACAAGACCTGGAGCTGACTGTGGCTCAGCTCATCAGCTTCTTATAGCAAAATTCAAGCTTAAACTGAAGAAAGTAGGAAAAACCACTGGGCCAGTAAGATACAATCTAAATCAAATCCCTTATGAATACACAGTGGAAGTGAGGAACAGGTTTAAGGATCTAGATTTGGTGGACAGAGTGCCTGAAGAACTATGGATGGAGGCTCGCAACATTATACAGGAGGCAGCAACGAAAACCATCCCAATGAAAAGGAAATGCAAGAAAGCAAAGTGGCTGTCCAATGAGGCCTTACAAATAGCGGGGGAGAGAAGGCAAGAAAATGCGAGGGAGATAGTGAAAGATACAGGAAATTGAATGCAGATTTCCAAAAAATCGCAAGGAGAGACAAGAAGGCCTTCTTAAACGAGTAATGCAAAGAAATAGAGGAAAACAACAGAACGGGAAGAACCAGAGATCTATTCAAGAAAATTGGAGATATGAAAGGAACATTTCGTACAAAGATTACCATAATAAAGGACAAAAGTGGTAAGGACCTAACAGAAGCAGAAGACATCAAGAAGAGGTGGCAAGAATACACAGAGGAATTATTCCAGAAATGTATGGATGGCTCGTACACCACAGGTAGTGTGGTTGCTGACCTTGAGCCAGACATCCTGGAGAGTGAAGTCAAATGGGCCTTAGAAAGCACTGCTAATAACAAGGCCAGTGGAAGTGATGGTAGTCCAGCTGAACTATTTAAAAATTTAAAAGATGATGCTGTCAAGGTGCTACACTTAATATGCCAGCAAGTTTGGAAAACTCAGCAGTGGCCAGAGGATTGGAGAAGATCAGTCTACATGCCAATCCCAAAGAAGGGCAGTGCCAAAGAATGTTCCAACTACCGCACAATTGCACTCATTTCACACGCTAGCAAGGTTATGCTTAAAATTATACAAGGAAGGCTCGAGGAGTATGTGGACTGAGAACTCCTAGAAGTGCAAGCTGGATTTCGAAGGGGCAGACGAACCAGAGACCAAATTGCAAACATGCGCTGGATTATGGAGAAAGCTAGAGAGTTCCAGAAAGACATCTACTTCTGCTTCATTGACTATGCAAAAGCCTTTGACTGTGTCGACCACAGCAAACTATGGCAAGTTCTTAAAGAAATGGGAGTGCCTGATCACCTCATCTGTCTCCTGAGAAATCTCTATGTGGGACAAGAAACTACAGTTAGACCTGGATATGGAACAACTGGTTGGTTCAAAATTGGGAAAGGAGTACAACAAGGCTGTATATTGTCTCCCTGCTTATTTAACTTATATGCAGAATTCATCATGCGAAAGGCTGGTCTGGACGAATCCCTAGTTGGAATTAAGATTGCCAGAAGAAATATCAACAACCTCAGATATGCAGATGACACAACCTTGATGGCAGAAAGTGAGGAGGAATTAAAGAACCTTTTAATGAGGGTGAAAGAGGAGAGTGCAAAATATGGTCTGAAGCTCAACAGCAAAAAAACGAAGATCATGGCCACTGGTCCCATCACCTCCTGGCAAATAGAAGGGGAAGAAATGGAGGCAGTGAGAGATTTTACTTTCTTGGGCTCCATGATCACTGCAGATGGTGACAGCAGTCACGAAATTAAAAGACGCCTGCTTCTTGGGAGGAAAGCAATGACAAACCTAGACAGCATCTTAAAAAGCAGAGACATCACCTTGCCAACAAAGGTCCGTATAGTTAAAGCTATGGTTTTCCCAGTAGTGATGTATGGAAGTGAGAGCTGGACCATAAGGGGTGATATGATAGCCATGTTCAAATATATAAAAGGATGTCACATAGAGGAGGGAGAAAGGTTGTTTTCTGCTGCTCCAGAGAAGTGGACACGGAGCAATGGATCCAAACTACAAGAAAGAAGATTCCACCTAAACATTAGGAAGAACTTCCTGACAGTAAGAGCTGTTCGACAGTGGAATTTGCTGCCAAGGAGTGTGGTGGAGTCTCCTTCTTTGGAGGTCTTTAAGCAGAGGCTTGACAACCATATGTCAGGAGTGCTCTGATGGTGTTTCCTGCTTGGCAGGGGGTTGGACTCGATGGCCCTTGTGGTCTCTTCCAACTCTATGATTCTATGATTCTATGATTCTATTCTATGATTCTATAAAGAAGGCTGATTGCCGAAGAATTGATGCTTTTGAATTATGGTGCTGGAGGAGACTCTTGAGAGTCCCATGGACTGCAAGAAGATCAAGCCTCTCCATTCTTAGGGAAATCAGCCCTGAGTGCTCACTGGAAGGACAGATCATGAAGCTGAGGCTCCAATACCTTGGCCTCCGCATGAGAAGAGAAGACTCCCTGGAAAAGACCCTGATGTTGGGAAAGATGGAGGGCACAAGGAGAAGGGGACAGAGGACAAGATGGTTGGATAGTGTTCTCGAAGCTACCAGCATGAGTTTGACCAAACTGTGGGAGGCAGTGGAATATAGGAGAGCCTGGCGTGCTCTGGTCCATGGGGTCACAAAGAGTCGGACACGACTAAACGACAACAACAACAAATTGGTGTTATCATGGATCAGCATAATGGACCATCATGTGGCAGAAGATTGCATCTCATTTTAATTCTACTCAGAGTTGATCTGCTGAAATCAATGGCCATGACTAACTGAGGTCCATTGATTTCCACGGGGCTACAGAGTTGGATGAAATACAGAATAACTATGACTTCTACAAATGTTCAGAATTACATACCTGTGTCAACTGCTTCTGTTTACAACAGCAAGAAGGGAGCAAAGTTTAGTTTCTTAAAATGAAAAATAATTCCCAAGGCTCGGATGAAAAACTGTGATGCCTCTGTTGTGTTAATTAATTTTTTACAATAATTACGATTGTTATAGCTCCCCAGTTTCAAAGGGGTGGCAATTCATCCTCCACCACAAAATGATTTCCCTTCCATTCTTTAAGAAAAAGAGAAATGCCTTCTTAATTAATGAGAAATGTTCACAATCCTTTTATATTCAAAAGTAGAGGGGAGGAATTCCCTGAGGTATATTCAGGGCTGCAGAATTACATGTGCCTTTGCTTTCTTTTGACATGCTTGTTTTTTAAAATTCCAAAACCTAAACAAACCAATTCATGCTCCCTGATAAAGCAACGTGCATATCTCTGAAAATTTCCCAACGTACATTTACAGCGAAATGTTTGCTTAGCTCCACTGACTCCCTGTTTCTAGAAGCAGGAAATATATATCTGCCTTTTGATTCTGAAACATTCAGACCAGAACCAGTATTTCTCACCTGGCACATTTCCAGTCCAGCATTTCTACTCTCCCTGGAGAAATGCTCCGCCAGCTCCACCCTGAGGGAATCTGGCTCCCAAACCATTATTTTAATTGTTACCAAACTTTATTGCAGTTCCAAAGTGAAAACTTCCTACCACCATCTGAAGATGCTGAAGATGCATTTTTGGAAATTATGGATGGATGGATGGATGTTTAATTTCTCTACCTCTTTATATTTTTAATAAAATCCTCAAAGGGGTTTACCACATATTAAATCAATGAAGCAATAAAACAATAGCCGGCGATGTACCACAGGGCTCATGAGGAGCCTCTTAGTAGGTCTGGGTGAGTGTGGGCCCCACCCCCTAGGCCAGGTGGAAAGGGCCTTGCCGGAAGCAGCCTTCACGCCTCACAGCTGGGCAAATTTAATATTAATAAAAATAAATTTTTATCTGTGCCCTGCCCTCCCTGACCGGAGCAGGGCTCAGGGCTGCTAACAGGAAACTAAGACAGTATACAAAGAACATAAAAACATAAAACAGGGGATAAATTAGTTAAAATACATCTTAAAATTAGTTCAGAGCAAATATTGAGGATGGTGATGATGATGAATGTTCCTACGCATCTTAGTAGGAAACAGCAGAAGATTCATCTGTTCCGTGCTCAGGTTCTGCTTATTGGCTCCTCACAGACATGTGGTGGTGGGCATTGTGAGAACAGGATGCTCAGCTAAAAGGGCCTTTGGGCTGATCCAGAAGGACTCTCCTTGTGGTTTTATGGTAGGGGGCAGACTAGGCTAGGGAGACCTCTCTCTCTCTCTCTCTCTCTCTCTCTCTCTCACACACACACACACACACACACACTCCCCACTTGTGCAGGCATGCACAGCATATTTCATTTGGGTTTGCCCCCAGGGATTTTGTAAAAATTATTTCAGCAAAGGAAGAAGGGATAGGGAATGTCAAGACAAACAAACAGGGACACGGAAAGGGTAAAGAGACATATGGTGGCCAGCAGAACGTGGATGGAGACGAAGCTGGGAGACAAAAACTGACAGAGGCAGGAGGAAAAGGCTGGAATGGATCTGCAGGAGCCACTGCTGGAGTTAATCAGCACACGGCTGCTTCCAGAGACAAACACAGGCAGAAGCTGCAGAGCCAATCCAGATCCATTCCGGCCTTTTTCTTCTGCCTGCATCTCTCGTTGTCTGCTTTCCTTGGTCCCTGTGTTAGTGTTGGTGTTTTTCATTTTAGGGACGATAGGTGACAAATGGACAGTTCTGGACTTAAGCAGGAAGAACCAGATGCACAAATAAAGGATGGGGGACACCTGGCTTACTAGCAGTACATGTGAAAAGGGTCTACAGGTCTTGATGGACCACAGGCTTAACAAGTGTCAACAGTGTGAAGCAACAGCAAAAAAAAAAAAAAAGCTAATCCTATTCTCGGCTGCATCAACAGGAGTCTAGTGTCCAGATCAAAGGAAGTAATAGAAGCACTCTATTCTACCTTGGTCAGTCCACACCTGGAATACTGCGTCCAATTCTAGGCAACACAGTTTAAGAAGGATGTTGACAAGCTGGAACGTGTTTACAGGAGAGCAACCAAGATTATTAAGAGTCTGGAAAGTAAGCCTTACGAGGAATGCTTGAAGGAGCTGCGTATGTTTAGCCTGGAAAAGAGACTGTGAGGAGATATGATAGCCATCTTCAAATATGTAAAGGGCTGTCACATGGAAGAGGGAGGATGCTTGTTTTCTCTTGCTCTTGGTGGTTGGACTCGAGGCAATGACTTCAAGTTGCAGAAAAGGAGATTCTGACTAAACATTCAGAAAAACCTTCTGACAGTAACAGCTGTTGGTCAGTGGAAGAGTCTCCCACAAGAGGTGGTGGAGCTGGAAGCCCAGAATATGCCCAGCCCCTGCACTCAAGGTTATATATTAGACAGGAGAAAGATCCTTAGAATTTATACAATGTTTTAGGGCATTCCAAAAATTTCCTATAATACATTATTCCTATAAAAGTTACAGCAGTCATGAAATTAGGTTATTGTAATCTGTAAGAAAGCTACAGTATGAATGTTGAGATACATTTTTTGCTACCATCACAAATCATATAGTGGTAATGATGCAAACAGGACATTCAGGTATTGCAAAGGAGTTGTTCAAAACATTACGCATGCGTCCCACCCCCACCCACATACATATGATTTTCCACGGAGAAAGTAAATGTGTTTTAAAAGGGGTGGGTTGAGGAATATAGCCACACATTTCAATGCCAAGAACACCATATGGACATTGTTGAATACCTGTGTTATTCATTTACTTAGTAGATTCCATTTATGAATGGTGCCCCATAAAATATTTCCACGTGGTTTTACAGAAAAACAATGTGAACAATGACAACAACTAAAAACCATTTAATTAAAGCAGACTCTGGTTTCCAGATTCTGTTCACATGTGAGTAGCAAGAATCCCACAATAATACGCCCATCTGAAGCAGCCTTAGACAAATTTGGTATCTCTCACTTAAGTTCCCTCCAGCTAAATTTCAGCCCCTGGATAAATTCCAAATGTATCCTGCTGCAATCATTGACACATTGTGCATCTTGCAAAGAGCTTTCTAAGTGCTGCTATGACGTCCCGGTTCCTCAGGCTGTATATGAAAGGGTTCATCATGGCAGGCACCATGGTAAAAAACAAAGTGTTTATCATGGCCCTTTGTGCTGAATAGGACATGGCAGGTGTCATGTACGTCAAAATGGCCGTAACGTAGAAGATCCCCACCACACACAGATGGGACATGCAGCTCCCCAAGGCCTTGTGGCTTCTTCCAGAGGAACGTGCTCTGAGAACTTGAAGTAGGATGGCTATGTAGGAAGCCAGGATGATTGAGATGGGGATGAGAAGGAACATGGAATTACCAATGTATGCTGTTATATCATATGCCAAGTTGTCAGAACAGGACAACTGAACAAGGGCTGGATAATCACACATGTAATGGTTGATCACATTGGACTTGCAGTAGGGAAGTGGCAGTACATAAAGGGAACAGGCCAAGGCCTGCACAGAAGACCCAAACCAGACAGCAACTGACATAATGTTGCAAATTTTCCTCCTCATGAGAACCGGATATTGCAGCGGCCTGCAGATAGCCACATACCTGTCATATGACATGGTCGCCAGGATGAAGCACTCTGCCCCTGCCATGAGCATCGTGACAGAAATTTGCACGACACAACCATAGAGTGAAATGCTGTAGCTCTGGGTTACAAAATCCACCGCCATTTTGGGAACAATGCAGAGAACTTGGCAGAGGTCCATGAAGGCTAGTTGGCTGAGGAAAAAATACATTGGGGTCTGCAGACCAGAGTCTGTCTTGATCAGAAAAAGAAGGAGGCTGTTCCCTATCAGAGCTACTATGAACATGAAAAGGTTCACACCAAGGAAAACCATAGGTGACCTTTGATGCTGAAGTCCAACCAGAAGGAATACGGTCCATGACGTATTTCCCTCTCCCATCCCTCCTTCACTTGCTCAGTTTTCACCTGAAGATTCAAGGACAGGACTTGTGAGAAGTGGTGTGCCAAATTGTAGGGTTGAATCCACTGTACACATAACATAAACAACAAAAAGAGAAAAAATTTTTCCTTCCAGTAGCACCTTAAAGACCAACTAAGTTAGTTCTTGGTATGAGCTTTCGTGTGCATGCACACTTCTTCAGATACACTGAAACAGAAGTTGCCAGATCCTTCTATATAGTGAGAAGGTGGGGAGGGGTATTACTCAGAAGGGTGGTGGGAATGGGTGGTGGGCAGATAGCTGTGATAAGCCTGTTGACGACTCTTAACGACTGCAATAGGTCTTACAGGAAAAAGCAAGGGGTGAGAAGGTGAAAAATGGCTTTGTCATGTTCTGGAAAATCTGTTCTGGAAAACCGGACTTAAACCAAAGTGGACTTTAACCAAAGCGTGCTTTCTGATGGAAAGTAAAGGAAAACGGATTAATCCATTCCAGACGATGAAAGCAACCCCTAAAACAGCAATTTGACATGAATTTTACCATTGTATTTTGCTTGTGGGAGTCAATGGCATAGCAGCAGCTTAGGTTTGCTCAGTTAATGTGGATTGGGTGCTTTTGTGCTACCCCTGTCCCCCTCCCCCCACCACAAAAGGCGCAGAAAGGCTTGGGAGATGGTAGGATAATTCCTAAAAACCCAGCCAACCTTGTGTTTTAGAAGGGAAAGGGGAATAGGATGTTTGAGGTTGATCCAGCCCCAACTTCTCCTTTCATATCACTAATTGCTGGGACTTTTGCTTGGGACTTTTCCATCGTTGTTTTGCTGAAGCCCATTGCAGTTCTTTTTCAGTGGAAATGGGTCACTTGGCATCCAGATTCACCACTATAGGAGGGAAATCTGTCAAGGCCACCTCTAACATGCAACCACCAGAAGCACCATGTTCCTGTCCCTCTAGATCCATAGCACTACCCCTTTCTCAGCTTATCTGGAGCAGGTTTATAGATTCTGGCCCGTTCTCAGGGATGATGGGTTCTATAGCTCCAACATCTGGATCAACCTATCTAGCAGGCTGTTATGGGTATAAAGGAAAGGGCAAACTCAATATTTAAAAAATGAATGCACAATAACAGGTCATTTATCAAAGCTTTATCATGCTTTAGAGAGACACAAAACTCCCCATCCTGCACAAACTCAGCTTAAGCATGAGACTGGAATACTCTGTTTGTAAATACCCCTGTTTAAATATATATATATATTTATTTACCATAAGCTTGCAAGTTTTTTAAGTACAAATAAATTGGTGTTATCATGAATTAGCATGAAGGACCATCGTGTGGCAAAAGATTGCATCCCATTTTAGTTCTATTCAGAGTAGATCTGTTGAAATGAATGGTCAGGACTAACTGAGGTCCATTGATTTCCAAGGGGCTACAGAGTTGGATGCAATACAGAATAACTATGACCTCTACAAATGTTCAGAATTACATACCTGTGTCGACCGCTCCTGTTAACAACAGCAAGAAGGGAGAAAAATTTAGTTCCTTAAAATGAAAAATAAGTCCCAAGTCTCCGTTGGAAACCTGTAATGCCTCTGTTGTGTTAATTAAGTTTTTACAATAATTACTACTGTTATAGCTCCCCAATTTCAAAGGGGTGGCAATTCATCCCCTAACGCAAAAATGATTTTCCTTCCATTCTTTAAGCAAAAGAGAAATGCCTTCTTGATTAATGAGAAACGTTCACATTCTTTTTATATTCAAAAATAGGGGGGAGGAATGCCATGACCTATATTCAGGGCTGCAGAATTACATGTGCCTTTGCTTTCTTTTGACATGCTTGTTTTTTTAAAATTCCAAAACCTAAACAAACCAATTCATGCTCCCTGATAAAGCAATGTGCATATCTCTGAAAATTTCCCAACGTACATTTACAGCAAAATGTTTGCTTAGCTCCACTGACTCCCTGTTTCTAGAAGCAGGAAATATATATCTGCCTTTTGATTCTGAAACATTCAGACCAGAACCAGTATTTCTCACCTGGCACATTTCCAGTCCAGCATTTCTACTCTCCCTGGAGAAATGCTCCGCCAGCTCCACCCTGAGGGAATCTGACTCCCAAACCATTATTTTAATTGTTACCAAACTTTATTGCAGTTCCAAAGTGAAAACTTCCTACCACCATCTGAAGATGCTGAAGATGCATTATTGGACAGTATGTATGTATGTATGTATGTATGTATGTATGTATGTACATATGTATTTTTAATTTCTATTCCTCTTTATATTTTAAATAAAAACTAAAAGGGATGTACCACATATTAAATCAATAAAACAATAACTGGGTGATGTTCCTCTGACCTCATGAGGAGCCTCTTAGTAGGTCTGGGTGAGTGTGGGCCCCGCACCCTAAGCCAGCTGGAAAGGGCCTTGCCGGGAGCAGCCTTCACGCCTCACATTCAGACATATATAATATTGAGGATATAATATTGAGCATAGTGAAGATGATGAATATTCCTACGCATCTACTGGACAACAAAGCAGCAGAAGATTCACCACTCCTTGGTGTGTGGAGTGCCTCAGGGTGCGATTCTCTCCCCGATGCTTTTTAACATCTTTATGCGCCCCCTCGCCCAGTTTGTCCGGAGTTTTGGGCTGGGTTGCCATCAGTATGCCAATGACACCCAACTCTATCTGTTGATGGATGGCCATCCTGACTCGGCCCCAGACACACTGACCAGATGTCTAGAAGCTGTGGCTGGATGGTTACGTGGGAGCCGGTTGAAGTTAAATCCTTCGAAGACAGAGGTCCTCTAGCTGGGACGGGACGATATGGGATTGAGGGGGCAACTCCCATCTCTTGCGGGGGTGCAATTAGTGCCAGCACCGTCCGTTAAGAGTTTGGGTGTAATCTTTGATACCTCCCTCTCTATGGAGGCGCAGATTACAGCTATAACAAAGGCGACATTTTGTCATCTCCGCCAAGCTAAGCAGTTGGCCCCTTATCTCTCTCACCCTGACCTGGCCACTGTGATCCATGCGACGGTCACCTCCAGACTGGATTATTGTAACTCGCTCTACGTGGGGCTGCCCTTGAGACTGACCCAGAAACTCCAGCGGGTGCAGAATGCCGCGGCGAGACTCCTTATGGGGTCTTCGCTGCAAGACCACATTCATCTGGTACTATACCAGCTGCACTGGCTCCCGGTGGAGTACAGGATCAGGTTTAAGGTGCTGGTTTTAACCTTTAAAGCCCTATATGGCCTAGGACCCTCGTACCTACGGGACCGCCTCTCCTGGTATGCCCCACAGAGAAACCTACGGTCTGCAAATAAAAACATCCTGAAGGTCCCAGGCCTCAGAGAGGTTAGGCTGGCCTCAACTAGAGCCAGGGCCTTCTCGGCTGCGGCTCCAATCTGGTGGAACGCTCTGTCACAAGAGACTAGGGCCCTGTGGGACCTGACATCTTTCCGCAGGGCCTGCAAGACAGAGTTGTTCCACCAGGCCTTTGGTCAGGGCGCAGCCTGACTCCCACCTCTGGCAACCTGCACAGAATTTTGCTTAATGGTTGCCATCAACTTGATTTTAATTAATAATTAATTTTTATAATGAAATATTTTTAAAATGTTGGATTATTTTGATTGTTTGACTATTTGATTGTTGTTAGCCGCCCTGAGCCCGGCTTCGGCTGGGGAGGGCGGGATATAAATAAAATTTATTATTTATTATTATCTGTTCTGTGCTCAGGTTCTGCTTATGGGCTCCTCACAGACATGTGGTGGTGGGCATTGTGAGAACAGAATGCTCAGCTAAAAGGGCCTTTGGGCTGATCCAGAAGGACTCTCCTTGTGGTTTTATGGTAGGGGGCAGACTAGGGAGACTTCACACGCGCACGCGCACGCGCACGCGCGCACACACACTCCCCACTTGTGTAGGCATGCACAGCATATTTCATTTGGGTGTACCCCCAGGGATTTTGTAAAAATTATTTCTGCAAAGGAAGAAGGGATAGGGAATGTCAAGACAAACAAACAGGGACACGGAAAGGGTAAAGAGACAAATGGTGGCCAGCAGAACGTGGATGGAGACGAAGCTGGGAGACAAAAACTGACAGAGGCAGGAGGAAAAGGCTGGAATGGATCTGCAGGAGCCACTGCTGGAGTTAATCAGCACACGGCTGCTTCCAGAGACAAACACAGGCAGAAGCTGCAGAGCCAATCCAGATCCATTCCGGCCTTTTTCTTCTGCCTGCATCTCTCGTTGTCTGCTTTCCTTGCTCCCTGTGTTAGTGTTGGTGTTTTTCATTTTAGGGACGATAGGTGACAAATGGACAGTTCTGGACTTAAGCAGGAAGAACCAGATGCACAAATAAAGGATGGGGGACACCTGGCTTACTAGCAGTACATGTGAAAAGGGTCTACAGGTCTTGGTGGACCAGAGGCTTAACAAGCGTCAACAGTGTGATGCAACAGCAAAAAAAGCTATTGCTATTCTCGGCTGCATCAACAGAAGTCTAGTGTCCAGATCAAGAGAAGTAATAGAAGCACTCTATTTTACCTTGGTCAGTCCACACCTAGAATACTGTGTCCAATTCTGGGCAACACAATTTAAGAAGGATGTTGACAAGCTGGAACGTGTTTACAGGAGAGCAACCAAGATGATTAAGGGTCTGGAAAGTAAGCCTTACGAGGAATGCTTGAAGGAGCTGCGTATGTTTAGCCTGGAAAAGGGGAGACTGAGAGGCGATATGATAGCCATCTTCAAATATGTAAAGGGCTGTCACATGGAAGAGGGAGCATGTTTGTTTTCTCCTGCTCTTGAGGGTAGGACTCGAGGCAATGACTTCAAGTTGCAGAAAAGGAGATTCTGACTAAACACTCATAAAACGTTCTTACAGTAACAGCTGTTGGTCAGTGGAAGAGTCTCCCACAAGAGGTGGTGGAGCTGGCAGCCCAGAATATGCCCAGCTCTTTCACTGTAGGTTATATACAGACAGGGGAAATGACCCTTAGAATTTATACAATGTTTTAGGGCATTCCAAAAATTTCCAATTATGCATAATTCCAATAAAAGTTTCTGCAGTCATGAAATCAGGTTATTAAGGGGTTGTTCGAAACATTAAGCACACATCCACCCCCCACCCACCCACAGACATACATATGATTTTCCCCAGAGAAAATAAATCTGAATTAAATGGGGAGGGTTGGGGAATACAGCCACACATTTCAATGCCAAGAACACCAAAGGGGCACTGTTGAAAACCTTTGTTATTCATTTACTTAGTTGGTTCCATTTACGAATGATGCCCCATAACATATTTCCAAGTGGTTTTACAGTAAAACAACATGAACAATGACAACAACTAAAAACAATTTAATTAAAGAAGTCTCTGGTTTCCTGCTCACTCGTGAGTAGCAAGAATCCCACAATAATACGCTCATCTGAAGCACCCTTAGACAAATTTGGTATCTCTCACTTAAATTCCCTCCAGCTAAATTTCAGCCCCTGGATAAATTCCAAAGAGAGAGAGTACCTGCCATTCTGTTTCCTGCTGAAATCATTGACACATTGTGCATCTTGCAAAGAGCTTTCTAAGTGCTGCTAAGACGTCCCGGTTCCTCAGGCTGTATATGAAAGGGTTCATCATGGCAGGCACAATGGTAAAAAACACAGTGTGTATCATGGCCCTTTGTGCTGAATAGGAAGCGGCAGGTGTCATGTACGTCAAAATGGCCGTAACGTAGAAGATCCCCACCACACACAGATGGGACAAGCAGGTCCCCAAGGCCTTGTGGCTTCTTCCAGAGGAGCGTGCTCTGAGAACTTGAAGTAGGATGGCTATGTAGGAAGCCAGGATGACTGAGATGGGGATGAGAAAAACTAGGAAATCCCCAAAATATGTGACTTTATTGAAGGCAGAATTGTCAGAGCAGGACAACTGAACAAGGGCTGGATAATCACACATGTAATGGTTGATCACATTGGACTTGCAGTAGGGAAGAGGCAGTACATAAAGGGAACAGGTCAAGGCCTGCACAGAAGACCAAAACCAGGCAGCAACTGACATGATGTTGCAGATTTTGCTCCTCATGAGAACCGGATATTGTAACGGCCTGCAGATAGCCACATACCTGTCATATGACATGGTTGCCAGGATGAGGCATTCTGCCCCACCCAAGAGCAGTATGACAGAGATCTGCACGACACAACCATAGAGTGAAATGCTGTAGCTCTGGGTTAAAAAATTCACTGCCATTTTGGGAACAATGGTGAGAACTTGGCACAGGTCCATGAAGGCTAGTTGGCTGAGGAAAAAATACATTGGGGTCTGCAGACCAGAATCTGTCTTGATCAGAAAAAGAAGGAGGCTGTTCCCCACCAGAGCTACTATGAACATGAAGAAGATCACACCAAGGAAAACCATAGGTGACCTTTGATGCTGAAGTCCAACAAGAAGGAACACGGTCCATGACGTTGAATTCCCCTCTCCCATCCCTCCTGCATTTGCCCAAATTTCACCTGTAGACTCAAGGAGAAGACTTGTGAGAAGTGATGTGCCAAATTGTAAGGTTGAATCCACTGTACACATAACATAAACAACAAAAAGAGAGCAGTTTTTAACATAATGGATTGTGTCCAATGCTCTGCACACACACTCTGCACACTTTTGTTTTGTTCTGCACACTTAGTTCTGCTGGTGCAACAAGACCTCCTCTTCTCTACTCCCCCCATGAGTCCCCCCAAAATGTTTAGGGGTTCCCAACCCTCCAGCTGAGATTTTGAGGGTTCAATGGGACAGCTGGAGGGAAGAGGAAGTTCTACTGAATGCATTAAAGTCCATATAGTGCCCAATATGTTAGAGGTCTCTCTGGGTGCATCCAGATTCTCACTCCTTTGCTTGTGGGATTCAATGGCATAGCAGCAAATTCGGGTTTCTCAGTTAATGTGGATTGGGTTCTTTTGTGCAACAAACCTACTCCTGTCCCCACGCCGCCGCCCCCCTCTGGGCAAGAGAAGGTGGGGAAATGCATGGGAAAGTGTAATATAATGCAATCTCATTTAACTGGCCCTCAAAGTCGGATAAATGCTCAGTAAACAGGTCTCTTGAAAGTGCTCCAATCCTATTTTCATACATGTAAACTGCTTAGAAGCCTATTTTGGTATCAAGCGTTATATAAATATTACTGCTAATAACAAATAGGTAGGCAATTCAGTCAAATAGCATGTTTTCATGACTGCAAGTAAATTCTTAGGACTGAAAATATTTCTCAGTTTCTACTCTTTTATTATTTATCCAGTCTGCTCCATATTTACACACTACCTGATTTCTGGTTCAACCAGGTGATTTTCTAAAATTAACTTCCAAACTGGAGAATTTGTTACTTGTCTCAACAATCTTTTCCTTCAATTTGGATCTATCTTTTCATCCTGTCTACGTTATGAATGTGGATGACATTGGAATCAAAACAAAAGACACCTCATTGCAGCAAATCACCATAATGATGTGATTGTGTGTATGATTGCAAAATAGGCGACAACTATCAGCAGAAATTTTATCTGAACAGAGCCTTTCAGTATTTTAAGAAGATAATAATCTTCACCATTCACAGAGCCTTAAACAGTGAGCCAGAATTAAAGATAGCACATGTACAGGAAGAATGCAATGATAATAAATATTGCTTAATTTAATGGATGTTAGGATTTAAGGTAAAGATGCCAGAATCTTATTCTGCTAGTCTATATGTCTTCATGACTGAACTCTTTGAAAACATTAGCAAAACATTCAAATGGATTTTATTACCCTGACATTAAAATGTACATTTCCAAATTTCCTAGAAAACACAGATTCTTACACATTCTAAATCTATACATTTTACATTTTATCTAATGCAAAATTCTGAAAATAGGTGTGTGGAGCTGTCACTGATATGGTCCAAGCCAATCCAAATTGCTTTTCACTGATATGATAAACAGTTATGTTTTCTCATTTTTCCAATCTTAAATTCAGTTCTCGACATTCCCACAGCAATTTGCAATTAATAATAATTTTTTTAATACTCATGAAAATTCAGGTGCCATTTAGTGCTGGTTTCTCCTAATAATACACATTTTTGCAAGCAATTGTCCTTACATGTTGGTTGGCAAAAGATGAAGGACAGCTGTGTTTCAATTTGCATAGTGGTTTTGGAAGTGTGAATTAATTTTAATGCAAATGAAATGAAATGAAATAAACCCATCCCTAATTTGTATTTATCTCGCTCTCTTTTTAATCCCTTGGCCATTCCTGGAGGGTAAGGCAGGATATAAATTAACTAAAATACACTTACTAACTAACTAAATAAATACATTTTCTTGTTTGATTATATTCTTGCATTAACCATATGCTTACAATTTTTGAGTAAAAATAAGTGAATTAACATGATGGACCATCACACTTCAAAAGATTGCATCCAGAGTAGCCCCATTGAAATTAATGGCCAGGACTAACTTAGGTCCATTAAATTCCATGGGGCTATGGAACTGGATGCAATCCAAAGTAACTATGACTTCTACAAAAGTTAAGAATTACATACCTGTGCCGACCACTTCTGTTTACAACATCCAGAAGGGAGAAAAATTAGTTTCTTAAAATGAAATATCCGTTGAAAAACATTCATGCTTCTGTTGTGTTCATTAAATCTTTTTCAATCATTACTACTGCCATAGCTTCCCAAATTTAAAGGGGTGACAACTCTTCTTCTACTGCAAAAATAATTTATCCTACGTTCTATGTGAAAAAGAGATATGTCTTCTTCATTGATGAGAAAGGTTCACATTCATTTTATATTCAAAAGTAGCAGAGAGGGATGCCCTGACCTATATTCATGGCTGCAGAGCTACATGTGCCTTTGCTTCCCTTTAACATGCTTGATTTTTAAAATTCCAAACAATAAACAAAACCAATTCATACTCTCTTATAAAGCAACATGCATAAGTCGGAAAATATCCTAAGCTATGCTTACAGCAAAATGTTTGCTTAGCTCCACTGGCTCCCTGTTTCTAGAGACAGGAAAAAGATAGATGCCTTTTGATTTTGAAACATTCAAACCAGAACCAGTATTTCTCACCCGCCACATATCCAATCCAGTATTTCTCATCCCAATGGAGAAATGTTCAGCCAACTCCATCTTTAGGGAATTTGGCTCCGAGTCCAAGATTTTAATTGTTACCGAACTTTAATGCAGTTCAAAAGTGAAAACTTCACATCCCAAAGTTGCTGTAACTTTCTTGCACAGTATTTTATAATGTTGTTGTGGATGAGGATTAATGCTCCCACCCATCTACTGAACAATAAAAAAAGAAGAAGATTCAAACGTTCAGTGGTGAGGTCCTACTTATGGGCTCCTCACAGACATGGGGTGCTGGGCACTGTGAAAACAGGATGCTCAACTAAAAAGGCTGAGCCAACAGGGTTCTCCTTATGGTTCTGGCATGCGGGTGGCGCTGTGGTCTAAACCACGGAGCCCCTTGGGCTTGCCAATTGGAAGGTCGGTGGTTCGAATCCCTGCAATGGAGTGAGCTTCCGTTGCTCTGTCCCAGCTCCTGCCAACCTAGCAGTTTGAAAGCACGCCAGTGCAAGGAGATAAATAGGTACCGCTGTGGTGGGAAGGTAAACGGCATTTCCGTGCAGTCTGGTTTCCGTCACTGTGTCCACTTGCGCCAGAAGTGGTTGAGTCATGCTGGCCACATGACCTGCAAAGCTGTCTGTGGACAAACACCAGCTCCCTCAGCCTGAAAGCAAGATGAGCACCACAACTCCATAGTCATCTTTGACTGGACTTAACTGTCCAGGGGTCCTTTACCTTTTACCTTTTTGGTTTTATGGCATTGGGCAGACTAGGAAGACTTGCAACCTACCTTTTAAGGATTGCATGCCAGTGGTGGACTGGGCCAAAACAACAGTTAAAATTCTATCATTTGGAAGATGGAAGGTACCTCAAGGGTCCTCTAGTCTAACCCCCTGCAATGCAGAAATCTCAGCTAAAGCATCCATGACAGATGACCATCCAAACTCTGCTTAAAAACCTTCAAGGAAGGAGAGTCCATCACCTGTTGTGGGAGCCTGTTCCACTGCCAAACAGCTCTTATTGTCAGAAAGTTCTTTCTGAAAGGAGTCTCCTTTTCATAACTTGAAGCCACTGATCCGGATCCTATTCTCTGGAGCAAGAGAAAACAAGTTGGTTCCTTCTTCCATGTGGCAACGCTTGACATATTTGAAGATGGCTACCATCTCTCCTCTCAGTCTCCTCTTTTCCAGACTAAACATACCCAGCTCCCAAACTGTTCCTCGTAAGGCTTTATTATATTATGGGTCTACTAAGACCCCTAGATCCCTTTCACATATATTCCTGGCTAGGTGTCCCCCATCTTATATTGGTACAGCTGACTCTGCCTGCCTAATCGCAGAACCTTGCATTTGTCCCTTATGAAATTCAGTTCGCTAGATTGGGCCCGGTTCTCCAACCTATTAAGGTCATCTTGTATCCCGATTCTGTCTTCTACGGCATTAGCATCCCAGTTTGGGGTCATCTTCAAATTTGATGAGCATCCCCTCAATTCCTTCATCCAAGTCATTTACAAATATGTTGAACAACAACTGGCACAGGGAAAGCAGTACAGCAAAGGCAAAACTGCCCAGCCCCATGCCTAGAAAGCACAGGGCAAGCAGAAAACTGCTCAGACCCATGCTTTCTAGCAGTGGTGTAGCGTGGGTTGCCAGCCCTCAGGGTCTCACAGAGGGGAGGGGGTGGAGACCCAGGGGGTCACAGCCACAGAGATAAGAAAAGAAGATTTGTTCTGCTGTCAGGAGAGGTCACTTCCTGGTTTGCATGGAGAAGCTGTTTGGGTGGATGACCCACAGAGAGGGTTTTGCTATCCTTTCTCCCTCTGGGCATTGGTAGGTGCACATGTGTAAGGAATAAAAATGTCGCCTTTTCATAAAATCATAAGAGGTCATAAGGCCTCAAACAGTTACAGCTTCTGAGTAGATGTCTGCAACAGCTAAGAAACCACAGACTCACTTAGAGGCTTATCTTTACTGGCTTGTGGTTAGAACGCCCAAAAAAAGGGCGGATTGCTGTTAGACGATGGTTTATCAGGACACCTCAGTGAGCTTGGGCAGGGCATATCTCATACATGCCTAAGCGGTGGTTAGGGTGTGGCTTTATCGCTTGAGCAGATGTGTGAAAGCATAGGAACACCCCGCCTTATTTGAGTAAAAGTGATTAGGAGTGATGGTCCCTGGATTTAGAGGAATAGGAGTTGTCAACAGGGGTGAGCCTCCAGCCAGTGGAGGACAGGGGAGGAACTTGTGATAAACATTTGCGTTTTACTAAATGGTGAGTGTGCCTGTTTTTAGATACCCATCCTTGCCAATATGTATCTAGAAACATTTTGCTGCTTCACCAATTTTGTTCAGGTTTTATTTTAAGGGTCCCAGGACCCCAGTCTTTGGACCAGTGTTTCATTTCCAACAACATGGTAAGCAGCAAATTAGATATCATTAAATGACTGACTTCCCAACCAAGCTGAAAAAGGCTCAGAATGGTGGCCGCAAAGGCACTTCCCCACCCAAAGGTGAACCGAAAGGTCACCCAAAGTGTTCAAGTGTCAAGTGTGACACTTATCTAGACTTCAAACACTAGCACAGCAAAGCCACGGGAAACAAGGAAGGCACTGCAAATAAGGTGGGGGTGGAATAAAGAGGTGGAAACTGATCACATTGGTTTGGCTATTGCATGAGGTGGATTCTTCAGAGTAGACAAGGAGGCAGGATGGGGGCTGAGGGGGACTAGTATGGATAGTCTATAAACAGACATTGCTTCTGTCCTTCTTCATAACCTTCCATTGTATTTCCGGAAGTGGATTTCGCTGGCTCCTCCAGAACCTGCCGATATGTTTATCTAACAAATAATTTTAAGCACTGCACATTTTGCACAGAGTTTTCTCAATGCCGCCAACACGTCCCGGTTCCTCAGGCTGTATATAAAAGGGTTCGTTATGGCAGGGACCATGGTGCAAAAGGCTATGATAACCATGGACTTCTCTGGTGTGTAGGAGGACGCAGGGGTCATGTACATCAAAATGGCCGATCCGTAGAAGATCCCCACCACACACAAATGGGACAAGCAGGTCCCCAGGGCTTTATGGCCACTTCCAGAGGTGTGTGCTCTGAGGACTTGAAGGAAAATGGCTATGTAGGAAGCCAGGATGACTGAGATGGGGATGAGAAAAACTAGGAAATCCCCAAAATATGTGACTTTATTGAAGGCAGAATTGTCAGAGCAGGACAACTGAACAAGGGCTGGATAATCACACATGTAATGCTTGATCACATTGGATTTGCAGTAGGGAAGAGGCAGAACATAAAGGGAACAGGTTAGGGCCTGCACAGAAGACCAACACCAGGCCGCTACTGACAGCAGATAGCAGATTTCCCCTCTCATGAGGATTGGATATTGCAAGGGCCTGCAAATAGCCACATACCTATCATAGGACATGATAGCCAGGATCAGGCATTCTGCTCCGCCCAGTGTCAGCGTGACAGCAATCTGGATGACACACCCACAGAGTGAAGTGTCATATCTCTGGGTTACAAAATTCACTGTCATGGAAGGAACAATCGAGAGAACCTGGCAGAGGTCCATGAAGGCTAGTTGGCTGAGGAAGAAGTACATTGGCGTCTGCAGGCCAGAGTCCGTTCTCATTAGGAAAAGAAGGAGTCCGTTTCCCACCAGAGCTATTACAAACATGAAAAGCATCAGACCAAGAAAAACCCTGGGTGACCTCTGGTGCTGAAGCCCGACAAGAAGGAAAACTGTCCAGGATGTAATATTTCCTTCTCCCATTCCTCTTTCATTTGCCAGGATTTCGCTTGAAAACACAAAGAAAAAGCATGTGGGAAACGCTGTTCATAATTGTAGAGTTACTGTTCATCCATTATTTGCACAACATAAACAACAATGATGGAGCAGTTTAAAATACAGTGTGTTAGAAGAATCTCTGAGAGCTTCCAGGTGGGATTTAGTCAGCTAGTTCAGGTTGGGAATTAAAGAGGACCAACTTAGCACTGTTATGAAACAAACCCACTCTTCCCTTCACCCTAACGATGGGGAAATGCTCTTGAAAGTGCCACTTAACATTGCTCGAGGCAATGTTGTATAACCTCCCTGCAAAACAAATCAGAATGAATGCTGAGACCCGACCTGCCCGTGGACTGTCTTGCCAGAGTGGTGCATGCTCTGGTTATCTCCCATTTGGACTACTGCAATGCGCTCTACGTGGGGCTACCTTTGAAGTGACCCTCCCATCAGATGTCAAGGAGATAAACAACTATCTGACTTTTAGAAGACATCTGAAGGCAACCCTGTTTAGGGAAGTTTTTAAAGTTTGCTGTTTTGTTATGTTTTTAATATTCTGTTGGGAGCCGCCCAGCGTGGCTGTGGAAACCCAACCAGATGGGTGGGGTATAAATAATAAATTATTACTATTATTACTCAACAAGTAGCAGATTTTGTAAAATCTCCTTCTGATCATTGTGCAAAGAAATCAGGAGAAATGCTCAATGGGCAGGACTTGGAAACTCTATTGTGCTCTTTTTGGTGCTTGCTAAAAACATTTTTGTTTTTGTTTAGACAAGCCTATCTGGAATGCTGCTGTGTCTTTAGTTTATTGCTGGTTTTAATTTCCTCAGTGTTTTAATGGTTTTTACTAACTATTTCACTGGTTTATTCTTTTTGTAAACCTTGTTGATTTTGGGGGGATTTCTTTGCAATTAAGTAGTATATAAATTTTATGAAATAAAGTTTGGTAACTATACGATGCTACCAGTAATATTTTAATAACCGTGAGCCACTTAGAAGTCTAGTTTGGAATTAAGGGTTACAAAAGCATCACTAATAATAATATATGGGCAGGCACATCAGTCTAATAGCTTGTTTCCGTGACTGCAGCTATATTCTTAGGCATGAGAAGATTTCAATAATAATAATAATAATAATAATAATAATAATAATAATAATAATAGTTTATTTAAACCCCACCCTTCTGGCTGGGTTTCCCCAGCCACTCTGGGCGGCTCCCAACAGATATTAAAAACATATTAAAACATCAAACATGCTACTCCATGATTATTTTACCTGGTCTGCTCCATGCTTCCTCTCCGACTGATTTCTGGCTTAACTAGGACAATTTATTAAATTAACTTCCAAACAGAAGAATACAGTACAGGTATGCATGGTAGATAAAACACACAAGCACAATTTTGATGAGATCCTGTGTATGATTGAATGATTTTTTAAAAAATGTAGTGGTTTATTATTATACAGATCCATACATGTGTTATACCGCTAGGAATGGGGAAATCTCTCTTCTCCACCAACCCCCACACTCCGGCCAGCTTTAAATTCACTTCTCCCCATTTCCATTAGACTTTGTAGTTTGTTTATTTTTAAAGGCCCAGTGAAATTTCAGCAGCATTCTAATGCGAATTTCTCCCAATACCCATCTTTGTGTATACAATTTTGCCTAATGCAAACATTTCTACAAGGCAATTTCTGTTAATATAATACATTCTCACTAATATATGCATTAACTCTAGTTTATGCATGTATGCAAACAGTATTTAACCAGAGAAGTGAATTGCAAAATTCAGATGTAGTGTGAAGTCAAAGGATGGCTGTGCTTTTGAAGAGTGCGGAATAGGTAGATTTGCCTTTATGTGCAAACAGAATATAAATTCTCCTCATCCCTGCATCCTATGAGACAAAAATGGTAATGATGCAAATGAATGTACAATGCCAGGACACGAATGCACACCCTTTTTTGGGGGGGGCAGTGTTTCATTAATGAATACATGTGAATGGGAAAGTTGGCTGGAGTGGCAGGCAAATCTAATTCCCATTTATTCTGTTTTGGAAAGAAGACTCGGTCATTTGGAACTCCCAAATCGAGGAGGAATTTTGGAAGAGTTCCTCAAAGCCCTACGAACCCTCTGTTTTAGGGGGAGAAAGAGAGTGAAGTACATGAGATTAATCCAGCCCTAATGCCCTCTTCTGAAACAGCCAATAGTTGGGATGTAAAGGTAAAGGGACCCCTGACCATTAGGTCCAGTTGTGGCTGACTCTGGGTTGCGGTGCTCATCTTGCTTTATTGGCCGAGGGAGCCGGCATACAGCTTCCGCTTCATGTCGCCAGCATGACTAAGCCACTTCTGGCAAACCAGAGCACACGGAAACGCCGTTTACCTTCTAGCTGGAGCGGTAACTATTTATCTACTTGCACTTTGACGTGCTTTCAAACTGCTAGGTTGGCAGGAGGTGGGACTGAACAACAGGAGCTCACCTGTCACGGGGATTCGAACTGCCAACCTTCTGATCGGCAAGCCCTAGACTCTGTGGTTTAGACCACAGCGCCACCTGCATCCCTAGTTGAGATGTAGCCTTTCGTAAAACGGTAGTGCCCTCTCTTCCAGAGGTTGTTGTTGTAATAATAATGAATAATAATAAAATTTTATTTATATCCCGCCCTCCCCAGCCGAAGCCGGGCTCAGAGCGGCTAACAACTTTAAAACGATACAACATTCGAAAATCATTTCATTATAAAATCAATTCAAATCAGATTAATGGCAACCATTGGGCTAGAGTTCTGTGAGGATTGCCAAAGGAGGGGGTCAGGCTGTGCCTTGGCCAAAGGCCTGGTGGAACAGTTCTGTCTTGCAGGCCCTGCCGAAAGATGCCAAGTCCCGCAGGGCCCTAGTCTCTTGTGACAGAGCGTTCCACCAGATCGGGGCCACTGCCGAAAAAGCCCTGGCTCTGGTTGAGGCCAGCCTAACCTCCCTGTGGCCCAGGACCTCCAAGATGTTTTTGTTTGAAGACCGTAAGTTCCTCTGTGGGACATACCAGGAGAGGCAGTGCCGTATGTATGAGGGTCCTAGGCCGTTAAGGGCTTTAAAGGTTAAAACCAGCACCTTAAACCTGATCCACCAGGAGCCAGTGCAGCTGGTATAGCACCGGGTGAATATGATCCCGGGAATAGTACTCCAGTTCCCATCATCTCTAGACAGCATGGCCAATGTTCACGGACAATGGAAGTTTGAGCCCCTACAACTTCTGGAAGCCATCATATTGGTTAACCTTAACCCTGCCTCACTCTGACCTACCTAGCAGCCTGTAGAGGTAAAGGTAAAGGGACCCCTGACCATTGGGTCCAGTCGTGGACGACTCTGGGGTTGCGGCGCTCATCTCGCTTTATTGGCCGAGGGAGCCGGCGTACAGCTTCCGGGTCATGTGGCCAGCATGACTAAGCCGCTTCTGGTGAACCAGAGCAGCACACGGAAACGCCGTTTACCTTCCCGCCAGAGCGGTACCTATTTATCTACTTGCACTTTGATGTGCTTTTGAACTGCTAGGTTGGCAGGAGCAGGGACTGAGCAACGGGAGCTCACCCCGTCGCGGGGATTCGAACCACTGACCTTCTGATCGGCAAGTCCTAGGCTCTGTGGTTTAACCCACAGCGCCACCCGCGTCCCATCTAGCAGCCTGTACAGGAGTATAAATGAAAGGTTGGACGAAAGAAGTAATGAATGAATGCCCCAAATGGATCATATTTCAAAGCTTTATAATGCTTTTACAGATACACAAAGCTCTGCATTCTGCCCAAACTCAGCCCAAGCATGAGAACGGAATACACTGTTCATAAGCATTCCTGTACATACATACATTTTCTGATTCAATTTGCCCTTCTATGATAGACTTTTTGTGTATAAGAAAGTGGATGTTATCATGAATGAACATTATGGAACATCAAATTACAAAAAAATGCATCTGATGGTAGTCCTTCTCCAAGTTGACCCATTGTAATTACTGGACATGATTCATTTAGGTGTGTTAATTTCAGTGGGTTTTCTCTGAGTAGGACTAAGTTGGATACCATCCAAATAAAGTATGGCCTCTGCAAAAGTTAAGAATTACATACCTGTGTTGGCTGGTGCTGTTGAGTAGGAGAGGAAAGTGTAGGCTTTAAAAAAGGAATTTAGTTGCAAATGCTCCTTTGAAACATTTTGTTGCTCCAGCTGAATTAATTAAATATTTTTCCTCATTTCTCTTTGGCTGATCAAACTATGCGCTGTGATCCAATTAAATTGGGTTACAAGTCAACTCTTCTTCTACTTCAAAAATGCTTTGCACTACATTCTTCGGGGCGGGGGGGGGAAAGACCTGTCATTTTAAATTAATGAGATACGCTGAAAATATTTTTATATTCAAAAGCAGAGGAGGCAGATGTCAGGGCTACAGAGGTACCTATGCCTTTGCTTCCTTTTGACATACTTAAGTTTTTGAATTCTAAACCCTAAACAAAACCAATTCATACTCCCTGAAAAAGCAACATCTCCTAAATTACATTTACAGTGAAATGTTTGCTTAGCTCCACTGGCTCCCTGTTTCTAGAGGCAGGAAAAATATATCTGCCTTTTAATTTTGAAACATTTAAACATTCAAATCTCTGTGGAGAAATGCTCAGCCAGCTCCAACCTGAGGGAAATTGGCCACGAGTCCAAGATTTTAATTGTTACCAAACTTTAATGCAGTTCAAAAGTGAAAACTTCTTACCACTCACAGTCTGAAATGCTGTCAATTTCCTGGACCGTATTTGATAATATTTTGTTGTATTTATTTAGTTAGTTATTGATATATAAAACCACAAAATACATAATACAGTGGTACCTCGGGTTAAGTACTTAATTCGTACCAGAGGTCCGTACTTAACCTGAAACTGTTCTTAACCTGAAGCACCACTTTAGCTAATGGGGCCTCCTGCTGCCGCCGTGCTGCCGGAGCACGATTTCTGTTCTCATCCTGAAGCAAAGTTCCTAACCTGAGGTAATATTTCTGGGTTAGCGGATTCTGTAACCTGAAGCGTATGTAACCCGAGGTACCACTGTAAAAACGAAAACAACTACCCCCCCAAAAAAACCAATTTTAAAAGTGCATAGGTGAGGATATTTCACCCCTCCCATTGCAAGAATCTGCTGATGTTTCAGAAAGGAGGGGGCGGATTTTGCTCATTGCTTCTTCCGCTCCAGCCTGACTTCAAAGAGGGTGTCAGAGTGTTATCTGTGTATAGATAAGGTCGCTGCCTATGCAGCTGTAACACTCAGTGCAGTCCAGCGTCTCCATTTAGTCTGTAGATAGTTTGTATAGTAGCTGTAGAAAATAAAAGAAGTTATTCTACAGAAGCTGTCGTTCGAGTGATTCATGCTCTGCTGTGCTCCGCTGACTACTGGAAGTGAGTTTGGTGCTCACAGCTCTGAGCTGTGAGTCCACAGCTCTTAGAGCTGCTTCCTGCGCGGAAGATCTCTGGAAGTGCTTTTCCAGCTCGCCTGGCCCAGTCGGGGCTGAAGAGGTTGAGCCCAGTCGGGGGCACTGGCTCAAAGGCGAAGCTGACATCAGGATGTAAATTAGATCGACCAAAGGCCTGGTTTAAAAGGATCATTTTTGCCTGACACCTAAAGGTGTATAATGAAGGCCACAGGTGAACTTCCCTGGGGAGAGCATTCCGCAGATGGGGAGCCACTGCAGAGAAGGCCCCATTCTCGTCTTGCCACCCTCCGGACCTCTCAGGGAGGAGGCACACGAAGGAGGGCCTCAGAAGATGATCTCAGGGTCCGGGTAGGCTCATATGGAAAGAGGCAGTCCTTGAGGTATTGCGTTCCTGAGCCATTTAAGGCTTTATGGGTCAAAACCAGCACTTTGAATTGGGCCTGGAAACTAATTGGTAGCCAGTGCAGTCAGACCAGGATCAGTGTGATATACTCAAACTGTCTTGCTCCAGTGAGCAACCTGGCTACTGAATTCTGCACTAGCTGAAGTTTCTGAACCGTCTTCAGAGGCAGCCCTACGTATAACGCATTGCAGTAATCTAACCTTGACTGTAGCGGCAGCAAGACACGTACACGTACAGTCAATTAAAAGTTTGTTTTATTCCAGAAAAAACATGCCACTTGTCCGGAGCGCTCTGCCCCCGTGACTTATGGCTACCCTGATGATGACTGAACTAAATCCTCAGCGTTGTTCCTCTTCCTCTGGAAACTACGCGTGAAAACAAATCTCTTCCATCGTTTCTGTGATGTCAGTTTCCCCTTTTCTTGTACCCCTCCTCTTCTGCGTTCTTGCACGCTGAGAGGTTTGCAAACTGGTTCGGACAAGCTATGGTCTGCTAAGTCCTGTGTTTCTCTGGGCTGTGAACTCCCCCCTGTCCTTTCCTCTGATCTTCCCATGACAAACCTCCCTTCATCCCCTGGGCTGCCGTCCAAGTCCGGCAGCTGCTGCTGTTCACTTCATGGCTCCAGCCTGACATTGAGGTTACCAGAGCATAGACAACAGTAGTTAGGCTATCCCTGTCCAGATAGGGGCATAATATTGAGGATGGTGATGATAATTAATGTTCCTAATTAATGAGCCAGTGTGGTGTAGTGGTTAAGAGCGGTAGACTCGTAATCTGGTGAACCGGGTTTGCATCCCCGCTCCTCCACATGCAGCTGCTGGGTGACCTTGGGCCAGTCACTCTTCTCTGAAGTCTCTCAGCCTCACTCACCTCACAGAGTGTTTGTTGTGGGGGAGGAAGGGAGAAGGAGATTGTTGGCCGCTTTGAGACTCCTTCGGGTAGTGACAAAGCGGGATATCAGATCCAAACTCTTCTTCTTCTCTTTCTACCCATCTACTGAACAACAAAACAGTGGAAGAGTCATGTGTTCCGTGCTCAGGTGTTGGGCAGTGTGAGAATAAGACTCTCCACCACCCCAAGGACTGCATTCAACTGGGCGTGGTCAAAGTGGGGGTGGCCATAGCTGGCATTCCACAAACACACCACACACCCTACAAACGCACAGCACACTTGCAATCCATGCATGCATACATTTATGGACATATCCAACACACACCACACTGACTGACTCCCACCAGTAACTCGGCTTTTCTTTTCTAAGATATTTCAACTTTTTTCAAGCCTAGTTGCCTGAGTCTATGCTAACACCACTCAACAAAGTTGGAGGTCTTATCCCCCTCTTCTTCCAGGTTTGTTTTTTTCCTTCTGGTCATCTCCTGGCATGAAATGATTTATTACCAAACAAGGATGGGCAGCTACTTAACGAAGCTATGGATAAGTTTCCACTCCATGATCCATGGACCCTAAAGATTCCAAGAACCCCGATGGATCACACCAAAGCCCCATCTCGTCCACCATCCTGTTTTCAGTGGCCACCCCAATGCATCTTGGAATCCCACAAGCCGGACATAAGGAGTTGCATGAGCCATAAGCATGTTTCTCAGATGCTGTTTATTTATCACATTTTTTACTGCTTTATGTAATAAAATATCTGCACAGTTTACATAAAAGCAACAAAAATACAACAGTAAAATTTCCTAAAAAGAAACTAAGAATATGATAAAGATGCCACACCACTGTGCATCTCAGCTAAAACAAAGCAATTACAGTGGCACCTCTGGTTGCGAACAGGATCCGTTCCGGAGGCCCATTCGCAACATGAAAAGAGCGCAACCTGAAGCCCCGTATCTGCGCAGGTGCACGGCGCGATTTGGCGCTTCGGTACATGGATGAAGCACGATTTAGTGCTTCTGCTCATGCTTGAGTGGCGAAACCCAGAAGTAACCCTTTCTGGTACTTCCTGGTCGCAGCAGGACATAACCTGAAAGAACATAACATGAAGCAAACATAACATGAGGTATGACTGTACACAGAAAGTGAATTCTAAAAATGTACAAGTAGTTGCAACAAAAAAGCAAGCTCCACCCCACCCTCCTTTTTAGAAACTGACCTGCAAGTTGTTAGAAGGGCTGGTGTGTAGAACTGCTGGGCACCTGCCGGTGTAAAACTTATTCAGAGCCATTTTGCTTCTCCTATCAGCCATTTAATTGAAGTCTTGGGACTGTTTTCCCTACAGAATGAGAGACTTTCCCTTGGATGATGAAAGCAGAGCCTGCTTTTTTTAACCAACAAAAGCTGTCTAGAACTGAGCAATATCTCCAAAACAGAGATTAAGCCCCAAAGTGCCGTCAAATAACAAAGACCATCTCCGTTTTCGGGAGAAATTGAAATGTGGGATCCTCCCATTGCCACCTTAAGGATTCAAAATGATACAGGTACACCTTTTACACCTGTAATCCAGCAGTAAAAACAAAACAGATGATTTGAGGTGGTTGCTTTGTGTTCTGTGCTAATGAAATGAGTTGCGCAAACATTTTCTCATTTGTTTATCGAGGAATGTATAGCCTACGTTTCTTTTATATAAACTAGGATTGTCCCTCCAGATACTGACAGATTTTACTCCCCATCATCCCTGGCCATTTGCTAGAAAACTGGAGGGCCACAGGTCCTTCTCCCCTGAGGTAAGTCAAGGTAGGATGGCATTTAATAGTTCTCTTCACACTTAAAATTTGTGTGTAATAGAGAATGGGGGAGGGAAGCAGGATCCTATATTTTTATTATTATTTTGTGTTTTTACATTGTAATTTCATGTTGTGAACTGTCCTCAGATTGACGGGTATAGGGCGGTATACAAATTTAATAAATAATCATCATAATAATGTGCAAATAACTTTCACACCTGCATTTGCAGGGCTCGCCTCTCACAGTTGGGAACCTCGCTACATTCTGTAAGATGTGAAAAGGGCTTCTGCTGTTATGGCTGTAATAAATGCACCTGTCAGGGGGGGCTACTTGATTCACTGACTGTTAGCTGGGACAACAGATTGCATTTCTTCTGAATCATGTTTGCTTGAATTAAATAACACCACACGCTGGGCTCCTTTGTTTAGAATGGAATGAACAGTACCAATTTTTTAGAAAAAGAGGTGCCAGAACTCACCACGAACGCCTCCCTCATTCTCTTAGATTGGCAATGGCAGGTGCCAGAATGGAGTTCCAGTGAGTTCCAGCTGGAAAAAAAGGCCCTGGGGATGACAGGCATTTACTTAATTCATAATTCCACTCAATGAGCTAGTTCACGTGCAACGCTAAGCCAAACCATGGGTCAGCGAAAGCACTAGGGCTCCCAGAGATGAGATTGCAACCACTTTGCTCCTTCCCCACTCCTCCTTCTGCCATGGTGCTGTGAGCTAAGTCATAGTTTGGTTTAGCATGCCATTCAGACCAAAGAGAGCCCAGTCTGTAGCCAAGGTTTGTTAAGTGGGTTTACAGCATGAGTCTGGGTTGGGATGCTAAGCCAAACCATGGCTTAGTTCAAAGCAGCACTGCAGCAGTAGGACTGGAGGAGAAGTAAGGTGGCTGCAATCTCCTCTCTGGAACTCCCATTGAAGACTTTACTACCCCATTTCTTCTCTTAGAAAAAGAAAGAATGACATTCAATGAAAATAGTAAGAATAAAATGGCAGCACTCAAGGACTACCTTCCCTATCATTGTCTCTCCTTGTCTCTTCAGATTCAAGCAAGCCAACTCAAGAGGTCCTGGAAAAGAACAATGCAACATCTTGGTCAGAATTCATTCTTATGGGTTTTTTGAGCCAATCGAAATCACCCAGTGTCATCATGACTCTGTTTGTCATGATGTTCATCATGGTCCTCTCTGAAAACAGCCTCCTCCTCTACCTGATCCACGTGGACTCTGGCCTCCATTCCCCAATGTATTTTTTCCTTGGTCAGTTGTCTGTCATGGATATTTCTCAAACTCTCGCCATCGGCCCTAAAATGCTTGTGGACTTTTTAAGGGAGAAGAATACCATTTCACTGACTGGGTGCTCAGCCCAGATATTTTTCGTACTGCTCATGGGCAACGCAGAATGCCTAATCCTTGCAGCAATGTCCTATGACAGGTACGTGGCAATCTGCAAGCCCCTCCAATATCCGGTCCTCATGAGAAGAACTGTCTGTCTCATCCTGACCGCGGTGGTTTGGTTTTGTGCCTTTGGTGCCTTGGGACCCAGCATGTACATGCGGCTACTGCACTACTGTGGCTCCAATGTAATCCATCACATCTTTTGTGACCTCCCGTCAATGCTGAAGTTGTCCTGTTCTGATACATCTCGCTTGGAAAAGACACTGGTTTTTACAGGCTTTCTTCTGCTGATCCTCCCTTCGGCCATCATTCTGGCCTCCTATGTGTGCATTCTCGCTACGGTCTTGAGGGTGCACTCTTCTGAAAGGAGCCACAAGGCTCTCAGCACTTGCCTGTCTCACTTGACCGTGGTGGGGCTCTTTTATGGGGCAGCCATGTTCAAATACTTGAGACCCAGGTCCTACCAAATGCCATACCACGACGATATGGTTTCTGTGTTTTGCCTCATCGTCACTCCCATGATGAACCCTCTCATCTACAGCCTGAGGAATCGGGATGTGCTGGCGGCACTGAGGAAAACGTTCCGGAAAAACACATCTTGAATAACTTACTTACTTACTTATTCAAACCTTTATTAGGCATTATACAAATAAAACGATAAAAGAAAAAGTAACATATAAAAGCCTTGAGATATATACAGAAAGGCAGCAGTTGGCTACATACATATATATTTATATACATATAAAATCAGTGGTTTTCCTTGTTAACCTGCTCCTTGGAGGACTGCTACCAAAAACTCGGCTACCCCCGCCGTTACCCTTTGGTCAACGTCGGATAGGCAGAATCCCACACATTCACCTTGTTGGGGCTCCAGACCACCCAAAAGAGGGGACAGCACGCGTTGACGGAGCGTACTGTACAATGGGCACTGAAAGAGAATGTGCTCTACCGTGTCCGGGACATTCATAAAACATCTGCAGAATCTCTTGTTTCTAGGGATGTTTTGATATCTTCCCCTGACAAATGCTGAGGGAAAAACATTCAAACGGGCCAGCATAAAAGCCCTACGTTGGGCTGGAATTATTAATTTGGTGACGTAATTGCGAATGTAACAAGCTCTCTATAAATTACGAGAAGACAAAAATTTTGGTCTTCTCGAATGGTTGGAAATTAGAGAAATGGAAAATAAGAGGGCAGGAAATCCAACAAGTGAAAATCTATAGGTATCTGGGAATCTTATTCCAGAGCAATTTAGGGTGGGCAAATCATCGCACAAATGCCATAAAACAGGCAAAGTGCACCTCATCAGCAGTTACCCGTTTTTATTATCAGAAAGGCAATCAATTTATTCCTGCGGCCAATCAGATATTCCAAACAAAAGTGCAATCCCAGATATTCTATGGAATACCGCTATGGGTCCAAGCATATAATAGTGATTTAAAAAAGATTCACCCCAGCTTTCTGAGACGTATTCTTGGACTCCCAGCTGTGATCAAATATGAAACAATGTGTGCAGAAATAGGCATACACACAATGGAATATTGGGCCTGGTCCACCTCAATAAAGTACTGGTTACGCTGCCATTTTCGCTGCCCTCCATCAAGTCTGCTCGCTGATTTGCTCAAAGACTCCTACAAATCAAGATGGTATCAGTACCTCGAAAAAAAGATTGAATCTTTAGGCATCGAGCTGGAGCCCCTGTACAATTCTAATGAGCAATACATTTTCCATAATATCCTAACTAGACTAAAGGATGTCGAGAGGCAAAATATTATGGCAGCTGTAAACAAAATCTGTTCGCCCATATTCTATGATTTAAATATCTTAGATAGCAGAGCCATCTTGAATAACCTCCCAGGAAATCTTGCTGCCCTATTAAGGTTAACAGAGTCATTATGTTCAGAATCTTCATGGACGTATGCCTACTTTATCAGATGCTTCTTTGTCACTGTTTCTCATTAATAGTTCCCTGCCCCAGTGCAGGCGTTAATACAATCATCTCAGTGATTACCCCTACTGTAAAAGATGTGCCCATTTTAGCAAACTTTGAAAGTGTGATGATCACTGATGGTCATTTTTGCATTTCATTTCCACTCAAATCCCGCTTTCCAGTTTTCTCCCAAATATTACGTACCGTTTCACTTCATGCATCTGACAAAGTGAGCTCGAGTCCAAGGAAGCTTTGTCAATCTTTATGGCACCACAGCACCCTTTGACTGTTTTTGCAGTGAGAAGCTAACAGAGACTCCTCTGGAAATTTTTTTCAGTGCACTTTAATGTATGCTCTGCTTGTTGCACTAACTGAAAAATGAATAATAGTCACAATGCACAAGTTCTCAGCAGTTGCTGAACACAAATATAGAACACCCTTCACCTGTACTATGTCCTTATGCTTCTGAAGAAGAGCCTTTGATTTATTTCATATATGTCCATTACTAACAGTGCAATCCTAGAGACATCTACTCAAAAAGCAATTTTGAATCTATTTGGGAGGAAGGAGAGGAAGGAAAGCTGTGATGTGCTATGTCCTTTCTCTGGCTTCCACTAGTGGGACCAGTTAGTTCAGCATGGCCCTGGTGGTATGCACTGGCCACAAGATTCTACTTGTTTCAATATTTTAATGTTGTATTTTAATCTTGTTTTTAAGTTGTATTCATTCAACTTGTTTTTATTATTGCTTGTTAGACGCCCTGAGCCCGGCCTTGGCTGGGGAGGGTGGGGTATAAATAAAAATTATAATTATAATTATTATTATTATTATTATTATTATTATTATTATTATTATTATTAATCTGTAGCTTTGGAAAGCAGACTGACCTGTTTTGGAGCCTCTCTGTGTCTGTCAAATTTGACTCATTATTTGGGACTGGAATTAGAGTTGCTAAAAAACCAAGTTGTGTCCTCGTCTTCCCCATTCACTAAAATTATGAATTTACAAACAGCTACAACTTGTTTCTAATTTTGCAGAAATGGATGAAATTTGCAGGCAAAGGAGCAAATCCAGAGTGGATTAATGCTGAACAATTTTAGGCAGATCAAAGGTTTTTAGTGCTGGGGACCTTTAAAGTTGTTTCGTCTTATAAAGAAAAGGTATCCTTTATTTTATGCCAGAATTTTCTGCCTGCTACAGTGGCTTTCCCCCCAAGAGAGATTTACCATTTTGGGGTAGGTACAATAGGAATAGGGGCAGGGGCAATGAAAGGGCAGGGGGAATAGCATTGATCCCAAGTAAAGTCTGGGCTGGGGAAAAGGTCAACACACACACACGTATGGCTTTTCATGCAGTTGTGGTACAACTTTAGTCTGGTCATATATACAGTATTGTGTTTTGCTGAGCATTATATTATTCTTGAAAGCTGTACCCTTACTTTCTTTTTTTGTGGACAAGAACTCAAAGTTGTCAGGAGCTGCATAAATAACAATAAAATATTTTTTTAAAGCATTGATTTTATTTAAGACCGTTGTAAATGTACTCTGTGTGTTTTTAGAGAGGTATGAGGATAGTTGTGATGAAAAAAACTGAATAATGATGGAAATAAGTACAATGGAAACTCACCCAATCTAATTCCTTATCACAGACCATAAAACCATAACAAAAAACATAATAAGAGCCTGTTGGATAAAGCCAATGGCCCATCTAGTCTAGCATATGCCATTTGAAATATGATTCGGGGGGGGGGGATGCTCTGCAAAATTCAAAGACATGTGAATTTTGACAGATAGGTGTGCTTTGGTTCACATATTGTTTCAGAAAGTCTGAATTAGGTAGTTTAAAATGCAAACAAAATCAAATTCCTCCTCTATCCCTACTCCCAGGTAAATGTGCATGGGATTATAGCTCAAATGCTGTGTTTATACCTTTCTTTTGTGAACATTCACATTTATTAGGCAATTAAAGATGTTTTCCTTTTGCCATTCACCTTGTGCAGGAGAAGAAGGTGTGTGATGCCAAGGGAATACAAGACTAGTGTTTGCAGAAGTTCTTAAGTCTTGATCTCTTTCTCTCTAAAAATAGCAGCTAGTTACTAACATGTCTACCCAGAAGTAAATTTGATTGAATTTAAAAGTAAGTGGTAGTATAGCAAGCCTAGCTTTATATCTTCTACAAAAGTAGAATGTATGAATGAGTTTCCTTCTTTAAAAAAATGCCAATTAATTTTTATTGATTTTCAAAAAATTTAATAAATTAACAACAAATTAATTCAAATTTAAAACAAATTTAAAAGTTAGTTTACAATCCCCCTTCCAGATGTTTCTTTTCTCTCCTTCCTTTGCTGCTCACAATAACATACCTTTTCCTAATTTCTATTCATTTCCCATCTTTCTGAATTTTCACCAGCTGTGCATGTTTCAATTCCAATTTTCAGCTTAGACTTTTGCTTAACTACAGCATGTCCCCAGTTATTCAAATTATTCTTCCTTTATCTATCCATATAAATTGTGAACGAGCTTTTCCTTTGAGTTTTGTAAAACTGAGCCGACTGTGAAATGTGGAACAAGCAAGCAGCCTCCTGTTCATGTCTGCAAACTGCTTGCTCACCTTCCTCTTGCTCTGCCACTCCAGAAGGGATGACCACTCGAACTATAACAGAGGAGGAGGAGGAGGAGAAGCTGTCACTGCCTGCTTGCTCATTGGCAACACACACACACACACACCCCTTAAAGAAAACATTGAAGGTACTTGCAGATATTGAAAGCAATTTTAGGATGCAATAAGAAGAATAAGAATAAGAATTTATTATTTGTACCCCGCCCATCTGGCTGGGTTTCCCCAGCCGCTCCCCAGCTTCCAACAAAGATTAAAAATACATTAAAATGTCACACATTAAAAACTTCCCTGAACAGGGCTGCCTACAGATGTCTTCTAAATGTCAGGTAGTTGTTTGTTTCTTTGACATCTGATGGGAGGGCGTAGTATAGGGCGGGTGCCACTGCTGAGAAGGCCCTCTGCCTGGTTCCCTGTAGCCTCACTTCTTGCAGTGAGGGAACCGCCAGAAGGCCCTCAGTGCAGGACCTCTGTGTCCGGGCTGAACAATAGGGGTGGAGACGCTCCTTCAGGTATACTGGACCGAGGCCCTTTAGGGCTTTAAAGGTCAGCACCAACACTTTGAATTGTGCTCGGAAACGTACTGGGAGCCAATGTACACAAAGACTGCATGATCCTTTTTGTAATGAAACCAAATTCTTTTCCTTTTAAATCATTTGGAACCTTTTCTTCTTCCTTACCTTTACTGCCAGTGCATTTTGAGACTTCCGGGTTGGCGCCATCGGTAATGGCGGATTCCCTCTGACTCTGAGGGACTCTGCTCTGCGGGAATTGGGTCTGCACCGCTACGGTGAACCGGGGACCCTTCAAAAATCACAGGCGGGTGAAGCCTGTGAACGTGGGACTCGGCGGGCACCTTTTGCGCCCCCCCCCAATTTGCAAAGGAACCCAATTACGGGCTCCGGAGCGAAGTGGGGCGAGTGGCGCGGTGCTGTGAGTCAACTGCTTCTTCCACGGAGCGAAGCCGCACAGCCGTTACCGGAGAGCGCTGACTTTTTCCTGTGACAATCCGGCCATCAAAGCAACTACCCGTGAGTAGGACAAAATTGGAAATAAAGGAAATAAAGGCTTAATTCGGCACCGAAGCGGGGAGGCATAAACAGGAAGTCCGCCTTCCGTTTCTTGTAAATAGACTAATGCAAAGAGGCTGTAAGCTAAAGACCTGGAAAGTCGATTGGGAAGGACTACAATCCTAACATCAAAATAAGCGATTTCTCCCCTCGGCTGCAGGAGAGGAGGGGGGAAAGGTTTGAACTGTATTTTCCTGCAAAAAGAGAGGGAAAGAAATAAAAATCCACCGCTTAAAACCTGGGAACGGGCTGCCAATGGACAATAAGACTGCCGTTTTGTGATGCGCTGTTTGTGAATAGAGTACTTTTTGACAGTTAATTCTGCAAGAGAGAACATTGTTCCTGGTTGGCTTCTCCTGATTTTAAAGTAACTGAAAAGGAACTGAAATTGAAAGTGCTGTTTACTTTGTGAAATGGGGGGTCTAAAAAGAGTTACTTTTTAATGCAACAAGTCTTGACTGTTACTGTGTCCCCCTAGAGGAAGTTTGAAATTGTTACAACAACTGGGCCAGGGGAATTTTCCACTTCAAAACAAATTGGGACTGTGGGATTGACCTTGGTTCTCAGCTAAAGTGCTATGGCAGATGGAAAAGAAAAAGTAGATTTGCTTCAAGACAAAACACTGAGGTCTGGGAAGCGAAGAGTATCAGTATCTGCCCTTCGGCACCATCAGTGGCTGCAGCTGTACAGTCTAAGTCAAAAGGTATGGCCTCTGAAGATGTTTTAGTACTTGCATTAGGTAAAATAAATGAAACCTTGGAAAAGTTAAGTCAGCAAGTAGCTGAAGCATCAACTAAAATCGATCAAAACACTACAAGCATTAATAATTTGGGACAGAAGGTGAACACTAATACAGAAACTATTGAGAAATTGCTACAGGAATCTACTTTGACCCGACAGACAGCTGAAGAAGCTAAGGAAAAGCAGTTGCTGTAGAGGAAAAGATATCACCTATTCAAAGGCAACTCGAGGACCATAGGTCGATGCTGTCTATGATTGAATTGAAGGAGAAACAAACGAACCTAAGGATCAGGGCTGTGCCTGAACTTGAGAAAGATAACCTGATTGACTTTCTTATGCAGGAATTTGCAGACTTTTGGAAACCAGATCTGGAAAAGGAAGAATTTAAGATAGTGAGTGCTTTTAGGCTTGGAAGAGGGGGGAAGAAGAACAGGGTGAGAGACTGTCTGATTACCCTCCGAACAAAAGAGGAGAGAGACAAAATCTTGAGTCTGCATTTTCAGAAGACCTTGGAAATACATCAGTCAAGAGTGGAGATATTTAAAGACATTCCGAAATATCTTCTGGACCTTAGATCCAACTATAGAGATTTGGTTGCCCTGTTGAGAAGCAACAGAATTGCTTTCAGGTGGGAATTTCCCCAAGGCCTATCTTTCAGTTTTAAAGGAAGAAAGATAAAAATAAGATCAGTGGACGACAAAGAAAGATTTTTGAAGGATCACGAAGAAGACTTGCAGAAAGAATCTGGAGAAGAGCCAGGAGCATTAGAAAGGGGAATACTAGATAAAGCAATACTACCTTTCAAATTGGACTACCCAGAAAAAGTGACACCACCGACAGAACAAGAACAAGCACTTGGCACAGTTGGAGGAAAAGCAAAGTAACTACATCATGGCCCTGCAACTATTAAGCTGGAATACTAATGGTCTCAACTCCCCCCAAAAAAGGAAAAGAATTTTTCATTTATTAAAAAAGGAACAACTGGACTTGATTTGCTTACAGGAAACACATGTGATAAGGCTACATAGGAAAGTATTGATTAACAAAAGACTGGGTCAAGAGTTTATTTCATCGGACAAAGTTAAAAAAAGAGGAGTAGTGAATTATGCAAAGGAAATATCACCGAAATTTATTTTTAAAGATGACCAAGGAAGATTGGTGGCAATTGAAATTCAAATACAAGGAGAGAAATTTCTGATAGTAGGAGTTTATGCACCAAATGAGGGAAAATCAGAATTCTTTAAAAAGTTGCATGAGACCTTGATGGACTATTTGGATTACAATGTGATCTTGATGGGGGATATGAATGGAGTGGTATCTACAAATATGGACAAGGCACAAAGACAGGTAGTTACTAAAGACGGTAGACTACCGAAAACCTTTTTTGAGATGACTGACAATTTGGATTTAGTTGACATTTGGAGAACAAAGAACCCCTTGGGTAGAGAGGGAACTTTCTTTTCTGAAGCCAAAATGACATGGACAAGAATTGACCAAATATGGGTAACTAGAGGAATGGCTCCAAAGATAAGAAAAGTGGAAATTAGCCCAAAAACCTGCTCTGACCATAATGCTGTGAAGATGGAAATGAAACTAACACCAACTGGCTCCTTCAGATGGAGGATGAACGACACCTTGTTTAGGGATGAAGAAGTGACTAAGAAGGCCCAAAAAACCTTGAGAGACTATTTTGAGATAAATATGAATACTACTGTTGAAAAAAGAGTAGTCTGGGACGCAAGTAAAGCAGTTATGAGAGGGTTTCTGATACAACAGAATGCAATAAAGAAGAGAACCCAAAATGAGAAGAAAGATAAAATTTTGGAGAAAATAAAGGAAAGTGAGAAGAAATTGAGAGCAAAACCAAAGTCGCAAGAGATTTTGAGAGAAATTACGTTACATCAAGTACAATATATGAAAATGATGAATCAGGAAATAGAATGGAAAATTAAACAGATGAGACAAAAGACATTTGAGTCGGCTATTACATGTGGGAAACTGTTGGTTTGGCAAATAAAAAAAGACAAAAACTTAACACTATTATAAATTTAGAAGTGGAAGGAAAGAATATACAGAACCCAGTCGAGATTAGAAATTGTTTCCAGAGGTACTTTAAACAGTTATATACAAAAGGGCCACAGAAAGAAATTGATATAGATCGATTCTTGAAAATAAATGGATTACAAAAAATCTCTCAAGAAAATAAATTAATGTTGAATTACAAAATAACTGAACAGGAGGTAGAAGGTGCCATTCAGAATATGCAATTAGGTAAATCTCCAGGACCGGATGGACTGACTTCTAGATATTATCGATCTTTAAAAGAATGGTTAGTACAACCTTTAAAGGAAGTCTGTAATGAAATATTGGAAGGGAAAAGGGCACCAGAGTCGTGGAAGGAAGCGTATATCACACTTATACCAAAAACAGAGACTGAAAAGACGCAGCTCAAGAACTACCGCCCCATATCACTGCTTAATGTGGATTATAAAATATTTGCAGACATTTTGGCTAAAAGACTAAAAAAAGTACTAGTGGAAGAGATTCATAAAGATCAAGCAGGTTTTCTCCCGGGTAGACACTTGTCTGATAATATGAGAAATATAATTAACATTTTAGAAAAATTACTAGTGAATATTAATACCAAGGCAGCTTTGATATTTGTGGACACGGAGAAAGCTTTTGACAATATTTCCTGGAGTTTTATGAAGAAGAACCTACAGGGGGTGGGGGTGGGTCAAGGTTTTGGAAATGGTATAAGTGCAATTTATTCTGAACAAAAGGCCAAATTAATTGTTAATAATGTGGTGACGGAGGAATTTAGGATAGAAAAAGGGACACGACAAGGTTGCCCAATCTCCCCATTGCTTTTTATATCGGTCCTGGAGGTCCTTTTAAATATGATTAGAAGGGACCAATTGATTAAGGGTATACAGGTCAGAGCTAAACAGTACAAATTGAGAGCATTTGCAGATGACCTAGTATTGACATTACAGGAGCCAGAATCTAGTACTAAAAGAGCTTTGGAATTGATTCAAGAATTTGGTCAGGTTGCAGGATTTAAGCTGAATAAGTCAAAAACAAAGGTTCTAGAGAAAAATTTAACAGCGATTGAGAGAGAGAGGTTTCAGAAGGAGACAGGCTTAACAGTGGTTAAGAAAGTGAAATACCTGGGGATTAATATGACAGCTAAGAATGTGAATTTATTTAAAGGTAACTATGAAAAATGCTGGACGGAAGTGAAAAAAGATCTAGAAATTTGGTCAAATTTGAAGCTTTCATTGCTAGGCCGTATTGCTGCGATAAAGATGAATTTATTGCCTAGAATGTTGTTTTTGTTTCAAACATTGCAAGTTTTGGATAAAATGGACTGTTTCAAGAAGTGGCAGAGAGACATTTCTAGATTTGTCTGGCAGGGCAAGAAGCCTAGAATAAAATTTAAAATACTAACGGATGCAAAGGAAAGAGGTGGATTTGCCCTGCCAGACCTAAAACTTTATTATGAATCAGCAGCTTTTTGCTGGCTGAAAGAATGGCTGCTTCTTGAAAACACAGACATTTTGGATTTAGAAGGTTTTAACAATGTATTTGGGTGGCATGCATATTTGTGGTATGATAAGGTCAAAGCACATAAAGCATTTAAAAACCATATTGTCAGGAAAGCATTGTTTAACGTCTGGATAAGATATAAGGACCTACTGGAAAATAAAACCCCAAGGTGGTTGTCACCGATGGAAGCGAAGGCTCAGAAAAAGCTCAATATGGAGGCCAAGTGGCCAAAATATTGGGAAATTTTGGAACAAGAGGGAGATAAATTAAAATTGCAGAGTTTTGAAAAACTAAAAAACAAAGTGCAAGATTGGCTTCATTACTATCAGATAATGGAGGCATACAATTTGGATAAGAAAATTGGCTTCCAGGTGGAAAAATCAAAATTGGAAACAGAACTGTTAGATCCCAAAACTAAAATTCTGTCAAAGATGTATAACTTGCTGTTGAAATGGAATACTCAGGATGAAACGGTGAAATCTGCCATGATTAAATGGGCACAAGATGTAGGACATAACATAATGATGGTTGACTGGGAACAGTTATGGACCACAGGTATGAAGTTTACGGCATGTAATGCCTTAAGAGAAAATGTTATGAAAATGATATACAGGTGGTACATGACACCAGTCAAGCTTGCAAAAATCTATCATTTGCCCGATAATAAATGTTGGAAATGTAAAGAAACTGAAGGTACATTCTTTCACCTTTGGTGGACGTGCCCAAGGATTAACGCTTTCTGGGAGATGATCTATAATGAAATGAAAAAGGTATTTAAATATACCTTTCTGAAGAAACCAGAGGCCTTTCTCCCGGGCATGGTTGGCCAATTGGTGTTAAAGAAGGATAGAACTTTCTTTATGTATGCTACAACAGCAGCAAGAATACTTATTGCAAAGTACTGGAAGACACAAGACCTACCCACCCTGGAAGAATGACAGATGAAGGTAATGGACTATATGGAACTGGCGGAGATGACTGGCAGAATCCGAGACCAGGGAGAAGAGTCGGTGGAAGAAGATTGGAAGAAATTTAAAGTCTATTTACAGAAATATTGCAAAGTTAATGAATGTTAGAATGATGTTGGATTGAATTTAATTGGTTTTAGTTGAAATGTTATTAAGAATTAAGTAAGAATAGATTGACTATAGATAAAGGGGTAAAATGTAAAATTAAATTGTGTTAAGATGAATTATGGAATTAATTTTGAGAAAGAGGGAAAGGACTTGCTGAAATAACTAATTGAACTAGAACACAAAAAGGGAGGTGTGAGGAAGTCAAGGAAATAAGCAAAAGAAAGATAAGGATATGAAAATAGGGTTGTTTTTTCTTTTTCTTTTTCTTTTTAAATGTTTTTGTTTGTAAAATGTTTTTCTTTTCTATGCTTTCTTTTGTATTGTAAATTTTTTTTCTTTTTTATTGTTTGTATTTCTTTTTCCTGTATTTGTTAAATTTGAATAAAATATCACTTAAAAAAAAAACAATAGGGGTGGAGACGCTCCTTCGGGTATACTGGACCGAGGCCCTTTAGGGCTTTAAAGGTTAGCACCAACACTTTGAATTGTGCTCGGAAATGTACTGGGAGCCAATGTACACAAAGACTGCATGATCCTTTTTGTAATGAAACCATATTCTTTTCCTTTTAAATAATTTGGAACCTTTTCTTCTTCTTTACCTTTACTGCCAGTGCATGGAAACTTGTTTACTAAACCAGCCTCACATCCCAGAAGACAGAGGGTCTAAGAGGCAGCTCTGAATACAGCTCTTTTTATTAAACTGTTCCTCATTCTCAGCGGCTGCTGTTTGACCCGGGAACATTACAAACTTATGTGAAATGGTGTTTCGGCTCTAGAAATTACTTATGAGGGGCATGCTTCAGAAAGAGTTTCCTTAGGGCTGCTAGAACATCCCTGTTGCGCAGGCTGTATATAAAAGGATTCAGCATTGGGGGGATGATGGTAGTGCACATTGAGTAGATCATGGCCCTTTGTGCAGAGTAGGAGGATACTGGGACAGTGTATGTCAGTGCAGCTGCCCCATAGAAGAGTCCCACCACACACAGGCGGGACACGCAAGTCCCTAAGGCCTTGTGTCTTCCTTTGACTGAGCGCATGCCCAGCACTTGCACAAGGATGGTGATGTAAGAGGCAGCGATGACTGAGATAGGGAGGAGAAGTATGACCACGTCATCAAAATACACCAGTTTTTCAAAGGCAGAGGTGTCGGCACAAGACAACTTCAGTAAAGCTGGGAAATCACAAACATAATGCTCAATCACATTTGACCCACAGTAAGGCAGAGCCTGGACAAAAATCGCAATGGGCATGATGGAAAGCGTTGACAAACACCAGATCCCAGCCGTCAATATGAGGCAGGTTGTTCTCCGCATGAGGATGGGGTACTGCAAGGGCCTGCAGATGGCCACGTACCTGTCATAAGACATGGCGGCCAGGACCAGGCATTCTGCACCTCCCCCGGTCAATGTGAGGAAAATCTGTGCCACACAACCGCCGAGCGAGATGGTGTTTCTGTGGGCTAAAAAGTTCGCAGACATTTTAGGGACAATAACGAGGATTTGGCCCAGATCTATGCAGGCCAGTTGGCTGAGGAAAAAATACATTGGGGCGTGATGGGAGGAGTCTCTTTGGATTAGGCTCAGGAGGAGACCATTTCCAGCAAAGCAACAAAACCCATGAGAAGAATTGCACCAAAGAAGACGTTGGGTGTCCTCAGATGCACGAGGCCCACAAGAAGAAACTCTGTCCATGATGTGGCATTCTCATTTCCCGTGATCCCTTTGACCTGAAGACAAAAGGGCAACGTTTGTGAAGAAGGAAATAGCCACACCCAACAAACAAAACAGAAAACCTTCAAGCTTTGGCCGATGCTTTAGCTACATGGCTATTAAAAGAAAAGCTCGAGGAAGTCCATACAATGTTAATTTGACTATTAATGTTCTGTAACAACAAAAAAGAGAATTGGTGCTGTTGGAATTCCACAGGTACCAAGACAGGAGATGTGATTCAGGCAGTGTCTGTTGACCCAGAGTTCTCCTATGGGTGCAGCTCTGAGGCATATGGCCAAGAAGCTCTGGAGATGATGTACAGATGGTACACAACACCAGTGCAGTTAGGAAAAATGTACAAAACTAGTTCAAATATATGTTGGAAGTGTAAGGAAAAGGAGGGGACATTTTATCATATGTGGTGGGATTGTAAGGTAATTTAAAAAATTTGGGAAATGATATACAACGAATTGAAGAAAATGTTCCATTTAACATTTGTTAAAAAAACCAAGGCATTTTTGTTGGAGATTGTAGGGAAAGACCTGCCAAAAAAGTTGAAAAACATCTTCATGTATGTGACAACGGCCGCGAGAGTTCTGGTAGCACAAGGATGGAAGACTGAAGAAATCCCAACTAAAGAATCATGGCAAGAAAAATTGATGGACTATGCAGAACTGGCAAAACTGACATATAAGCTACAGGACAAGGATAACTGTGACTTTAAGGATGAATGGGAACCCTTTACAAAATATCTGAGGACGCAACAAAGCGAACTGGACTCCTTGGCAGGTTTTAAATAAACATTCACAAACTTTTTATTGATAATATGTCTTGTTGTAATTTTGAATAAAAAAAATTAAAAAAGAAGAAGAAGAAGCTCTGGTTTTTTCAGATTTGGCTTTTAAGCTACGTCACCTTAATCTACTCTGTTCAGTTAAGGAAAACTATATCATTGCATTGAATGTGAGGCATCGCTTTCATCTGGACTCAAAGCCAGTGGCAGGATTAGTAGAGTGGAAAGTAGGGAGACGGAGGGTAGCAGAACCAGAGTCAATGATAGGCAGAGCCAACTCGTTCTCATTTTGTCTCCATCTCTCTCATCTCTGGCAAATTTCACAAGGACAACACAGAGCCTAAAGAGCAGGATGTTGCCACTGGCCTGGAAGAAGTAGCAAAACTGGCAGGTTGGATCTGACTGAGGACTGACTGAGGTTGGCAGAGCAGCCCTCATGAACCAGCCTCCACACAACATATGCATGAAGCTACTGTGTGTACAAGTTCTGTGTGGTACCTTTTAGGCTCCACTCCCATCTGGGGACCATCCCCAAGGAATTTAGTGGGGCTTACTTCTGAGTAATGTGTGGCTATTGTGACATTACCTGTCACACTACAAACTGTGACAGGAGGGACTGCTTCTAAGCCAAGGTTAGACATGGTGCTGTGGGTTAAACCACAGAGCCTAGGGCTTGCTGATCAGAAGGTCGGTGGTTCAAATCCCCACGACAGAGCGAGCTCCCGTTGCTCGGTCCCTGCTCCTGCCCACCTAACAGTTCGAAAGCACATCAAAGTAAAAGTAGATAAATAGGTACCGCTCCGGCGGGAAGGTAAATGGCGTTTCCTTGCGCTGCTCTGGTTCGCCAGAAGCGGCTTAGTCATGCTGGCCACATGACCCGGAAGCTGTACGCTGGCTCCCTCGGCCAATAAAGCAAGATGAGCACCGCAACCCCAGAGTTGGCCACGACTGGACCTAATGGTCAGGGTTCCCTTCACCTTTACCTTACTTCTGAGTAATGTGTGGCTATTGTGACATTACCTGTCACACTACAAACTGTGACAGGAGGGACTGCTTCTAAGCCACGGTTAGACACTTTTTGGTTTAGTTAGGCACTAAGTGCTTATACAACAGCAGTGTTTTTGTGACCACGCCTTTGACCACACCCATGTGACCTCCTCGGTCCCACCTTCTTAACTTCCAGTAACAATAGTTCCCTGGGAGACATTCAAAATGTAGTTTTTAAATAAATAAAATATTATATTTTTCCTACATGGTGGGAGGAAATGATGTCTTCATTTAGGAAAAGCATCCTAAATATGCTTTAAGTATCTGTGAGTGTCTTCAGTGTTTCCTTTAAAGTGTGTGTTTTGTGTGTCTTGAATGCTGCTTGTACTGCTCTCCTTCTCTTGCTACTTCTTCAGTCCTCGTGGTCCCTTCCAACTCTACAATTCCATGATTCAAGGGGAAAGAATACATGGAATCTCACCATCCCATTAAGAGTGCCCTTCATTCCAGTTCTTTCATGGGCCAGCCATCCCTCCTCCTCCCAAACCCATGCAAAAGCACTTTCCTTGGCACAATCCAGAAAACTAATCCATGCTCACCCAAGGATGTGAAGAAATACATCTCTGCAGATCAACTAACACAACCACTCTGCATGTGGACCGGCTGTTGTAGCTTATTGAGCAGGTGCAATTTTGGCAGGTCAAAGGTGTCCAATTCTGCTGTGGCACATTTTTAGTGTGGCAAGATGTCAGGAAGCATGTCCGCAAGGACCTTTCCAAAGTTGGGAAGCAGAATAGCCTGGGCTGCACTTGACTAGTGTTGACTTTTTCTGCCTTAAGCTGAACTGCCCAGTGCACCTGGTGACTGAACAATCCTCCCTTATTTGTCATAAAAATCAACAAAAATTAATTGACAAATTTAAAAAAAGGAAAAGTTCATTCATACATTCTTCTTTTGAAGAAGATATAAAGCTAGGCTTGCTATCCTAACACTTAACTTTAAATTCCATCAAACATACTTCTGGGTAGACATGTTAGTAACTAGCTGCTATTTTTAGAGAGAAAGAGATCTTGAACTTCTGCAAACAGTAGTCTTGTATTCCCTTGACATCACATACTTTCTTCTCCTGCACAAGGTGAATGGCAGAAGGAAAACATCTTTAATTGCCTAATAAATGTGAATGTTCGCAAAAGAAAGGTATAAACACAGCATTTGAGCTATAATCCCATGCACATTTACCTGGGAGTAGGGATAGAGGAGGAATTTCATTTTGTTTGCATTTTAAACTACCTAATTCAGACTTTCTGAAACAATATGTGAACCAAAGCACACCTATCTGTCAAAATTTACGTCTTTGAATTTTGCAGAGTATCCTTCACCCATCCACACACACACCTGAATCATATCTCAAATGGCATATTTTAAAGGGAAATTGCCTTGAAATGCACATTGGTTTAAATAGTGTAGAAAAAGCATTATATTAGGGGAAATTGTTTGCATAAATGTGAATATTAGTCAAAATCAAAGCTTTTTTCTGGTTGGGTACGCAGGGGTACGCATACCCCTAAACATTTTGTGAATTTAAGTTTGGCCTCATTGAGGGGCAGTATTTCAATAGGAGTAGGAAAATGAGAGTACCCCTAAACATGTTTTTTTTGGGGGGGGGGAAACCATGCAAAAATCATGCAAAACCATGCAAAAATCTGTCTGGAGAAATTTGTGCTAAAATGCTGGTGAATTTTCAGGAGGAGGTATTGTAACAAATTGCTACATAAATGTGGAGAACTGAATTTAAAACTGGGAAAACGAGAAACCTTGAGATCCAAAAGCAACAGATTTGCCCTTTCCTACCTGGGAGTAAGCTCCATTGAACCTAGTGGGGCCCACCTCTGAGTAAACATGTCTAGGACTTCACTGTCATCACTGCCCAACTCATTCTTGCTTCCAGGTTCTCAAAACGCTGATGCATGAATGAAAGGGTTTACATCAAGTAAATAAGATTCTGATATGCATTGGAATGTCCCAATAATTGTCAATGAATTGAAATAATACACCAAATGTTGCATTTGTAACATCACAAAAGGTTTATTATCCCAATAATGTTGACAGAATAAATGCAAGATGAAAATAATTCCAAGGAAGGTTTAGGGAAGAAACCCATTTAGAGGAAACAGAAGTAAACACTTGTCTAAGTCAGGGGTCAGCAAACTTTTTCAGCAGGGAGCCGGTCCACTGTCCCTCAGACCTTGTGGGGGGCCGGACTATATTTTGAAGAGAGAAAAAAATGAACAAATTCCTATGCCCCACAAATAACCCAGAGATGCATTTGAAATAAAAGCACACATTCTACTCATGTAAAAACACCAGGCAGGCCCCACAAATAACCCAGAGCTGCATTTTAAATAAAAGGACACATTCTACTCATGTAAAAACACGCTGGTCATATAATTCAAAAGGATATTTTGCTCTGTAAATGTAAGGTTGTTCTGTTCAGTTCTGTTGATAGTTTCAGTTACCTTCTGCCAAAAATCTTTCAATATAGGACAATGAAAAAACATGTGTTTTAGAGAAGCATTATCCCTATTGTATCTTCAACAGTTAGATACCTTAGACAGCCGTTTTTTAAACAAACGTAATGGGGTCCAGTATATTCTAAATATTATTTTTTGTTGTATGAGCCTCAATTTAAGGTCCAGAGATGCCCTTGTTATAGTATTTAAAACAGTTTCCCACTGTGTGGTCGAAATTGAGATCAACCCCAGAGTCGTCCGTGACTGAACTTAACGGTCAGGGGTCCCGTTACCTTTATGCAAATATGAAATTGGTATTGTTTAAATGGTTAAACCAGCAAGTTATTTCCTATTAACATCAACTCCAATTTGGACCAGCGCGGGTGGCACTGTGGGTTAAACCACAGAGCCCAGGACTTGCCAATCAGAAAACACAGACTCACTTAGAGGCTTATCTTTACTGGCTTGTGGTAAGAATGCCCAAAAACAGGGCAGATTGCTCTTAGGCTATGGTTTATCGGGACACCTCAGCAAGCTTGGGCAGGGCATATCTCATGCATGCCTAAAGGGTAGTTAGAGGGTGGCTTTATCGCTTGAGTAGATGTGTGAAAACACCCCGCCTTATTTGAGTAAAAGTAATTAGGAGTGATAAGGGACACGGGTGGCGCTGTGGTATAAACCACGGAGCCTAGGACTTGCCGATCGGAAGGTCGGTGGTTCAAATCCCCACGACGGGGTGAGCTCCCGTTGCTTGGCCCCTGCTCCTGCCCACCTAGCAGTTTGAAAGCATTTCAAAGTGCAAGTAGATAAATAGGTACCTCCTTTGAAGTTTCTCTCTGTTTTTGTATCAACCATAGTACACACCAGGCTTTTCAAACAGATATTAAAAAGCTGAAAGTGGGCATTATACTTATGATGATGGAACCTAGAATTACAATAGCATTTTTTGCTCCTGTACCACACTGTTTACTTGTGTTAAGCGGAGACCCATAGATCCTTTTCAGATGTCCCCCATCCTATATTTGTGCATCTGATTATTCCTGCCTAAGTGCAGAACCATACATTTGTCGCTGGTGAAATTCATTTTGTTAGTTTTGGTCCAGTTCTCTAGCCTGTTAAGGTCATCTTGAATTCTATCTTCTGCCACATTAGCTACACCTCACCACCAGGTGATATGGAGAGGAATGGACAGAAATATCAAAAGGGGAAATCACAGAAAAATAAAGTAAAACTTTGTCCAAGCATTCGTGGGAGGCAAATTTCCGCTTTTCTAACTGAACCTTAATTTTTTACCTCTGGCAAAAGATCGGCATAAAACGCAAAGGAAATGCGAATGGAGGTACATAGACCCGTGAATTAGCATACTGCTAATTAGGATTCAGCTAGGGAGAGCATAAGTGTCACTGTCAGGATGGCCGAGTGGTCTAAGGCGCCAGACTCAAGGCTCATAATCCTTCCCAGGCTCTGGGTGTTCTGGTCTCCAATAGGAGGCGTGGGTTCAAATCCCACTTCTGACACATCCCTTTTCTTAAAAAAAGAATATTTTTTTTTGTTCCCCCTCATCCCTGGGACATTTGCAGGGAAACCAAAATGCTTGTTAACAAAGCTATTGTACTACCAACTTTACTGTATATTTCTGAAACACAGACCTCTTATAAACGCCATCTCCAACTCCTCGAAAGATTCCATCAGTGGTGTCTCCCAAAATTTTTACACATCACTTGGGAAGATGGGAACTAATGGCAGTGTACTGGAAGAAGCAAAGATCACCAGTGTCAAAGCAATGATTCTTCAACATCAACTTCACTGGACTGGTCATGTTGTGCAGATGCCTGATTATCATATTCCAAAGCAACTACTCTATTCCGAACTTAAAATTGGAAGGCATAATGCTGGTAGTCAACAAAAGAGATTTAAAGACTTTCTCGGGGGGGGGGGGGAGTAGTATAAACACTGACAACTGGGAAACATTGGCTTTTGAGAGCTCCAGTTGGAGGACAGCCTTTACCAAAGATGTCATGGACTTTGAAGATGCTCAAACTCAGGACAAAAGGGAGAAATGTGCTAAAAGGAAGGCACGCTTGGCAAACCCTCACCGTGATCAACTCCCACCTGGAAACCTATGTCCCCACTGTGGAAGGACGTGTGGATCCAGAACTGGCCTCCTTAAGAAGGTGTTTATGGAAGACAATCTTACTCGGCTACGAGTGAACGCCGAAGAAGAAGATTGTTAGGTTTTGTGGTTGTATTTGGTTTGCACTTCAAAGCTCCCTGTCCAAGTGTTCTTTGTCTTGCTCCGGAGCTTTCTCCATGAAAACCCACTCTTTAAAGCTAAGTTGGAGCAAACAGCAATCTGCAGAAAACCCATTTAATCTGAAAGGTAGGTATGGATAAGCCCTTAGTCTCCATGTTGCCCATGTTGGACCCACCAGGGCAGAGGACGACGACAAAAGGAGAACAAGTTGATTTTGTGTGTCATTGCTTCTGGCTCCCCCTACTGTTGGCCTCCCAGTTTTCTCCCTACCAACCCCTATGGGCTTCCTAGAGACATAAATGCAAACCACAGAACCAGATATCGAGAGAATTCCAGTTCTTTGATAATGGCTTGATGCATAATTAGAGTGGGAGGAGGAAGAGAAAGTAGGGGAGGAGCCTGCAAAATGCTTAAATCATTCTTCACTCACTCTCCTGTTCTGTTCGCGTATGAGTGTTTATTTGAAAAAGTATTTGGAGCGCCTCGCTTAGCAAAAGAAATGGCCCCAACAAGTTTTGCCATTCAAGTTCCCAAGGCAAAAGATATGAGCATCTTCTGTAAGTATAATCCTGGGTAAGATCACATCGCTGAGATAATTGTCTGATTTTAATCTTATTAATGACATTTCTGATGTCAATTTCACTACACTCAACTTTCAGAATTTGATGCTATTTAGAAAATATGTGGGAGGTTTTCTTATTATTATTACTAGAGGAGCGGAGAGCACAGAATAACAAGCGACAGAGAGAAAATACTGTTTGATATTATACATTTCCAACAAGAGAAACATATGTTAGATAAAAATGGATCAACTATTTGGTGGATTTGACTAATTCAGTATTTGTTCACCAGCATACCTAGTTGTTGATGTTACTGGATTTAGAGAAGGGGAGATGTAAAAATCTTTTGCAAGTTGCTATTAAACAAAAATGCTTTAAATTTATTATTATTGTTCTAATTTGTAGAAGTACATAAAGGAGACTGGGTACTGTACAAAAGCCCAGCCCATAAGCAAACAGTCTAAAAAAAACAAAACCTCTCTGCATTTTTTAAAAAATATTTTATTAGTTGAATATAAAAACAACATATAATCAAATATGAAAACAACATAATCAAATACAAGCAATCAAATACAATTTTCCCCTACCCCCCCCTCAAAAAAACCAGCCCCAACTACGTCCAGGTAATTACATTAGTAATATAATCAAATAACAAATTATTTCTCAGTTGCTGTTTAAAAAATATCATTCCACATGCTCCCATGTGTCTCAGGTGGTTTAAATGCATGTTCTTTCTTTGATGCATATGTAATAAAGGAGGACCACGTTATGTAAAAGTTATGTAGTTTCTCATGTTGTTTTCTTTAACACATCCTTTCTGTTAACTTTTCCATCAAAATTAATTCCAAGACATAAGCATACAAAACTTCATATAGGTTCACGTTTAATGTCCTCCAGTGTCTAGCAACAGCAAGACGTGCTGCAGTTATAAGATGCACAATTAAGTCTTTGTCTCTAAGATTTTGTGCTTCATCTGCAAATATAGAAAGCAATGCTATTTTGGGATCTAAATTGATTGATTGAGATGTAATTTGTTCCATTTCCTGAAATATTTTTAACCAGAAGTTTTTAATCAATGGGCATTTCCACCACATGTGTATAAATGTTCCTTCATTCCCACAATTTCTCCAACATTGTGGAGAAATATTTTTGTCTATTTTGCTTAGCAATGTGGGATGCAAGTACCTTCTGTGGGTTAGCTTTAAGGTGTTTTCTTTTATTCGGGCAGAAATAGCTCGAAAGGGGGCTTTTTGCCACATTCCTTCCCACAAACCATCATCAATCCCTTCTCCCAAGTCTCTTTCCCATCTAGTCTTCAACATACAGGGTTTTGAGGTTGAGAAATTTACAATCGCTTTATAAATTAAAGCAATTAGACCTTTACCTCTAGGGTCTGTGGTGTATAAAATATTTTCAAATGCGGTTAGTGACTTCGTCCCTTGTTTGCAGATTTCTGTGCTACTTATAAAATGGATGACTTGATGGATTACCATCCAATTGTGGGGAAAGTTTTGAACCATTTCTTGTAGTATTAATCCAGACAAAGGGGTGTTTTCTTTGTAAAAGTCTTTAAGCCAAAACAGGCCCACATATTCCCATTTTTCAAAGGGGAATGTTCTGTCTCTATTATAGAAAGTAGGGTGAAATGCCAATGGTATTACAGGAGAAGGCTGAGAGACCATCTGTGGGAACCATTTCTTCCAAACTTTTAAATTACTGTATTTTTCGCTCTATAGGACGCACTTTTTCCCTTCTAAAAAGTAAGGGGAAATGTGTGTGCGTCTTATGGAGCGAATGCAGGCTGCACGGCTAAGCCCAAAGCCAGAACAGGGAGACAGAGCGCTGTGCAGCACTCCGTCTCGCTGTTCTAGCTTGGGGGTGGCTGCGCAAAGCCTCCACAGGGCAGCGGGGAGCCTTCATCCCGCTGCCCTGCGGAGGCTTCAAAGGCTGTCCCCAAAGCCAGAACAGCAAGAGGCTATCCCAGAAGCCAGATCCCTCTTGCTGTTCTGGCTTCTGGGGTTCAGAATATTTTTTTTCTTGTTTCCTCCCCCCCAAACTAGGTGCATCTTATCGTCCGGTGCATCCTATAGAGCGAAAAATACGGTGGATAATAAAAAGGGGTTTTCTATCTCAATTTTTTTTTTTAATTTGCCCAAATGGGACCCCTCTTATTGAATTCTGTTCATTTAGGTTTTCCATATTTAGCCAAGCTATTTCTTGATATCATTGAACTACCAGAAAAATGCTACATAGATGGGCTCCTGAATAGTACTACATGACATTAGGTACTGCCACTCCACCTCCTTTGGCTGGTTGATATAATGCTTTATATGGTAACATTGGCCTTTTATTCTGGTGTATAAATTTTAGAAGCATGTTTTGCCAATTTTGTGATTTTTTTGTCTTCTATGGCAATTGGTAAGACCCTAAAGAGATAGAGGAGGCAGGGCAGCACCATCATTTTTATAGTGGCAAATCGGCCCAACCATGACATCGAACCCTTGTTCCAAGTTTTCAATTTTTGTCTAATCTCTTGGATGATTGGACCAAAATTAAGCTTCTCCAAAGTTTGGAGGTTCCTGGGGTAATAACTCCTAAATATTTAAAATATTTCTGACAAAGTTTTATTCGGCCTCGGTCCTGTATACCTGAAGGAGCGTCTCCACCCCCATCATTCAGCCCGGACACTGAGATTCAGCACCGAGGACCTTCTGGCGGTTCCCTCATTGCGAGAAGTAAGGTTACAGGGAACCAGACAGAGGGCCTTCTCGGTAGTGGCGCCTGCCCTGTGGAACGCCCTTCCAGCAGATGTCAAGGCAATAAACAACTATTTTACTTTTAAAAGACAACTGAAGGCAGCCCTCTTTAGGGAAGTTTTTAATGTCTGATGCTGTACTGTTTTTAATATTCAGTTGGAAGCCGCCCAGAGTGGCTGGGGAAACCCAGCCAGATGGGCGGGGTATAAATAAATTATTATTATTATTATTATTATTATTATTATTATTATTATTATTCCAGTGGAGTGCTGAAGTTGTAGTTCTACTTCAGGTGGCATATGAATGCATAGCAGGTCTGATTTGCTATAGTTAACACAAAATGAGAGACCTTTCCGTAAGCATCAAGAATTTTCATTACTGCCGGGAAACTTGTTCCAGGGTGAGACAGCATCAAGGCTACGTCATCTGCGAACATGTTCACCATATAACTCTGCCCGTTAATTTGTATTCCAGACACCTCAGGGTCTCCCCTAAGTGCTAAAAGCCAAGGGTTCCATGGCCAGGGCAAAAAGCAGGGGCGACAAAGGGCAGCCCTGCTTCACGCCACGGCCCATCGATATAGGCTCTGAGTGTATACCATTTATCAAATTATTTGCGGTGCAATCCTGATAATAAGGTAGTCAGTAGTGCAATGAATGGGGTTCCCATGCCAAAACCTCACAAGGTTTCAAAAAGAAAATTCCATTCAAGACAGTCAAATGCCTTCATTGTATCCAATGTAAGGATGGCTGTTGGTGCCGGTTGGTTTGATCCCCAGTATATTGCATTGAGGATCCTCCTAATTGGGGTAGTTATTGACCTTTGCCTAATTAAACCTGTCTGATCCGAATGCATATAATTCGGTAGAATCGTCGCTAACCTGTGTGTAATAATGTTTGTAAGTAATTTTAAATCAACATTTATTAATGAAATAGGCTGATAGGACTCAACCGACTCCAAGTCTTTATTTGGTCTTGGTAGCACTACGATGTGCGCGTTTTTCCAAGTTCCAGGTACCAGGCCATGATCCTTTATATCTGTAAATAATTTCAGCAAGAATGGGGCCACAAGTTCAGAAAAGGTTTTATAAAAATAGCCAGTAAACCCATCTGGTCCAGGTGCCTTAAATGGTTTTGTCTTTTTTATACTAGCTAATATTTCCTCAAGTGAGAAGGGGTGATTTAAATAAGTTGCATGCTCTTCTGTTAATTTTGGAATGTTAACTGTGGCCAGAAATTCATGAATGGCGTTTAGCGATGGTATAAGGTCTTATAGAATGCATGAAAGGCTTGGTTAATTTTAAGTTTATCATGTGCTATTTCGCCTTTGCCTGTTTTTATTGAGTGGGTTGTTCTGTTTAATTTACGTTTCTTTAGTTGGTTTGCCAAGATTGTTGAGTTTTTATTATTAAATTCATAGTATTGTTGATTTAAATATTGAAGGGATGTTATTATTTTTGGTATTTCTAACATGTCTATTTCTTTCCTTTTTCAAATTAATTTGCGATACACTCTGTTACTACATGTTATGTTTTTATTCTAATTCTTTTATTTCTTTTTCTAATTGGAGATGAATATTTTATTTCCTTTTTTTGATTCTACTGTTCTCACTGATTAATGTTCCTCTAATTACTGCTTTGAAGGTATCTCAAATTAAAGCTGGGTTATATAATCCTGTATCATTGATCTTAAAAAATTGTGGTAACTCTTTTAAAACAAAACCTCAAAAATATTTCCAGCGCAAGATTTTAAAATAATATTCCGTCAAGTTGAATTTCAGAAAGCAAAAGGTGTGGGAGTACAGGGAGGAGGAGCTTGAACTTGTTGTAGAAAGCTCTATTTTGACTCTTAAGTGTTACCTGTGGGATTTTGCTCTTTTGCAAACTCCCACTCATTTCAGTGGAACCGATGCAGAAAAGCCTCGCACCCAACTAATAGTGCATGTCTGCAATGTGAATAGGTGTGTGTCAATCTGCTATGGTTTACTACTGTACTACTGTAAGAATAAGAATAATAAATTTTTATTTATACCCCGCCCTTCCCAGTTCAGAAAACCGGGCTCAGGGCGGCTAACAACAAATTTAAAACACTTAATTAATGCAACAAAAAACAGCATAAAATACAGTATGAAACATGAATAACAATAAATTCAGAATTCAAAAATCAATTTAGGGGGGAAATCCATACAATAAACATTAGATGATCACCAGGGCTAGCTGGCTAAATTAGTCCCATTTGGGCCAGCGAGGAGACCAGGGGAGAATTAGCTGTGGGATCCCAGAGCGGGTAATCTTCATAAAAAGGGGAGGGGGAGGGAAGGAAGGAAGGAAGGGGGATAAAAGAACAGGCTAAGTTCAAATTGAAAGCCAGGCGGAATAGCTCTGTCTTACAGGCCCTGCAGAAGAAAGTTAAATCCTGCAGGGCCCTGGTCTCATGGGACAGAGCATTCCACCAGGTCGGAGCCATCACTGAGAAGGCCCTGGCCCTGGTGGAGGATAATCTGACTTCCTTAGGGACCGGGACCTCTAAACTATGATTATTCATGGACCTTAAGGTCCTCTGCAGGGCATACGAGGAGAGACGGTCCCGTAAATACGAGGGTCCTTGCATGAGTAAAAAGATTGGCATAACTTAATGTGGCACGGGATCTTATCTCAAATATGTCCTAATACATTGAATAAAGATCTGCACATGTCATCCAGTTACCAGTAAAAGCTAATTGACACCTGCTGCACAGACAAAATGGTAAGATAACTTTAAGAGACAAAGCATACAAGGAGAATCGGTTTAGTCTTTGCTCACTACGCTAATATTCTTTCAACTTCTACTTAAGGAGACTAAGCAAAATGGGAAATAGGTAGGGAATTCCGTAAAGGAACAACACAACAATAGAGCTGTTGGAATTACAGGAACTGCTCATCTCAACATCCCTTCTTCATTAACGTCCCTTCTTCAATTTTATTCTTGGCTAAAATTAGTACAGAAACCCTAGGTTAGTTAGCTCTCTCTAAGCTCCAACAAGGAACTTACTCAGCACTTTCAAGGAACCAACACATGCCTCTCCTTAAGGACATATATTCCCTTCCCCCTCCATCACTAGCCCTGTCATAAGTTTAGGTTCTGTGGCAAAATTGTCACACTCACTTTCCGTGGGCATTTGAGAATAGTAGTAGATTACTTTAGACCAATGTGTGTATATACTGTAGGATTTGCAGCCTGCTTAAATTGTAATTTTGCTGTCCAAAGCAACATTTATATATTCTGTCCCTTTCTTTTCACAAAATAAACTGGGTGTGGCCAACTCTAGAGGGCTGAGGTGTCATCAGTCCCATCAATATTTCTTAGCAGGGGACCCAGCTGAAGGCAGCCCTGTACGGAGAATTTTTTAATGTTTGTGTTTTGTTATGTTGTTTTATCTGTTGGAAGCCACCCAGATATTATTATTATTATTATTATTATTATTATTATTATTATTATCATCATCATCATCATCATTATCATTATCATCACCACCACCACCACCACAGTTTGGCTTTTGTTTTAACAAACATCAGGTGTGAGCTAAATCGGTAGTGCTAAATATGTCATGTCATTTACAAGCAGAATCTTCACTGGGGAGAAACAACTAGCTGGGGAAAAGCAATCACGACTACACTTAGCATTCAAGCACTGCCCCTGTCAGTATTTTGAGGACACTCCAATTTTGTTTTGAAACCTTTAATGATGGTGTCATTAAACACCCCTCCCATGCCATTGCTAAATCTTATCTGACAGCACCAATTCATTTCTCCTGTTGTAATATATAACTGGTAGGCAGTTTGCAGCTAATGCACCCAAGGTTCAACCACTTGACCGTTGAATGTGTTTCTTCTGCTATATACACTTCACACTTGGCCAGTCTTGGGAGAGGCTTGTAAACAGCTAAGAACATCAGAAGAGCTTGCTGGATCAGGCCAATGCCCCATCTAGCCCAGCCAGTGTGGTGTAGTGGTTAAGAGTGGTGGACTCGTAATCTGGTGAACCGGGTTCGCGTCTCCACTCCTCCACATGCAGCTGCTGGGTGACCTTGGGCCAGTCACACTTCTCTGAAGTCTCTCAGCCCCACTCGCCTCACAGAGTGTTTGTTGTGGGGGAGGAAGGGAAAGGAGATTGTTAGCCGCTTGGAGACTCCTTCGGGTAGTGATAAAGCAGGATATCAAATCCAAACTCCTCCTCCTCCTCTTCTTCTTCCCCCCAGCAGCCTCTCAGGTGCAAGCATAAGAGCACTCTTCCCTCCTGCCATTTCTACAAACTGCTTTCCAAGAGCACTTGTGCCTCTAACCAAAAGGACATAGATTGAGTGTGGATGGCAGAATGTGGACAAACAGGAACATGCAAATATATTCATTCTATCCATTTGTGTATTTTGCATTCCAGTTCTTTCGGCATTGCTATTCTTTTCCGCCCTGCGAAGCTGCTACACAGATGATTCTAGTCTGCTGAAAACGTGCTTCCGGGAGGCTGAGTATGAGAATTATCTAGACATAGCCAAGAATGGGCTGGGCAAAGCATTGCAACAAAAAAAAGTGCTGATCGTAGGAGCAGGCATGGCAGGCCTCAGCGCAGCCTACACTCTCACAGAAGCTGGACACGAGGTAAGGGGTCCTTTAGTCCTCACTGGTTCTCTGCTTCTGAGGTTGCCCCCTAGGGACCTGTGTATTGATTTGTTTGCACAAAGTCTGCAGGGAGGTTAAACCACTGTGGCTTTTTGCTGAGTATTCATTTTTTACTTTGCAGGGAGGTTAGGTGTTGCATCAAAGGAAGTGTTATTCCACACCTCACCTTTTCCTCTCACACAGAGTCCGATTGGGGAGGTGGGGGGTTAAGGTGTGGTATTCGAGGGCACCAAATCAATTTTAATCATGCAACCTGACTTCGCAATCTGAGTTTGGTGGTAGGTGATGGAGTCCCACCCAAAAATACCATGAATCTTTTTGGCTGCAGCAGTGCTCATAAGGGCAGCCATTTAACATGGCACAGACCTCATCTGGTAGTTGGGGAAACTAGGCCAAAATAGGTGGGGAGGCATAAGGAGCTGTTGTAGTTGTGTGCTGCCAACCACAGCAGAGCCCAGTAGAAGGAGAAGCCAGCCAACCAGTCGAGTCTCGGGGGGGTACTTGCCTGGAGGCAGAGGCTGTATTCAAGGTTCAGTCCAGTCAGGAGTATCTCAGTTCATGTAGTCAAATGATCTGGGGGTCAAGAAAGCAGAAGGTCCAAGGTCACGAGAAGCAAGAAACAGCAAGGTCTGACCAGGAATGACAAGTGTTATTTCCAGCAACTGACTGAGGCTGGAAAACTGCTTAAAAAAGCTGGAGCCATCTGGTTCTCCTCAGGAGCAAGAAGGCTGATCAGCAGCAGGTGGAGTCACTCTGCCTTCTGCTACTTCAGGCTGCTGCTCAGCAGGTGAAGCCGACTCCTGGCCCATGACAGGAGCAACAGGTGAAATCTGAATCATAGAATCATAGAGTTGGAAGGGACACTGTGGGTCTTCAAGTCCAGCCCCCTGCAATGCAAGAATCTCAGCCAAAACTTCCATGACAGAGAGCCATAAAATCTCTGCTTAAAAACCTCCAAGGAAGACGAATCCACAAACACTGGAGGGTTGAAATTGAACATCAGTCCCTTGTAAATTAGCCGTGAGAAATGGAGAAACCCATGTGGCCATGCTGATTTATCAGCTGGATGCTGGGTAAGTCTCTCAACTGCCCTCAAGAATTGGAAATCGAGGCAGGCTATTGTAGCATGAAGCAGTAGCTGGATTGATACAGCAGTAGCTGTCCTGTTTGCCTTCAGGTGATAGTTCTTGAAGCCAGCGACCGCGTGGGGGGACGAGTGGAGACGTTTCGAAATGAGCAAGAAGGCTGGTATGCAGATCTGGGGCCCATGCGTTTGCCTCAGGCACACAGGTGAGACGGGAGGTTACCACATGCCTTTCACTTCATCTGCTGAGCATGCATAAATCCCGCCTTGCTCATCCGTGACGGCTCTTTCCACGGACACGTGTCCTATTGCGCTTGGCTGTGTGGGAGACAAAAGAGCTGTTGGCCTGTTGCCACAAGGAAGAAAGTGTATGCGGAGTTGAAGACAATGTATGACTTCTTAGATGTGGCCCATCAGTTGGATAAAATCTTGGCTGCGAGGGCTATGGCAGTTTGTTTTATGTGAACGGGACAGAGCTGATGGGAGGAGGAGGCGGCCGGACCTCTTCTGGCAACACTCATTATTCCTCGCTTCCCCAGGGTGGCAAACATAGCTCACCTCCCTTTTGCCCCACGATGCACCTGTGAAGAAGATAAAGTTGAGAGATAGTGACTATTTGGTGTTTTTTTAATAATATTTTTTATTAATTTTAACATATAAATTATAAAATGTACCACAAAACTTATCACTTATACAATATTTTTGGACTTCCATCAGCATCTCTGATGATCCACCATTTTAACCACTTCTTATGCATTTCTTCACTTTATATTGCCTTTACATCTCTTAACAAATCATCCTCCCCCTTGTTCATTTTTACAATACTTCTAATAATTCTCCTCACAAAACTTCTTGCAAGCCTACAAACGTCATCTGTTCTTCACAATTACTTTTCAAATAGTCCCTAAATTTACTCCAGTCTTCCGTGAATTTCTGGTCTCGCCAGTTTCGAATCCTTCCTGTTAGTTTATCTAATTCTGCATAGTCCATTAACTTCATCCTCCATTCTTCAATCAACAGTAACGTTTCTTGCTTCCATTTTTGGGCCAATAATATTCTTGCTGCTGTTATTGCATATAAAAAGAGCTTACATTCCTTTCTATTTATATCACTCCCCACAATGCCCAATAGAAATGCTTCTGGTTTCTTTATAAATGTATATTTCAACATTTTTTTCAACTCATTATATATCATCTCCCAGAAGCATTTCACCTTTTTACATTCCCACCACATGTGATAAAATGTTCCCTCTTTTTCTTTACATTTCCAACTTTTATTACTGACTTTATACATTTTTGCAAACTTAACAGGTGTAATATACCATCTATACATCATTTTCATCACATTTTCTTTTAGGGCATTGCATGCAGTAAATTTTAAACCTTCCTTCCATAATTTCACCCAATCAGCTGTATATTATACCCAAAATCTTTGGCCCAGTGAATCATAACCGACTTAACCTCTTCGTCCTTCAAATGCCATTCAAGCAGCAATTTATACATTTTAGACATAATTTTTGCATCATTACTTAATATTTCTAATTCAAACTTTGATCCACTTTCATCAAATCCTTTTTCTTTAGAGTCTTGTTTAAACATTTCGTTGACCGGGCGATAATGTAACCAATCATTAACATATTCTTTAATTTCTTCATATGGTTTCAGTTTCCATTTACTTCCTTCCATATATATTAACTTCCCATATGTTATCCATTTCCCACTCATATTGACCTTTTTTACATTCATCGCTTCTAATGGAGATAACCAATGTGGTGTTTTTCGTTCCAATAGGTTTTTATACCTATCCCAGGTTTCTATTAGAGAGCTTCGAAATATATGGCTTCCAAATCCTTTATGGACTTTTGTCTTATTATACCATAAATATGCGTGCCACCCAAATCTATTGTCATAACCTTCTAAATCCAGCAATTCAGTATTTTCTAATTTCATCCATTCCTTCAACCAACAGAGGAAAGATGCTTCATAATATAATTTCAAATTTGGCAGGGCGAAGCCTCCTCTTTCCTTAGTATCTGTTAGTAACTTAAACTGAATTCTCAGCTTCTTTCCCTGCCAGATATACCTTTGAAATTGTTTTTTGCCAATCTTTAAAAATTGCTGCCCCTTTGATTATTGCAATTGTCTGAAACAAGAATAACATCTTAGGTAGCACATTCATCTTAATAGCTAAAATCCTTCCCCAAAATGATAACTTCATCCTTCCCCATATTTCTAAGTCTCTTTTAACAGTATTCCACACTGGTGTATAATTATTTTGAAAAAGATCAATATTTTTAGAAGTTAACCAAATTCCCAGAGAGATAGTGACTATTTGTAAGCGCTGGGCAATGGGAAGCTGCCCAGAGTGGCTGGAGCAACCCAGTCAGATAGGTGTGGCACTATAATAATAATAATAATAATAATTACTACTACAACATCTACTACAACAACTAGGTGTTTAGGAAGTGCTGTGCACAGGGCTTACCAAACCTTTTTTGCTATCTCTCCCCACCCCCAGTCTGTTTATATATTCATTATATACAGTGTTTTTTTCTGGGGGGCTGCAGGGGGACGCATAGCCCTAAACATTTTGTGAATCTAGGTTTGGCCTCATTGAGAGGCAGTATTTTAATACAAGTAGGAAAACGAGAGTACCCCTAAACATTTTTTTATATATGATTATATATATATATATATATATATATATATATATATATATATACACACACACACACACACACACACACCGTGGTGCCCCGCAAGACGAATGCCTCGCAAGACGAAAAACCCGCTAGACGAAAGGGTTTTCCGTTTTTGAGCTGCTTCGCAAGACGAATTTCCCTATGGGCTTGCTTTGCAAGACGAAGAAACGTCTTGCTAGTCTTGTGATTTTTTCGCTCCCCCCCCCTTTTTCTAAGCCGCTAAGCCGCTAATAGCCTTTTAGCCGCTAAGCCTTTAATAGCCACTAAGCCGCTAAACCGCTAATAGCGCTAATCCGCTAAGCCGCTAATAGGGTTGCTTCGCAAGACGAAAAAACCGCTAGACGAAGAGACTCGCGGAACGGATTATTTTCGTCTTGCGAGGCACCACTGTGTGTATATATATATATATATATGGACACGGGTAGCGCTGTGGGTTAAACCACAGAGCCTAGGACTTGCCAATCAGAAGGTCGGCGGTTTGGGGTGAGCTGCCATTGTTCGGTCCCTGCTCCTGCCAACCTAGCAATTCGAAAGCACATCAAAGTGTAAGTAGATAAATAGGTACCACTCCAGCGGGAAGGTAAACGGCATTTCCGTGTGCTGCTCTGGTTCGCCAGAAGTGGCTTAGTCCTGCTGGCCACATGACCTGGAAGTTGTACGCCGGCTCCCTTGGCCCATAAAGCGAGATGAGCGCCGCAACCCCAGAGTCGGCCACGACTGGACCTAATGGTCAGGGGTCCCTTTACCTATATATATATATATATATATATATATATATATATATATGGTGGCAGGTGGGTGATTAATATTCTGCAGCCTTTGAAATGTGCTTGTGTGCTCCTGTTTTGACTAATTATATGTGCTTTTATCTTGTGAACCGCCCTGAGATGAAGAGCGGTACAGTCATTCCTTGGATCTCGAACACCTTGGCTCCCAAACGATTGAAACCCGGAAGTGAGTGTTCTGGTTTTCGAACGATTTTTGGAAGCCTAACGTCTGGCTCGGCTTCCAATTGGCTGCAGGGCCTTCCTGCAGCCAATCAGAAGCCGCACTTTGGTTTCCGAACATTTTGGAAGTCAAACAGACTTCTGGAATGGACTTCCAAGGTACGGCTGTATATTAACCTAGTAAATAATAATAACATAATAATCATCTCTGCGTCTGACCGTGGAAGCACAGCATATCCATCATAGCCAGTAGCAATTGCTAGCCTTGTCCTCCATGGGTTGATCTAACCCTCTTTTAAAGGCATCCAGGTTGGTGGGCAACACTGCCTCTTGGAAAAGCGAATTCCACTCTTTTGACTCTGCACTGTCCCCTTCTCATGGCCCAGGATCGTCCGCCAATATGTCAGAAAGTTTGGCCTGAGTCTGACGGAATTCTTTCCAGAGGATGAGAATGCCTGGTATTTGATTGACAACATCAGGGAGCGAGTCGGGGAGGTCAAGAGGAACCCCAGCCTCTTGGGTTACACTGTGGATCCCTCGGAAGAAGGCAAAACCGCTGGTCAGCTGTATACGGAGTCCCTACGTCAGGTTGGGATGCTTTTTCTGCTTCTTTTAATTGGGAAAACCTTCTGTGTCCTGTTCCAAATATTAAGACCGTAGAGGTGGAAAGAACCAAAAGCCCGTCTAGCCAAAACACCCTCCTAAAATATATTGTAGAGTTGGGAAAGGTAAAACGACCAAGCGACTGGAGCAACTCCTCTATAAGGGAAGGTTACTATATTGGGGGATACATATTTTTACGAAGTGGAAGCATGAGGATATTTAAGATTATGTGATGCTAAATATTATGCATGGTATACAGAAAGTGGATGGGGTTTTTTCTCCCTTTTTCATAACACTAGAACTTGGGGGCATCCATTTAAGCTGAAGGTTAGAGAATTTGGGACGGATAAAAGAAAGCACCTCTTCAGGCAGCATATCACATTGTAGTAATCATCATCATCATCATCTGTTACTTTTACCCTGCCCATCTGGCCGGGCCTCCCCAGACACTCTGGGTGGCTCCCAACAGAATACTAAAAACATGATAAAACATCAGATATTAAAAACTTCCCTTTCTAAAAGTCAGATAGTTGTTTATTTCCTTGACATCTGATGGGAGGGCATTCCACAGGGCAGGCGCCACCACCGAGAAAGCCCTCTGCCTGGTTCCCTGTAACTTCACTTCTTGCAATGAGGGAATTGCCAGAAGGCCCTCAGAGCTGGACCTCAGGCAGAACAATGGGGGTGAAGACGCTCCTTCAGGTATACTGGGCCGAGGCCATTTGGGGGCTTTAAAGATCAGCACCAACGCTTTGAATTGTGCTCGGAAACGTACTGGGAGCCAATGTAGGTAAACTATGAAATGCATTCTGACTTTTTCTTTATGGTCATCCCAGGTTGTAGAAGAGCTGAAGAGGAATAACTGTAGCTACATGCTAGATAAATATGACATCTTCTCAACCAAGGTAAAAAGAACGATTCTTCCCCCCGCCTTTTTTTCCTTTTCATTCTTTGGATGTTACCACGGCCTTTGGCTAGCGCAATAAAACCCAATAAGTTAACAAAACTAGCTAAAGCAATGCCCCAAACTTGTGACGTACAAAGTATTTTTACTGAAACTTCATTGGTGCACTTCTGTTATATTATTAGAATATTACACAAGCCTATAGTAGTTACCCAGCTTCCTAGGTATCCCACCTAGATATCCTGGGGAGGGGGGGCACATGAAGAAGGGCCTCAGGTGATCATTGCAGGGTCCAGGTTGGTTCATATGGGGAGAGGCGGCCCTTGACCCTTTGCAGTCCTGAGCCATTTAAGGTTTTATAGGTCAGAACCAGAACTTTGAACTGGACCCAGAAACTCATGGGCAGCCAGTGCAGTCAGGCCAGGATAAAGTACACTATGCTCTAACTGTCTCGCCCTGGTGAGCAACCTGGCTGTCAAATTCTGCACCAGCAAAATTTCCCCAACTGTCTTCAGAGGCAGCCCCATGCACAACATGTTGCAGTAATCTAACCTCGAGGTTACCAGAGTATAGATAGCAGAAGTTAGTCTATCCCTGTCCTGATTAGGGGAGCAGCGGGGCCACCAGCCAGAAATGATGGAAGGCACTGCATGCTGCCGAGGCCACCTGAGCCTCAAGCAGGGCCAGATTTAGGTTTGATGAGGCCCTAAGCTCCTGAAGGTAATGGGGCCCTTTATAGGTCCAGCTGACCTTTGTCAACAACAAATTTGTGATGAATATATACTATGTGGTAATTTATGGACCTAATAGGTATCTAAAGCCATTTGCACATAACAAAATATGTATTTTATAAAAGTAACTGTTGAACTGAAATACAATTAAGAAGTATATTAATAGTGAAATAATTATTAAGCTATTTTTTTATTCATAACAAACTTAATAATGCAAGCACATTGGCATTTGGCAATAACAAAAGTTTTATTTTATTTGTTTTTTATCTTGTATTTTGGAAATGTACATCCAGGTTTTTTTCCCCTTTAAATTTTTGGGGGGACCCCAAGAGAGTGGGGCCCTAAGCTATAGCTTGTTTAGCTTATACATAAATCCGGAACTGACAGCAAGTGGCAGCAAAAGATCCAGAAGTACAGTGGTACCTTGGGTTACAGATGCTTCAGGTTACAGGTGCTTCAGGTTACAGACGCCACTAACCTGGAAATAGTACCTCGGGTTAAGAACTTTGCTTCAGGATGAGAACAGAAATTGCGCGGCAGCAGCGGGAGGCCCCATTAGCTAAAGTGGTACCTCAGGTTAAGAACAGTTTCAGGTTAAGAACGGACCTCCAGAACGAATTAAGTTCTTAACCCGAGGATCCAGTTTACTCCCAAGCTACATACCCGCTCCTTCCAAAGAAATATAATCCCATCAAGAGCAGGCCACCTCCCTCCCATCCATCCAGTCCAGGGAATCACCCACTACTAGTGCCTTAGTCCTATCTGGACTGAGCTTCAGTCTGTTGGCTCTCATCCAGTTCCATGACCGAGGCAAGACAACAGTCCAGCATATCCACTGCCTCACCTACAGATGTAAAGGAGAAGCAGAGCTGTGTGTCATCAGCATACTGCTGACAACGTGGTCCATTTGCCTCTCATTACTCCACCATTAAGAATATGGGTGGTATGCAACTAAGTTTTACTCAGAGTAAACCCATTCAAATTAATAAACATGATTAAGTTAGTGCTGGAAAACACCCTGGGGTGCTTCTGCAGCCCCTGCTGTCTGAGCGTCCTCCGTTATGCACAGCTCTGGAAAAGGCCTTTCCCTTCTTCTCTAGTCTGCTCAGCAACATATACCAGATGGTATTTGCACACTAATCTTCTAGCATTACACAGCAAGAAGTGTGAGACATCATAGGGCTAATCTACATACTTATTTACATACTATGTACAGGCAAAGAATTATGGCATCCTCTTTCATCAGCTCCGAGAGAGAACAGAACGAAGTAAAATAAATAGTACAGTCCAACGGTATGCACAACGGAAGAGAGATAAGGCTGTCTTCCGTTCCCACGGTCTACCCAGACAAGCATGTGATTTACACCAATCACATCTGCAACATCGGATACATGAAATACTAACAGTTAGGTGCACAAAGTTTGGTTTATTCTGAGTAAAACATACAGTGGACCTTCGGGTAACGTAATCTTTGGGTTGCGAACGCGGCCGACCCGGAAGTGGGTTTGGCACTCCCGTGTGCGCAGAAGCGGTCCTCCAGTTACAAAATTATTGGGATACAGCCAGGCCTCCAGAACAGATCCCGTTCGTAACCAGAGGTACCACTGTATCTGAATACAGGCGCCTCCCCAGCCACGTGCGATCAGCACCACTGGCGGAGGAAGGGGGGTGCGGTAGGTGAAGGCCGGCCTGGGTGTCATCCCTGAGGGGGATGACATCGCCGCCCCCCGCCCCTGAGGATGTTTGCCGCAGGCAGCTAGTCCTGCCCCTGCGGGCGGCTAGCCCCCCAGGTGCATAGCATGTGCCAGAGCAGCTAGCTCCGCCTCTGATCGGCATGTACACAACTAGTGACACACACACCATTTTTGTTTTTGTTTTGTTTTTTTATAATTTATTCAGAATTATAACAAGACATATTATCCAAGAACATATCATCCTTGTTTTTCCCCCCATTTTTCCTCTCTCCACACAAAACCCACCCACCCCCACCCCCCGACTTCCCTCAGTTCCAGTCTTTGGTTTCTCTAAGAATGCTGTTTTCTGCATGTTACAAAGTTGTATAGATCCTCATACTATTTAGCTGATTATTATCAATAAAAAGTTTGTGAATGTTTATTGAAAACCTGCCAAGGAGTCCAGTTCGCTTCAAATACTCTGTAAAGGGTTCCCATTCATCCTTAAAGTCACAGTTATCCTTGTCCAGTAACTTATTTGTCAATTTTGCCAGTTCTGCATAGTCCATCAAATTTTCTTGCCATGATTCTTTAGTTGGGATTTCTTCAGTCTTCCATACTTGTGCTACCAGAACTCTCGCGGCCGTTGTCGCATACATGATTTTTTTTTTTTTCAACTTTTTTGGCGGGTCTTTCCCTACAATCCCCAACAAAAATGCCTCGGGTTTTTTAACAAATGTTAAATGGAACATTTTCTTCAATTCGTTGTATTTCATTTCCCAATTTTTTAAAATTACCTTACAATCCCACCACATATGATAAAATGTCCCCTCCTTTTCCTTACACTTCCAACATACATTTGTACTAGTTTTGTACATTTTCCCTAACTGCACTGGTGTTGTGTACCATCTGTACATCATCTTCATGTAATTCTCCTTCAATAGGGAACAATCTGTAAAAACACACATACCATTTTTGGTGCTGAAAGGGGGGCTGAAGGGACTTGTGTTCGTCCCACTGACATGCACAGCATCCAGGAGCAGGTAAGCGGGGATTCCTCTGCACCACCCATTACCTCCCTGACCACTGGTCCTGTTAGCTAGGGATGATGGGAGTTGTAGTCCCAAAACATCTGGAGGGGCGAATTTGCCTATGGCTGCCCTAAGGCTATACAGCTATGTTTACTTACCTGGGACTGAGATTAAGCCTCATTGAACTCAGTGAGATAGACATATAGAGGACTGCACTGCAACTTTTTGCAGAATCCAATTCCTTGCTTTCCAGAATAAGCAAATCCTGAAGCCTGAGAACCTCAGGATGTCTCGTGTACTAGATTCCAAATTCAGTTCTTGCTTGGTGGTGTGTGTGTTTGCTTAAGTGCCTTGGTTGAGTGCCGTCCTTAAAGGTGGTTATTCTCCCCCCCCCCCATAACAGGAATATTTAACTGAAATAGCAAAGCTGAGTCGTGGAGCTGTCGAAATGATTGGGGACTTGCTCAGTGAAGATGCTGGCTATTTCGAGTCGTTCATTGAAAGTATGAGAGATGCAGTGATCTTCTCTTCTGGAAACAGGTAAGCGGAAATACGCATTGCAAGGAAATAGGGAGGATTTATTCTTGCTGAAATAAATACAGTGGTACCTCGGGTTAAGTACTTAATTCATTTTGGAGGTCTGTTCTTAACCTGAAACTGTTCTTAACCTGAAGCACCACTTTAGCTAATGGGGCCTCCTGCTGCTGCCACGCCACCAGAGCACAATTTCTGTTCTCATCCTGAATCGGGACCTCAATACCTTAGGAATGCCTCTCCCCATACGAACTGACCCGGACCCTGAGCTTGTAATCCGAGACCTTTCTCTATGTCCCCCGTCCCCCCAAGAGGTTCGGAGGATGGCAACACAAGAACAGGCCTTTTCTGTGGTGGCTCCCCGTCTGTGGAATGCTCTCCTGGTGCCATTATCATGGGTGTAGCTAAGGGGGGCAGGGGGGCAGCACCCCCCCATAAAGAAAAATCTATAAAAATGTATAGCAAGCCGAGGTTCTGCCTCCCCAACAATAGGCCTCGCCAACAAAAGGGCTACCTCCTCAACAAAAGGCCTGCCCCACCCCCAACAAAACTCCTGGCTACGCCCATGGCCATTATTACATATCTTTAGGCACCAAGCAAAAACATTCCTCTTTATTCAGGCCTTCAGCCATTAAATCGATGACCTGTTAAAGGGGTGGGCAGACTGTTATTATGATTATTTTATCATGCAGTCCCGTATTATGCTCTGCATTTTATTATTTTGTTCTTAATGTTGTACACCACCCTGGGATCTTTGAATAATGGTTGGTATATAAATCAAATGGATGATGATAGATGATAGATAGAGAGAGAGAGAGAGATAGATAGATAGATAGATAGATAGATAGATAGATAGATGGATGGATGATAGATAAAATATGTTCCCTCTCCCTACAACAAAATCAACATAAAGATGTAAGAGTCCAGCTGGCTCTTGCGAAAGTTCCATCTAGACCAGATGCCTATAGGAAGCCTGCAAGCTGGACCTAAGCTCAATAGCCACTCTCCCCATTTGAGATACTCAGCATGCATTGAATCATAGATTGCCAATTTGGAAGGGACCCTGAGGATCATCTAGTCCAACCCCCTGCAATGCAGGAATGCGCAGCCATCCCTTAAGGGGATTGAACCTGCAACCTTAGAATTATCAGCACCACACACTAACCAGCTGAGCTATCCCCTTGGATAATATGCAGTGGTACCTTGGTTCTCAAACGCCTTAGTACTCAAACAACTTGGAACCGAAACACTGCAAACCTGGAAGTAAGTGTTCCCGTTTGCGAACTTTTTTCAGAAACCAAATGTGCTCCGTTTTGAGTGTTATGCTTCCGTTTTGAGTGCCATGCTGAGGTCTGTCTGTTTTTACTATTTATTTTGCGTTTTTGTGGCTCTTTTTTTGTTTTTGTGACTGTGTGGAACCCTGTTCAATGCTGATTCATTAACTGATTGTGTAACGGCAGTACATTGATTATTGTTTCATTTTATGGATCAGTGGTCTCGTTAGATAGTAAAATTCATGTCAAATTGCTCTTTTAGGGGTTGTTTTTAAAAGTCTGGAATGGATTAATCCATTTTTCATTACTTTCTCTGGCAAAGTGTGCCCTGGTTTTGGAACGTTTTGGTTTTGGAACGGACTTCCAGAATGGATTAAGTCTGAGAACTAAGATACCATTGTTTCCACAATTAATAAAAGCCATTGAATACCTTCCATAAACTTATCTAATCCTCTTTCAAAGTCATCTGACTTGGTGGCCATCTCCACATTAACTCTGTGCTGTGTTCAGAAATGCTTTCTTTTGTCTGTGTTGAACTGAGCAACAACTGAGTAATGCACGACAGCAGTTCCCAGTGCAGCTGAAGAGGGCTCTTCCATCTCCTATCCCAGGCTTCCTCAAACTCGGCCCTCCAGAAGTTTTGAGACTATAATTCCCATCATCCCTGACCACTGGGTCCTGCTAGCTAGGGATCATGGGAGTTGTAGGCCTAAAACACCTGGAGGGGCGAGTTTGAGGAAGCTTGTCCTATCCATTCATCTGCATTCGGTTTTGTTTTGTTTTGTTTTGTTTTGCAGGTTTGATCAAATCATAGGAGGCTTTGATCAGCTGCCAACAGCCATTTACAGAAACATTTCAGAAAGGGTGCAATTAGGTAGCAAAGTGGTCAGGATGGAGCAGACAGACGAGAGCGTCACCGCTTTTTATCAAACCGCCAACAAAGCACTGTACAGCGTGACAGCCGATTACGCCGTGGTCACCTCCACCGCCAGGGCCACGAGGCGCATCCATTTTGAGCCGCCCCTGTCGCGTGACAAAAGCCACGCCTTGCGGTCCATCCACTACAGGAGCGCCACCAAAGTCTTCCTCGGTTGCACTGAGAAGTTCTGGGAAGCTGACGGGATCCGCGGTGGGAAGTCCACAACTGATCGCCCGGCCCGATTCATCTACTATATCAGTCAAAACTTTTCTGGCGACGTTGGGGTTGTCTTGGCTAGCTACGTCCAGAGTGACGACTCCAGTTTCTTTCATGCCCTCAGCGACGATGACATCATTAGCATCATCCTGGATGACCTGTCCGCCATCCACCGGCTGCCCAAGGATTACATCCAGTCTGTGTGCCAGTCATTCGAAATAAAGAAGTGGAGCTTGGATAAATATTCCATGGCTGGCTTTGCTGCCTTCACCCCTTACCAGTTTGTCGATTACAGCAAACCTCTCAAGGAGCCAGAAGGCAGGATCCATTTTGCTGGGGAACACACTACCCAAGTCCACGGCTGGCTGGACTCCGCAATCATGTCAGGGTTGAGAGCAGCAAGAGAAATCAACCTTGCATGTGGGAAGTGGCTGCCCAGGATCAAGGCTCCTGACAAAGAGGAACTTTAAACAGGGACTCTGCAAAAGGAGAAAAGATCATTTGAAGGAATACAGGAATAAGGATATAATCTCACAATATATCCTCTCCTGCATCCCTGAGCATTCCCACACTTTAAATAGGCAATCTGCAAAAGGAGAAAAGATCATTTGAAGGATTATCTTGACATACAGGAGTTTTGAATCGGGAATTTTGAATTTGGACTCTGATGGGATGCTGGATGCTATGATCCTATACACGACTGTGGCCTGATGGGAAGTCTTGCTCTCATGCTTCGCTCCTGCACATAATGCTGCACAAACCGTCCCAATACTAAGACATTCCCTCACCACCCCAGAATGTTCAGTTCACATTGAGTTCATGAAACACCATACCCTGACCTGTCCTTAATGCATAGTTGACCACATCTATTGGAACGTAATTGTTTAAGTCTTGCATTATCATTCATTAGTTATATTTTAATTAGGAGGTTTTCATGCCTGTCTAGTTCTGTGCTCCCTTTCCCAGCCCTTAATCTATCGGTGATTAATGCCTATATGCAACCTTTTGCTTTGTACTTGTGTTAACCAATCAGCAATAAGCACATGTGTGGCAATGCTGTAATATTCAATAAAAGGGACTCCCCGAGACTTGCTCGGGAGATGCCTCCCAGATGACACTCGCTACCTGTCTGTCGTTATTTCAACCCAACAGGACTCGATGGCCCTTGTGGTCTATTCCAACTCTATGATTCTACAAGTCAAAATATTGCTGTGAGTTTGGGGAGAAGGAAGTAGGCTGTATGCGATATCCTTCTAACTGCTGGATCCAGGAAGTGTTAAAATATAAGCCAGAGTAATGGGCTATTAAGAGAACAAAGGAAAAGGAGGCTCTGAGCAAGACAGAAATGTGTAGAACAACAACCACCACCACCACCACCAAAGCCAGAATTTTTCAAGTAACGTGACCTAGAAGTACGCTGGAGAGAGTCGGAGCAAGGCTTGAAAGCAAGGTTTGATTTCTGTTTGAACCCAAGGCTACGGTATTTGGTTGTCAATGTTGTGAGCCCCTCCATAGTATAGATCTGCAAATAAACCATAGATTATGAAGACACCACCGTCTCTGCTGTGCCTCATTCCAAAAGGAAACACAAACTCTGGGTAAGCGCCTCAAACTCCTGGAATCTCTGGGTTCTTGGGGTGGTGTGCAACAAAATCTAACAGCATTTCTAGATGGCAGACAAAAATGCAAAAGAAAATTAAAAATCATGACCCAATGCCTGTAGTACCATGTTGTTGTTTTTCCATTCTGTACCCTATATCTTTTCCTTCTTTTCCTGGTTATAATGTGGAGGGGAAACCCGATGGACAGCAAGGCTGGAATTTATAATACAAGCAGAGTGGGGAAATTTACATTTCTCCACATAGAAGGAACTGAAATGGGAAAAATATAGAATTTTGAAAAGATTTGTTCGTTTATTTTGCCAGCACCATCTTCACTCATTTTTCTTGTGTAGTTACAGTACAATTGGAAGTAATTAATCTTTCAATAAAATAAAAAATAAAAAGCTTTTTTTTTCAGACAATAAGCAATTAATGTTATTTCTGGGATATTTCCCCCCATTTCATTTTTATGTTATTTCCTTATTTTTGAAGGAAGATATTTTGATGTCTTAAAAAAAAAAATCTGAAAAAAAAGTGAGACAGATTTCCAGGGGTCTGGATAAAAGGTGGATCTACACGGATCCTCGTGGATCCTCCACTTTTTTATAAATAACTCCAATAAATGCAGTGTCAAATCACACCTGGAAGGCACGCCTACAAACTGGACTATAAAAAACGTGGATCCAACACTTTGCTGCGCTGCAGCACCACTAAAACATGGATCTGAGGCATGGATCCTCATGAATTCATATGATTTTTATATTGAAGCAAAATAAAAACACCATGATACTGTAGACCACATCTTAGTCTGTAGGCAGAACAAAAAAAAATCACGCATCCACTGTTTCGTGGTGCAGCAATGGCGCAAAAACATGGTTAAAAAACATGGATCCTCATGAATCCTCATGATTTTTGCACTAGATCAGCCCAAACTCACTGTCAAATTACACATCATGTCCAGGGGCACAGCATCCACCACAAAAATCACGGATCCACTCCTGCCTGGCCATACCGTGGCCCCAAAAATGTGGTTTTGAAGCACAGATCCTCATGGATCCTTATGATTTTTGCACTAGATCAGCCCAAAGTCACCGTCAAATCACACATCATAGCCAGGGGCACAGCCTGCACCACAAAAAACTAAGATCCACGCCTGCCTGGCCATACTGTGGCCCACAAACGTGGTTCTGAAGCACGGATCCTCATCGATCCTCATGATTTTTGCATTGGGCCACCCTAAACTCACTGTCAAATCACACATCATGTCCTTTTTTTTTTAAATAATTTTTTATTAGTTTTCCATACATTCAAATCATTTATCCAAATTTTACCAGATTTTAACAAAATTCGTATTTTGGACTTCCTTCGACTTCCCTGACAATCATCCATTTTTACCCTTTAATACGCATTTCTTTAATAGCATTGCCATTTGTCTTCCCTCCTTTTTTCTATTTACTTTCAGCAATACCTCTTTAAAAGTTTCTACAGTGCTTCTTGAAACCCCACTAGCGTTGTTTGCACCTCACAGACATTTTTCAGATAATCAACAAATTTTCCCCAATCTTCGATGAACTTTTGGTTTCGAACATATCTTATTTTCCCAGTCAGTTTGTCCAGTTCCGCATAGTCAGTCAGTTTCATTCTCCATTCTTGAATCGTCGGTATGTCCTCTTGTTTCCATTTCTGGGCCAAAAGAATTCTTGCTGCCGTAACTGCATACTGGAAGAGTCTAAAGTCTTTTCTTCTTATATCTTTTCCTGTAATCCCTAAAAGAAACGCTTCTGGTTTCTTAGTAAAGGTGTATTTTAACATCTTTTTCAGTTCGTTATAAATTGCTTCCCAGAAGCTTTTCACTTTCTTACATTCCCACCACATATGGTAGAATGTTCCCTCTTTTTCTTTACATTTCCAGCATTTATTACATGTTTTGTACATTTTTGCCAATTTTACCGGGGTGATATACCATCTATAAAACATTTTCATGACATTCTCCTTCAACCCCATGCATGCAGTAAACTTTAAACTTTCCTTCCATAATTTTTCCCATTCTTCAAATTGGATATTATATCCAAAATCTTTGGCCCACTGTATCTTTTACCCACGCGGGTGGCGCTGTGGGTAAAACCTCAGTGCCTAGGACTTGCCGATCGTATGGTCGGCGGTTCGAATCCCCGTGGCGGGGTGAGCTCCCGTCGTTCGGTCCCAGCTCCTGCCCACCTAGCAGTTCGAAAGCACTCTCAAGTGCAAGTAGATAAATATGTACCGCTTTATAGCGGGAAGGTAAACGGCATTTCCGTGTGCTGTGCTGGTGCTGGCTCGCCAGCTGCAGCTTCATCACGCTGGCCACATGACCCGGAAGTGTCTTCAGACGGCGCCGGCTCACAGCCTTTAGAGCGAGATGAGCACGCAACCCTAGAGTCGGACACGACTGGCCTGTACGGGCAGGGGTACCTTTACCTTTACCTTTATCATTACTGATTTAACCTCTTCATCTTTCGTATTCCATTCTAACAATATCTTATACATTTTAGACAGAATTTTATATTCATTAGCTATAATCTCTGTCTGGAACTTTGAATCTTTTTCTGCATATCCACTTTCTCTTATATCTTTTTTAAACAAATCGCACATCATGTCCAGGGGCACAGCTTCCACCACAAAAAACTCGGATCCACACCTGCCTGGCCATACTGTGGCCCAAAAACATGGTTTTGAAGCACGGATCCTCATGGATCCTCACGCTTTTTGCATTGGGCCATCCCAAACTCACCATCAAATCACACATCATGTCCAGCGGCACAGCCTGCACCACAAAAAGCTCAGATCCACGGCTTCCTGGTCATACCATGGCCCAAAAACCTGGTTTTGTTTTTTAAAAAAAATAATATTTATTCTATAATAAAAGAAAAAGAAAAAAAGAATACAAAAAACAGAAAAAATAAAGTAACAATTAAAAACAAATCAATCTTTCCATATCCTTACTTTCATTCACTTGTTTCCCTGACCTCCTCACACCTCCCTTTTTTGCATTCCAGTTCAGTTAATTAATTCAGCAAATCCTTTCCCTCTTTGAACTTATCTTAATCCTTTATCTTAGTATATTATTACTTCAAATTCCCATCTATTAACAATCCATTTTTACATAAACCTTAATAACATTACTGCTAAAGCCACTTAACTTCAATCCAACATCATTCTAACATTCATTAATTTTACAATATTTCTGTAAATAGTCTTTAAATTTCTTCCAATCTTCTTCCACCGACTCTTCTCCCTGGTCTCGGATTCTGCCAGTCATCTCCGCCAATTCCATATAGTCCATCACCTTCATCTGCCATTCTTCCAGTGTGGGTAGATCTTGTGTCTTCCAATACTTTGCAATAAGTATTCTCGCTGCTGTTGTAGCATACATAAAAAAAGTTCTGTCCCAAAAACCTGGTTTTGAAGCACGGATCCTCTTGAATCCTCATGCTTTTCGCATTTGGCCACCCGAAACTCACTATCAAATCACACATCATGCCCAGGGGCACAGCTTGCAACACAAAAAACTAGGATCCACGGCTTCCTGGCCATACCGTGGCCCAAAAACGTGGTTTCAAAGCACGGGTCCTCATGCTTTTTGCATTGGGCCACCCCTAAATCACCATCAAATCATACGTCATAGCCAGGGGCACAGCCTGCAACACAAAAAACTAGGATCCACAGCTTCCTGGCCATACCATGGCCCAAAAACGTGGTTTCGAAGCTCGGATCCTCATGGATCCTCATGCTTTTTGCAATGGGCCACCCCTAAATCACCGTCAAATCACACGTCATAGCCAGGGGCACAGCCTGCACCGCAAAAATCATGAGTTGCATTACAAAAATCACAAAAATGCCCTTACCTGCACTGTTAATGTCACCACTGGAACATTTTTATTAGAGCCAATAGCAGAATATATGACTATATATTGTACCAAGATATGGTTCATCTTCAAGAACAGATCAAATACATGTCAAAGTATTAAAGAGGAGAAAAAATATGAACCTGCTTACATACTGTCAACTAATATCCAGATTCAACAAACACTGTATGGCAAACATTTAAATCGGTGAAAAGACAGAATTTGAGTCCATCATAACAGAGTTCTACCTTCTGGGTAAAATTTATAAACTATTACTCAAATATGACACCGAGCCCGAACAAGCAAAACCTTGTATGACAAAATGGATGCAAAAATTTTAAGAGCAGTTCACAGTGGAACAATGAGAACAATTATGAATAAAGGAATAAAATTTACTGCAAGTTAAGCCCTAAAAGAAAATTGGTACAGTGTAACCTCGGGTTGCAGACATAACCCGTGACTGAGGCACGTCTGCAACCCACAGCATTCGCATCCTTAAGCGCCACGTCTGCACAGGCGCCAGCGCATTTTGGCGCTTCTGCGCATGGGCGAGCGGCGAAACCCAGAAGTCACCCGTTCCGGTACTTCCAGGTTTCCCGCGGTCCGCAACCCAAAAACACGTAACCTGAAGTGGCCGTAACATGAAGTATGACTGTACAAAAATGTTCTTTCAATGGTATATAACTTTGAAAAATATACAGAAGATGAATAATGCAATGAATGGACATTGCTGGAAATGTGATAGACCTTAAGGAATCTTCTTCCATTTATGGTGGACCTGTGAAAAGACCAAAAAGTTTGGGAGGAAAGTTCATTTCGAAATGAAAAAATGTAAAAAACCCACCCTAAATTTGCATTGGACCCCCAAACTATGCTGTTGGGAATGACTCCTTCAGCTACTGTATTGTGAAATCATCAGTGGAACTATTTAGTTATATGACCACAGCAGTCAGAGTGGTGTTGGCCAACATATGGAAATCTGACATATGTCCTGAAATAGATGCATGGAAAGAGAAACTATCAGAATATGCAGTACAGTGGTGCCTCGCAAGACTAAAAGAATCCGTTCCGTGAGTCTCTTCGTCTAGCGGTTTTTTCGTCTTGCGAAGCAACCCTATTAGCGGCTTAGCGGATTAGCGCTATTAGCAGTTTAGCGGCTATTAAAGGATTAGCGGCTTAGCGGCTAAAAGGCTATTAGCGGCTTAGCGGCTTAGAAAAAGGGGGGGGAGTGGAAAAAAATCGCAAGATTCGCAAGCCGTTTTCGTCTTGCGAAGCAAGCCCATAGGGAAATTCGTCTTGCAAAGCAGCTCAAAAACGGAAAACCCTTTCGTCTAGCGGGTTTTTCGTCTTGCGAGGCATTCGTCTTGCGGGGCACCACTGTAATGGCAAAACTCGCCAATTTAGTAAATAATTGACTCATCTTTATAATTTGTATACAACTTAACAGAACTGTAACAAAATGAACATCTGTATGGATTTGTAAAATAGACCTTAGTTACAAAAATATTTCCTGTTTAAAAATAGCAGCTTTGTGTGTATATGATAAAGAAAAAAATATATAGTAGAAGAAATCTTGTCTGTGTGATCTAGAAATGAAATCATATTTTAAAATAATTCTTGCTTTAGTTTTTTATAATCATATATGGTATTTCTCCAATAGCAAACAACTTAGAATTGGAAATAATATTTAGTACACTAACCTTTGTTTAACTCTTGATAAATGTCAGCTTGCTGAGTTATTTTGTACGATTGTGATTCAATGTTATATTTGCGCTCAACAAGGGAAACCCACATGACCTGAAGGTGTTGCTGTGCAATGCTAGGTCAATGATTCATAAGACCACTGCCATCCATGACTTGATCGTGGATGGAGCACTTGACCTGGCATGTGTAACAGAGACTTGGTTGGATGAAGCAGATGGTCCTGTCCTAGCTGCTGCTTGTCCACCAGGTTTCTCTTACACACAGCAACCCAGGTCATTGGGGGGGGGGGGTTGCAGTGATTTTTAGGAAGTCACTAGCTTGCATCAGGCGTCCTACTGGGAAGACCCAGTTCTCTGACTGCATGTTCTGGAAGCTGGGCAATAGGGATAGGGGCAGTACAGGATTCCTTTTGGTGTACTGACCTCCCCGCTGCACCAAGGATTCCCTGCCCGAGCTGCTTCAGGTCATGGCGGATGTTCTCCTGGAGATACTTAGTTTGGTTGTCCTAGGGGATTTTAACATCCATGCCAACATGACCTTACAAGGGGCTGCTTGGGACTTTGTGGAAAGCATGGCCTCCATGGGGCTGTCCCTGAATAAGTTTGGCCCAACTCATAGTCACGGACATGCCTTAGACCTGGTGTTCACCTCTAGTGACGTGGGTGATATGACACTAGGTAAAAGTGAAACAAAAGAAGTGCCATGGTCAGATCACTTCCTGGTGCAACTGGACTTCTCCGTGACCCTTTTCCTCTTCAGGGAGGTGGGACCAATGCGGATGGTCCGCCCCCGCCACTTAATGAATCCAAATGGTTTCCAGAGAGTGGTAGGGCATGCTTTATCCCACGTTGATGGACTTTCAGCTGATTCCCTGGTGGCCCGCTGGAATGCGGAGTTAACCAGCGCTATCAACTGTCTGGCTCCGAAGCGCCCTCTCCGACTGTATGGAGCCCGGACAGCCCCGTGGTTTTCTTTGGAGCTGAGAGTGAGGAAACAATCGCTGACACGGCTAGAGTGCCGGTGGCAGAAAACTCATTCTGAATTGGACCGGACACAGGTTAGAGCTCAACGTTGAGCCTACCAAGTGGCGATAGCGACGGCGAAGAAGACTTTCTTCACCGCCTCTATTGCATCTGCAGAAAATAGTAGCAGGAGACTCTTTCAGGTGGTTTGCAATTTAACGGAACCACCTTTACCACCGGGGCCTTGTAAAGACCCCAAGATCTCCTGCAACGATTTTTTAAATTTTTATGCAGATAAAGTTGCTAATATTCGGAAGGAAGTAGACACCACCGTGGGAGCAGGGTCGGGGCGGGAGAGTGCTAGAGCCCTGCCTGGTCGAGTTGCATGGAATCAATTTCAATCTGTTACCCCCGAGAATGTGGACAGGCTGCTTGGATGCGTGAAACCAACCACCTGTCTCCCTGATCCTTGCCCATCCTGGCTTATAAAAGCTACCTGGGAAGGGCTGGGCAATGGGCTCTGCGGGGTGGTGAATGCTTCCCTCTGTGAGGGAGTCTTCCCAGACCCACTGAAAGAGGCAGTCATTAAACCACTTCTTAAAAAAACATCTTTAGACCCGGCCAGTATGGCCAACTATCGCCCAGTCTCAAATCTTCCATTCTTGGGCAAGGTGATTGAGTGGGTGGTTGCTGAACAACTCCAGGCATGCCTGGAGGATGCAGACCATTTGGATCCCTTCCAATCGGGATTCAGGTCTCATCATGGGACTGAAACTGCTTTGGTCGTGCTGGTTGATGATCTCTGGTGGGCTAGGAACAAAGGTGAGGGCTGTTTCCTAGTTCTGCTGGATCTCTCAGTGGCTTTTGATACAATCGATCATAACATCCTTCTGGACTGTCTAGAGGAGATGGGAGCTGAGGGCACTGTTATTCAGTGGTTCCGCTCCTTCCTCCTGGGCTGTGTCCAGAAAGTGGTGGGGGGGATGAGTGTTCAGACCCCTGGGCCCTTACTTGTGGGGTGCCTCGGGGTTCCGTCCTCCCCTTCATGCTTTTTAACATCTACATGAAGCTGCTGGGAGAGATCATCAGGGGGTTTGGGCTCGGTGTCCATCAATATGCGGATGATACCCAGCTCTACCTCTCTTTCAACTCAGAACCAGTGAAGGCGGTGAAGGTCCTGTGTGAGTGCTTGGAGGCAGTTGGAGGATGGATGGCAGCTAATGGATTGAGGTTGAATCCTGACAATATGGAAGTACTGTTCTTGGGGGACAGGGGGTGGGCTGGTGTGAAGGACTCCCTGGTCCTGCATGGGGTAACTGTGCCCCTGAAGGACCAGGTGCGCAGCCTGGGAGTCATTTTGGACTCACAGCTGTCCATGGATGCACAGGTCAATTCTGTATCCAGGGCAGCTGTCTACCAGCTCCATCTGGTACGCAGGCTGAGACCCTACCTGCCCGGAGACTGTCTCACCAGAGTGGTGCATGCTCTTGTTATCTTCCGCTTGGACTACTGCAATGTGCTCTACATGGGGCTACCTTTGAAGGTGACCCGGAAACTACAACTAATCCAGAATGCGGCAGCTAGTCTGGTGGCTGGGAGTGGCCACCAAGACCATATAACACATGTCCTGAAAGACTTACATTGGCTCCCAGCACATTTCCGAGCACAATTCAAAGTTTTGGTGCTGACCTTTAAAGCCCTAAACAGTCTAAGTTGACATTGGGGCTTGCTGGAAAATTTTAAACAGGGATGCAGAAAGGGGAGGTATGAGGAAGTCGATGAAAGAAGGTTTAAGAAAAAATGTGAAGAAATTATATGTGTTTATATGTTTGTTTGTTTTTGTATTGTTTTGTATTGTTTATTATTATGTGTTAAAAAAACCAATAAAAATTTTATAAAAAAAAAAAATAAAGCCCTAAACAGTCTCAGCCCAGTAGACTTGAAGGAGCGTCTCCACACCCATCATTCTGCCCAGACACTGATGTCCAGCACCAAGGGCCTTCTGGTGGTTCCCTCACTGTGAGAAGCAAAGTGACAAGGAACCAGGCAGAGGGCCTTCTTGGTAGTGGTGCCCGCCCTGTGGAATGTCCTCCCATTAGATGTCAAAGAGATAAACAACTACCTGACATTTAGAATACATCTGATGGCAGCCCTGTTTAGGGATGTTTTTAATGTGTGACTTTTTAATGTATTTTTATTTCATTTTTTTGGAAGCTGCCCAGAGTGGCTGGGGAAACCACTCTGGTGAATGATTGTTCATAGTACATTTGATTGACTGCAGGGGCATACGAAGTGGGCTGCTGCTCTTGCGGCAACTGTACAGGCAGCCCCTCTCGCAGCGACCGTATGGGCCATACGGGCAGCTGCTCTCACTGCGACTGTACAGGCTGCTGCTCGCGTAGCGTCCGTACAGGCAGCCCCTCTCACGGCGGCTGTACGGGGAGCCGCTCTCCTGGCGACCATACGGGCCGCCATGCATGCACAGTCCGTACAGGACATTGTGTGCGCCCATCATCCAGGACTTGTTACCATATTATAGCTGCCACAAAATCTATTGGCATGCCACCAGAACCAGGGAAGCCTTGCCAGTTGCGGCTCACACAGTTGAAGCGAAATAAAAGACAGAAGAGTAGATCTGGAAGAAAGTTCCCCAGACTGCAGGAAAAGATAACAGTAGCTCCAGCATCTGATTCAGTGCAGGCTGCTGAGGGGTTGGACTCCTTAAGATCACCAACTGACTATGAGACACCTGGAAAGCACCCAACCTCAGATGACCTCCACTCCAAAAAGTGGGAAAGAGGATTTGACAGTGACCAATATTGATTCTTTTGGTAGCAGCCCCATATTCTCAACACAAAGTGAGAAGTGTTTGGACAAATCACTGATTTGTACATCAGTTCCCCCATGGCACAACTGTACCTTCCCCACACTCAGTCTACAAACCATGGGACTTGTGGGTTCAGTTGGCAACATCTGTGTGTATGACTATGACATAAACACACTGAAAGGATCAAACTGGATAAATGATCGCATAATAAATGCCTTTCTTGCCTCCAGGGTGATCATGGCCAAAGAGCTAGGTCACGATGGAACAATTTTCCCACTTACCGTACTTGCCACTTCATGCAGATATGTCAAAGATTACCAGTGAAAGCTCTGAAGAACTGTTTGAGATTTGGAGTGCTAAAGAAAGATGTTTTGATTATTCCAGTAAATGACAGAGAAGTCCACTGGATACTGATAGTGATCATTTTTAAAAGAAAGACCATGTTCTATCTAGATTCCAAACATGGATTGAACCACTCTGTGATTGATGCAATAACATCCTTCTTAGCATGTCTGTATGAGATGGATTCAAAATATCCCTATAGTTTTGCGGACTGGTCATTTTTTGCACCAACTGATATACCCAGGCAAGGTAATTCCAGTGACTACGGTCCTTTCACATGTACCATTGCCCATCTGATTGCTTCTGCTGCCCAATTACAGTTCATACAAAAGGATATGGCTGCCATTAGACCCTGGATTGCAAAAGAAATAATGCAGTACTGTGGGAAAACCTATTTTGAAGGACAAGACAAATATTTTCAAGTGGAAATTGATGCTGTTCCTCCCAAGAAGAGACAAATCTTGAACGAGAGTCACATTACTGTGTCTCGATCATGCCCAGAGGGATGGAAGGATACACTAACCTATTGCTCAGATATTTTACCTTCCTTGTTTGAAGGCTGCTGGTCACTATGTTTTTTGAAGGAAGGGTGCAGGAGGCCCAGTGGTGACCTAACTATGGTTTACTGTGAAGGAAACTGCAAGGACTGGTACCACTGCTTTCGCATAGGCATTGATTCAAAAGATCTTCCAGAGGTTTTCGTGTGTCCAGACTGTCAATCCACTGTGGCCAAATAGATTTTGAAACTGCGAACTGTCATATTCCACAGGTTGGTATAATACAGCAAAATCCAAACATATAGTTTTCATCATCATGGCAGGGATGGTCCTTTTCCATAGAATTCTTATTTTTGGAGTTGGTTTTTATATCCTGCTTTTCTCTACTTGAAGGAGTCTCAAAGTGGCTAAAAATCTCATTTCCCTTCCACCCCCACAACAGACACCTTGTGTGGTAGGTGGGGCTGAGAGAGTTCAGAGAGAAGTGTGACTGGCCCAAGGTCACCCAGCAGCCTGCATGTGGAGGAGCAGGGAAGCGAACCCAGCTCACCAGATTAGAGTCCACCGCTCTTAACCACTACACCACAGAAACGTATCTCTTAAAACTCTGGAGCAAGCTGCTCAGTTCAGCCTCATAGTGATACTGATTTGCGGAGGGAAGGTTGGTGATGAGCAAGATCTGTTCCCATTTCCCAACACAGAGACCATAGAGCAGTTTCTTTTGGGGGCTGAACCTGCAGAGTGTTTCTGTTCAGAATTTCCGTGGCAGAAATTGGCTAAGTGCCTTTATAAACATTCAGCTTCTCAAATCAAACCCCATCATGAAACTTTCCGGTGTAGCTGTTGGAGGTGGAGGGCAGAGAAGGTGCTAGTCCTTACCTCCCTCCTCCCAGCCCCATGATCCATTGCCCAATGGGCTGAATTTCAGGGCTTTTGCATGTAAAGGGCAAGCTTGTTCTTTACTTGTTTAGACTCTTTAAACTTGGAAACAGATATTTGGCTCCATGACCAAAATGACCAAAAGGGTCAGCTTCTAGAGGACTGGAAAGATCATGATTGTACTTCCCCTAACCCCGTTGAGTATTTTTTGTTATGAGACTGAGTGTTTGGGGCTGATGCAGTAGCATTCTTGTCTGGGGGCTTGATGGAAAAACAGAAAAGTGACCCTCACCTAACTCTCCAATGCCCTTCAACAAGAATGCCCTTCAACAAGAATCCTTCCAATGCCCTTCAACAAGAATCCTTTTTCTTCTTAATAACCTCCGAGTTGTCTCCACAAGCGAGTTAAAAGAAACAGCCTTGTTTATATTTCTGTGTGAGCTTTGTAATGCTTTCCCATAATTCATCTCACATAAATCCAAGAGTCCAAGAGTCCGTTCAAGCGGCAGTCACCATTTTAATCAGTTCCGATGAAATACAGTCTCGGCGTCCGCTCCTTAATTTTCGCAGACCTTATGCACCATAAATCAGTCTTTTCATGAGGTTTGTTGCCCTTTCAAATTTACAATCCAACCTGATAACAAAACAGTGGCTCACCCCCTCTATGACTGGAAATCTTGCAACAGGGTCTGCCTCTTAATAGCGGATCGCTTTTGTAACTACGCACAAGAAAGCCTCCCTTCTTTCCAGATCTCTCACAGAGTAAAACCTTTTATTAGCATTTTTTATTTCCACACAGTTTATTTTTCCATCTCACTTGCTGTCAGTCATTGTGGCGGTTCTTCTAAGGGGGGGTGTTGTTAGGTAAATCATATTGAAAAGCAGAAAGTCCCTCCCCTCTTTCCTTTCCGTTCAACATACCGGCATAACTTTGTTTCTTTGATGTAGTCCTCAGTTCATTCCGTCCCATCGCTCCATCATCTCAGTGGTAGATTTATTTAGCAGATAACACACTCCTGACCTCGCTCGAAGCATGTGCGTTTACTTCTCCAAATTTTTCTTCTTCTTAAGCAACACAGCCAGTTTCACTCCTGAAAGCAGCGTCCGGGAGTTCCAGAACTCGCACAAGGGCTTTCCACCCAGTGCCCCCACCCCCTCCTTCTTTCGAACTCAGGGGTGGTTTATAGGCAACCGCGGGCGAGGCAGCATCTTCCCATCCCCTGGGAAGATGAGATAGACTGATATACTCCCCATAATCAGCCTCTAATTACCTCATGCGAGCTGGAGAGATGGTATTGTCGGCCATCTTCCAAGGCGCCCCTAGCAGCCCCTGGTAGCCAGTCCAGTTCTTGGTGAATTTAAGGCGCTCTTGCTGGTGGTGTTTAAAGCTCTAAATGACTTAGGCCCCAAATATCTGAGAGGTTTCCTGCTTCCCTGCAAGACCCTCTTGAGCAAGCATCCCCAAACTTGGCCCTCCAGATGTTTTGGGACTACAATTCCCATCATCCCTGACCACTGGTCCTGTTAGCTAGGGATGTTGGGAGTTGTAGTCCCAAAACATCTGGAGGGCCAAGTTTGGGGGTGCCTGCTCTTGGGTGTTAGGATCAGAAGAGGGGGTATTTCCACTGCCCTCAGATGTTCAGGGAGGGGCATTTTCTGCTGCATGGCACCCACGGCCCCAGACACCCACAGTTGTGGGGCCACGCTGGGACTCCTAGCCTCAAAGTTGTGGAGTTTCCTCCCCACATAGATGTGTCTGGCCCCTTCAGAGATGTACCCTGGCCTTTGACACCTATTTAAAATGTTCCAACCAGCCCTGGGACCTGCCAGTAAAGGGCAGGGAATGAATTTAATGTAACAACATTAAATATCTGCAGCGTTTTCTTCCACACAAAATGGGCCAAATTCCATGTCACAGTATAAAAGTTGTGGGGGGGAAAGATGCTCAACCTGGCTGCTTTTATCTTGGAGAAAAAGCAGCGGCTAGGCCTCAATCTAGAATTTGTTCCCCCTTGGTTCTGAGCCAGCAGCCGCCTCAGCCAACGTGCATCAAAGATATTTCTGTTTAAATGTCAGCCCCAAAGTAAAACTTAGAATGGGAGGGCTCAAGTTATGTGAAAGGAGATGGGGACCGTTTGATTCAGAGGGTGAGTGTCCAAGGCTCAAAATCAGGTTGCAATGCATTTACAGTGGATGCTCGGGTTGCGAACGTGATCCGTGCGGGATGCACGTTCGCAACCTGCAGTGGTGCTTCTGCGCATGCGCAAAGAGCGATTTAGCGCTTCTGTGCATGCGCGACCCCCGAAACCCAGAAGTAACCCATTCTGGTACTTCCAGGTTTCGGCGGGTCCGTAACCCAAAAAAACTCAACCTGAAGCGTCTGTAACCCTAGGTATGACTGTATTCTTATTATTTTTCTTTATTTACGTTAATGCCATCAGTGTGCACAGGAGACTTTGCACAGAATGGTTCCTCGGTGCTAAGGACCATCATTCCTCCCTTCCCATTTGCAACCAGCCCAGAAGGGCTTGTGGCCCCGGCAGTCAGCTTCCTGCTGCGTCTCAATGTTGTTGCCTCAAGTTTCTCTGGCTCCTCCTACTGCTGGCCTCCCTCCCTTCCTCTCCAATGAGCATAAGTTGCTGCCAGATTCCCTTCCTGCCAGACTTCTGGTTTTTTTTTAAATAATTTTTATTAACTGGCCAATCATATCAAATTAAATCACATCACGTAAATTCCAAATTACAAAGCCAAATTTTTAAATTTTGTTGGGGGAACCCATACTTCAAGATCCAAAGGGGGATTCAGATCATCTTCTTATTACTGCGTTAATGTCCAAATCAGTCCCAATCAGTCCAAAGAAAATTCATAATTCTATTCAGTCTTATCTTGGTGTTTCCACATCATATCTTGTTCATATAATTTCTATTTTTCCTTTACGATCTCTTCTGTTAGTCTCTTAAGCCGATAAGCAAAATAATAATCCTGTGTGGATTTCCCGTTCCTCCACTAAGTCCAGATGGTTTCCATATATCTCCTTCGTAGATAACATCGCTCTTCCCATCATAAATTTGGCATTTGTCGCTCTTAAGTCCCACCGAGACGTATGTAAACAACTCTATTTCTCTCTTTCTCCTCCCAGACCCAAGAGCTCCAACAATGCTTCCCAAAATGGCGACGGCATTTTTAACTGCGTCATTCCAAAACTCTTAGCTTTCCAGCTTCATCTTGAAACATTGCTTTGGTTCGAAAGTTTATCTCCACACAGCCTTAAATCCACAGCTTAAGTCCTTAGTTCCTGACTCATTTGGGGAGGGGATTCTTGTTAAATCACATAATGAAAGGCAGGTTTCCCCCCCCCCCCTCAAGTCATACCATATCTTGACGTATCTTCTCATATTTTATACTTGTCTTGTTATCAGAGATCTCTTCTGTCAGCAGTCTTTACTCCCCTTTTTCCTTGAAGCATGTGCAATTTATCTCGTCCAAATTGTTTCTATTGAAGATGCTTGCAACTAGCAGCGCGAATCAGGGACGGCGTTCAGGAGTGCCGAAATCCCACAGGAGGGCTTTGTGCCTAGTGCCCCCACCCCCACAAATTCGGGGGTGGTATAGGGCACAGCAGGCAAGGGCCGTCCCCCCCACCATTCTGGGGGGGTTAAGGAGGCTAATTACCCCCATCATAGCCTCCAAATTACCTCGTGTGGGTCGGAGAGATGTTATTGTCAGCCATCTTCCGATGCGCCACCTAGTGGCCCCGCTCCTTCCTGCCAGACTTCTGACCCTGCACTCCGTTAAAAGGGCTTTGGTTATTATGGCTGGGCATTGCCAGAGAAGGATGGGGGGTTTGGATGCTGAAGCAGGTGAGTTTTATGCTCCTCCCTGGAGACAACTGACATCGAGGTGGGCAAGGACTTAACAAAAAAAATTCAGAGTTATCCCCATATACGTATATATATATAACCAGGGCTTTTTTCCCTGGGTGGACGCATACCCCTAAGCATTTTGTGAATCTAAGTTTGGCCTCATTGAGGGGCAGTATTTCAATATGAATAGGAAAATCAGAGCACCTCTGAACATTTTTTTTAAAAGAAAAAAAGCACTAGCCATTTATTCCTCTCTGGCCTTGGCCTGCCAATAAATCATAATAATAGTAATCATAATAATAATCAGTGCTTTTTTCAGGGGGTACTCAAGGACACTTCTTTTTTGTTGTGAAAAAGTGTGACATTTACGGTAACAATGTTATGGTGAGTACCGGCACCTATTTTTCTAGGAAAAAAGCACTGATACGTTTTTTGTTTTGTTTTTTATTATTTTTGCACTTTCTATTTTGCATAAACAAATGAATTAAATACATAAACATATAATCCCTTTTGACTTCCCTTCCTCTCATTGTGGATCTTAATGTAATGATTTCCCCCTCTGCATCTCTATCATAACTTTATTTTTTATAAATCCTTTGTCAACCCATAGTTAAAATTTTTACTTCAGGTTTTCTGTCAGTTCTACCAATGTACATAATTCTTTACAATAGCTTTGCAAATAAATCATAAACGTTCCCCATTCTTTATTAGAGACCTCCTCTTCCTGGTTTCTAATTCTTCCTGTTAAGTTTTGCCAGCTCGACATAGTTCATCGATTTCGTGTGCCACTCTTCTTTGGTCAGAGTTGTACCATCTTTCAATTTCTAGGTTAACAGAATCCGTGCAGCCGTGGTCTCGTACATAAATAGTTTCGTCTAGTCTTTTGGGATCTCTGGTCCTATAATACCTAAAAGAATAGCTTCTGGTTTCTTAGGAAAAGATACTTTCAGCATTTTTTTCAGTTCATTATATATCACTGATCATAATCGTACCCTGCCCATCTGACTGGGTTGCCCCTCTGAGCAGCTTCCAGCATATACTAAAACATTAAGCATGAAAAACTTCCCTCAGATTGAGGAGGCTACTTTTTAGCTCTTTGTTATTAATTATTATTATTGAGTTTATATACTGCCCTATACCCGAAGGTCTCAGGGTGGTTCACAGCATAAAATCAGAAGATAAAACAATAAAACACGTAATCAAAACAAACAACAACAACCCAATAACCACCACCCCAAAACACATTTTAAAATGGCATAGGATGTCCATCAAATCAAGGCCTGCTTAAAGAGACACATTTTCCCCTGGCGCCAGGCAGGTGTTTAATTTTGTAAGCTCAAGGTGGCTTACATTGTTCACATTTAATACCATATACCGTGTATAGTTTTACTGTGTATACTGTGTTAGTTTTATGATGTTAGCTGCCCTGAGCCTGGATCCGGCCGGGGAGGCCGGGGTACAAATATACCTTTATTGTTGTTGTTGTTGTTGTTGTTGTTAATAATAATAATCCCCGCAACACCTCTGTGAGGTAGGTTAGGTTGGCCTCCTGACCAGAAGCCGGTGGAAAGGGAGTTTTGTGAGTCCCTCTCTGGTTATGTTTGTGCTTCTACTGGCACCATACAACATACCTCCACATGTGGTGGGAGTGCCCCAAAATCCAACTATTCTGGACAACAGCCACATGAGAAATACGTAAAATAACTAAGCAAGTATTAGTTACAGATAGGTAGCTGTGTTGGTCTGCCATAGTCAAAACAAACAAAAAAAAAAATTTCCTTCCAGTAGCACCTTAAAGACCAACTAAGTTAGTTCTTAGTATGAGCTTTCGTGTGCATGCACACGAAAGCTCATACCAAGAACTAACTTAGTTGGTCTTTAAGGTGCTACTGGAAGGAAAAAAATTTTTTTTGTTTAAGCAAGTATTAGACATCACCCCAGAATTGGCCCTTCTAAACATCTTCCAACATCTTCCAATGCCCATTTACAGCACAAAGAACTCATAACCCACCTACTTTCAGCAGCCAGAAACACCATAACCAGACACTGGAGAGACCTGTCATCGATAAGCATGGATCAATGGTACCAAATAGTATGTGTTATGTACTGAGTTGAATAGGATCCAAACTGCAGCAGTCTGATTGGTCCTAGAACAATAGGATCCAAAAGGCAGCAGTCTGATTGGTCCTAGAACAACAGGATTCAGAATGCAGCAGTCTGATTGGTCCTAGAACAATGCAGCAGTATGATTGGTTGGCAGGAACCACCCAATCATGCTCCAGATAGAAGTGAATCCACAACCTGATTGGCTTACAGTAGAATTCCGGAATTAGCCAATCATGTGCAGCCCATTGTGTAAATAATGTATATAAAGCAGATACTTTGAGGGGACTTTCATTCATTCCTCCTCACCACTATGAGCTGAATAAAGAGCATGAAATCACTTTGCGACTCTGAGTATATTTCAGTATGGGAAACAGCCCTACTAGAAAAATTAACCAATAAACTGAAACTGACACGGGGACAAACAGAAGAAGACGCCTTTACCCCGGTATGGCTCTCCTTTATCACATACACAGCCCAACAAGACAACGGCAATAATCCACCAACAGCATACAAATCAATATGGCTAACCTGATCCAAAACACCCACCCACCCCACTCACACACGAAAACAAGGAGCACCACAGCCAACCACAAATGAACAGCCACACCCTAGGCCAACCCCAACCTCTCTCGCCACCAAAGGAACGCAAGTGAACAGCACAAGCAACGCTGACACCAAACCCTACATACATTAACCATAATAGAAACATCGCCACCCGACCCCACCCCCACCCATCTTCCCCCCCTCCACCCCTTTTTTTCCTCCCCCTAATGTCTCAACAAATGAAACAGATTTGTAAAAATGTTACATGGAAAAAATACGAGAGACATTACACATACTTCTGTAAAACAAGAAAATCTGTAATAAAAAAAAAATTTAAAAAATCCAACCATCCTTCTTTCCTTATTTTTTCTCTTCTCCGCAGTGAACGTGACTCTGAATCCCAGCACAGCTCATGCCAACCTCATCCTCTCCCAAGACCTGAAGAGAGTAAGATGGGGATGCAGGACCCAGGACCTCCCTGACAACCCTTCGCGATTCGACTGGGAGCCCTTTGTGCTGGGCCAAGAGAGGCTCGCTTCGGGAAGACACTGGTGGGAGGTGGAAATAGAAGAGGCGACGCCGCAGACCCTGTGGACTTCGCAAGAACCGTCCGTCAGGAGGAAAGGAGAGTCTCGTCCAAATGAAAGGCAATGAGAGTTGAAAGAAAACATGGAGATCTGGGCAGTGGGAGCTGCCAGAGAGCCCGTCGTAAGGAAAGGAGAGGTCAGTTTCAATCCCAACGGGGGAATCTGGGCTCTGGGCAAGGCCCTGCCAGACTCACTGAGGACGCCATTGTCTCCTTATCGGCTCACGGCGTTTACATCCTCCGAGAGGACCCTCTTGAGCTTGAGATATGAGCCCAGGAAGATCCGGGTGTACCTGGACTACAAAGGGGGTTGCGTGGATTTCTTTGACGCCGATACAGATGACTTGATATTCAGTTTCCCTGCAGCCTCGTTCTCTGGGGAGAGGATCTGTCCCTTTCTCGGGGTGTATTGGGGAGTCAGACTGAGCTGCTGAAATCTCAAATTCCCCAGCAAAACCCAATGGCCAAGTGGCAAATTCTGAACTGCGAGTGCTCTTTGTGACCAGCTGCACGTGAGGCATAAAAGGGAAATGGATTTTTGACTGATGCAGATGTCAAGAGCAAGACAGCTTTCCTCCATCACTCCTCTTCCTTGCTTTGCTTAACACCTAAGTTCTGGTAGACTCAAAACCTTTCATGATTTTACTGTCTGGTTTTACATTGCTGTAAACCACTGACTTTTTTTATGATACAGCAGTATATGAATATTTATATAAACAGCTAAATAAAAATTTGCTCACCAGTTTGTGACATTTTGGTTGGCCATAATAATGTTAAATTACAGGTAGGTAGCTGTGTTGGTCTGCCATAGTAGAAACAAAATATATTTTTTTAAAACTAAGACAGCTGTAAGAAAACAGTTACCATATTATGCTGAAGGAAAGATCTGAACTCATTTCTTTCAAGTACAGCCATACCTTGGTTTTCAAACAGCTTAGTTCTCAAACGTTTTAGCTCCAAAATGCTGCAAACCCAGAAGTGAGTGTTCCAGTTTTTGAACATTCTTTTCAAAGCCGAACATCCAATGGGGCTTCCGATTGGCTGCAGGAGTTTCCTGCAGCCAATCAGAAGCTGCACTTTGCTTTCTGAACATTTTGGAAGTTGAATGGACTTCCAGAACGGATTCCATTTGACTTCAAAGGTACAACTGTACTGCATTCATTGTATTACACTGGTTGCTTGTGTAATCTCACTGTATACAAGTTGTACAAGTTGTACAAGTATTTCAATTTCAGTTCTTTTAAGGCACCAAGGGACCAGATTGCTGTCACCAAGCAGCTCAAATACATAAGGCCAAGGTGGCATTCGTACTTTTCACACACACTGTAAGATCGTGGGAGCTGTAGTTTATGCCTCAGAGAGATACAAAGCTCAGCATCCTTAAAACTAGAGTTCCCAGCATTTTTGGGGGGGAGGGTGTCCTTTAAGCATATGGTGTGTGTACACAGCCAGAGGGTTGTGCCACACTTTGAAAGAGCTCAGTGCTTTTGCTTCACAAGTTCACTGGCAGAATTATTGCATTTCTATACATTCTATTAAATGCTTATTTACTGAAGTCACCTGAAATGATAACCTGTCAGGAGGTAAGAGAAGAGAAAGCAAAAACTTTTGGCTCCTGCTCTCCTTGAACAACTTCCATCCCAGCTGGTCATTAAAAGAAATTGTAACTAAAAACTGTTCTGAGTTTGCTTACTTCCTCCTCCCAATCCATTTTCCTTTTGTGTTGTCTTTTTAAGATTCTAAACCCAAGAACTGGGACTGTTTCATTTTTGTTGATCTGGGAACAGCAGGGTAAAAACACTAAATTAAGTTCAATGAAACATGGGTTCTAGATAAATCTCATTGAACATAACGAAATTGTGCATGCATTCACACCTTAGCCAAGGAGAAAACCTGGAATTCAAATCAGGAACAATCTAACTTTAATCCAGGTTCACATTTGTCGCTGGCTGGTATCTGTTTGCCTCCCAGAGTGGAGTGCTATTTGTATGTCAATAGGAATCCCCAAGAAAATGGCAAGGCAGACAAGGTCAAGCAACACATTTTATTTTCTGTTTTTCCTTCAATAGGCATACAAAATAAGACATGGCTGAACTTCAGTCAAACTCGACACTTGTGATCGCAAAGTCTCCCTCCACCGAGAATATTTTTGCAGAATTCACCCCAAGCCGATTAGGGAACTTGACTTCCTGGCCCCCTTTGATCTTCACAGTCACTTCCTTGGAATCAAAGGACAAAGAGATCTGGGAAGAAGAAGAGTGAAGGAGTTAGGTTCATGGGTTGTGCCTTGGAAAGAGGCAATTAGATGCTTCCAAGAGATTTATGGCCCAAACAGGAGTATATTAATGGAGAGAGGGAGGGAGGGAAATAAACAAACTACTATCACCCTTGCAATTACACCTCCTGACCAATTTTGTTTGGAGGGGTTCTGTTAGGGCAGTTCAACCTGAAACCATGACACTCATCGTTTGGCTGTAGAAGTTAAGGTTGGGGAGAGAAATTCAGAGTTGTAGCCAAAGCCAGTTCTACTTAGGTTAGGCCCCCTGAATTAATGGGCATGGAAAATTTGAGCTCATTCATTTCAAGGGGTCTACTGTAAACAGGACATGGAGGCAACCCTCTTTTTTAACACTTTAATGAAAAAAAAGCAGCTAATTGATGCTTTTCACATCAAAACATATCTATCCTTTCTTTCCCTCTAGTGGTGCAGCAATAAAATTGCTAGAACATTGGAAAAGCTAAGCAGGGTCTGGTCTGGTTTCAAATTGGATGGGAAACCATGTGTTGAGATGCCTGCATTGCAGGGGGTGTCTGGAGGCAGTTGGAGGATGGATGGTGGCTAGCAGATTGAGGTTGAATCCTAACAAGACAGAAGTACTGTTTTGGGGGGACAGGAGGCGGGCAGGTGTGGAGGATTCCCTGGTCCTGAATGGGGTAGCTGTGCCCCTGAAGGACCAGGTACGCAGTCTGGGAGTCATTCTGGACTCACAGCTGTCCATGGAGGTGCAAGTCAATTCTGTGTCCAGGGCAGCTGTTTACCAGCTCCATCTGGTACGCAGGCTAAGACCCTACCTGCCTACCGGACTGTCTTGCCAGAGTGGTGCATGCTCCAGTTATTTCTCGCTTGGACTACTGCAATGCACTCTGTGTGGGGCTACCTTTGAAGGTGACTCGGAAACTACAACTAATCCAGAATGCGGCAGCTAGACTGGTGCCTGGGGGTGGCCGCGGTGACCACATAACACTGGTCCTGAAAGACCTACATTGGCTCCCAATATGTTTCTGAGCACAATTCAAAGTGTTGGTGCTGACCTTTAAAGCCCTAAACAGCCTTGGTCTGGTATACCTGAAGGAGCGTCTCCTTCCCCATCGTTCTGCCTGGACACTGAGGTCCATCTCCAAGGGTCTTCTGGCAGTTCCCTCAATAAGAGAAGACAAGTTACAGGGAACCAGGCAAAGGGCCTTCTCGGTAGTGGCACTCACCCTGTGGAACGTCCTCCCATCAGATGTCAAAGAACAACTACTATTTGACTTTTAGAAGGCATGTGAAGGCAACCCTGTTTGGGAAAGTTTTTAATGACTGATGTTTTAATGTATTTTTAATCTTTTGTTGGAAGCCGCCCAGAGTAGCTGGGGAAGCCCAGCCAGATGGGTGGGGTATAAATAACAAATTATTATAAGAAATTGTGTGCCGAAATTGAGAGAGAGATTCACCACAAATGATCATACTTCACTTCAGAACACCCTCAAAAAGGCAGAAGCAGCACAAGAGAATTATTTCATTACATTCCTATCTGGTTAGCAGCCCCTCTGAGGATGCTTTAGCCCAGGGGAAAGAGCAACCATATCACATGCAGAAGACCTGGGTTCAATTTTTCAGCATCTTCAGGTAGCCTCTCCCTGAAACCCAGGTGTTATGTATTGAAGTTCTCACCCTGGCCACCAGGGGGTATTGTGCATATAGTTTTCACTCAGGTCCACGTCAGTTAATTTAGGCGGGAAACCCTGGGTTGTTGTTGTTACAATGTTGACAGTTGGCTGCCTATAAAAGCAGGCCGGCTGAGCTGTTTGCAGTGCAGTTCAGTTCCAGTTTACTTATAAAGAACTACTTGGAGAAATCTCTGTCGTCTGCTATGTTCACTCACTACTTAATACCAGGAGAGTCAATGCCAGGTAGCGAAGGCAGTGCTGAGAGAGATGGAGCAAGGATCCAACTTATTTTGAAGTCCCCAGTGCCCAAGGAGCCCCCCAATCCAGGAATGACCACTGCCTCTCCTTGAAGTTATGGCAGTGCTGAGGCTATTCCTGCTCACCTTGGTGTCTTCCCCCTGCTTGAAAGGGAACATCGACTCCAGCTGCTCCGAGCCCCACAGCCCATTCTTCTTTGAGTTGCATACAATGGTGTTCCTTTCAAAGCGAGGATTGAAGTGGAAGATTATGTCTGAATCATCGTGGTACAAGTTGAGGGAAAAGCTGGAAAGAGAGGAGGACCACATGAGACAAACACTCACAAGGTGGATTAGCAGAAGCTGGCAGAGACAAAGACTAACGGTTCTATTGTTATGGTGATATTGGAAGTAGGATACTGTTGCTGATTGACAAGAACCTAGCCTGGGTTTGTGACTTGGCTAAAGTCCTGTTTGGCAGTGGTGTAGCGTGGGGGCAGTTATCCGGGGCACAAATTTCACCACCCGGTGCTGCCTCAATACAGTTGTATGCTTCTGTCGCAACTTCTCCATGTGAACCAGGAAGTGACCTCTGCAGACAAAGGAAGTCAACTCTTCTCATCTCTGCAGATCTCCCATGTGATGCAGATGTCGTTAAGCAGTTGAATGTGCATGCGTACTACATCCATTTACCTCCCTCTCACCCCCTCCATGTGGCCCCGGGCACTGCCAACCCACGCTAAGCCACTGCTGAAGGTATTTGACTGCATCTTTCAAGTCCTTTAACAGACTGGTGGTGGTGATCATGGGACCGTTTAACTTGCTTGTACTAAGAGGAGTCAGATAATGATTAATGGGAAGATATGTAACCCCCCCCCCCAAAAGCTATGCTTTGCCTCCACAGTCAGAACAAACGCTCAATAAAGAGCAGGCATTGTATAAGCTCCACGTAAGCTTTGAAAAGCAGGATGGACAGTTCATCTGGAGGAGCCCATAAAAGCACACAAAAATAGCATCTAATAATTCTTAAGGAAAGTTAAACTAAGCATCCTTTAGTAGTGATCAGCATCAGTGGCTGGTTAGATTACTAATTAAAAATATATGGTTGTACTGTATTTTTTACCTTATCATTCCAGTAATGTATTGGTTGCTCCAACAGCATGGCTCTCATAAACCATGATTGAGTTCCTATACCAATAATTTAGGCACTTTCACCACTTTGTAACCAAGCTAAGTTTTACTGCCTGTGCAACTTTTCTGAAGCACATGAATCTGACCTTTGGAGAGTTTGTAAGTAAACCATTTATAACATACCAAACATGTGGTCTTTTCTTATGCAGGGGGGAGAGAAACTTTGGAAAGAAAATTTTTAAGGGGACATTTTGGAGGGGCATATTTTAAATACAGCCTGTATTTCCACGCTCTGCCTTGCTGCATATTTTGTGACTTTAAATCTCTGTTGGAGTTCCTTCACCAAAGAGTACTTGCCCCAAACTTAGAGCTTGGCATTCAGGAATTCTCCTTTCTATATGTGTTGTTGTTGTTTTTGCACCAACAAAAATAGACCAGCCCACCTTCAACAACACAAACCTCTTGGCCTTTGGTAGCACTTTCCCCTTCACTATGATGCGTTCACCAGGCTTGATTAACAAGTGGCGAAAAACTATTTGCTGGAGGAAAGGCAGAAAAAAAAGAGCATTAGAATGCACACAGGTAACATCTTCTCCACTGTCATTCCTATCTGGAAAGGGGAACCCTTTCCACTCCAGTTTCTCTTGGAAGAAACTCCCTGCAAATATTTGCAGTTCCCAGAAATGGCCCAGCAGCACCCTAATCAATGAAGTATTGTTTCCTTTTCCCCACCCCCCACGGGCTTGGCCTTTCTATTATTGAACACACAACCCTTAAAAATGCCCACAGTTCATTGGGTTCCAGAATCCACCTATTCCGAATGAAGGAGACATGTAACAGGCTTCTTTCTGTGAGCAAGTGGGGGCAGTGGCCATTATTTCCATTGATGGAGGGGACATGTCCATACATGTCCATATCATGTTCTGGTCCATAGCTTTCAACTTTTCCCTTTTCTTGCGAGGAATCCTATTCGGAATAAGGGAATTTCTCTTTAAAAAAGGGAAATGTTGACAGCTGTGGGAGCCATGAAGTCATGGCAAAGGCTTGTAGCGCCACCTGGTGCGTCGCTGACCTCGGCTGACCAGCACTCTGTGCCTTACAATGTATTAGAATGTATTGACCTTAAAAGGAGTTGTGTTTTCCCTGGGCAGTGATTACCTTATATGGCGATGGGTGGGTAAAAGCCATGACCGGATGGTCATCTTCGCTCCCACACATCACACCCAGGGTATTTAGCAGAGGGCAATTCAAGAGCAGATTCAGCGCTGAAGAACATTTCTGCCTTTTCTCTCTTTTCTGATCCTGTACTATGTCATAACACCTTTCACCTCCCTGCGAAAGCATTAGCAAAGCAGTTTTCTATTCCTTTGGCCCAAGCTAGGGATATTGTGTCCCAATGTGCTTCCTGTTCTAAATCTCAGCTGGCCATTCCTTTTGATGCTGTCAATCCTAGGGGCACGTCTGCATTGGCGTGTTGGCAGATGGATGTCACACACACACCTGTGTTGGCTCCACTCTCCAAGGTTCACCTCACGGTGGACACCCACTCTGGATTCATATGGGCTACGCCCATGAGGGGGGAAACAGCTTGGCATGTCATTCAGCACACTATCCGCTGTTTCCCAGTCATGGGTAAACCTGCGCGTATCAAAACTGATAATGGTCCAGCATATATTTCTAAAACATTTTCGGAATTTTGTATGTTGTGGAATGTGAAATTAACTCATGGTATACCCTTTAACTCCACAGGACAAGCTATAGTGGAAAGAGTGCACCTGACGTTCAAAACACTGTTGATTAAGCAGCTTGGCGGCCGAAGCATACCAACAGCAGATATCCCTTCGGTAGTTCACCAAGTTCTTTTTGTACTTAACCATCTTTTATATCCACATAACGAGACCCATACCCCCGCTGAATTGCATTTTAGGAAGGAGGAGGCACTCCCCCGCCCCTTGGTGGTGTACCGACGCTTGCCTGATCCCGCGTGGCATGGACCTGTCCCGCTGATCACATGGGGACGAGGGTACGCGGCAGTGGACGTCGAGGACAAGCCTTTGTGGGTTCCAGATCGATGTGTGAGGCCATGGCGAGCCTCCTCAACCGCGGAAACGCCTTCCTAACAATTTGCCTTGCCATCCTTTCCTGCACCGTTATACAAGGAAGAGAAGCAGACGACCCAGTCCAGTTGAAACCACCATATTTCACCTTATCGGCTGGCAAGCAGCTGTCACCTGAATCCTACTCTGGCTGGCAGTATCCACAGCTCAGCCACTCTCAAACTAGAAGAACAGCGTTGTTGAATAAGACTTTTAGGGGAGAAAATTATCATAAGATATGGAGGGATAATATTTTTGTACAAGATATGATTTTGTTTACCAGTTTATTACATGCTTCTAAATGTTGGTTGTGTATGCACATGCCCCCTTTTGCCAGTCATTCAGGCATAATGCTTCATGGTGTGCCTGTCAGTGGATCTTTTCAATTTACTAATATTATATCCCCCACGCAAACTTTTTGGCCTCCAGTACAATTGACCCTCCATGAGCCTGCCCCCATTTGTTTTCAAATTAAAGAGGGGAAAGAATCATGGGGCATATATCCAAACTGTCAATATACATTGAATTTCACTTTTAATAGCTCTTGTTCTCTTACAGGAACATACAGTGACCAATTTCAGTGCTATAGAAGCGATACCAGTGCATGGCTAAAAACTAGGAAAGAAATCTACCATGCAAATTGGCATCTGAATTCTTCTATCCCTGGCTTAGCAAATGCCGCTGATGAGCAATTTCATATCAGTTCTTTATTTACTGCAGCCTTTAATTGGTCCCAACAGAGTAGCAATATCAGCTATTTTCTCCAAAGAGAGTTGTGGTTGCTTTGTGGCGAAAAAGCATACAAAGCCATTCCTCGAAACCTTACAGGCACATGTACCTTGGGTATCGTGGTTCCGTTGTTGTATAAGGTTGATAAGTTACCATCTTCTCTTAGACTACGAAATCATCGGGAGGTTAATTCACCCATAAATCAATATACCGGTACCCAGATTTCTCGAGCCTTGCTGCCCTCAGTGGGCGCAGCAATGAACTATAGGGACCTCCATCGGCTAGCAAATTGGACTGAAGGATTATTCAATGATACCATAAAAGCTTTGAAGGAACTCAACCAGGAGGTGTCTGCAATGAGACAGGTGGTTTTACAGAATCGTTATACTTTGGATGTGATTTTAGCCTCAAAAGGAGGAGTTTGTGCACTTGTTCATTCTCGTTGTATGTTTATTCCTGATAATAATGTCAGCATATCTGCGACAATTGATCATATGGAAACCATGGTAGCTCACAATCCGTTTGCTCCTCTGCCTTCCGTTGATCCATGGGCATGGTTATATTCTTGGCTTCCGGATGGAAGTTGGCTTCAACATTTATTGATTATAGTGATCATTATAGTAGTTATTTGCATTATTTTGTGTTGCTGTATACAATGTATTCCTTCTTTAATCTCTATATGTACTGCATGGTTCTCCCGTCAGCGGCCTGCTTCCGGCCTCACAAGAGTCGCCTATCGTGCTCGGTATAATTGTATCGGTAATGAAATATATGATTCTGATTGAATAAAATAAAGAAAGAGGGCATGTGGGAGCCATGAAGTCATGGCAAAGGCTTGTAGCGCCACCTGGTGCGTCGCTGACCTCGGCTGACCAGCACTCTGTGCCTTACAATGTATTAGAATGTATTGACCTTAAAAGGAGTTGTGTTTTCCCTGGGCAGTGATTACCTTATATGGCGATGGGTGGGTAAAAGCCATGACCGGATGAGGTAACGTGAGACATTGGCAAACGGCCATGCGACAGGGGAGAACAAAGGAGAATAAAATCGGGGGAGAGCGGAGGAAGGAGCTGCTCTTACCTGCCTGAAAATATAGCTGGCTCTTTGTGTGTTTTTCTATGCTATGCCTCACCATTTAATGACGGGTGGACTTCCGGCAGACAGCTATGTTTCACTTCTGGTCTTTCAGATGTGGCGGCCATTTTGCATTATGATATGCTGCACCACCACGCCATCTTGTATTGCGCCACAATTCTACAGGCACCATTTTGCATTATCCCAACCCCACCACAACAGCCATGTTATGGCTGGTGCCCACACTCCTTTTAGGGGTGTGTTAGGAAATACACACACACCCTTCCCAAGAAACCTGGGAACTTAATTCTACAAGCATGGAAGGGGAAGGGAGAAGGAACTGAAGGAGGTGAGGACAGGTGACCACACCTAGGCCCGAAGTCACACACCCCCAACCAGGCCGCAAAACTGTCCAAAATTCCTTTCTCTCTTCTAAAAATCCACAGCTAAAGTTTTCCTCTGTTTTCTCACAAGATGCATAGGCAAACTGTTACTTTTATCAGTACAAGAAGGCTTCAAAAAGCTAATGAATAGACTCTGTCAAGCAAGCCTGAGAACTGACTTTTATCTCATTCAGTTGCAACATCTTGGACATGCTGAACCGCGAGACTCCTCGACCCACCCCCTTGGCTTCTCACCCCCCCCCTTCCCAAAGACAGGAGCTTTCTGTACATGCTCAGGAAACTCAACATGGGGCAGGACTCCTGAAGAGTAGGAGAAAGGGGAGGGAACTGGAAGGGGAAAATATACTCTCTGCAAATGACTGAACTCGTGCTTGTTTGTGAGTTATCACACTTGCTCCTTCTACCAGTTCATGGATGGTAGAAATAAAGCTTTTTCTCCAAAACTATTCCTTGAGTGTCTGTTTGACTCCCACTCCCTTTCCCGGGCGCAATATTTTTCCCCACCCGAGGGCAAAGCCTCATAAGGCTACAGAACCAGAGATCCAACCAGAGAAGTAGGTCACATCTGTATTATACATTTAAAACACTCATAATGAGGCATCTGATCAAGGCCTGTATTTTAAAATGAGCTTAAAGATATATTTGCAAATGTTTGTATGTTTCATGCCAGTCAGAAAGCAGCTGGCTAAGTACTTTGGCAGTTGTTTATCTTCCTGCTCTCTTGAACAAGGGCCTCCCTGATTTATAGCAGTAACAGGAGACAAGATTCTCAAAGTTGTAAAAGGGAATTACAGGCTGGGAGCAAAGGTTACACTGACCCTACATATTATAGAATACAATCAAGCTGCAAAAACACTAATTAAGAGTTGGTAAATAGTAAGATTTATTGTTTAACAGAAAATAATACTATTTGCCTCCCATCAGACTCTAGCAATATTTTCCTAAGGTTTAAGGTATATTGAGAGAGTTAAAGGGCAGAGCTAATGGAAAAAGCAGCTGGCTGGAAAAAGGGGGGTGTAAACTGAAGAGGCTTCTTTTGAAGCTGTTTTTACTGAGTCCCTTTTTACTTTGCAAAGGCCTTTTCTTCTAAAAAAGCTATCTATGTTATTTATGAGATTTATTGGCTTAATGTAATTATGCAAAGGATTTAGAAAGTAAGAACTGTTAGATTCTTATGTTAGATTCTTATTTCATTGATGGTGTGTGAGAATGTGAACCCAAGATCTCTGTTTAGATAGAATTTAATACCATGAGCCATTTGTTTTAGCCATTTGTTTTGGAATGCAGGGGCAACAAGGGCAAAAGGTGATCTGGTAATTAAGGTGCCTTGTCGAGGCAAATGTAAGATATATGGCTACTTGTCTGCCATTTATGGATAGAGGGAAATATAGCTCTTTGTCTCCCATAAAAGGTAATAGGAAATGGGTGTATCTTTTATGATTGGTTCTAGCAAACAGCCAATAGGAATTTCAACCAGGCTGATTGGACAGAGGCAGCCAAAGGAGGAGCAAGGGGGCTGGGCTGAGGAAATATAAGTGCTGGCCATCAGGGCTGGAGGCAGGCAGAGCTTTTGGTAACCATATACCACTGTGCCTATCATTTGTCTGACAAATAAATTATTATTTTAATTTCTCTATTGCTGTGTTGAATATTTCATTCCAGCTAAGCGTTAACCATGAGCAGGGTGCTACAATACCACTTTAAAACAGCTATGTTCCCAAAGATTCCTGGGAACTGTAGAGGGTGCCGAGAGTTGTTAAAATCACAGTTCCCAATATTCTTTAGGGGAAACCAAGTATATGAGTGATTTACATCTATGGTCTGGACATGATCACAGACAAAGTGTTACACAGCTGTTATTGCTGCTTTCCTTGTGAATGCTCCCATATGCAGAGCAGGGACACAGGGCAAGAAATTACAAGCCTTCCCCATTTCCCAGCAATTCTAGGAATCCAGCTGGAACAGCGGCATTTTCGGAACAGCTCACCTGTGGCCTCCAGCTCCCATCAGACCCCAGCAAAATGGTCAATGGCCAGAGAGAATGGGAGTGGGAGCCCCCAACAGCTGGAGGACACTATGTTGGTTGCAGATGTAGTTCACGTCAGACAAGGGAGTCACACAAAGAGTTCATTACTTCAGAATAAAATGTGGGGCAAGGCACAGAAAACCATTAGTGCTTTAACAAATGCATTTGTACAGGGGAGAAAATTCGGCTATTTCGATTCCGTTTCACAAGAAGCCAGCTGCAGGCTCTCTTCATGTAGTTAATGAGTAAATGAGCAAGACGAGTTGTTTGAGTTTCTCTGACCCAATCCAACATGAATGTTCTTTTTTTGGTTAAGAAAATCAATGACGTCTTTTTTTCAGGAATGTCCGTTATCATGAGGTTATCAGGATATTTGCTATCCTTTCTCCCTTTGCTATTGCTAATGAATCCCCTTGCTAATTGTGAATGTAGAATGACCATCCTACCTATCCAAATAAATAAGAATTACACTTACGAGGAACAAGTTTTTGTGTTTCCATGTAATCATCAATATTTACTGCTCCTACGTCATAGGTAAAAAGAGAAAACTTGCCATTTCTTAGTGCTCATTGTGTCAGACATTATGGAGAGTATGAAACTTGAGTCAAAAGCGGCTTCTGAGAAGGAGAGCGTGGCGCTAGAATTACACAAGTACATGCTTGCAGAAAATCTCTGAAAACTCTGAGCATTGGTAGGTGCACATGGTAAACAGCAGATTAGATATCATTAAATGACTGACCTTCCAGGACCTGCCAATTTATTTACCTAACAAATAATTTTAAGCACTGCACATTTTGCATGGAGTTTTCTCAATGCCGCCAACATGTCCCGGTTCCTCAGGCTGTATATGAAAGGGTTCGTTACGGCAGGAACCATAGTGTAAAAGGCTATGATAATGATGGACTTCTCTGCTGTGTAGGAGCTTCTGAGAAGGAGGGCATGGCGCTAGAATTACACAGGCACATGCTTGCAGAAAATCTTTGAAAACTCTGGGCATTGGTAGGTGCACATGTGTAAGGAATAAAAATGTCGCCTTTTCATAAAATCATAAGAGGTCATAAGGCCTCAAACAGTTACAGCATCTGAGTAGATGGCTGCAACAGCTAAGAAACCACGGACTCACTTAGAGGCTTATCTTTACTGGCTTGTGGATAGAATGCCCCAAAACAGGGCAGATTGCTGTTAGGCTGTGGTTTATCGGGACACCTCAGCAAGCTTGGGCAGGGCATATCTCATGCATGCCAAAGGGGTGGTTGGGGTGTGGCTTTATCGCTTGAGCAGATGTGTGAAAGCATAGGAACACACTGCCTTATTTGAGTAAAAGTAATTAGGAGTAATTCCTCCATTCTGAAGGAAATCCGCCCTGAGTGCTCACTGGAAGGACAGATCCTGAAGCTGAGGCTCCAATACTTTGGCCACCTTATGAGAAGAGAAGACTCCCTGGAAAAGACCCTGATGTTGGGAAAGATGGAGGGCACAAGGAGAAGGGGACGACAGAGGACGAGATGGTTGGACAGTGTTCTCGAAGCTACCAGCATGAGTCTGACCAAACTGCGGGAGGCAGTGGAAGACAGGAGTGCCTGGCGTACTCTGGTCCATGGGGTCACGAAGAGTCGGACACGACTAAACGACTAAACAACAACAACAATTAAGAGTGATGGTCCCTGGATTTAGAGGGATAGGAGATGTCAACAGGGGCGAGCCTCCAGCCAGTGGAGGACAGGGGAGGAACTTGTGATAAAAATGTGTGTTTTACTAAATGGTTGGGTGTGCCTGTTTTTGGACACCCATCCTTGCAAGTATGTATCTAGAAACATTTTGCTGCTTCACCAATTTTGTTCAGGTTTTATTTTAAGGGTCCCAGGACCCCAGTCTTTGGACCAGTGTTTCATTTCCAACAACATGGTAAGCAGCAAATTAGATATCATTAAATGACTGACTTCCCAACCAAGCTGAAAAAGGCTCAGAATGGTGCCCGCAAAGGCACTTCCCCACCCAAAGGTGAACCGAAAGGTCACCCAAAGTGTTCAAGTGTCAAGTGTGACACTTATCTAGACTTCAAACACTAGCACAGCAAAGGCACAGGAAACAAGGAAGGCACTGCAAATAAGGTGGGGGTGGAATAAAGAGGTGGAAACTGATCACATTGGTTTGGCTATTGCATGAGGTGGATTCTTCAGAGTAGCCAAGGAGGCAGGATGGGGGCTGAGGGGGACTAGTATGGACAGTCTATAAACAGACATTGCTTCTGTCCTTCTTCATAACCTTCCATTGTATTTCCGGAAGTGGATTTCGCTGGCTCCTCCAGAACCTGCCGATATGTTTATCTAACAAATAATTTTAAGCACTGCACATTTTGCACGGAGTTTTCTCAATGCCGCCAACACGTCCCGGTTCCTCAGGCTGTATATAAAAGGGTTCGTTATGGCAGGGACCATGGTGCAAAAGGCTATGATAACCATGGACTTCTCTGGTGTGTAGGAGGACGCAGGGGTCATGTACATCAAAATGGCCGATCCGTAGAAGATCCCCACCACACACAAATGAGACAAGCAGGTCCCCAGGGCTTTATGGCCACTTCCAGAGGTGTGTGCTCTGAGGACTTGAAGGAAAATGGCTATGTAGGAAGCCAGGATGACTGAGATGGGGATGAGAAAAACTAGGAAATCCCCAAAATATGTGACTTTATTGAAGGCAGAATTGTCAGAGCAGGACAACTGAACAAGGGCTGGATAATCACACATGTAATGCTTGATCACATTGGATTTGCAGTAGGGAAGAGGCAGAACATAAACGGAAGAGGTTAGGGCCTGCACAGAAGACCAACACCAGGCCGCTACTGACAGCAGATAGCAGATTTCCCCTCTCATGAGGATTGGATATTGCAAGGGCCTGCAAATAGCCACATACCTATCATAGGACATGATAGCCAGGATCAGGCATTCTGCTCCGCCCAGTGTCAGCGTGACAGCAATCTGGATGACACACCCACAGAGTGAAGTGTCATATCTCTGGGTTACAAAATTCACTGTCATGGAAGGAACAATCGAGAGAACCTGGCAGAGGTCCATGAAGGCTAGTTGGCTGAGGAAGAAGTACATTGGCGTCTGCAGGCCAGAGTCCGTTCTCATTAGGAAAAGAAGGAGTCCGTTTCCCACCAGAGCTATTACAAACATGAAAAGCATCAGACCAAGAAAAACCCTGGGTGACCTCTGGTGCTGAAGCCCGACAAGAAGGAAAACCGTCCAGGATGTAATATTTCCTTCTCCCATTCCTCATTCATTTGCCAGGATTTCGCTTGAAAACACAAAGAAAAAGCATGTGGGAAACGCTGTTCATAATTGTAGAGTTACTGTTCATCCATTCTTTGCACAACATAAACAACAATGATAGAGCAGTTTAAAATACAGTGTGTTAGAAGAATCTCTGAGAGCTTCCAGGTGGGATTTAGTCAGCTAGTTCAGGTTGGGAATTAAAGAGGACCAACTTAGCACTGTTATGAAACAAACCCACTCTTCCCTTCACCCTAACGATGGGGAAATGCTCTTGAAAGTGCCACTTAACATTGCTCGAGGCAATGTTGTATAACCTCCCTGCAAAACAAATCAGAATGAATGCTGAGACCCGACCTGCCCGTGGACTGTCTTGCCAGAGTGGTGCATGCTCTGGATATCTCCCATTTGGACTACTGCAATGCGCTCTACGTGGGGCTACCTTTGAAGTGACCCTCCCATCAGATGTCAAGGAGATAAACAACTATCTGACTTTTAGAAGACATCTGAAGGCAACCCTGTTTAGGGAAGTTTTTAAAGTTTGCTGTTTTGTTATGTTTTTAATATTCTGTTGGGAGCCGCCCGGCGTGGCTGTGGAAACCCAACCAGATGGGTGGGGTATAAATAATAAATTATTACTATTATTACTCAACAAGTAGCAGATTTTGTAAAATCTCCTTCTGATCATTGTGCAAAGAAATCAGGAGAAATGCTCAATGGGCAGGACTTGGAAACTCTATTGTGCTCTTTTTGGTGCTTGCTAAAAACATTTTTGTTTTTGTTTAGACAAGCCTATCTGGAATGCTGCTGTGTCTTTAGTTTATTGCTGGTTTTAATTTCCTCAGTGTTTTAATGGTTTTTACTAACTATTTCACTGGTTTATTCTTTTTGTAAACCTTGTTGATTTTGGGGGGATTTTTCTTTGCAATTAAGTAGTATATAAATTTTATGAAATAAAGTTTGGTAACTATACGATGCTACCAATAATATTTTAATAACCGTGAGCCACTTAGAAGTCTAGTTTGGAATTAAGGGTTACAAAAGCATCACTAATAATAATATATGGGCAGGCACGTCAGTCTAATAGCTTGTTTCCGTGACTGCAGCTATATTCTTAGGCATGAGAAGATTTCAATAATAATAATAATAATAATAATAATAATAATAATAGTTTATTTAAACCCCACCCTTCTGGCTGGGTTTCCCCAGCCACTCTGGGCGGCTCCCAACAGATATTAAAAACATATTAAAACATCAAACATGCTACTCCATGATTATTTTACCTGGTCTGCTCCATGCTTCCTCTCCGACTGATTTCTGGCTTAACTAGGACAATTTATTAAATTAACTTCCAAACAGAAGAATACAGTACAGGTATGCATGGTAGATAAAACACACAAGCACAATTTTGATGAGATCCTGTGTATGATTGAATGATTATTTTTTAAATGTAGTGGTTTATTATTATACAGATCCATACATGTGTTATACCGCTAGGAATGGGGAAATCTCTCTTCTCCACCAACCCCCACACTCCGGCCAGCTTTAAATTCACTTCTCCCCATTTCCATTAGACTTTGTAGTTTGTTTATTTTTAAAGGCCCAGTGAAATTTCAGCAGCATTCTAATGCAAATTTCTCCCAATACCCATCTTTGTGTATACAATTTTGCCTAATGCAAACATTTCTACAAGGCAATTTCTGTTAATATAATACATTCTCACTAATATATGCATTAACTCTAGTTTATGTGTGTATGCAAACAGTATTTAACCAGAGAAGTGAATTGCAAAATTCAGATGTAGTGTGAAGTCAAAGGATGGCTGTGCTTTTGGTTTCTGAAGAGTGCGGAATAGGTAGATTTGCCTTTATGTGCAAACAGAATATAAATTCTCCCCATCCCTGCATCCTACGAGGCAATGAAAAGTCACAAAAATGGTAATGATGCAACTGAATGTACAATGCCAGGACACGAACGCACACCCTTTTTTTTTTCTGGCAGTGTTTCATTAATGAATGCATGTGAATGGGAAAGTTGGCCGGAGTGGCAGGCAAATCTAATTCCCATTTATTCTGTTTTGGAAAGAAGACTCGGTCATGTGGAACTCCCAAATCCAGGAGGAATTTTGGAAGAGTTCCTCAAAGCCCTACCAACCCTCTGTTTTAGGAGGAGAAAGAGAGTGAAGTACATGAGATTAATCCAGCCCTAATGCCCTCTTCTGAAACAGCCAATAGTTGGGATGTAAAGGTAAAGGTAAAGGGACCCCTGACCATTAGGTCCAGTTGTGGCTGACTCTGGGTTGCAGCGCTCATCTCGCTTTATTGGCCGAGGGAGCCGGCGTACAGCTTCCGCTTCATGTCGCCAGCATGACTAAGCCACTTCTGGCAAACCAGAGCACACGGAAACGCCGTTTACCTTCTAGCTGGAGCGGTAACTATTTATCTACTTGCACTTTGACATGCTTTCAAACTGCTAGGTTGGCAGGAGCTGGGACTGAACAACAGGAGCTCACCTGTCACGGGGATTCGAACTGCCAACCTTCTGATCGGCAAGCCCTAGACTCTGTGGTTTAGACCACAGCGCCACCTGCGTCCCTAGTTGAGATGTAGCCTTTCGTAAAACGGTAGTGCCCTCTCTTCCAGAGGTTGTTGTTGTAATAATAATGAATAATAATAAAATTTTATTTATATCCCGCCCTCCCCAGCCGAAGCCAGGCTCAGAGCGGCTAACAACTTTAAAATGATACAACATTCTAAAATCATTTCATTATAAAATCAATTCAAATCAGATTAATGGCAACCATTGGGCTAGAGTTCTGTGAGGATTGCCAAAGGAGGGGGTCAGGCTGTGCCTTGGCCAAAGGCCTGGTGGAACAGCTCTGTCTTGCAGGCCCTGCCGAAAGATGCCAAGTCCCGCAGGGCCCTAGTCTCTTGTGACAGAGCGTTCTACCAGATCGGGGCCACCGCCAAAAAAGCCCTGGCTCTGGTTGAGGCCAGCCTAACCTCCCTGTGGCCTGGGATCTCCAAGATGTTTTTGTTTGAAGACCGTAAGTTCCTCTGTGGGACATACCAGGAGAGGCGGTCCCGTAGGTACGAGGGTCCTAGACCGTTAAGGGCTTTAAAGGTTAAAACCAGCACCTTAAACCTGATCCACCGGGAGCCAGTGCAGCTGGTATAGCACCGGGTGAATGTGATCCCGGGAATTGTACTCCAATTTCCATCATCTCTAGACAGCATGGCCAATGTTCACGGACAATGGAAGTTTGAGCCCCTACAACTTCTGGAAGCCATCATATTGGTTAACCTTAACCCTGCCTCACTCTGACCTGCCTAGCAGCCTGTAGAGGTAAAGGTAAAGGGACCCCTCACCCTTAGGTCCAGTCGTGGCTGACTCTGGGGTTGCGGCGCTCATCTCGCTTTATTGGCCGAGGGAGCCGGCGTACAGCTTCCGGGTCATGTGGCCAGCATGACTAAGCCGCTTCTGGCGAACCAGAGCAGCGCACGGAAACGCCGTTTACCTTCCCGCCAGAGCGGTACCTATTTATCTACTTGCACTTTGGTGTGCTTTTGAACTGCTAGGTTGGCAGGAGCAGGGACTGAGCAACGGGAGCTCACCCCGTCGCGGGGATTCGAACCACTGACCTTCTGATCGGCAAGTCCTAGGCTCTGTGGTTTAACCCACAGCGCCACCCGCGTCCCATCTAGCAGCCTGTACAGGAGTATAAATGAAAGGTTGGACGAAAGAAGTAATGAATGAATGCCCCAAATGGATCATATTTCAAAGCTTTATAATGCTTTTACAGATACACAAAGCTCTGCATTCTGCCCAAACTCAGCCCAAGCATGAGAACGGAATACACTGTTCATAAGCATTCCTGTACATACATACATTTTCTGATTCAATTTGCTCTTCTATGATAGACTTTTTGTGTATAAGAAAGTGGATGTTATCATGAATGAACATTATGGAACATCACATTGCAAAAAATTGCATCCGATGGTAGTCCTTCTCCAAGTTGACCCATTGTAATTACTGGACATGATTCATTTAGGTGTGTTAATTTCAGTGGGTTTTCTCTGAGTAGGACTAAGTTGGATACCACCCAAATAAAGTATGGCCTCTGCAAAAGTTAAGAATTACATACCTGTGTTGGCTGGTGCTGTTGAGTAGGAGAGGAAAGGGTAGGCTTTAAAAAAGGAATTTAGTTGCAAATGCTCCTTTGAAACATTTTGTTGCTCCAGCTGAATTAATTAAATATTGTTCCTCATTTCTCTTTGGCTGATCAAACTATGCGCTGTGATCCAATTAAATTGGGTTACAAGTCAACTCTTCTTCTACTTCAAAAATGCTTTGCACTACATTCTTCGGGGAGGGGGGGAGACCTGTCATTTTAAATTAATGAGATACGCTGAAAATATTTTTATATTCAAAAGCAGAGGGTGGATGTCATCGCTACAGAGGTTCTTATGCCTTTGCTTCCTTTTGACATACTTAAGTTTTTGAATTCTAAACCCTAAACAAAACCAATTCATACTCCCTGAAAAAGCAACATTTCCTAACCTACATTTACAGCGAAATGTTTGCTTAGCCCCACTGGCTCCGTTTCTAGAGGCAGGAAAAATATATCTGCCTTTTAATTTTGAAACATTCAAACATTCAAATCTCTGTGGAGAAATGCTCAGCCAGCTCCAACCTGAGGGAAATTGGCCACGAGTCCAAGATTTTAATTGTTACCAAACTTTAATGCAGTTCAAAAGTGAAAACTTCTTACCACTCACAGTCTGAAATGCTGTCAATTTCCTGGACCGTATTTGATAATATTTTGTTGTATTTATTTAGTTAGTTATTGATATATAAAACCACAAAATACATAATACAGTGGTACCTCGGGTTAAGTACTTAATTCGTTCCAGAGGTCTGTACTTGACCTGAAACTGTTCTTAACCTGAAGCACCACTTTAGCTAATGGGGCCTCCTGCTGCCGCCGCGCCGCCGGAGCACAATTTCTGTTCTCATCCTGAAGCAAAGTTCCTAACCTGAGGTAATATTTCTGGGTTAGCGGATTCCGTAACCTGAAGCCTATGTAACCCGAGGTACCACTGTAAAAAACGAAAACAACTACCCCCCCAAAAAAACCAATTTTAAAAGTGCATAGGTGAGGATATTTCACCCCTCCCATTGCAAGAATCTGCTGATGTTTCAGAAAGGAGGGGGCGGATTTTGCTCATTGCTTCTTCCGCTCCAGCCTGACTTCAAAGAGGGTGTCAGAGTATTATCTGTGTATAGATAAGGTCGCTGCCTATGCAGCTGTAACACTCAGTGCAGTCCAGCGTCTCCATTTAGTCTGTAGATAGTTTGTATAGTAGCTGTAGAAAATAAAAGAAGTTATTCTACAGAAGCTGTCGTTCGAGTGATTCATGCTCTGCTGTGCTCCGCTGACTACTGGAAGTGAGTTTGGTGCTCACAGCTCTGAGCTGTGAGTCCACAGCTCTTAGAGCTGCTTCCTGCGCGGAAGATCTCTGGAAGTGCTTTTCCAGCTCGCCTGGCCCAGTCGGGGCTGAAGAGGTTGAGCCCAGACGGGGGCAGTGGCTCAAAGGCAAAGCTGACATCAGGATGTAAATTAGATCGACCAAAGGCCTGGTTTAAAAGGATCATTTTTGCCTGACACCTAAAGGTGTATAATGAAGGCCACAGGTGAACTTCCCTGGGGAGAGCATTCCGCAGATGGGGAGCCACTGCAGAGAAGGCCCCATTCTCGTCTTGCCACCCTCCGGACCTCTCAAGGAGGAGGCACATGAAGGAGGGCCTCAGAAGATGATCTCAGGGTGCGGGTAGGCTCATATGGAAAGAGGCAGTCCTTGAGGTATTGCGGTCCTGAGCCATTTAAGGCTTTATGGGTCAAAACCAACACCTTTGAATTGGGTCCAGAAACTAATTGGTAGCCAGTGCAGTCAGACCAGGATCAGTGTGATATACTCAAACCGTCTTGCTCCAGTGAGCAACCTGGCTACTGAATTCTGCACTAGCTGAAGTTTCTGAACCGTCTTCAGAGGCAGCCCTACGTATAACGCATTGCAGTAATCTAACCTTGACTGTAGCGGCAGCAAGACACGTACACGTACACGTACAGTCAATTAAAAGTTTGTTTTATTCCAGAAAAAACATGCCACTTGTCCGGAGCGCTCTGCCCCCGTGACTTATGGCTACCCTGATGATGACTGAACTAAATCCTCAGCGTTGTTCCTCTTCCTCTGGAAACTACGCGTGAAAACAAATCTCTTCCATCGTTTCTGTGATGTCAATTTCCCCTTTTCTTGTATCCCTCCTCTTCTGCGTTCTTGCATGCTGAGAGGTTTGCAAACTGGTTCGGACAAGCTATGGTCTGCTAAGTCCTGTGTTTCTCTGGGCTGTGAACTCTCCCCCTGTCCTTTCCTCTGATCTTCCCATGACAAACCTCCCTTCGTCCCCTGGGCTGCCGTCCAAGTCCGGCAGCTGCTGCTGTTCACTTCATGGCTCCAGCCTGACATTGAGGTTACCAGAGCATAGACAACAGTAGTTAGGCTATCCCTGTCCAGATAGGGGCATAATATTGAGGATGGTGATGATAATTAATGTTCCTAATTAATGAGCCAGTGTGGTGTAGTGGTTAAGAGCGGTAGACTCGTAATCTGGTGAACCGGGTTTGCATCCCCGCTCCTCCACATGCAGCTGCTGGGTGACCTTGGGCCAGTCACTCTTCTCTGAAGTCTCTCAGCCTCACTCACCTCACAGAGTGTTTGTTGTGGGGGAGGAAGGGAGAAGGAGATTGTTGGCCGCTTTGAGACTCCTTCGGGTAGTGACAAAGCGGAATATCAGATCCAAACTCTTCTTCTTCTCTTCCTACCCATCTACTGAACAACAAAACAGTGGAAGAGTCATGTGTTCCGTGCTCAGGTGTTGGGCAGTGTGAGAATAAGACTCTCCACCACCCCAAGGACTGCATTCAACTGGGCGTGGTCAAAGTGGGGGTGGCCATAGCTGGCATTCCACAAACACACCACACACCCTACAAACGCACAGCACACTTGCAATCCATGCATGTATACATTTATGGACATATCCAACACACACCACACTGACTGACTCCCACCAGTAACTTGGTTTTTCTTTTCTAAGATATTTCAACTTTTTTCAAGCCTAGTTGCCTGAGTCTATGCTAACACCACTCAACAAAGTTGGAGGTCTTATCCCCCTCTTCTTCCAGGTTTGTTTTTTTCCTTCTGGTCATCTCCTGGCATGAAATGATTTATTACCAAACAAGGACGGGCAGCTACTTAACGAAGCTATGGATAAGTTTCCACTCCATGATCCATGGACCCTAAAGATTCCAAGAACCCCGATGGATCACACCAAAGCCCCATCTCGTCCACCATCCTGTTTTCAGTGGCCACCCCAATGCATCTTGGAATCCCACAAGCCGGACATAAGGAGTTGCATGAGCCATAAGCATGTTTCTCAGATGCTGTTTATTTATCACATTTTTTACTGCTTTATGTAATAAAATATCTGCACAGTTTACATAAAAGCAACAAAAATACAACAGTAAAATTTCCTAAAAAGAAACTAAGAATATGATAAAGATGCCACACCACTGTGCATCTCAGCTAAAACAAAGCAATTACAGTGGTACCTCTGGTTGCGAACAGGATCCATTCCGGAGGCCCATTCGCAACATGAAAAGAGCGCAACCTGAAGCCCCTTATCTGCGCAGGTGCACGGCGCGATTTGGCGCTTCGGTACATGCGTGAAGCACGATTTAGTACTTCTGCTCATGCTTGAGTGGCAAAACCCAGAAGTAACCCTTTCTGGTACTTCCTGGTCGCAGCAGGACATAACCTGAAAGAACATAACATGAAGCAAACATAACATGAGGTATGACTGTACACAGAAAGTGAATTCTAAAAATGTACAAGTAGTTGCAACAAAAAAGCAAGCTCCACCCCACCCTCCTTTTTAGAAACTGACCTGCAAGTTGTTAGAAGGGCTGGTGTGTAGAACTGCTGGGCACCTGCCGGTGAAAAACTGATTCAGAGCCGTTTTGCTTCTCCTATCAGCCATTTAATTGAAGTCTTGGGACTGTTTTCCCTACAGAATGAGAGACTTTCCCTTGGATGATGGAAGCAGAGCCTGCTTTTTTTAACCAACAAAAGCTGTCTAGAATTGAGCAATATCTCCAAAACAGAGATTAAGCACCAAAGTGCCATCAAATAACAAAGACCATCTCCGTTTTCGGGAGATATTGAAATGTGGGATTCTCCCATTGCCACCTTAAGGATTCACAATGATACAGGTACACCTTTTACACCTGTAATCCAGCAGTAAAAACAAAACAGATGATTTGAGGTGGTTGTTTTGTGTTCTGTGCTAATGAAATGAGTTGCGCAAACATTTTCTCATTTGTTTATCGAGGAATGCATAGCCTACGTTTCTTTTATATAAACTAGGATTGTCCCTCCAGATACTGACAGATTGTACTTCCCATCATCCCTGGCCATTTGCTAGAAAACTGGAGGGCCACAGGTCCTTCTCCCCTGAGGTAAGTCAAGGTAGGACGGCATTTAATAGTCCTCTTCACACTTAAAATTTGTGTGTAATAGAGAATGGGGGAGGGAAGCAGGATCCTATATTTTTATTATTATTTTGTGTTTTTACATTGTAATTTCATGTTGTGAACTGTCCTCAGATTGACGGGTATAGGGCGGTATACAAATTTAATAAATAATCATCATAATAATGTGCAAATAACTTTCACACCTGCATTTGCAGGGCTCGCCTCTCACAGTTGGGAACCTCACTACATCCGGAAGATGTGAAAAGGGCTCTTGCTATTATGGCTGTAATAAATGCACCTGTCAGGGGGGGACTACTTGATTCACTGACTGTTAACTGGGACAACAGATTGCATTTCTTCTGAATCATGTTTGCTTGAATTAAATAACACCACACACTGGGCTCCTTTGTTTAGAATGGAATGAACAGTACCAATTTTTTAGAAAAAGAGGTGCCAGAACTCACCACGAACGCCTCCCTCATTCTCTTAGAATGGCAATGGCAGGTGCCAGAATGGAGTTCCAGTGAGTTCCAGCTGGGGAAAAAAGGCCCTGGGGATGACAGGCATTTACTTAATTCATAATTCCACTCAATGAGCTAGTTCACGTGCAACGCTAAGCCAAACCATGGGTCAGCGAAAGCACTAGGGCTCCCAGAGATGAGATTGCAACCACTTTGCTCCTTCCCCACTCCTCCTCCTGCCATGGTGCTGTGAGCTAAGTCATAGTTTGGTTTAGCATGCCATTCAGACCAAAGAGAGCCCAGTCTGTAGCCAAGGTTTGTTAAGTGGGTTTACAGCATGAGTCTGGGTTGGGATGCTAAGCCAAACCATGGCTTAGTTCAAAGCAGCACTGCAGCAGTAGGACTGGAGGAGGAGTAAGGTGGCTGCAATCTCCTCTCTGGAACTCCCATTGAAGACTTTACTACCCCATTGCTTCTCTTAGAAAAAGAAAGAATGACATTCAATGAAAATAGTAAGAATAAAATGGCAGCACTCAAGGACTACCTTCCCTATCATTGTCTCTCCTTGTCTCTTCAGATTCAAGCAAGCCAACTCAAGAGGTCCTGGAAAAGAACAACACAACATCTTGGTCAGAATTCATTCGTATGGGTTTTTTGAGCCAATCGAAATCACCCAGTGTCATCATGACTCTGTTTGTCATGATGTTCATCATGGTCCTCTCTGAAAACAGCCTCCTCCTCTACCTGATCCACGTGGACTCTGGCCTCCATTCCCCAATGTATTTTTTCCTTGGTCAGTTGTCTGTCATGGATATTTCTCAAACTCTCGCCATCGGCCCTAAAATGCTTGTGGACTTTTTAAGGGAGAAGAACACCATTTCACTGACTGGGTGCTCAGCCCAGATATTTTTCGTACTGCTCATGCCTAATCCTTGCAGTAATGTCCTATGACAGGTACGTGGCAATCTGCAAGCCCCTCCAATATCCGGTCCTCATGAGAAGAACTGTCTGTCTCATCCTGACCGCGGTGGTTTGGTTTTGTGCCTTAGGTGCCTTGGGACCCAGCATGTACATGCGGCTACTCCACTTGCACAAGGATGGTGATGTAAGAGGCAACGATGACTGAGATAGGGAGGAGAAGTATGACCACATCATCAAAATACACCAGTTTTTCAAAGGCAGAGGTGTCGGCACAGGACAACTTCAGTAAAGCTGGGAAATCACAAACATAATGCTCAATCACATTTGACCCACAGTAAGGCAGAGACTGGACAAAGATCGCAATGGGCATGATGGAAAGCGTTGACAAAGACCAGATCCCAGCCGTCAATATGAGGCAGGTTGTTCTCCGCATGAGGATGGGGTACTGCAAGGGCCTGCAGATGGCCACGTACCTGTCGTAAGACATGGCGGCCAGGACCAGGCATTCTGCGCCTCCCCCGGTCAATGTGAGGAAAATCTGTGCCACACAACCGCCGAGCGAGATGGTGTTTCTGTGAGCTAAAAAGTTTGCAGACATTTTAGGGACAATAACGAGGATTTGGCCCAGATCTATGCAGGCCAGTTGGCTGAGGAAAAAATACATTGGGGCGTGAAGGGAGGAGTCTCTTTGGATTAGGATCAGGAGGAGACCATTTCCCAGCAAAGCAACAAAAACCATGAGAAGAATTGCACCAAAGAAGACGTTGGGTGTCCTCAGACGCACAAGGCCCACAAGAAGAAACTCTGTCCATGATGTGGCATCCTCATTTCCCATGATCCCTTTGACCTGAAGACAAAAGGGCAACGTTTGTGAAGAAGGAAATAGCCACACCCAACAAACAAAACAGAAAACCTTCAAGCTTTGGCCAATGCTTTAGCTACATGGCTATTAAAAGAAAAGCTCAAAGAAGTCCATACAATGTTAATTTGACTATTAATGTTCTGTAACAACAAAAAAGAGAATTGGTGCTGTTGGAATTCCACAGGTACCAAGACAGGAGATGTGATTCAGGCAGTGTCTGTTGACCCAGAGTTCTCCTATGGGTGCAGCTCTGAGGCATATGGCCAAGAAGCTCTGGTCTGGACTCAAAGCCAGTGATGGGATTGGTAGAGTGGAAAGTAGGGAGATGGAGGGTAGCAGAACCAGAGTCAATGATAGGCAGAGCCAACTCGTTCTCATTCTGTCCCCATCTCCCTCCTCTCTGGTGAATTTCACAAGGACAACACAGAGCCTAAAGAGCAGGATGTTGCCACTGGCCTGGAAGAAGTAGCAAAACTGGCAGGTTGGATCTGACTGAGGACTGACTGAGGTTGACAGAGCAGCCCTCATGAACCAGCCTCCACACAACATATGCATGAAGCTATTGTGTGTACAAGTTCTGTGTGGTACCTTTTAGGCTCCACTCCCATCTGGGGACCATCCCCAAGGAATTTAGTGGGGCTTACTTCTGAGTAATGTGTGGCTATTGTGACATTACCTGTCACACTACAAACTGTGACAGGAGGGACTGCTTCTAAGCCAAGGTTAGACAAGGTTCTAAACCACAGAGCCTAGGGCTTGCTGATCAGAAGGTCGGTGGTTCAAATCCCCACGACGGAGTGAGCTCCCGTTGCTCAGTCCCTGCTCCTGCCCACTTAGCAGTTCGAAAGCACATCAAAGTAAAAGCAGATAAATAGGTACCGCTCTGGCGGGGAGGTAAATGGCGTTTCCGTGCACTGCTCTGGTTCGCCAGAAGCGGCTTAGTCATGCTGGCCACATGACCCGGAAGCTGTACGCCGGCTCCCTCGGCCAATAAAGCAAGATGAGCACCGCAACCCCAGAGTCGGCCACGACTGGACCTAATGGTCAGGGCTCCCTTCACCTTTACCTTACTTCTGAGTAATGTGTGGCTATTGTGACATTACCTGTCACACTACAAACTGCTTCTAAGGAGGGACTGCTTCTAAGCCACGGTTAGACACTTTTTGGTTTAGTTAGGCACTAAATACTTATACAACAGCAGTGTTTTTGTGACCACGCCTTTGACCACACCCATGTGACCTCCTCGGTCCCACCTTCTTAACTTCCAGTAACAATAGTGTTATGTACTGAGTTGAATAGGATCCAAACTGCAGCAGTCTGATTGGTCCTAGAACAATAGGATTCAAAAGGCAGCAGTCTGATTGGTCCTAGAACAATAGGATTCAGAATGCAGCAGTCTGATTGGTCCTAGAACAATGCAGCAGTATGATTGGTTGGCAGGAACCACCTAATCATGCTCCAGATAGAAGTGAATCCACAACCTGATTGGCTTACAGTAGAATTCCGGAATTAGCCAATCATGTGCAACCCATTGTGTAAATAATGTATATAAAGCAGATACCTGGAGGGGACTTTCATTCATTCCTCCTCACCACTATGAGCTGAATAAAGAGCATGAAATCACTTTGCGACTCTGAGTATATTTCACTGGCGACGAGGATGGGATCCCGCTGAGCTGACTGCCACACACAGCACCGCAGCACCGCCACCTGCCGCACCGCTGCCTCGCACCGTGTATCCAGGCTTCAGCTCCGGGACGCAAGGAACTCAGAATGGCAACCGACAACAGCTTCTCACCGTTCAACCCAGCATCTGGAGACTGGGAAGCGTACGCCTCCCGTTTCACCTTCCTCCTAGAAGCCAAAGGGGTCACCGATGAAGAAGACGCCAAGAAGAGGGCAATATTCTTCAGCGTCTGCGGAGAGGAGACGTTTGAAATCGCCCGGGCTCTCCTTGCACCTGAAGACGTTGCTACTGTTCCATACAAAACAATAATGGAACAGCTGAAGGGGCACTTTTCGCCGCAGCCCTCAGTGGTGGCTCGTCGAAATGCCTTCTACGCAAAGCGGCAAGCCCCTGGGGAAACCATAACTGGGTTTGTGACCTCTCTCCGCCAAGCTGCCCGGTTCTGCAACTTCTCAGAGCTGGAGAACATGCTTCGTGACCGCCTCGTCGGTGGCCTGAAGGATGAGAAGCTGCAACGACGCCTCTACGCTAAGAAGAACCTAACGTTCCAAGTTGCTCTGGAGGAGGCCCTGGCAACGGAAGCTGCCGAGAGGTCGACGCAAGAGGCACGGCCGAGCCAGCCGTCCCAACCGAGGGTCCACCACGAAGACCTCACCGACGACTCGGGACCCAACAGGGAGGAGGTGCACCGAGTACAGCAGCGCACTCAAGCAGCCCACATACCACAGCTGCCTCGACGAGAAGGAGGGAACTGCGCAAGCTGTGGAGAAAGTCACGAGAGGAGGACCTGCCGTTTCCGCAACGCAGAGTGCAGGCAGTGCAGAAAATTGGGACACATCGCCCGGGTGTGTCGGGCTCGGCCCACCCGACGCCAGGCATCAGATGATCAATCCAAGAGCCCCAGGTCCCGGGGCCCAACGCACCAAGGCAACTCGACGGAGCTCACGGACTTCCAGGTATACCAGTTGCCCCACCCCAACGTAGAGAAAATTTATGTAGAGGTACAGATAGAGGGGGCCCCATGCCGCATGGAGCTTGACACGGGTTCAACTCTATCCATAATCTCGGCAAGGACCTTAAGGAAACTGTGTCCTACTGGGGGTCCCAAACTCAGGCCGGCCCCATTCACCCTCCGGGACTTCCAGAAACGTAAGGTCCCCACAATGGGGGTGGGGACCTTCAGGGTGCAATACCGAGGGCGGACGCGGCAACTGGACTTGCTTGTGGTCAAGGGCCCCTACATTAGCTTACTGGGATTGGCATGGTTTGGACCACTGGGGCTAGCCGTCACCGGGGTGAACCACACTACCTTACAAGTGGACGTGGATGCCATATGCAAGGAATTTCCAGGGGTTTTCGATGGGAAATTGGGACAGTATACGGGCCCCCCCATTGCTCTACAGCTTGACCCCGCTGTACGACCGGTCAGGCTCAAAGCCCGCCGGGTCCCGTTCGCCCTGAAACCCCGTATAGACGAGGAATTGGACCGACTCGTGGAGCAAGGAGTGCTGGAGCCGGTGCCTAATGCCCCCTGGGAAACCCCAATCGTCACACCCGTCAAGCCTAATGGTTCGGTCCGCATCTGCGCAGACTACAAATGTACCATAAACAAGGCCCTCACGGCCCATGCATACCCAGTGCCAGTGGTCAGCCATGTCCTTGCTACCCTGGCTGGGTCGAAAATTTTTGGCAAGCTGGACCTGGCCCAAGCATATCAACAGCTGCCAGTAGATGAGGCCACAGCAGAGGCACAGACAATTGTTTTTTTTTTTTATTAATATTTATTGGTATTTTCGAGAAACACACAACAAACAAAAAACAAAAAATTTAACAAAACAAAAACAATACAAAAATGCACATTCAAAACTAAACAGAAAAATAGAAAAAACACATATAGTTTCTATTACTTATTTTCCTCAACCTTATTTCTCAGACCTCCTCACACCTCCCCTTCTTGTATTCCAATTTAAATTGTCAATTCAGCAAGTCCTCAACTTATTTCTTCACCTTAACTTAAACATTTATTCTAGCATACTATTATTTTACTTTACTTCTTTTTTCCATTTCCTCAATTTATTTTTAAACCTTATTTTCAATTAACTTAAAAAAGAAAAAACCAATTTCACCTTATTAAGATTACACATCAATACTTATACCTCATTCACTTATTCTTAAACCTTTTTCCTAAAGTCGATCAAAATTTCCCTTCCACGGTTTACCCAATTTCCTTGCCACTAACAAAATATAAAATAAACAAAGCAATGCAAATTATCCTTATGTACCCTTTGGATTCCCAACCTCCACCCACCCTTCTCCCGGTTCCAGTCCCCAACCAATATCTATCAGTCTTTATATTATTTATTTAGCCTGGAGATCTCAGGTCCGAGGCCCTTATGTCTCTCTCAGTTCCTTTCTGCCGGTCTCTTTGATAAACCTTGATGTTAAGCCCCAGGTCTCGGAGGGGCACCGGCCCAACAGAATCGATGTTGCTTCTAGCCAATCCTCCATGCTTAAAAGCAAAGCCTATGGGGTAGTCCAACTCTTGTTTCAAATTTCTTTCAAATCCAAATGCCCCCACAGCTCCAGCTTCCACCTTCCACAAATTTGTAATCCTCAAGTCTTCAGATCTCCTCCAAAGAGGATCTCTCCATTTTCCAAACTCCCAATCAAACCAGGCTTTCCGCATCCAATTTTTATTGCCCTTTTTTATCATCATGTCAGGCCTCATATTGTAGTTCTCTTTTAACTCCTGCAAACCTCCAGCTCCTCCTTCGTTTCCTTCAAAAACAACATATTGCTCCATCGTGTCTACACTTTCAATTTCATTTATTTGTTCAGTTGAATAGACTTCCTGTTTCAAGTCCTTATCAGACTCCAAGCTGTTGTTTACTGTCCAGTGTAATAGCGATACCTCCGTAGACAAAGCATCGTATTCATCTTGTAAGTTTCCCAAGAGAACCAGCGCTCTGTCCAATTCTGCTTGGAATTTAGACACTCCAGCCATTTTTGTAGTGTAGTATCCTTGTTACCCCTCTAGGGGGATTTAATTCCTTAATCTTCCTTTCAGCTCAAAGCCAAAAGTCCAGTTATTTTGTATCAACCTTATTTTCAACAAGTTATACGAATAAACCAGCAAAAACAGCCAAAACAATGTTCTCTATTTCCAGCTGACAACTAGCTGACTAGCAGCTCACTTGACAGCTGTCAAAATCTTCCATGCAACAGGCTTTCTCATCGGACGTTCCCGGGTCTAGGGGGGGGGTGTAGTTTCAGCTCCCAAAATTCTTTTTATCCTCCAGAATATCTTCTTATAATGTCAAAACCGTGAGGTCAAGATCCTTTGTTAGAAAAAAAAAACAAAAAACAGATTCTCTCGACCTTAGCTGCCCAGTCCTTTGCTTTAAATTGTTTACAAAGAGGGGGGGGTGACTTCCTTTTTAGCCCCTTCCCGCTCGTTCCAAATCCGAAATAAAAAAAAATTTTTTTTTTTAAAGTTCCAATCTCCGTATTACTCACGGGTTGATGTTTTAGAATCCAATCGATCTTAGAAGAAGTTGGCGCTCTCTGTCAATGGCTTGCGGCTTCACTCCGTAGGCGAGGGAGTACTCTCAGCACCACGCCTCACCCTGCCTCCGTTCCGAAGCCTTTAAAAAGGCTCCGTCGCGGATTGGGGGGGCGCAAATGGTGCCCGCCGAGTCTCTGTGTTCACAGGCATCCGCGCCTGTGATTTTAAGGGTCTCCGCTTCGCCGCAGCGGCCAGACCCAGACGCTACGGAGCCGATTCCCTCCGGAGCTCGGAGGGAATCCGCCATTAAACAATGGCACCAACCCGGAAGTCCCAGAGGCACAGACAATTGTGACTCACAGAGGAGCGTTCAGGGTAAAGCGGCTGCAATTCGGTGTCAGCGTGGCACCAGGCATATTCCAGAATCTAATGGACTCTCTCCTTAAAGGGATTCCTGGTGTCACCCCCTTCTTCGATGATGTGTTGATTGCCGGGCCCACACCCGAGGAGTTTGAGGACCGCCTCCGCACCGTTCTGCACCGTTTCCAGACGGCGGGTCTCAAGGTGAAGCGGGAAAAATGTCTACTAGGAGTGCCTCAGGTGGACTTTCTGGGATTTATGGTGGACGCAGAAGGGGTCCACCCGACTGGGGACAAGGTACGGGCCATTTGTGATGCCCCAGCGCCCAAGAACAAGACTGAACTTCAGGCCTTCTTGGGACTATTGAATTTTTACCATTCCTTCCTTCCCCACAAGGCGGCGGTAGCGGAGCCCCTACACAGACTCCTGGACAAGCGGGCCCCTTGGGTGTGGGGCCAGCGCCAGGAGGCCGCATTCCAGGCAGTCAAGGACTTGCTTGTCTCAAACTCGGTCTTGGCACACTTCGACGAGAGGCTGCCGGTGGTGCTAGCATGCGACGCCTCACCCTATGGCATTGGCGCTGTCCTGGGACACCAACTCCCGGATGGAAGAGAGATACCGGTGGCATACTTTTCCCAGACACTCAACGCAACCGAGCGGAACTACTCGCAAATCGACAAGGAGGGTCTGGCAATCGTGAAGGGAGTAAAAAAATTCCATGATTTCTTGTACGGGCGGCCCTTCACCGTGGTGACTGACCACAAGCCGTTGCTTGGCTTGTTTGCCCCCGAAAAGCAGACCCCCCAAGTGCTGTCTCCTCGTGTCCTCAGGTGGTCAATTTTCCTTGCCAGCTACCAGTATGCACTGATTCACCGCCCTGGGAAGGTGATGGGCCATGCGGACGCCCTCAGCAGGCTACCACTACCGGAAACAGGCCCCGACCCAGCACCTGCACAAGAGGTTATGAGCCTGGAGCTGCTTCCCGACCGCCCCATTCAGGCACAAGAAGTTGCACACCATTCCAAGAAAGATAGGGTCATCTCCCGGGTCCTGGACTGGGTGTGGAGGGGATGGCCCAGCAGCAGCCCCGGGCCAGAATTCGCCGGCTACGCAACCCGCAAACATGAACTGTCGGCCCACAAGGGGTGCCTGTTATGGGGAAGCAGGGTCGTTGTTCCCCAGCCCCTCCGCAAAAGGGTCCTCACAGCCCTACACGAGACACACCCAGGGGTAGTAAGAATGAAGGCCCTTGCCAGGAGTTATGTGTGGTGGCCGGGGATCGACGGAGAGATAGAGGCCTGGGTCAAACACTGCCAGGCCTGCCAAGAATCCCGCCCAGATCCCCCAAGGGCCCCAGTCCAGTCCTGGGAGTCCGCCCGAGCACCATGGTCACGCCTGCATGTGGACTTCGCTGGCCCCTTTCAGGGGAAAACATTCTTCATAGTGGTGGACTCCTACACCAAATGGCTGGAAGTCGCACTGGTACCGTCCACTTCTACATCCGCAGCCATCCGGGTACTACGCAGGCTGTTTGCAACCCACGGGCTCCCTGACACTCTCGTCTCAGACAACGGGACTGCATTTACGTCAGGAGAATTCCAAACCTTCACAGCGCAGAACGCCATCCGCCACATCCGTTCGGCGCCATTCCACCCTGCCACCAATGGCCAAGCAGAACGCATGGTGCGGACCACCAAGGACACCCTTCGCCGCATGACGCAAGGGGATTGGGAGTACCGCCTGGCCACATTCCTTCTAGCACAGCACAGCACCCCCAGCTCAACGACTGGCCGGAGCCCCGCTGAACTACTAATGGGTCGGCGCCTTGCAATTAGATTGGACCGCCTTCACCCCGATAGAGCTCAGGATGAGGTAGTGGTGGGGGAAGGCAGGAACCCCCGGACCTTCAAGGCCCAGGACCCAGTGTACGCAAAGAATTTTGGGGCAGGCCCTGCATGGGTACCCGCCACAGTCACCAGGGTCACTGGCCCCGTGTCGTACGAGGTGCTAACAGATGGGGGGCAATGCTGGCGCCGCCACTGCGACCAGATACGGCGACGATTCCCGGGAGAAAACCAGGAGGAGGAGGACAGGTCAGAGGAGTCCCAAGGGAACAGTGGGGCAGTGAGGCCCATAGAGCAGCAGGGGCAAGCAGGAGAGGCAGAATCAGTAAATACAGAGAGGACCCGTGAGGCCGAAAGGACACCGGAACCAGAACCACGACTGAGCGAGCCGGTTGCGCCAGACCATACAGCCCCATCACAGCCAGCATCCTTGGAACACGAGCCAGAACCTGAACCCCGGACCAGGGAACACCCCAGGCCGCAACGCACACGTAGGCCACCGGCGTACCTTGAGGACTATGAATGCAACCTCCCGGGCAGGACTGGAACTTAGAGGGGAGGGGTGTTATGTACTGAGTTGAATAGGATCCAAACTGCAGCAGTCTGATTGGTCCTAGAACAATAGGATTCAAAAGGCAGCAGTCTGATTGGTCCTAGAACAATAGGATTCAGAATGCAGCAGTCTGATTGGTCCTAGAACAATGCAGCAGTATGATTGGTTGGCAGGAACCACCCAATCATGCTCCAGATAGAAGTGAATCCACAACCTGATTGGCTTACAGTAGAATTCCGGAATTAGCCAATCATGTGCAACCCATTGTGTAAATAATGTATATAAAGCAGATACCTGGAGGGGACTTTCATTCATTCCTCCTCACCACTATGAGCTGAATAAAGAGCATGAAATCACTTTGCGACTCTGAGTATATTTCAAATAGTTCCCTGGGAGACATTCAAAATGTAGTTTTTAAATAAATAAATATTATATTTTTCCTACATGGTGGGAGGAAATGATGTCTTCATTTAGGAAAAGCATCCTAAATATGCTTTAAGTATCTGTGAGTGTCTTCAGTGTTTCCTTTAAAGTGTGTATTTTGTGTGTCTTGAATGCTGCTTGTACTGCTCTCTTTCTCTAGCTCTAGCTACTTCTTCAGTCCTCATGGTCCCCTTCCAACTCTACAGTTCTGTGGTTCTATTCATACCCTATGATTCAAGGGGAAAGAATACATGGAATCTCACCATCCCATTAAGAGTGCCCTTCATTCCAGTTCTTTCATGGGCCAGCCATCCCACCTCCTCCCAAACCCATGCAAAAGCACTTTCCTTGGCACAATCCAGAAAACTAATCCATGCTCACCTAAGGATGTGAAGAAATACATCTCTGCAGATCAGCTAACACAACCACTCTGCATGTGGACCGGCTGTTGTAGCTTATTGAGCAGGTGCAATTTTGGCAGGTCAAAGGTCTCCAATTCTGCTGTGGCACATTTTTAGTGTGGCAAGATGTCAGGAAGCATGTCTGCAAGGACCTTTCCAAAGTTGGAAAGCAGAATAGCCTGGGCTGCACTTGTTTTGATTAGTGTTGACTTTTTCTGCCTTAAGCTGAACTGCCCAGTGCACCTGGTGACTGAACTATCCTCCCTTATTTGCCATGAGCATAAGCTTTCTCCACATATGATGGTGGTGGGATTTCACAGGTTGTGCACATGATGGGTGGTTCAGATGACCTGCTCACTGTGTGCAACATGCTACATGGGGTGGGATGAGGAGTGAGAAATGACCATGCTCAAAGCCACCCAACATGTGGCAAGTAGCAGTAATAGGACCATTTTCTGGCTGGGAGGTAGATTCCTACTTCAGCCACCTCAGCCCCTCTTTACTGCACCTGCTGTTGTGCCTGGGACTAGAAAACTGCTACCTGTTGAGGTGCCAGAAGGTGAAGCCAGCCAGCCTCACCCTGGAAACCAGTTGTTTCTGGACACCCTTGTGTTTGTGGTGGGAGCACATATTCAAGTCATGAATGTGTAATGCGTTGTTTGTGGTGCACCTTTGCTGTTGCTGTTTTGTATTCTTATAACTGTGAGGTTTAAAGACTGTCTCAAGGCAAATCTAAAAAAAAATTAGTATAAACACCGGCAACTGGGAAACACTGGCCTGCAAGCGCTCCAATTGGAGAGCAGCCTTTACTAAAGGTGTCATGGGCTTTGAAGACACTCAAACTCAGGACGAAAGGGAGAAATGTGCTAAGAGGAAGGCACTTTTGGCAAACCCTCACCATGATCAACTCCTGCCCGGAAACCAATGTCCTCGCTGTGGAAGGATGTGTGGATCCAGAATTGGCCTCCACAGTCACTTACGGACTCATTGTGTTTATGGAAGACAATCTTACTCGGCTACAAGTGATCGCCAAAGAAGAAGGTTCTTATTGATTGATCGTATTGCACTTTGGTTTAGCATTTTTCCCCATTTTCTATTTGTCTGTTCACTGCCTTGGGGGCCTTGGCCAAAGAGTGGTATGGATATAAATTGATGATGTTGTTCGTGATGACGACACTGCATGTTGGCTGCACTAAGGTACCTGCATCTCTGAAACATTAAGTACCCATCTGGTCCATTTCTTACGAATTGGAGAATGGCTGTGGGTTTTTCCAGTCTGTGGCTAGATCTCATGCTTCAAGGCTGAATCTTGTTGAGCATCACTTATTTTGGATCTGCCTGCTATTAGGCATGGTGTTGATTCTACTTTATTTCTCATTCACTGCCAACCCAGGACCTAGGCAGCCATTTTTTTTCTAGTGTTGGGAAATGCTTATAAAATCTGTACTATCAAGAGCCATCGCTCAATAAAAGCCTCACCAAAGCAAAAACAAAGCCACTTACCTTCATGTGCACATTTCTGGATATATAGAAGAGACAGGAGCTCACCCTATCACGCAGATTTGAACTGCCGACCTTCTGATCAGCAAGCACAAGAGGCTCAGCGGTTTAGACCACAGCACCATCACTTTATCCCAGCTTCTGCCAACCTAGCAGTACAAAAGCACACCAGTGCAAGTAGATAAATAGGTACCGCTGTGGCAGGAAGGTAAACAGTATTTCCATGCTCTCTGGCACTCGTCACGGTGTTCTGTTGTGCCAGAAGCAGTTTAGTCATGCTGGCCACATGATCTGGAAAGCTGTTTGTGGACAAACGCTGGCTCCCTCGGCTTGAAAGCGAGATGAGTTCCGCACCCCACAGTCACCTTTGACTGGACTTAACCATCCAGGGGTCCTTTACCTTTTTACCTTTTACCTTACCATATAGAAAAGACTTTGGAGGACATTTTGGATGGAGGAGGCAACAACAACAGCTCTAAATAAAATCTATGAGAAAGCTATACCGATTAATAGAAATACCTCGTAACATCAGGTATCCTGATTTACTGAAATGAGGATGCTCTTCAAAATAGCAGCATCTCAGTTCTGGAAGCCCTAAGTTGTGTCATCTTAGTTTGTTTTGTTTTGTTTTGTTTTTACCCATGATGATTTCAGCCTCTGTCTCAGGGGCTAGGGCTGCAGAGTTCTTCAGAATGCACCAGTTTTAGTTCTCTTGGCAGCATGGTGAAAATCACCTGAGGAAGAACTAAAGAGCAATATTTGCATTCCTCAGGCACTTCAAAGTTTAAAATATCTAGTAAAGTATTCTTGGTGACTTTTGACCTTAGGGAAATTGGTCCCAAGTCCTTAATTAAGAAGTTGTTGATGGAAACATTGCTCTAAGGAATTCTGTAAGCTATGTGATTGCAGTTCTCCCCATTGATGTTTATGTAGAATCCTCTACATTTACCTTTTCGTTTCCAGATCATGAACCTGAAGTGGTATTTGTGCATTTGCTGTGTTACCCAGGGGTACCCTTCATTTCTGGCCATCCTCAAACTGACCTGTCCTTTTGAACCTATTGATTTGGTTGCCTCACCTCAAGAAGGATATTGTAGAGTTGGAAAAGTTTCAGAAAGGGCAACCGAAGTGATTAAGGGGCTGGAGCAACTCCCTGGTGAGGAAAAGTTGCAGAATTTGAGACTTTTTAGTTTAGAGAAAAGGCAAGTAAGAGATGACATGGTGGAAATTTATAAAATTATTAGGCATGACGTTAAATATATACACATATTTTTTACATATGTCCTGACTCCACACAAAAGATTCCATTCCTCTAAAGAGTGTATGTTGGTCTATCCAGGTTTGTTGGACTTCATCACCCATCATTCCTGACCCAGCTGGCTGAAGCTGATGGGAGTTGGAGTCTAACAACATCTAGAAGGCTACAGGTTCCCCACATCCCATCTGGAAAGTAGTTAATGTTCTTACCAATCTACTCATATTCCAAAAACCATGCAAATTGCCAAAAGAATTTTTTTTTGGGGGGGGTGGGTTATAGGGACAGAACTACCCAAACTGTATAGAAATTTATTCATGTATGCAACTATAGTGGCAAGAATGTTATTTGCCCAAAAATGGAAAAAAGAAGAAGTCCCAGTGAAAGAAGAATGGATAAAAAAACTTATGGAATACGCAGAAATGGTGAAATTTACCAGAAAAATAAGAAATCAAAATAACAAACTTTTTATGAAAGAATGGAAATGGTTTATTGAATATTTTCAAACAAACTGTAAACAGATAAGAACATTGGCAGGACTATTGTACTGTAATAACCTGCAGTTTTATACGTTTAAAGTAGATGAGTAAATGATTACCATATTTTTCGCTCTATAAGACGCACCAGACCACAAGACGCACCTAGTTTGTGGAGGAGGAAAACAAGAGGGGAAAAAATTCTGAATCTCAGAAGCCAGAACAGCAAGAGGGATCGCTGCGCAGTGAAAGCAGCAATCCCTCTTGCTGTTCTGGCTTCTGGGATAGCTGCGCAGCCTGCATTCGCTCCATAAGACGCACACACATTTCCCCTTACTTTTTAGGAGGCAAAAAGTGAGTCTTATAGAGCAAAAAATACTGTAAGTTAATTTGGAATATGCAGAAAATAAAAAAAATAAATTTAAGGAACCGCAGAAAGAGGGGGAAGGAAGTTAAGTTTCGAAATGTTTAAATGATTGTTAAAATTATTGAAATGTATAAAACTGAAAATCATAAATAATTTTTTTATTTAAAAAAACCAAATATGCAAATTGTATTTTGAGGCTCTTGTCTTAACTTGTCTGCAGGAAAGCTGGTGTATATTCCCACTTATTGTGCTCGATTAAATTTAGTCTTCCTTTATCTTAGATAAATTTAAGAACAAGATCTTTACATGGCGCTTAGCGTCCAGTTCATAGAACATAACACAATACCCATATTTAAGATTACCCCTGCTCCCCAACCCTTCAAGGTTGGCTGTTGCTTCCGGAAACTGCCTTTCTGCTCTTCTGCTTGGGTCCTCCTCATGGGATTTCCATAGATATCAGGTTGGCCACTGTGAGAACATGACATTAGGCTATATGAGCCATTGGCCTGATCCAAAGGCTCTTCTTATGGTCTTTGTTGTGGTTTTATGCTCTCTATTTACTGCTGAATCAGAGCAAGCATCCATTGGGCTTTATCCACATTGACTTTTGCTCTGATGTAGCACTAAAGGGTGAGTTTCTGGAGGGAAGTGCCAGGGCAAAGGAGAAACCGCTTCAACCCATGCCTAGAAAGGATGGTGTTTCCATGGGTGGCGTTCGCCCATTCTTTTGGAAATGTCTGTACAGGGGGAGAGAAAGAGTTAATAGGTAAAGTAAAGGTAAAGGTACCCCTGACCATTAGGTCCAGTCGTGACCGACTCTGGGGTTGCGGCATTCATCTCACTCTATGGGCCGAGGGAGCCGCCGTTTGTCCGCAGACAGCTTCTGGGTCACGTGGCCAGCAAGACTAAGCCACTTCTGGCGAACCAGAGCAGCACACGGAAATGCCGTTTACCTTCCCACCGGAACGGTACCTATTTATCTACTTGCACTTTGACGTGCTTTCGAACTGCTAGGTTGGCAGGAGCAGGGACCAAGCAACAGGAGCTCACCCCATCGCGGGGATTCGAACCGCCGACCTTCTGATCAGCAAGTCCTAGGCTCTGTGGTTTAACCCACAGCGCCACCCGCGCCCCTCAGTTAATAGGTAGACTAATAGAAAAGCCAGAGGCGGATCCTACCTGTTTTTAAAAGGGCTTAGCCAGAGGTTTAGACAGTTGGGAAGGAGCGGTTGGGAAAGCAGTTGGCAGACAGTTGGAAATAGAGAGACAGTTAGTGCAGTTGGTTCTTGTGTGAGGGGAGGTAGAAGAGTTAGAGACAGGATAAAATAAGACTAGGAGGGTAAAAGGGTTAACAGTGTTTCGAATGCAATTAAAGTTTATTTTGTGCTTGCAATAAACTACAATCTTCGTGGTTAACTTGAGAACTGACTGAGACTAAGTGATTTACCGGGGAGGACCTGGTTGGTGGCAGCGGATTAGTGGTGTACGGGTCAATAGTCCGTGAGCCGACTGTTGGGAAATTCAAGCCCTTCTCTTGAGAAGCTGGCAGCAGTCCCAGGCACCCGGCTTGATTCCCTGTTGACCTCCCTGGCTGCATTCCCCAGCAGGCGCAGGCAAGGTCTCGATCGGCGATTCTTCTCAAACGTGAGAAGAACACACCCCTCTTTCCTGCCCCCCCAGGCAGGGGAAAGAGATAGACAGAAACGTATTTACATGCTTTTATTTCTGTCTTTGCAGCGTTACAAAAAACATGACTGCTCTCTCCATACACCAGCAGTGTTGTGACAAACACTTCCTGTACATCCCGGACAGGAATAAACGGAAGAGCTCATATTTCACTCTGAGCTAATTCCGGTGCTTCGCACTGTGAAATGACTGTCCCTCTTTTTCTCACGAGCAGTCCCAACATTCCCATCATGTTTACATTTCAAGCTAGCACTTTGCAGCAGCATTGCATTCATATCGTAACAGGGGGCTCCGTACGAACGCCACACCATGAAATATGGTCTCAGCTTCCTAAACACTTTTCAGGCAGTATGTGAAAAGTTCCACTGTAGATAGGACAATGACACTATATAGAACATATCTGGAGTCCTGCCATTAAAACTTGAAAGGGTAATGATAATACAATGACTTTCTTTCAAGATAACTGAGGTGTGGGGTTGCACCAGAAACAATCATCATGGAAATATATACCCATAAATGCTAATAAAGTTTTAGTCCCTGTATTTACAGCAAGTCATCTACGATTATGATTGCTGTGTTTTTAATTGTGTTTACTGATAGAAAACATAGGTGCATAGCTAATTATTCTTATTGTTTTGCAATTTCCAATGTAGCCTTATGAGGCTTTGCCCTCGGGTGGGAAAAAGTATTGCACCAGGAAGAGGGAAATCATAGAATCATAGAGTTGGAAGAGACCACAAGGGCCATCGAGTCCAACCCCCTGCCAAGCAGGAAACACCATCAGAGCACTCCTGACATATGGTTGTCAACCCTCTGCTTAAAGACCTCCAAAGAAGGAGACTCCACCACACTCCTTGGCAGCAAATTCCACTGTCAAACAGCTCTCACTGTCAGGAAGTTCTTCCTAATGTTTAGGTGGAATCTTCTTGTAGTTTGGATCCATTGCTCCGTGTCCGCTTCTCTGGAGCAGCAGAAAACAACCTTTCTCCCTCCTCTATATGACATCCTTTTATATATTTGAACATGGGTATCATATCACCCCTTAACCTCCTCTTCTCCAGGCTAAATATGCCCAGCTTCCTTAGCCGTTCCTCATAAGGCATCGTTTCCAGGCCTTTGACCATTTTGGTTGCCCTCCTCTGGACACGTTCCAGTTTGTCAGTGTCCTTCTTGAACTGTGGTGCCCAGAACTGGACACAGTACTCCAGGTGAGGTCTGACCAGAGCAGAATACAGTGGCACTATTACTTCCCTTGATCTAGATGCTATACTCCTATTGATGCAGCCCACAATTGCATTGGCTTTTTTAGCTGCCGCGTCACACTGTTGGCTCATGTCAAGTTTGTGGTCAACCAAGACTCCTAGATCCTTTTCACATGTACTGCTCTCAAGCCAGGTGTCACCCATCTTGTATTTATGCCTCTCATTTTTTTTGCCCAAGTGCAATACTTTACATTTCTCCCTGTTAAAATTCATCTTGTTTGTTTTGGCCCAGTTCTCTAATCTGTCAAGGTCGTTTTGAAGTGTGATCCTGTCCTCTGGGGTGTTAGCCACCCCTCCCAGTTTGGTGTCATCTGCAAATTTGATCAGGATGCCCTTGAGTCCATCATCCAAGTCGTTGATAAAGATGTTGAATAAGACCGGGCCCAAGACAGAACCCTGTGGCACCCCACTAGTCACTCTTCTCCAGGAAATGGGAGTCAACAGACACTCAAGGAATAGTTTTGGAGAAAAAGCTTTATTTCTACCATCCATGAACTGGTAGAAGGAGCAAGTGTGATAACTCACAAACAAGCACGGGTTCACAGTCATTTGCACAGAGCATATATTCCCCTTCCAGTTCCCTCCCCTTTCTCCTCCTCTTCAAGAGTCCTGCCCCATGTTGGGTTTCCTGAGCATGAACAGAAAGCTCCTGTCTTGGGACTCTTTTTGGACTCTTGGCACCCTTCCCAGGAAAGGGGGATGAGAAGCCTTGCGTTCAGCATGTTCAAGATGTTACAACCGAATGAGATAAGATTCAGTTCCCAGGCCTGCTTGGCACTGACAGAGTCTATTCATTAGCCTTTTTGAAGCTGTCTTGTACTGATAAAAGTAACATTTTGCCTCTGCACAGCATCTTGTGAGAAAAGCAGAGGAAAGCTTTAGCTGTCGATTTTTAGAAGAGAGAAATGGAATTTCGGACAGTTTTGAGGCCTGGGGTGATTTCACAGACAGGATTTGGGTATCCTGTCCTTTCATCAAAACTCCAAATATCAACATGATCCAGAAGGGCTCTTCCAATATTTTTACGGAAGTACCTTCAGTTTCCTGAACAGTTTCCCTAATGCTGCTAGTACATCCCGATTTCTCAGGCTGTATATAAAAGGATTCACAGTCGAGGTGACAATTGTGCACAATGCACCAAAAATCTGGTTCCTCTCTGCTGAGTAGGAGGAGGCTGGCCTTAGGTGCCGCAAGATGGCCGACCCATAGAAGATGGCTACCACACACAAGTGTGACGAACAGGTGCCCAGTGCTTTGTGGCTTCTTTCCGCTGAACGCTTAGCCCTCAGAATCTGCAGAAGGATGGATACGTAGGAGGCCACAATGATGGAGAAGGGGAACAGAAGCAATAAATGGCTACCAATTAATAATGACACTGTTTCAAAGATGGATGTATCTGAACAGGACAACTTTATCAGGACGTGGAACTCACAGAAAAAATGGTTTATCACGTTTGATCCACAGTATGAAAGAGTTAGTAAATAAATCGCTTTCATCAATGCATAATGGAAAGATGAAATCCACACACTGGCTGACATGACTAAACATAATTTTCTTCTCATGAGAACTGCATATTGCAGAGGGCGGCAAATGGCCACATACCTGTCATATGACATGACAGCCAACAGGAGGGACTCTGCTCCTCCTATGTTCAGAACAAGGAAAATCTGGGCCACACATCCAACAAGAGAAATTGTTTTGGACTCTGTTACAAAAGCCATTGCTGTTCTGGGAACAATGACAAGGACTTGGCACATATCCATGAAGGACAACTGACTGAGGAAAAAATACATTGGAGTCTGAAGACTTGAGTCCACCTGGATCACAGCTAGGAGGAGACTATTTCCTAGCAAAGCAACCATGGACATTGATAGGAAGACAGCAAACGAAATCGTTGATAGCTTTGTTTGGCTTAGAATGCCCAGGAGAAGAAACTCTGTCTGTGATGTTCCATTTCCATGTCCCATTTCTCGTTTCGTCTGACCTCCTGAGATCTGAAAATGCAAGGAGACAATTGGAAGAGAAACAAAGCCACAAAATGCTAGACATTTCTACACATTCTTTTCTTTTATCAAATGGCTAAATTCACTGAGCATCAACAAATGGACAGCTTCTCCTCCACCACCCCAATAAAACCCCAACTGAATTATTTTTTAAAAAACATAATTGAATGAAATTTATGTAGGAAATATCTTTGCTAATTGCAGTTACCTTTATAGAAAAAGTATGCACTCAGAGAAGGCCCACTTAAGGTCCATTGATTTCAGAGGATTGTAGCCAATGAGGTTGTCCTGTTTGTGCAAGGAGTTCCACCTGTGCAACAGGATTTGTTCTCCCTCTCTCCTCATTGTGTTCTGTTCTGGATTCCCTACCCGACCTTCTGGAATAGATTTGGGAGGGCATGCAGAGAGGAAGTCTTGTGCTGGCAAAAGTCTGGAATACAGTGGTACCTCAGGTTAAGTACTTAATTCATTCCAGAGGTCCGTTCTTAACCTGAAACTGTTCTTAACCTGAAGCACCACTTTAGCTAATGGGGCCTCCTGCTGCCACCGCGCCGCCGGAGCACGATTTCTGTTCTCATCCTGAAGCAAAGTTCTTAACCTGAAGCACTATTTCTGGGTTAGCGGAGTCTGTAACCTGAAGCGTATGTAACCTGAAGCGTACGTAACCTGAGGTACCACTGTAAGAATGCCATTTCAAGGAGATATTACCCAAGTCAGATTTTGTTGAACCAATATACAAACTGAGTTACCTTTCAAAATGCAAACTTCTCCAAATTTGGGGCTATTGTTCCTCAGCCAACCAAGACGCACACAAAAATGTGCATATTATGGGAAGCTGACCCACTCGCCACAATTATTGGCAGGTGGTGTTGCTCCTTTGCCTTGCAGCTGGCAACCCCTGCTCGCTTGTCAGAAGCAGCCAATGAGCAAGCAGGCAGTGACAGCTTCTCCCCCTCCTCACCTCAGTTGTAGTTTGGGTAGTCATTTCTTCTGGGGTGGCAGAGGAAGAGGAAAGCGAGCAAGCAGTTTGCAGATATGAACAGGAGGCGTCAATAGCCCCTGCTGCTGGGATGAGGGCCCTTGGCCCAACCCAGTCAACCCTCAACACCAGCCTTGCCTTGACCAAAACCATCAGGAGGCTGCTTGCTTGTTCCACATTTCACAGTCAGCTCAGTTTTATCTCCTGGTACGAAACTCAAAGGAAAAGCTCCTTCACGATTTATATGGGTAGATAAAGGAAGAATACTTGAATAACTGGGGACATGCTATAGTTAAACAAAAGTCTAAGCTGGAATTAAAACAGGCACAGATAGTGAAAATTCAGAAAGATGGGGAATGAATAGAAATTAGGGGAAAGTATGTTATTGTGGGAGGCAGGTGGTGCTGTGGGTTAAACCACAGAGCCTAGGGCTTGCCGATCAAAAGGACGTGGTTTGAATCCCCACGACGGGGTGAGCTCCCGTTGCTCGGTCCCTGCTCCTACCAACCTAGCAGTTCGAAAGCACGTCAAGAGTGCAAGTAGATAAATAGGTACTGCTCCAGCAGGAAGGTAAATGGCGTTTCCGTGCGCTGCTCTGGTTCGCCAGAAGCGGCTTAGTCATGCTGGCCCCATGACCTGGAAGCTGTATGCCGGCTCCCTCGGCCAAAAAAGCAAAAATGGTCAGGGGTCCCTTTACCTTTACCTTTACCTATGTTATTGTGAGCAGCAAAGGAAGGAGAGAAAAGAAACACCAGGAAGAGGGTGGGAAGCCAACATTTGAATTTGTTTTAAATTTGAATTAATTTGCTGTTAATTTGTTGTTTTTATAAAAATCAACAAAAATTAATTGACAAATTTTTAAAAAGGAAAAGCTCATTCATACATTCTTCTTTTGAAGAAGATATAAAGCTGGCTTGCTATCGTAACACTTAACTTTAAATTCAATCAAACTTACTTCTGGGTAGACATGTTAGTAACTAGCTGCTATTTTTAGAAAGAAAGAGATCTTGAACAACTTCTGCAAACACTAGTCTTGTATTCCCTTGGCATCACATACTTTCTTCTCCTGCACAAGGTGAATGGCAGAAGGAAAACATCTTTAATTGCCTAATAAATGTGAATGTTCACAAAAGAAAGTTATAAACACAGCATTTGAGCTATAATCCCATGCACATTTACCTGGGAGTAGGGATAGAGGAGGAATTTGATTTAGTTTGCATTTTAAACTACCTAATTCAGACCTTCTGAAACAATATGAGAACCATAGCACACCTATCTGTCAAAATTCACATCTTCGAATTTTGCAGAGCATCCCCCCACACACACACCCGAATCATATCTCAAATGGCATATTTTAAAGGGAAATTGCCTTGAAATGCACATTAGTTTAAATAGTATAGAAAAAGCATTATATTAGGGGAATTTTTTTGCATAAATGTGCATATTAGTCAAAATCAATGCTTTTTTCTGAGGATACTGTAATGGTTCTAGGGGTTGCTCGTGCGTAAGCCGGTGCCAACACCTGGCTGGGTTGCCTGAGTGAACCTTTTCTGTCCGGACAGCCACTCTCTCGTGGCTATCTCAATCGCTGGCAGAATCCATCAGTGGGTGTTTCTTAAACTTCTTCCAGCAAAGAAGCTTTTTGACACCTAGTCTCCTCCTACTCTCTCTGCGCGAAAGCCTTCTGCGCAAGGAGGGCGTAGGCAGCGGAGGACCTCTACTCTCCCCGCTGGTCCCCGGCAAGGAGTCATGGGACCGCCTCGCCGCTTCCCCCATCTGCCCCCCTTCTCCACTGGTGCTACGCTGATTCTCTTCCCCAGAAGATGGGCTGCCTCTCCCAATCCCGGGACGCTCTCTGGAATCCCTCTGGATTTTGCTCTCTCCCTCCGGCACTGATGGCAGTTCCCTGACAGGTACGCAGGGGTACACATACCCCTAAACATCTTGTGAATTAAATTTGGAGTCATTGAGGGGCAGTATTTCAATACGAGTAGGAAAATGAGAGTACCCCTAAACATTTTTGGGGGGGAGGAGCACTGGTCAAAACCATGCAAAGATCTGTCTGGAGAAATTTGTGCTAAAATGCTGATGAAATTTCAGGAGGAGGTATTGTAACAAATTGCTACATAAATGTGGAGAACTGAATTTAAAACTGGGAAAACGAGAAACTTTGAGATCCAAAAGCAACAGATTTGCCCTTTCCTACCTGGGAGTAAGCTCCATTGAACCTAGTGGGGCCCACCTCTGAGTAAACATGTCTAGGACTTCACTGTCATCACTGCCCAACTCATTCTTGCTTCCAAGTTCTCAAAACGCTGATGCATGAATGAAAGGTAAATAAGATTCTCAAGCAAATAAGATTCTGGTATGCATTGGAATGTCCCAATAATTGTCAATGAATTGAAATAATACACTGAATGTTGCATTTGTAACATCACAAAAGGTTTATTATCCTGATAATGTTGACAGAATAAATGCAAGATGAAAATATTTCCAAGGAAGGTTTAGGGAAGAAACCCATTTAGAGGAAACAGAAGTAAACACTTGTCTAAGTCAGGGGTCAGCAAACTTTTTCAGCAGGGAGCCATCCACTGTCCCTCAGACTTTGTGGGGGGGCTGGACTATATTTTGAAGAGAGAGAAAATGAACAAATTCCTATGCCCCACAAATAACCCAGAGATGCATTTTAAATAAAAGGACACATTCTACTCATGTAAAAACACGCTGATTCCCGGATTATCTGCGGGTCAGATTTAGAAGGCGATTGGGACGGATCCGGCCCCCGAGCCTTGGTTTGCCTACCCGTGGTCTAAGTGATCTTTTTTGCTGCTGTGTTCTGGAGTGTTGGATCAAATATTTACCCGTATCACTGTGAATCCTGAGTGTTGCACTGAGATGACCCAGTATCACCACAGCTCCTCAAAAAGTGGTCTCTGATCTTTGCATCGGTGTAACTTCAAAATGATCTACAGCCCTGCTCTGGTAAGATGGTCGAACTCTTCTATTCATTGCTTTGCTGTGAGGGGCACTTTAAGCTGGTTTAAAAAGTGAAACTCTGCCTGCATCACCTAAGGGAAGATTGTCCCAAGACTTTAATTAATGTGGATTACAGCACAAGCAAAATGTACTTGAATAATTTTTCATTATTAGGTGCTTGGCAACTTTGTGCTTCTCTGCTTTTGCATATGGATATCACTTGCTGCGGGTGGCGCTGTGGGCTAAACCACTGAGCCTCTTGGGCTTGCCGGTCAGAAGGTCGGCGGTTCGAATCTCCGCGATGGGGCGAGCTCCATTTGCTCTGTCCCAGCTCCTGCCAACCTAGCAGTTCGAAAGCATGCCAGTGCAAGTAGAAAAATAGCTACCACTGCAAGGAAAAGTAAACGGTGTTTCTGTGCACTCTGGTTTCCGTCACGGTGTTCCAATGCACCAAAAGTGGTTTAGTGCTGCTGGCCACGTAACCTGGAAAGCTGCCTGTGGGCAAACGCCGGCTTCCTCAGCCTGAAAGCAAGATGAAAACTCGAAACCTGTAGTCGCTAATCGTCCAGGCGTCCTTTAAGGTAAAGGTAAAGGGACCCCTGACCATTAGGTCCAGTCATGACCGACTCTGGGGTTGCGGCGCTCATCTCGTTTTATTGGCCAAGGGAGCCGGCGTACAGCTTCCGGGTCATGTGGCCAGCATCATGACTAAGCCGCTTCTGGTGAACCAGAGCAGCACACGGAAACGCCGTTTACCTTCCCGCCAGAGCGGTACCTATTTATCTATTTGCACTTTGACGTGCTTTCGAACTGCTAGGTTGGCAGGAGCAGGGACTGAGCAAGAGGAGCTCACCCCGTTGCGGGGATTCGAACTGCTGACCTTCTGATCAGCAAGTCCTAGGCTCTGTGGTTTAACCCACAGCGCCACCCGCGTCCCTCAGGGGTCCTTTACCTTTTACCTAAAGGACACAGGACGCAGGCCTAAGAGACAAAATTGTGTAAAGGTATAGAATACTTCCAGGCATATTTTGATGTTGGAGGCTGAGCTTTCCCTGGAACTGATGGTAGGAAAAAATCTAAAGTCTATTTGCTACTAAATTCCAATGGAGATTTCCGGGATCTCCATCACAAAATTCAGTTTTCGTCAATAACAACTTTGTATTGATTCTATCACTTCTGTATCCAGGGCATTGCTATTACTAAGAGAAACGTTTCTGAGGTCTTAATTACAAATATCTCTCGCTAGGCAGAAATGGATAAATAATACTCAGGATACTTTATGTCCAATTAGTAAGGCTTACACATCTGTGAAAAAACATGGCCCAAACTCAAGTCAGTAAACAAATCTAATTGCATCACTTGTTGAGTTTGTTCCGACTTTAATTCTCTGTGGTGTGAACTTAAGTAATTCTCCAAGGCTGTAAGTTGAAAAAGGAAATAAAAAGTTAACCCTTAATTGCTGAACCTTTCAATAATGATATATCCATGATATGTTTTAGACATAACGTAGAAATTTGTAACTAAGCGTAGAAGTTTTGGATTTACTCAGTCCTCCCTACAATAGCAAATGAGTTTTACGTATGAATACAGGAAACTGCCATAAAGTAAACCCCAAACAAGGAGCTCTCCCCCGACACTTGCCCATTTCTATATTATTATAATAATTTAATATTTGTACCCTGCCCATCTGACTGGGTTGCCCCAGCCACTCTGGGTGGCATTTCTGAACTTCTGTCATTAACATACGCACTTATTTTTCTTTCTCACCCACCTAGAATCACAGAATTGTAGAGTTGGAAAGTACCCCTAGGATCATTGAGTCCAACCCCTGCAATGCAGAAGTCACAGTTGAGAATTCCTGGCAGATGGCCATCCAACCTCTGCTATAAAACCTCCAGTGAAGGAGGCTCCACTACCTTCTAATGTAGTCCATTCCACTGTTAAACAGCTCTTACTGTCAGAAAGTTCTCCTTTCTTGTAATTCAAATCCATTGGTTTGGGTCCTGCCCTCTGGAGCAGCAGAAAACAAGCTTGCTCCATCTTCCATGTGACAGATACCACCTCTCTCTGCTCCAGGCTAAACATACCCAACTCCCTCAACCATTCATCATAAGGCTTAGTTTCCAGACCCTTTGATCATCTTGGTCGGACTCCTCTGAACACTTTCCACATTGTTGAAATCCTTCTTAAACTGTGGTGGTCAGAAAAGGACACAGGACTCCAGGTGTGGTCTGACCAAGGCAGAAGAGAGTGGGACTTTTACTTCCCTCAATCTGGACACTATACTTCTTTTTCCCCAGACATCTTTATTGAAAAGTACATAATTATATGTGCACTAAACGTGGTGAGTTGTAAATAAAAGAGAGAGAAATAAAAAGAGAAACAGCACCCATGTAGAAGGGAAAGTAAAGAGGGGGAGAACCCCAAAACTGTATACAGTGGTACCTCGGGTTAAGTACTTAATTCGTTCCGGAGGTCCGTACTTAACCTGAAACTGTTCTTAACCTGAAGCACCACTTTAGCTAATGGGGCCTCCTGCTGCTGCCACGCCGCCGGAGCACAATTTCTGTTCTCATCCTGAAGCAAAGTTCTTAACCTGAAGCACTATTTCTGGGTTAGCAGAGTCTGTAACCTGAAGCGTATGTAACCCGAGGTAGCACTGTACTTTACAAAGTTGTTATTGTATTTCACCGGATCTTAACCTATTAATGTATTTGTAAGAATGGATTCCAAATATCATTGAATTTGTCCATGGCAAGTCTGCATTTATATGCAAGTTGTTCATATGTTGCGAGTTTGTATAAGTCTTCAATCCAATCGAAGAAGGGAGCCACATTTTTGTTTTTTCCAAATCATCAGTATGTCTTTGTGCCATAGTAAGGGCACAGAGAGTCCACTCATATTTCCTTTTCGAAGGTTCCATGTTGTCAGGGAACTGCCATCTGAGACGAAGGAGGTGAAAGGGCTCACGGAGGGTGAGAGAGACCGTTCAGCGGAAGAGGGGACCAGCAGGGGGAGAAGTGGAGTTCCAAGGGAAAGTGAGTCGGAGGGAGGGCTTAGAGACACTTCAAGCGAGAACAGTGGGGAGGTTTCAGGACCTCCTGTAGGGACACCCACTCCTCGGCGGAAACTGTCACGCCGAGAGTCCAGAAGACGCGTTTCCGTTAAGGAGCTTTTATGCTGGAAGAAGTTCCGCAAACGCCCACTGTCCGATTCAACGAGCGATTGATGGAGCCATGCTTAAGGAGCTCCGTCACAGACAGAGGTTTGGGGACTTAGCCAAACTCTGAGGGATTAGGATTTTACGCACAAGCAGCTCACCATCCCACCACAGCAATCGGACAGTCCCTGAAAGCAGCTTGTGCAGAGAGGCATCATGAGCAACCCAGCCGGAGCCGGAGGAGCAGCAGGAGCTGGAGAGGGTCCAAGCCTGGAAGAAAGGTACAGGGTGTTGGAAGTCCAGCTAGCACTGCAAACGGCGAGGCTAGAAGAAAGGAGGGCGCAGGATGCAGAAAAGGCAAAAGGCGCTACACTAGCAAGAAAGATGCCAGGAATGGTGCAGAAGGTGGGGGGGAGCCCAGTGTTTTTTGTGGACAAAAAAAACACGGATAAACCCAGGCTTGTAGTGGACTACCGGCGGTTAAATGCCGTGTCAGAACCAGTGACTTTCCCCATGCCCAGGATTGATGACATTTTGACCAGGGTGAGGAAGGGAAAGATATTCACGAAACTGGACCTGAGAGGAGCATACAACCTGATACGAATAAAGAAAGGGGATGAATGGAAAACCACCATGTTCACCCCTTTGGGGGCGTTTGAATATCTCGTTATGCCATTCGGATTACAATCAGGCTCCGCCTGTTTTCAATCGCTCATGAACCATGTACTGGGACCTTTGCTCTACAAGAATTGCGTGGCCTTCCTCGATGACGTGCTGATATATTCAGAGAATGAGGAGCAGCATGTAAAGGATGTCAGGGAAGTGCTGAGCCAGCTGCAAGCAAACCAGTTGTGGGTGAAATTGGAGAAGTGTCAGTTCCACACCAAGGAGGTGGAATTCCTGGGGTACCGCTTATCGGACAAGGGATTAGCCATGGATCCAGGCAAGGTCCAGGCGGTGCTGGAATGGAAGACACCGAAAACGAAAAAGGATGTGCAAAGGTTCTTAGGGTTTGGGAACTTTTACCGTAAATTCATCAAGAACTTTGCCCACTTAACGGCTCCCATCACGGACTGTCTAAGCAGCAAGAAGAAATTCGTTTGGACGGCGGAGGCGGAGCAAGCTTTTGAGGAATTGAAAAGGGCATTCGCTTCGGAAGAACAACTCCTGCATGTGGATTTACAAAAACCCATGAGAGTGGAAACTGATGCCTCAGACCGGGCGGTGGGGGCGGTGCTGCTTCAGCCAGGGAGCAATAAGTCGGAATGGAGGCCGTGTGCCTTCTTTTCGCGTAAGCTGAACAAATCCGAGAGGAACTACACTGTATATGACCGAGAACTACTCGCCATCCACGAAGCGTTCCGGAGATGGAGACACTTATTAATTGGCGCACAGCATAAGGTGCAAGTGTGTACGGACCACAAGAATTTGGAGTATTGGAGAACGGCACAAGTGCTCAACCAACGACAAGTGAGATGGGCCCAGGAGTTCTCCAAATTCCATTTTGAAATCTGCTATGCGCCAGGTCCAGAAAACATCAGAGCGGACGCTCTCTCTCGCAAACCTGAATATTTGGAGGGGGAGGGAGCGCCGGAAGAGAGACATATTATCCCGGAGGACCACTGGGTGTGTGGGGCGGCCTGGGTGGGGCAAAGAGAACTGGTAGAGGGAACGGTAAATGATGAGTACGCCCAGGATAAGCTCAGAGGTTTAAGGAGAGAGGGAGGAGACCCCGGAGGTTTTGAAGAAAGAAACGGGGCATTGTATTACAAAGGGGCACTATATAGACCTGAAGGGGAATTGAGGGGGAGAGTACTCAAACAGCTGCACGACAATCCCACAGCGGGGCATTTTGGGCAACACAAGACCATGTGGTTGGTGACCAGGGAGTTTTGGTGGCCCAAGGTGAGGGAGGATGTACGGGAGTATGTGAGAAGGTGTGACCAATGCCAGAGAGCCAAAGGAGAAAGGCGGGCACCAGCGGGGTTATTAGAACCGTTACCCACACCAGAACGACCGTGGGAGGCGGTGTCGATAGATTTTATGACTGATCTGCCCAAATCCCAGGGGAAAACCGCCATACTAGTCGTAGTAGACCTGTTAACTAAGATGGGTCACTTTATAGCTTGCTCACATGCAGTCACGGCGGAAGAGACGGCGAAATTGTTTATAGAACATATTTTTAGGCTGCATGGAGCCCCCTTGAGGGTGGTTTCCGACAGAGGGAAACAGTTCACGTCCAGATTCTGGAGGAAACTTATGAGTTTGTTGCACGTAGAGGTCAACTTTTCGACTGCCAGGCACCCTGAGACCAATGGGCAGGCAGAGAGGGCAAACGGTATCCTCCAACAATACCTGAGGTGTTATGTCAATGACAGAGAGAACGATTGGGTCGAAAAGTTGGCACTAGCGGAATTTGCTTACAATAATGCAGAGAATGTGTCCACCGGGATGAGCCCCTTTTTGGCTAATTATGGGTGCCACCCCAGGGCGTTTCCAGGGGAAGGAGGGGAGAGATGGAGTGTTCCGGCCGCTGAACATTTTGTAGAAGAAATGGAAGCGATCCATCGTCAACTCCAACTCAACTTAGAAAGGGCCAAAGAAGAATATAAGAGGCAGGCAGACAAGAGCAGAAGGGAAGGTGAAACAATTAGGGTGGGGAATCGGGTCTGGCTATCAACCCAAGGGTTGCCGTTCAAGGGGGGTTGCAAGAAATTGAGACCCAAAAGATTGGGACCATTTGAGGTCATCCAACAGGTCAACCCAGTGGCTTTCAGACTCCGGTTACCGAACCACATGAAACTGCACCCAGTATTCCACAGGTCATTACTGTCACCATACAGGGGGGAAGGTGAGGGGGTATCCACACGGGGGCCAGCCATAGAAGAAAGGGAAAGCCGCAACCATGTGGCGGAAATCATCGACTCCAGGTGGAAGGGTAATCAGGTGGAGTATTTGGTCGCGTGGGAAGGGGAACCGGAGTCGGAAAACACCTGGGTGACGGCAGAGGAGGTCCGTGACGAGATCTTGATCGAAACGTTCCACCAAAGGTTCCCCAGGAAACCTCAGCCAGTAGCGAGGTTCCGGAGGGAGTACTTTGGCACCACCGACGATGAGGAGGAACTGGAAGGATTCAGGGAATCGGAGTTGGAAGGAGGAACAGACTCTGATGAGGAGGAGTACTTGGAAACCGGAAACAGCAAAAGGTGGAGGGAAGTGTTCGAAACTTCGGAAGATGAGGGGGGTTCCTTCAGGGGTTTTGCTCCCTCGCCTCCCGCAGAGGAGGGGAGGGAAGGGGGTGAAGGGGGCCCTGGAGGGGAGGTGGATGTCAGGGAACTGCCATCTGAGACGAAGGAGGTGAAAGGGCTCACGGTGTTGGTTTCTGCTTTCCTTCACTGTGCAGCGAAAGGGCTTGTCACGAGACAGGTGTTTACATTCCACAGTCTGTACTGTTGGAGTTTCTCACGGGAAAGGGAGACTGGATGTGACGTACACTGGTTTCCTGTTTTTCACTGTTCTTTGCAGTTTCACTTTGGTGATTCTCTCCGAGCTGTCGAGGAGAGAGGATGCATTTCTCTGCTCCGGCAGAGGCAAGATGTCTTTCTGTAATATAATCGCTTTGAACTTTAAATAAAGCAATATAGAGTATGCAGCACGTACTCCTCATCCTTCTGCTGTGCACGGGACTCTGCTTTAAACTAACACGGGGTTATGGGCTCCAGAAGTCGAATCGGAGTGCCGGCAAGGGATCGGAATGCAGAGGGACAGATCGGATCAGAATCTGCTCTGCGTGTCAAGATGATTGATGAGGTATGTGCTACTGCTCCGGGCAGCCTGCCAGCTTCTAGTTAATGGCCTTATGGCTGGACTTTTAACTTTAAAGCCGTTTTGCTGGGAATAGGCAAAAGGCTCCCAGGCACAAGTTACTATGCTGGGGAAATCGAAAGTAACTTTTAAGTGCGCTTTTGGAATAAGGCAGCTGCAGCAGTGACGCAGCAAGATTTAAAGCAGCATATATGACGCTGAAGGCTAATGCCAGAGTCATGATGGCCCTTCAGGATGCTTGTGGGATTCCAAAGCTCAATAAGAAGAATTACGCGGACTGGGTTCTGTATGCAGAGGCAATTCTGCGGAAAGAGGGTTTGTTTGAGGTGATTACAGACAACCCCCCAGCTCCAGTTACAGATGTATGGGCAGCTAAGGATTCCAAAGCAAGGGGAACTCTTACATTGATAGTATCCCCGGAAGAGCTCTGTCTGTTGCGTGATAAGACCTCAGCCAGAGAAATTTGGGACGCTTTGAGAGAGGCTCACTTAAGGACAGAAGCTGGATCCACTATGTTTTACTTCAACAAGCTGCATAATATGGCTCTTGCTGAAGGTGGAGATGTGCGTTTACATCTGATGGAGATGCAAAATCTGAGACATGAGCTGCAACAGAGAGGACTCAACTTTCCAGAGGCTGTGTATTCTTTCATGATACTACAATCTTTGGGTTCAGGTTGGGAGTCTGTTGCAACCCAGATTGCTGTGCAACCAACAGCTCAGCTAACAGTGGATTATGTTACTGCCGTGATTTTAAATGAAGCAGATCGCCGGGGTGCTAGCTGCATGGGCAAGGGGGAGTCTTCACAGACGTCGTCCCATAGTGCAGTGGAACCACCAGATGGCGCCAAAGCTTTGAAGGCAGTGAAATGCTACTCGTGTGGACGTCTAGGCCATATGAAGAGGGAATGCAGATATCCCAGGGCCAAGACAGAGCAGCGCAGCGAAAGCTCATCGCGCGGAAAAGGCCGAGGCAAAGGCAAAGGTCCGGTGTCAAGGACAACGCAGCACAAGGCTATGGTTTCACGCTTCACTCCAAAGGTTGCAGAGGTCCAGAAGACGTCTAGATCTTTCTTCGTTGTTGATTCAGCGGCGACCCACCACATGTGCAACGATAAGAGACTGTTTGTGTCTTTTACACCGCAGGAAGGTGCGATTCACCAGGCGGATGACCACACAATTCCCAGTAAAGGCTACGGAACTGTTGTTCTTCACAGTTTGGACTTATCGATACAGAATGTGCTTTACGTGCCAGATGCCAAACATAATCTGCTCAGCGTTGGACAGCTGAATGAGCGGAACATTGACGTTTCCTTCAAGAACAGGAAGTGCATCATCACAAAGAAAAATGATTATGTATTGCATGCTGAATATGTTGATCGTTTGTTTGTTTTGTATTATGATGATGTTGTGCAGGATGACACTTGTTGCATTGCAGGTTCTAACAAAAGTTTGCATGCAGAATGTATTCATGATTTTCATAGAAAATTTGGTCATTTGCATTTTGAGGCAGTATCTAAAATGCCTGCCTTGGTTGAAGGTATGACTATTAAACCCTGCAGGTACCACATGAAGTGCAAAGCATGCGCAGCAAACAAGGTAAAAATGGCTGCGAAAGGTAAGGTGTCTAGTAGGCAAGCTACGGAACCATACCAGATTGTTCATGCAGATTTGGTTGGACCACTAGCGCCCTCTTTGGGTGGCAATAGGTACTTCATGGTTCTCATTGATGCATTTTCCAGATATATTTTTGTGTACAATCTCAAGCAGAAATCAGAGGCTTTTCCTAGGTTCAAGGAATTCTGTGCTTGGTTGGAAAATGTGCATGGTAAGAAGATAAAGACTCTTTTCAGTGATCGCGGGGGAGAATTCACTTCTCAGCAGTTTGAAGCTTTTCTGACTGAGAAAGGAATTCAACACGATTTGTCTAGTCCTCGCTCGCCATGGCAGAATGGACTTGCGGAAAGGGCAAATCAGACATTGCTTCAAGGGTTAAAAACCTTGCTGCATGATGCCAATCTTCCAGAGAGTTATTGGGCTGAATCTCTCTCGTGTTTTGTTTACAGTTACAATCGCAGGTTATCTTCAGCGATTGGTTGTACCCCCTATGAGAAGATGTTTGGCAAGAAGCCATACATTAAACACATGAAAATTTTTGGTTCTGACATGTGGGTTCATTCACCACAAAATTCCAAGTTAGACAAGCGTGGATTGCATGGTATCTTTCTAGGTTATCAGAAAGGGTCTTATAGAATAATGATGACTGACTCTAAGGCAATTAAGCTCACGAGAAGTGTTGAGTACAATGCAAAGTGGGGGGAGAATGTGGGAATTTTCCAATGTTATCCTGATGACGGTGATGAGACTGAGGAAAGTCAAAAGCAGCCACAACAACCCACACCCACTGATGAAGGTTCTGAGTCTGAATCTGAAACTGAATCGGGTGATTCAGAGGATTTCAAGAGTGCGAAAGCCTCTATGCGACCCTCTGAAAGCTCTGATCAAGAATTGGAGGAACCATTGTTCACAATAGGTCGTTTTTCTCCTAAGAAGGAAGAGGAGAGTGTTGAAGACTTAAGGCTAATTCGTAGGTCACAGAGAGCCACAAAAGGCAGACCTCCAAAGAGATTTGCTGATGAATTTGCTACGGTAGCAGTAACAGCTGTTAAAAGCTCCAAGAAGGTATTTGAACCTTCTAGTTTCCAAGAAATCCAGGGTTTGGATTCAAAGGAAGCTGAGCCATGGTTAAATGCCATGAAGGCTGAACTTGATTCCTTAGAAAGGAACAAAACATGGGAGCTAGTTCCAGTAGTTCCAGGAATGAAACTGCTTGGAAGCAAATGGGTCTTCAAAGCGAAGACAGATCAAAATGGCAAGATAGTCAGACACAAAGCCAGATTGGTAGCCAGAGGTTTTGCACAGGTACCAGGTGAAGACTATCACGAGACCTACTCACCCACAGTGAGGTATGAAAGCATAAGGCTTATGCTCAAGCTAGCTGCAGAGGAAAATCTACACATTAGTCACCATGATATTAATACAGCTTTTCTGTATGGATCTCTAGATGAATCACTTTATATGCTTCCACCTGATGGCGTACAGGTAAAACAGGGATTTGTTTGTGCTCTGAAGAAATCCCTTTATGGTCTCAAACAAAGTGCACGGTGTTGGCACACAAAACTCACTGAAGTATTGTTTTCTCTAGGTTTTCAGCAAGGGAAAGCTGATCCATGTGTATTTGTCAAAGAGGAGGGGCAAAAGAAACTGTACTGTTTGTTTTATGTTGATGATTTATTATTCTTTTGGAAAGATGTCGCAATGTACAATAACGCCCTAGCTCAACTGAAAGAGCACTTTGACATGAAAGATCTTGGTGAGGTAAACAACTACCTATCTCTGGAAATAGAGAGAGATCAAGATGGTAACATTCTAGTACACCAGTCACGGAAAATTGCTGATGTGTTAAGCAAACTAAATCTGATGGATGCTAACCCTGTAGACACACCGATGACAACAGGTTATCAGATAGATGACACTGAAGAAGCATTTTCTGACACTACATTGTACAGAAGTGTGCTAGGCAAGCTAAACTTCATTGCCAGATGTTCAAGACCAGACATTGCTGTTAGCTGTAATTTGCTAAGCAGACAAGTCAACAATCCTAGTATCAAGGATTGGAAAGCTCTGAAACGCATAGCGCGGTATTTGAAAGGCACTATGCATTACAGACTGAGATTTAACAATCGAAAGTCTGGTGGTCTTGAGATATTTGCAGATGCAAGTTTTGGAAGTGACACTACAGACAAGAAAAGTACGTCTGGAGTTTGCTACATGTACAATCAGGGTCTGTTTGATTGGTCATGCAAGAAGCAAACAACAGTTAGCTTAAGTTCTTGTGAAGCCGAACTGAATGCACTGTCTTATTCACTTAAGGATTGTGAATGGTTAATACAATTGTGCAAAGATATGAAAATTCCTGTCAAATGTCCAATCCGGGTTTACCAGGACAACAAAGCATGTTTAGCTTTGCTGAAGTCTGAAGGTTGTAAGCAAAGCACAAAGCACTTGCAATTAAAGTTGCAGCATGCTAGGGAATGTATTCAGAAGGGACTCGTAACGGTGTCCTATATGCCAGGTAATGAAATTCCTGCTGATGTATTGTCCAAGATTGTATCCAGGGATCAACACTGTACCTATGTGCAAAAGTTGGGTTTGTACTGATATTGTACGAACACGCTGCCCAGTGATGTTCACAGAAAGGGGGAGGATGTTGGTTTCTGCTTTCCTTCACTGTGCAGCGAAAGGGCTTGTCACGAGACAGGTGTTTACATTCCACAGTCTGTACTGTTGGAGTTTCTCACGGGAAAGGGAGACTGGATGTGACGTACACTGGTTTCCTGTTTTTCACTGTTCTTTGCAGTTTCACTTTGGTGATTCTCTCCGAGCTGTCGAGGAGAGAGGATGCATTTCTCTGCTCCGGCAGAGGCAAGATGTCTTTCTGTAATATAATCGCTTTGAACTTTAAATAAAGCAATATAGAGTATGCAGCACGTACTCCTCATCCTTCTGCTGTGCACGGGACTCTGCTTTAAACTAACACACGGAGGGTGAGAGAGACCGTTCAGCGGAAGAGGGGACCAGCGGGGGAGAAGTGGAGTTCCAAGGGAAAGTGAGTCGGAGGGAGGGCTTAGAGACACTTCAAGCGAGAACAGTGGGGAGGTTTCAGGACCTCCTGTAGGGACACCCACTCCTCGGCGGAAACTGTCACGCCGAGAGTCCAGAAGACGCGTTTCCGTTAAGGAGCTTTTATGCTGGAAGAAGTTCCGCAAACGCCCACTGTCCGATTCAACGAGCGATTGATGGAGCCATGCTTAAGGAGCTCCGTCACAGACAGAGGTTTGGGGACTTAGCCAAACTCTGAGGGATTAGGATTTTACGCACAAGCAGCTCACCATCCCACCACACATGTGCTGGGCATATGTCAAAAGGATATTTTGCTCTGTAAATGTAAGGTTGTTCTGTACAGTTCTATTGATAGTTTCGGTTACCTTCTGCCAAAAATCTTTCAATATAGGACAATGAAAAAACGTGTTTTAGAGAAGCATTATCCCTATTGTATCTTCAACAGTTAGATACCTTAGACAGCCCTTTTTTAAACAAACATAATGGGGTCCAGTATATTCTAAATATTATCATATATCATTTATTACGGCCATAGGCCCATACAGGTAAAAACAACACATAAATAACAGCTTGTGCCGTAAGGAGAAAAAAAAGCAATCGCTAAAACACCACTATAACAATAAAATACTATAAAATGGAAAGGCATACTACGCCTTAATTAGCTTGTAGAGCTCCTTGGCGTCGCTTTTGGGAAAGGACAGCAACTAGAAACCTAGCCACCTTCAGGGTCGTGTGGGTATCCTTGTCCTGCAAGATTTGGGCAAGGTGGAATTTTGGTGGGGTACCCTCTAGTTTCTGTATGATTGATCCCAACAAATTTGCCCGTAGCACATTAAACAAGGGGCAAGTGAACATAATGTGCTGGAGCGACTCCGGCGTCACCTTATCACATTCGCACACGGCGGGGGCTTGGCCCTTTGAGAACCTATGTCTCAGGACATTGGAGGGAAAAACGTTAAACCTCGCTTTGGTGAAGGCCAGTCTATGTGCAACAGTCGAAAGGGAGGAGAGGTATGATGGAACGCAGTAAGTTAAAGTGATACCAATGTTCTGGGGCGAACAAACACCTCCCCCCAGCGTATAATTTCGCTGTAAATCGATGTCATCCAGTCTTTGGCGGATCAGTCTCTGAGCAGTGATTTGGTCTAGTTTTAGGGAATCTGAGGGAGAGATTCCATAACTCAGGAGTTTGGCATGAATTCTACTAGTCCAAAGGCTAGAGAATTCATCTCGCCATAAGCATTGGGCAAGGTAATGGTTTGGTAATCTATGCCACAATGATAACCAGTAATTGAAGACTTGCTTCCACAGGCAAGTTTCTAGGGATGCGACCTTCAATTCTAGTCGCATGGCTGCGTTGCTTACGCACAGGGGGAGCATTAGGAGCCGACGTAGGAATTGGCTTTGCAGAGTCTCAAGGGGAGCAAGATCTGTCATCACGGCCCAGAGCGGGGCAGAATTCTAAATATTATTTTTGGTTGTATGAGCCTCACTTTAAGGTCCAGAGATGCCCTTGTTATAGTATTTAAAACAGTTTCCCACTGTGTGGTTGAAATTCAGATCAACCCCAGAGTCATCCGCGACTGGACTTAATGGTCAGGGGTCCCGTTACCTTTATGCAAATATGAAATTGGTATTGTTTAAATGGTTAAACCAACAAGTTATTTCCTATTAAAATCAACTCCAATTTGGACGAGCGTGGGTGGCACTGTGAGTTAAACCACAGAGCCTAGGACTTGCCAATCAGAAAACACAGACTCACTTAGAGGCTTATCTTTACTGGCTTGTGGTAAGAATGCCCAAAAACAGGGCAGATTGCTCTTAGGCTATGGTTTATCGGGACACCTCAGCAAGCTTGGGCAGGGCATATCTCATGCATGCCTAAGGGATGGTTGGGGTGTGGCTTTATCGCTTGAGTAGATGTGTGAAAGCATAGGAACACACCGCCTTATTTGAGTAAAAGTAATTAGGAGTGATAAGGGACGCAGGTGGCGCTGGGAGTTAAACCACAGAGCCTAGGACTTGCCGATCAGAAGGTCGGCGGTTCGAATCCCCGCGACGGGGTGAGCTCCCGTTGCTCGGTCCCTGCTCCTGCCCACCTAGCAGTTCAAAAGCACGTCAAAGTGCAAGTAGATAAATAGGTACCACTCCAGTGGGAAGGTAAATGGCGTTTCCGTGCGCTGCTCTGGTTTGCCAGAAGCGGCTTAGTCATGCTGGCCACATGACCCGGAAGCTGTACGCCGGCTCCCTCAGCCAATAAAGTGAGATGAGCACCGCAACCCCAGAGTTGGTCACGACTGGACCTAATGGTCAGAGGTCCCTTTACCTTTATAGTATATCCAGAGATAATGCAATATATAATTGTTTTTGGCAGTAACAATGGAACAGTACTGTGAGGTTTCGTGATAAACAAAAGAATATCATCTGCAAACATTACCAATTTGTAGTCAAGTGAGTTATGAATTACACCAAAGATTTCCTTATGCTGTCTAATAGTGTGGGGTCTCAGAAACGTTTCTTTATTCTGTTTGAATATGGCATAACTAACGCCATCTTGCTTCTGTACAAATTGCTTGCTGAATTAATCCTGTGTGCTTTTAAAAGAATGCCGGCAAAGGAATTTAGTGTGAAGTCTCAGACCGCCTTTGAAGGTTCTCTATGTTTTTGTATCAACCATAGTACACACCAGGCTTTTCAAACAGATATTAAAAAGGCGAAAGTGGGCATTATACTTACGGTGATGGAACCTAGAATTACAATAGCGTTTTTTGCTCCTATACCACACTGTTTACTTGTGTTAAGCGGAGACCCATAGATCCTTTTCAGATGTCCCCCATCCTATTTTTGTGCATCTGATTATTCCTGCCTAAGTGCAGAACCATACATTTGTCGCTGGTGAAATTCATTTTGTTAGTTTTGGTCCAGTTCTCTAGCCTGTTAAGGTCATCTTGAATTCTGTCTTCTGCCGCATTAGCTACACCTCACCACCAGGTGATATGGAGAGGAATGGACAGAAATATCAAAAGGGGAAATCACAGAAAAATAAAGTAAAACTTTGTCCAAGCATTCGTGGGAGGCAAATTTCCGCTTTTCTAACTGAACCTTAATTAAGGTCTAGGGATAAATTTCCTAAAGGTGAAGAGGACTGTCAAATTCTTCTTGGAGGCTTTAGACAGAAGGATACCTGGGTGACAAAAGCTCCGCTCCTGATTTGGATGTAACAAAATGAAAACGCAACTTTTACTTTCTTCCACGGCAGAGAGTGAACCAGGGGGTTCCATGTAAAGATTTCACAGTTAAGGCTGTAGATGTGTGCTAGAAAACAGGGCGTTTAAAGAGAGCCAAAGTTTTGGGAGTCTTAATTGCTTCTGCAAGGGTGCTTTATGCAAGATTGTTGGGCTTGCGATTTAAAATATTTTAATCTCTGAAAAGAAATCAAGAAAACTCTTATTTCTCCCAGCCCGGGCTGTGCATATTGCCAATTGTCTTTCTTTTCCATTGTTTTGACAAGAAAAAGATTCCAGTCTTTCAAAATGTAAACTAAAACAAAACAAAACCCTCACTGATAATTCAGAATGATTGGCCACTGATTTTAAACATTTTGCATTTTTACCCCAATAAAACTGCATCACAGTGGATAATTTGGGAAGCTGCAGTACAAGTTCTGAGCAAGATGTAATTCAATCAGTAGACTCATCAAAGCTTTTCATCCGAGACCAGTTTAAACAATTTAGATATGTGACTTTTATCTATTGTAGAAGTTGTTTATAATTTAGTATTCTGTACTATTGACTGATGATAACCTCATTTATATTTTTATTGTAAATTGCAAGTGAATCACAGCAGACAAATGCAATCAAGCAGACAAGCAAATGTATACATTTTCTGAATTTATAGCTGTCATGGTTAATCTTGTTCACAGTCATGTCCTTCATGCTTGATACTTTAAATGTAGGTGAGATGAGTATATTCCTTCCAATTGGTTGATATGGAGGATCTCAAATCTCAATGCAGCACCAATTACATTTACATATTGCAGTGGTGTCTTTTATTTCATGTAACTAATATTTTCCCATTTCTATGGTCCTGGTCCTATAAATATACAGATTGTCGGTAAGAAAGCACATGAGTCAATAGCACGATAACTTTATAAAGACCCCGCAGTTTGCTCTGCTGTTGGCAGCTAACAGCTGATTAGTCTAGCTAATTTGCAAAATAACCCCCATGTTGTTTGTTTCCATTTCAGCAGATATTTCCCCTCCGCTGCTTAAGCAAGCTAGAAACAGCATGAGCCTCAAACCAGAGAACTGCCTTTAGCATGGAAGAAAGTGGAGTGTCTGTGCAATAATGACAATGTTATGAGAACTAGCTGGCTTTGGGGAGCAGGAGTTTCTCCCAGCCCAGATCAGCTCAGGAAAGGATGGATCTCCTTCTGGGTGCTGGGAATACAGCAGTCACATAAACTCCAAGTTCCTCGTTCCTCCCTGCTTCTTCTCCCATCAGGTCAATAAACTCCATGAAGGGCTCCCCTGAGATCCCATCCCAAACAGAATCAAGTACTGATCAGAGTAAGAGTGCAGAGACATCACCAAAGAGATGTGCTAAACATGCGTCTATCTGTGCCAAGTCTGCAGTCAAGCTTTTAGTGCATATTCCTGCTCCCAACTCCATATTATTCTGCACCCTTCCCCATTATGGCAGATCAGATACAGGGAAGCCAATATCCACCAGTGGATCCCTGTTGCTGACATGATGTGCAAGCTGTTGCACCACGTTGCATGGGGCATCATTAGTTTTAAAATGCTGGGTTTTGTTTTGTTTTGTTTCCCTACTGCTAAAATGGTGATGATCTGTAATATGGCACTGGACTGCATGACTTCCACAACTTCTCTCCTTGTGTCTTAGATAAAATCCAGGCAATAGGACGAGCAATGGGAGAGAACTCAACATCATAGATGGAGTTTGTTCTTGTTGGACTTCTGCATCAAAAATCACCCATGGTTTTCCTTGGTCTGGTTCTCTTCATGTTTGTCATCACCCTGATTGGAAACAGCCTCCTTCTTTTCCTGATCAGGACGGACTCTGGTCTCCAGACCCCAATGTACTTCTTCCTCAGCCAGTTGTCTGTCATGGACCTCTGCCAGGTTCTCTCCATCATTCCCAAAATGACCGTGAACTTCGTAACCCAGAGGTACACCATTTCACTCTACGGATGTGTCGTCCAAATTTTTGTCACACTGGCTGTGGGGGGGTCAGAATGCCTCATCCTGGCTACCATGTCATATGACAGGTACGTGGCTATCTGCAGACCTTTGCAATACCAAGTTCTGATGAGGAGGAAAGTTTGCTACATCTTGTCAGCTTTCATCTGGTTCTGGCCTTCAGGCCATGACAAGTTCCCTGTATGTACTGCCTCTTCCCTACTGCAAGTCAAATGTAATTTACCATAACCTCTGTGAATATCCAGCCCTTATAAAGTTGTCCTGCTCAGACAATTCCAAATATGAAATAGTAACCTTCCTTGGTACCTTCCTGATACTCCTGCTCCCTCCCTCTGTCATCCTCGCTTCCTACATTGCCATCCTCCTGCAAATCTTGAGGGCACGCTCCTCCAGAAGTGTCCACAAAGCCTTGGGGACATGCCTATCCCATCTGTGTTTGGTAGGACTCTTCTATGGAGCAGCCATTTTGACATATATGACACCAGTATCCTCCTATTCAGCACAAAAGGCGATGATCAACTCAATATTTATTACCATCGTGCCTGCCATGATGAGCCCTTTCATATACAGCCTAAGGAATCGGGATGTCTTGTCAGCGCTGAGGAAAATATTCGCAAAATCCGCATTGCATAAATAACTTCCTGGGAAGGCAATTGAAGAGGGGGGAAATGGTGAGATAGTATATTATATTTGGAATCCAGTGGTAATCCAGGATAAACACAAACAGAAAGCAACTGGCAGCAGCAGAAACAGTTTGCCTAAGCATAATTTAATTTTAGGGTGCCATTTTTTCCCCTTGCAATAAAAGGTGGACCGAACAAAGAAACAAAACCCAGAACATGTGTGATAAGAGAAGTAAAAGGACTTCAGCGGGAAGCTATGAGACAAGCACTGATTGGTCAGTGATTGATGAGACAAGCAGCAAGCCCACCCCAAAACCTTTTGCAGTATTGAAATTGGGATCATGTATAAGCACCCCAATACCGTCATGAGCACAAATAATCATAAAAGTCCAGTAAAAGGACCTTTGAAGGGACCCACACACACTACCACTTTTCCAAGGTTCATAATATTATAAATGCCCAGCACCCGTCCCTCTTTCTGCCAAGCCATGGAGAGCAGAAGAAACGGTGGAGGCCGTCGTGCTTTAAGAAATAGGGTTTATTCGCCTATTTACACCCTCAATCTGCATGGAGGGAGTCCAGATCTTACAGCATGGCCCAAAGCATTGCAGGCAGTCCTTCCACTGCCTCCCGCAGTTTGGTCAAACTCATGTTGGTAGCTTCGAGAACACTGTCCAACCATCTCGGCACCGTCCCCTTCTCCTTGTGCCCTCCATCTTTCCCAACATCAGGGTCTTTTCCAGGGAGTCTTCTCTTCTCATGAGGTGGCCAAAGTATTGGAGCCTCAGCTTCAGGATCTGTCCTTCCAGTGAGCACTCAGGGCTGATTTCCTTAAGAATGGATAGGTTTGATCTTCTTGCAGTCCATGGGAATCTCAAGAGTCTCCCCCAGCACCAGAATTCAAAAGCATCAATTCTTCCGCGATCAGCCTTCTTTATGGTCCAGCTCTCACTTCCATACATCACTCCTGGGAAAACCATGGCTTTAACTATACAGACCTTTGTTGGCAAGGTGATGTCTCTGCTTTTTAAGATGCTGTCTGGGTTTGTCATTGCTTTTCTCCCAAGAAGCAGGCGTCTTTTAATTTCGTGGCTGCTGCCACCATCTGCAGTGATCATGGAGCCCAAGAAAGTAAAATCTCTCACTGCCTCAGTCACAGAAATGACAACTACTGTGGGACCTCCAGTTACAAATGCCTCAGGTTACAAACGCTTCAGGTTACAGACTCCTCTGAGTTGGGCTGCGATCTCCTTACACACCAAGATTTTCGAATGCCACCCTGCGCGCGGGATGCTCCCCATGAGGCTTCTTCCGCGATTGGCTGAATGCGGGACCAATCGGAAGCTTCCTTTACATTCCAGAGGCGCTACCTGGGTTCGCTCCTTTGCTGGGGCAAATCCTACGGCGCCTGCGCATTTCGTTCTCGTGGGGCTGATGGGCAGAAGCAAGTGACTGCTTGCAAGAGGCATCTGCAGGCAGCGGTGGGCAAGACCTGAAGACTCTGGAGATCCTCTGATCGTAGGATCGCGCTGAGTTTTAGCAGTATTATCGTGGGCACGTGTCTGCTTAGAAGATCTGCTAAGCCCCTCGGGGTGCAGTAGGACTTGACTCCCGCCTAAGTGAGCAAGGATTGCAGCCTAAGCTCTGTCGGGGAATCAAAATTAGGAAAATTGGCTGGTGAGCATCATTTTCCCCGAGGAAGGTGGGAAAAAACTTTCTCTCCCCACCCGACCCTATGTAAAAGAAATAAAGTTCCGGGTTCTTTGCATCCGTCCGCAAAGGAGGTATCCCGCAGTGGAGACGTAAAATGAGATGCTGCCGAACTTGCACGAGAAGCGCTGGCGCTTCGTTATCTTTATTCGGAAGAGTTTTTTAAAAGTGCTCAGGTTTTCTGCAGAAGGCAATTTCTCTAGGTAGAAGGGAAACTTCAATGGAGAACCATCGGCAGAGCTGTGCGCGCGTGCAATGCTTTAGGTTTTTGACATGCAGATTAATTTGTTTGAGAAGGAGGCACGCTATGCACAGAACTGAAGACTTCCTTGTATTACAAACTGCAGAAGGAAATAGTACTGATAATGGCTAGCTTTCTGGCAAACCTACCACAGCTTCCCTGGTGGTCTAGTGGTTAGGATTCGGCGCTCTCACCGCCGCGGCCCGGGTTCGATTCCCGGTCAGGGAACACTTCTTTTGAAAGGATTTGCCTTCAAATTCAACTGGATAAACCTTTCGCAAGGTGTGCAATATGCTTGGAAACAGGTTACTTTTGCTTTCAAAAGCTTTGCGTTGGAATGCTCCATTGTAAGTCGTTTAATGAAATAATCCATATTAAATGTGGGGGGGGGGATATATGCAGAAACTTCCTGTGTGATTTGACATAATTTTGATATTAGTTCAGTGCTGGAAATCTGTCTCACTTTTTTTCCAGAATTTTTTTTTAAAATATCTTACTTCAAAAGTAAGGAAATAACATAAAAACGAAATGGGGAGGGGGGATATCCCAGAAATAACATTAATTGCTTATGGTCTGCAAAAAAGGCTTTTTATTGTTTTATTTATTGAAAGATTAACTACTTCCCATTGTACTGTAACTACACAAGAAGAAATGAGTGAAGATGGTGCTGGCAAAATAAATGAACAAATCTTTTCAAAATTCCATATTCCTCCCATTTCAGTTCCTTCTATGTGGAGAAATGTAAATTTCCCCACTCTGCATCCCTGTACTGTATTATAAATTCCAGCCTTGCTGTCCATCCGGTTTCCCCTTCACAGTATAATCGGGAAAGGAAGGAAAAGATATAGGGTACAGAATGGAAAAGCAACAACATGGTACTACTGGCATTGGGTCATGATTTTTAATTTTCTTTTGCATTTTTGTCTGCCATCTAGAAATGCTGTTAGATTTTGTTGCACACCACCCCAAGAACCCAGAGATTACAGGAGTTTGAGGTGCTTACCCAGGGTTTGTGTTTCCTTTTGGAATGAGGCACAGCAGAGACGGTGGTGTCTTCATAATCTATGGTTTATTTGCAGATCTATACTACAGAGGGGCTCACAACATTGACATCCTAAGGGGGTCTTGTTTCTTTCATAGCCGTAGCCTTGGGTTCAAACAGAAATCAAACCTTGCTTTCAAGCCTTGCTCCGACTCTCCAGCTTACTTCTAGGTCACATCACTTGAAAAACTCTGGCTTTGGTTGTTGTTGTTCTTCTACACATTTTCTGTCTTGCTCAGAGCCCCCCTTGTTCTCCTAATGACTCATTACCCTGGCTTATATTTTAACACTTCCTGAATCCAGCAGTTAGAAGGATCTTGCATCCAGCCTACTTCCTTCTCCCCAAACTCATAGCAATATTTTGACTTGTCCCGATTCAAAACTCCTGTATGTCAAGATACAGTGGTACCTCGGGTTAAGTACTGAATTCGTTCCGGAGGTCCGTTCTTAACCTGAAACTGTTCTTAACCTGAAGCACCACTTTAGCTAATGGGGCCTCCTGCTGCCGCCGCACCGCCAGAGCCCGATTTCTGTTCTTATCCTGAAGCAAAGTTCTTAACCTGAAGCACTATTTCTGGGTTAGCGGAGTGTGTAACCTGAAGCGCATGTAACCTGAAGCGTATGTAACCCGAGGTACCACTGTATTCCTTCAAATGATCTTTTCTCCTTTTGCAGAGTGCCTGTTTAAAGTTCCTCTTTGTCAGGAGCCTTGATCCTGGGCAGCCACTTCCCAGATGCAAGGTTGATTTCTCTTGCTGCTCTCAACCCTGACATGATTGCGGAGTCCAGCCAGCCGTGGAGTTTGGTAGTGTGTTCCCCAGCAAAATGGATCCTGCCTTCTGGCTCCTCGAGAGGTTCGCTGTAATCAACAAACTGGTAGGGGGTGAAGGCAGCAAAGCCAGCCATGGAATATTTATCCAAGCTCCATCTCTTTATTACGGATGACTGGCACACAGACTGGATGTACCCCTTGGGCAGCTGGTGGATGGCAGACAGGTCATCCAGGGTGATGCTAATGATGTCATCATGGCTGAGGGCCTGAAAGAAACGGGAGTCGTCACTGTGGACGTAGCAAGCCAAGACAACCCCAATGCTGCTGGAAAAGTTTTGAGTGAGGTAGTAGATGAATCGGGCCGGGCGATCAGTTGTGGACTTCCCACCGTGGATCCCATCAGCTTCCCAGAACTTCTCGGCGCAAGCGAGGAAGACTTTAGTGACGCTCCTGTAGTGGATGGACCGCAAGGCGTGGCTTTTGTTACGCGACAGGGGCGGCTCAAAATGGATGCGCCTCGTGGCCTTGGCGGTGGAGGTGACCACGGCGTAATCGGCCGTCACGCTGAACAGTGCTTTGTTGGCGGTTTGATAAACCGCGGTGACGCTCTCGCCTGCCTGCTCCATCCTGACCACCCTGGTCCCGAAATGCACCCTTTCTGGAATGCTTCTGTAAATGGCTATTGGCAGCTGATCAAAGCCTCCTATGATTTGATCAAACCTGCAAAGAAACACACACAAACAAATGCAGATGAATGGATAGAAGATGGAAGAGCCTGCTGTTGTGTGTTGCTCAGTTGCTCCTCAGTTCAGCACACACAAAAGGAAGCATTTCTGAACCCAGAACATAGTTAACACACTGGAATTCGCACCGACAAGGTGTGGAGATGGCCACCAAGTCAGACGACTTTGAAAGAGGATTAGACAAGTTCACGGAAGATAATCAACAGCTTTTAGTTATTGTGGATATATTATCCAAGGGGATAGCTCACTTGGTTAGAATGTGGTGCTGAAAACGCCAAGGTTACAGGTTTGATCCCCGCATGGGACAGCGGCATGTTTCTGCATTGCAGGGGGTTGGACTAGATGTTCCTCAGGATCCCTTCCAACTCTGCAATCTATGATTCAATGCATGCTGAGTATCTCAAATGGGGAGAGTGGCTATTGAGCTTAGGTCTGGCTTGCAGGCTTCCCATAGGCATCTGGTCTAGATGGAACTTTCGCAAGAGCCAGCTGGACTCTTACATCTTTATGTTGACTTTGTTGTAGGGAGAGGGAGCATATGTTATTTGTTTATTTATCTATCATCAATTTGATTTACAGTGGTACCTCGGGATACATACGCTTCAGGTTACAGACTCCGTTAACCCAGAAATAGTACCTCGGGTTAAGAACTTTGCTTCAGGATGAGAACAGAAATCGTGCTCTGGCAGCACAACGGCAGCAGGAGGCCCCATTAGCTAAAGTGGTGCTTCAGGTTAAGAACAGTTTCAGGTTAAGAACGGACCTCTGGAACGAAATAAGTACCTAACCCGAGGTACCACTGTATATACCAACCATTATTCAAAGATCCCGGGGCGGTGTACAACATTAAGAACAACATTTACAACATTAAGAACAAAATAATAAAATGCGGAGCATAATACTGGACTGCATAATAAAATAATCATAATAACAGTCCGTCCACCCACCCCTTTAACAAATCATCGATTATTTAATGGCTAAAGGCCTGAATAAAGAGGAATGTTTTTGCTTGGTGCCTAAAGATATGTAATAATGGCCACAGGCATAGCCAGGGTTTTTGTTGGGGGTGGGGCAGGGCTTTTGTTGGCGTGGGGAGGCAGAACCCCAGCTTGCTATCCATTTTTATAGATTTTTATATATTGGTGGGGTGCTCCCCCCCCTTAGCTACACCCATGATAATGGCACCAGGCAAGCCTCTCTGGGGAGAGCATTCCACCGACGGGGAGCCACCACAGAAAAGGCCTGTTCTTGTGCTGCCATCCTCCAAACCTCTTGGGGGGACGGGGGCCACAGAGAAAGGTGTCGGATTACAAGCTCAGGGTCCGGGGTCAATTCGTATGGGGAGAGGCATTCCTAAGGTATTGCGGTCCCAAGACGTTCCTACAGTCCCGGTTTTGGAAATGAACCAAAAGGCTATCTCGTCTAAAGAAGAGCAGATTATTTACTTCAGCAAAAATAAATCCTCCCTATTTCCTTGCAATGCATATTCCCGCTTACCTCTTTCTAGAAGAGAAGATCATTTCACCTCTCATACTTTCAATGAACGACTGGTAATAGCCAGCATCTTCATTGAGCAAGTCCCCAATCATTTCGACAGCTCCACGACTCAGCTTTGCTACTTTGATTAAATATTGCTGTTATGGGAGGGGTGGGGAATAACCACCTTTAAGGATAGCACTCAACAAAGATGCTTAAGCAAACACACCACCAAGCAACAACTGAATTTGGAATCTAGTACACGAGACATCCTGAGGTTCTCAGGCTTCAGGATTTGCTTATTCTGGAAAGCAAGGAATTGGATTCTGCAAAAAGTTACAGTGCAGTCCTCTATAGGTCTATCTCACTGAGTTCGGTGAGGCTTGCTCTCAGTCCCAGGTGAGTAAACATATCTGTATAGTCTTAGGTCAGTCATAGGCAAACTCGCCCCTCCAGATGTTTTGGGACTACAACTCCCATCATCCCTAGCTAACAGGACCAGTGGTCAGGGATGATGGGAATTGTAGTCTCAAAACATCTGGAGGGGCGAGTTTGCCTATGCCTGCCTTAGGGCACATCCACCCTTCTGTTTGGGCTCATCCACCCTCCTGCTTCTCCTTTACATATGTAGGTGAGGCAGTGGATATGCTGGACTGTTGTCTTGCCTCGGTCATGGAACTGGATGAGAGCCAATACACTGAAGCTCAGTCCAGATGGGACTAAGGCACTAGTAGTGGGTGATTCCCTGGACTGGATGGATGGGAGGGAGGTGGCCTGCTCTTGATGGGATTATACTTCTTTGGAAGGAGCGGGTATGTAGCTTGGGAGTTCTTCTGGATCCTTTGCTGTCGCTTGAGGCCAGTGACAGATTTACGTATAAGCTAAACAAGCTATAGCTTATGGCCCCACTCTCTTGGGGGGCCCCAAAAAATTAAAGGGGGGAAAAACCTGGATGTACATTTCCAAACTACAAGATAAAAAACAAATAAAATAAAATGTTTGTTATTGCCAAATGCCAATGTGCTTGCATTATTAAGTTTGTTATGAATAAAAAATCACTTTAAGTTAGAGCTTAATAATTATTTCACTATTCATATAACGTACTTCTTCTTAATTGTATTTCACTATTAATATACTTCTCAATTGTATTTCAGTTCAACAGTTACTTTGATAAAATACATATTTTGTTATGTGCAAATGGCTTTAGATACCTATTAGGTCCATAAATTACCACATAGTATATATTCAAGACAAATTTGTCGTTGACAAAGGTCAGCTGGACCTATAAAGGGCCCCATTACCTTCAGGAGCTTAGGGCCTCATCAAACATAAATCCGGCCCTGCTTGAGGCTCAGGTGGCCTCGGCAGCATGGAGTTCCTTCCATCATTTCTGGCTGGTGGCCCTGCTGCTCCCCTAATCAGGACAGGGATAGACTAACTTCTGCTATCTATACTCTGGTAACCTCAAGGTTAGATTACTGCAACAAGTTGTGCATTGGGCTGCCTCTGAAGACAGTTTGGAAAGTTTTGCTGGTGCAAAATTTGACAGCCAGGTTGCTCACCAGGGCGAGACAGTTTGAGCATAGTGTACTTTATCCTGGCCTGACTGCACCGGCTGCACATTAGTTTCTGGGTCCAGTTCAAAGTGCTGGTTCTGATTTATAAAACCTTAAATGGCTCAGGACTGCAAAGGGTCAAGGGCTGCCTCTCCCCATATGAACCAACCTGGGCCCTGCAATGATCACATGAGGCCCTTCTTCATGTGCCCCCCCTCCCCAGGATATCTAGGTGGGATACCTAGGAAGCTGGGTAACTACTATAGGCTTGTGTAATAATCTAATAATATAACAGAAGTGCGCCAATGAAGTTTTTACTGAAACTTTGCACTTCGCAAGTTTGGGGCATTGCTTTAGCTGGTTTTGTTAACTTATTGGGTTTTATTGCGCTAGCCAAAGGCCATGGTAACATACAAAGAATGAAAAGAAAAGAAAAGGCGCGTGGGGGTGGGGTGGGGGAAGAATCGATCTTTTTTACCTTGGTTGAGAAGGTGTCATATTTACCCAGCACATAGCTACAGTTTGTCCTCTTCACCTCTTGTTCAGCCTGGTATGACCATAAAGAAAAAGTCAGAATGCATTTCATAGTTTACCTACATTGGCTCCCAGTACGTTTCCGAGCACAATTCAAAGTGTTGGTGCTGATCTTTAAAGCCCCCAAATGGCCTCGGTCCAGTATACCTGAAGGAGCGTCTCCACCCCCATCATTCAGCCCAGACACTGAGGTCCAGCTCCGAGGGCCTTCTGGCGGTTCCCTCACTTCGAGAAGCCAAGTTACAGGGAACCAGGCAGAGGGCCTTCTCAGTAGTGGCGCCCGCCCTGTGGAACGCCCTCCCACCAGATGTCAAGGAAATCAACAACTATCTGACTTTTAGAAGACATCTGAAGGCAGCCCCGTTCAGGGAAGTTTTTAATAGCTGATGTTTTATCATGTTTTTAATATTCTGTTGGGAGCCGCCCAGAGTGGCTGGGGAGGCCCGACCTGATGGGCAGTGTATAAGTAATAGATGATGATGATGATGATGATTACTACAATGTGATATGCTGCCTGAGGAGGTGCTTTCTTTTGTCCGTCCCAAATCCTCTAAGCTTCAGCTTAACTGGATGTCCCCAACTTCAAGTGTTATGAAAAAGGGAGGAAAACCCCACCCGCTTTCTGTATACCATGCATAATATTTAGCATCACATAATCTTAAATATTCTCATGCCTCCACTTAGTAAAAATAAATAAATCCCCCAATATAGTAACCTTCCCTCATAGAGGATCTACAATTTATTTTAGGAGGGTGTGTCAGCTAGACTTGCTTTTGGTTCTTTCCACCTCTACGGTCTTAATATTTGGAACAGGACACAGAAGGTTTTCCCAATTAAAAGAAGCACCAAAAGTATCCCAACCCGATGGAGGGACTCCTCATACAGCTGGCCAGCGGTTTTGCCTTCTTCCGAGGGATCCACAGTGTAATTCAAGAGGCTGGGGTTCCTCTTGACCTCCCCGACTCGCTTCCTGATGTTGTCAATCAAATACCAGGCATTCTCATCCTCCGGAAAGAATTCCGTCAGACTCAGGCCAAACTTTCTGACATATTCGCGGACGATCCTGGGGCATGAGAAGGGGACAGTGCAGAGTCAAAAGAGTGGAATTTGCTCTTCCAAGAGGCAGCGTTGCCCACCAACTTGGAGGCCTTTAAAAGAGGGTTAAATCAACACATGGAGAACAAGGCTAGCAATTGCTACTGGCTATGATGGATCGCCAAAGAATTGATGCTTTTGAATTCTGGTGCTGGAGGAGACTCTTGAGAGTCCCACGGACTACAAGAAGATGAAACCTCTCCATTCTGAAGGAAATCAGCCCTGAGTGCTCACTGGAAGGACAGATCCTGAAGCTGAGACTCCAATACTTTGGCCACCTCATGAGAAGAGAAGACTCCCTGGAAAAGACCCTGATGTTGGGAAAGATTGAGGGCACAAGGAGAAGGGGACGACAGAGGGCGAGATGGCTGGACAGTGTTCTCGAAGCTACCAGCATGAGTTTGACCAAACTGCAGGAGGCAGTGGAAGACAGAAGTGCCTGGAGTGCTCTGGTCCATGGGGTCACGAAGAGTCAGACACGACTAAATGACTAAATAACAACAACAATATGATGGATATGCTGTGCTTCCACAGTCAGACGCAGCGATGATTATTATGTTATTATTATTTACTAGGTTAATATACAGCCGTACCTTGGAAGTCGAACGGGATCCATTCCGGAAGTCTGTTTGACTTCCAAAATGTTCAGAAACCAAAGTGCGGCTTCTGATTGGCTGCAAGAAACTCCTGCAGCCATTCGGTAGCGAAGCCAGACGTTAGGCTTCTGAAAATCGTTCGAAAACCGGAACACTCACTTCCGGGTTTCAGTCGGTTGGGGGCCGATTTGTTTGGGAGCCAAGGCGTTCGAGATCCAAGGTATGACTGTACCGCTCTTCATCTCAGGGCGGTTCACAAGATAAAAGCACATATAATTAGTCAAAACAGGAGCACACAAGCACATTTCAAAGGCTGCAGAATATTAATCATCCACCTGCCACCATATATATATATATATATATATATATATATATATATATATAAAATCAGTGCTTTTTTCTAAAAAAAGTGTTTAGGGGTACTCTCATTTTCCTACTCGTACTGAAATACTGCCCCTCAATGAGGCCAAACTTAGATTCACAAAATGTTTAGGGCTAAAGCACTGTATATAAAGAATATATAAACAGACTGGGGGTGGGGAGAGATAGCAAAAAAAGTTTAGTAAGCCCTGTGCACAGCACTTCCTAAACACCTAGTTGTAGTAGTAGTAGTAGTAATTATTATTATTATAGTACCACACCCATCTGACTGGGTTGCCCCAGCCACTCTGAGCAGCTTCCCATTGCCCAGCGCTTACAAATAGTCACTATCTCTCAACTTTATCTTCTTCACAGGTGCATCGTGGGGCAAAAGGGAGGTGAGCTATGTTTGTCACCCTGGGGAAGGGAGGAATAATGAGTGTTGCCAGAAGAGGTCTGGCCGCCTCCTCCTCCCATCAGCTCTGTTCCGTTCACAGAAAACAAACTGCGTAGGCCTCGCAGCCAAGAGTTTATCCAACTAGTGGGCCACATCTAAGAAGTCATACGTTGTCTTCAACTCCACATACACTTTCTTCCTCGTGGCAACAGGCCAACAGCTCTTTTGTCTCCCACACAGCCAAGCGCAATAGGACACGTGTCCGTGGAAAGAGCCATCACGGATGAGCAAGGCGGGATTTATGCATGCTCAGCAGATGAAGTGAAAGGCATGTGGTAACCTCCCGTCTCACCTGTGTACCTGAGGCAAACGCATGGGCCCCAGATCTGCATACCAGCCTTCTTGCTCATTTCGATACGTCTCCACTCGTCCTCCCACGCGGTCACTGGCTTCAAGAACTGTCACCTGGAGGCAAGCAGGACAGCTACTGCTGTATCAATCCAGCTACTGCTTCATGCTATGCTAGCTAAGGTAAAGGGACCCCTGACCATTGGGTCCAGTCATGGCCAACTCTGGGGTTACGACGCTCATCTCGCTTTATTGGCCGAGGGAGCCGGCGTACAGCTTCCGGGTCATGTGGCCAGCATGACTAAGCCACTTCTGGCGAACAAGAGCAGCGCACGGAAGTGCCGTTTACCTTCCCGCCGGAGCGGTACCTATTTATCTTGCACTTTGACGTGCTTTCGAACTGCTAGGTTGGCAGGAGCAGGGACCGAGCAATGGGAGCTCACCCCGTCACGGGGATTTGAACCGCCGACCTTCTGATCGGCAAGTCCTAGGCTCTGTGGTTTAACCCAAAGCGCCACCCACGCTACAATAGCCTGCCTCAATTTCCATGGTCCACATCACAATTCTTGAGGGCAGTTGAGAGACTTACCCAGCATCCAGCTGATAAATCAGCATGGCCACATGGGTTTCTCAATTTCTCAGGGCTAATTTACAAGGGACTGATGTTCAATTTCAACCCTCCGGTGTTTGTGGATTCGTCTTCCTTGGAGGTTTTTAAGCAGAGATTTTATGGCTCTCTGTCATGGATGTTTTGGCTGAGATTCTTGCATTGCAGGGGGCTGGACTTGAAGACGCACAGTGTCCCTTCCAACTCTATGATTCTATGATTCTGATTTCACCTGTTGCTCCTGTCATGGGCCAGGAGTCGGCTTCACCTGCTGAGCAGCAGCCTGAAGTAGCAGAAGGCAGAGTGACTCCACCTGCTGCTGATCAGCCTTCTTGCTCCTGAGGAGAACCAGCTGGCTCCAGCTTTTTTAAGCAGTTTTCCAGCCTCAGTCAGTTGCTGGAAATAACACTTGTCATTCCTGGCCAGACCTTGCTGTTTCTTGCTTCTCGTGACCTTGGACCTTCTGCTTTCTTGACCCCCAGATCATTTGACTACATGAACTGAGATACTCCTGACTGGACTGAACCTTGAATACAGCCTCTGCCTCCAGGCAAGTACCCCCCTGAGACTCGACTGGTTGGCTGGCTTCTCCTTCTACTGAGCTCTGCTGTGGTTGGCAGCACACAACTACAACAGCTCCTTACGCCTCCCCACCTATTTTGGCCTAGTTTCCCCAACTACCAGATGAGGTCTGTGCCATGTTAAATGGCTGCCCTTATGAGCACTGCTGCAGCCAAAAAGATTCATGGTATTTTTGGGTGGGACTCCATCACCTACCACCAAACTCAGATTGTGACGTCAAGTTGCATGATTCAAATTGATTTGGTGCCCTCAAATACCAAACCTTAACCCCCCACCTCCCCGACTGGACTCTGTGTGAGAAGAAAAGGTGAGGTGTGGAATAACACTTCCTTTGATGCAACACCTAACCTCCCCGCAAACTAAAAAACGAATACTCAGCAAAGAGCCACAGTGGTTTAACCTCCCTGCAGACTTTGTGCAAACAAATCAATACGCAGGTCCCTAGGGGCCAATCTCGGAAGCAGAGAACCAGTTGCAACATCTGTGACGACTAAAGGACCCCTTACCTGGTGTCCAGCTTCTGTGAGAGTGTAGGCTGCGCTGAGGCCTGCCATGCCTGCTCCTACGATCAGCACATGTCTTGGGTGCGATGCATTGCCCAGCCCATTCTTGGCTATCTCTAAATAATTCTCATACTCAGCATCTTGGAAGCACTTTTCCAGCGGACTAGGATCATCTGTGTAGCAGCTTCGCAGGGCAGAAAAGAATAGCAATGCGGAAAGAACTGGAATGCAAAATACACAAATGGATAGAATAAATATATCCGTCTGCATGTTCCTGTTTGTCCACATTCTGCCATCCACGCTCAATCCATGTCCCTTTGGTTAGAGGCACAAGTGCTCTTGGAAAGCAGTTTGTAGAAATGGCAGGAGGGAAGAGTGCTCTTATGCTTGCACCTGGGTGGCTGCTGGGGGGAAGAAGAAGAAGAGGAGGAGTTTGGATTTGATATCCTGCTTTATCACTACCTGAAGGAGTCTCCAAGCGGCTAACAATCTCCTTTCCCTTCCTCCCTCACAACAAACACTCTGTGAGGTGAGTGGGGCTGAGAGACTTCAAAGAAGTGTGACTAGCCCAAGGTCACCCAGCAGCTGCATGTGGAGGAGCGGGGACGCGAACCCAGTTCCCCAGATTACGAGACTACTGCTCTTAACCACTACACCACACTGGCTGGGCTAGATGGGGCATTGGCCTGATCCAGCAAGCTCTTCTGATGTTCTTAGCTGTTTACAAGCCTCTCCCAAGACTGGCCAAGTGTGAAGTGTATATAGCAGAAGAAACACATTCAACGGTCAAGTGGTTGAACCTTGGGTGCATTAGCTGCAAACTGCCTACCAGTTATATATTACAACAGGAGAAATGAATTGGTGCTGTCAGATAAGATTTAGCAATGGCATGGGAGGGGTGTTTAATAACACCATCATTAAAGGTTTCAAAACAAAATTGGAGTGTCCTCAAAATTCTGACGGGGCATTTCTTGAATCCTAAGTATAGTCGTGATTGCTTTTCCCCAACTAGTTGTTTCTCCCCAATGAAGATTCTGCTTGTAAATGACATGGCATATTTACCAATTTAGCTCACACCTGATGTTTGTTAAAACAAAAGCCAAACTGTGGTGATGGTGGTGGTGATGATAATATCTGGGTGGCTTCCAACAGATAAAACAACATAACAAAACATTGAACATTTAAAAATTCTCCATACAGAGCTGCCTTCAGATGTCTTCTCAAAGTTGTTTAGTTCTTTATCATCTTGATATCTGATGGGAGAGTGTTCCACAGGGCAGGCGCCACTACCGAGAAGGCCCTCTGCCTGGTTCCCTGTAACCTCACTTCTCGCAGTGAGGGAACCGCCAGAAGGCCCTCGGAGCTGGACCTCAGTATCTGGGCTGAGTGATGCGGGTGGAGACATTCCTTCAGGTATACTGGGCCAAGGCCATTTAGGGCTTTAAAGGTCCGCACAGAATTGTGCTTGGACAACACTGGGAGTCAATGTAGATCCTTTAGGACTGGTGTTATATGGTCTAGGTGGCTGCTCCCAGTCACCTGTGTAGCTGCTACATTTGGGATTAGGTGTAGTTTCTGAGTCACCTTCAAACGTAGCCCCATGTAGAGCACATTGCAGTAGTCCACGTGGAAGATAACCAGGGCACGTACCATTCTGGTGAGACAGTGCACAGGCAGGTAGGGTCTCAGCTAGCGTACCAGATGGAGCTGGTAGACAACCGCCCTGGACACAGAATTGACCTGTGCCTCCATGGACTGCTGTGAGTCCAAAATGGCCCCTAGGCTGTGCACCTGGTGCTTCAGGGGCACAGTTACCCCATTCAGGACCAGGGAGTCCTCCACACTGTCCCCCGTGGCATCCAGAAACAGTACTTCTGTTTTGTCGGGATCCAGCCTCAATCCATTAACAACCATCCATCCTCCAACTGTCCCCTTTCAACAGACTTTGTGGTTGGGAGATTCCTGTCATTGTCTAAAGACGTTGTTCTGGAGGGAGGGGGTCAGAAGCCGAGTTTCACCACAAACCCTGTTAGAACCTGCTTTTTAAGGAACTAAAGTTCTAACTGAAGAGTGATTACAAAACTTTCCCCTTTGCTACCCATGACTGAGCTTGATGCTATTAAGCAATAAGATGTTGCACAGTGGAAGCACCAGATTGCTTCTGCTAGTGGTCCTGCACCGTTGCGTCCTCACTGCCATCCTCACCCCCCATCTCATGCCACCCCTGTATGTGTTGGAAGCTGCCCAGATGGGTGGGGTATTATTATTATTGATTACTACTACATGCAAATCGACCAACCTAGACAGCATCTTAAAAAGCATAGACATCACTTTGCCAACAAAGGCCTGTATAGTTAAAGCTATGGTTTTCCCAGTAGTGATGTATAGAAGTGAGAGATGGACCATAAAGAAGGCTGATCGCCGAAGAATTGATGCTTTTGAATTGTGGTGCTGGAGGAGACTCTTGAGAGTCCCATGGACTGCAAGGAGATCAAACCTATCCATCCTTAAGGGAATCAGCCCTGAGTGCTCACTGGAAGGACAGATCATGAAGCTGAGGCTCCAATACTTTGGCCCTCATGAGAAGAGAAGACTCCCTGGAAAAGACCCTGATGTTGGGAAAGATGGAGGGCACAAGGAGAAGGGGGCGACAGAGGACGAGATGGTTGGACAGTGTTCTCAAAGCTACCAATATGAGTCTGACCAAACTGCGGGAGGCAGTGGAAGACAGGAGTGCCTGGCGTGCTCTGGTCCATGGGGTCATGAAGAGTCGGACACGACTAAATGACTAAACAACAACAACAACACATGCAAATCAGCCAATCATTTCAGTATTTCTATGATCATTTGTGTATGTAGCCAACAGTTAACGTGATCACGCGTTCGTCCCATGTAATGATGTATTGGGGCCTTATAAGTATTGACCTCATTTGAGGAGTTATGCAAATGTTTCGGGTGTTAAGCTATTCTGTGCCTCCTGCTATAGCTGAATAAACTGTCTGGACTTTCCACCCAGGCGTGAAACTCATTAGCTACCTTCACCCCAGCGTAGCCAGAGTGCTGCTGAATCAGGTGAAAGCCCCGTCTAGTCCAGCATCCTATTCTCACAGTGACCAACCAGAGGCCTGTGGGAAACCAACAAGCAGGACCTGAATGCAACAGTGCTCTCCGCACTTGTGATTTCCAGGACCTGGTATTCAGAAGCATACTGCCTCCGACATTTGTATCATGGCTAATATCCACTGAGAGCCTTGTCCTCTATGCATTTGTCTAATCCTCTTTTAAAGCCACCACTCTGTCCTGTGGAAGTGAATTCCCATCACTGATTATTTCATCTCGCTTGTGGAAACAACTCAGAGGCCATGAAAGAAGGAAGGTTAACAACAGGAAGATTTAAAGGAACTATTGGAAAGACTATTCAAGGCAGCAGATATGAGATGATCAGAGCGCCCCCCCCCCCGAAACTTGGAGCGTGGGAAGTCCCAACAAAAAAATTCTAATTTAGGCAGAATATTTGGACTATTTGATATGTATTTGTATACAGTGGTACCTCGGGTTAAGTACTTAATTTGTTCTGGAGGTCCGTTCTTAACCTGAAACTATTCTTAACCTGAAGCACCACTTTAGCTAATGGGGCCTCCTGCTGCTGCCGCGCTGCCGGAGCACGATTTCTGTTCTCATCCTGAAGCAAAGTTCTTAACCTGAAGCACTATTTCTGGGTTAGCGGAGTCTGTAACCTGAAGCGTATGTAACCTGAGGTACCACTGTAATTTGGAGCATTCAATGTGGTTTGATTGGATTGTTAAAATGGAAAACTTATTAAAAATTATTTTTTTAAAAAAAGTGAATTCCACAGTTTAACTACGTTCTATGCAAAGAAGTGTTTTTATTTCTCTTTCCTGAAACTTCCAATATTCAGCTTCATTGGATTGTCCCAAGTTCTGCTATTATGAGAGAGGGAGGAAAAACTTCCTCAAGCTCTTTTAACTCTAAGCATATACAAACGGGGTGCAGGTGGCAAAAGAAATGCCTTGAGGGATTTCAGAATGTCACTTGGTCATGGGCAAAATCTGTGGGAAGTAGCAGTGGTGTACCATGGGTTGCCAGAGCCCAGAGCTGCGTTGGGGGGGGGTTGTGTCATGTATTCAGTGGTCTGTGTTTGTCTGAGCAAACTGGATTAAGGTCTGGACTAAGGATTCTGAGCTCCTGTGTTCTGATTCGATATCTGATATCCAATCACGTAGCATTATCAGAGTTTAGGCTACTAGCATTGGCTCTAAAGCTCCGGGTTACGATTCACAGCTTCGGGGTTTAGACAGCCGATCATGTTGAGGGTGGCCCAGGCCTTCAGAAATGCACATATGCAGTTATCTGTTGTTCTTGATGATTCAATAAAGCCTTTAAGCTGAATCACTGCCTTGAGTCTTGCTTGAACCCACATATACTTCAGGTGGGAGGCAAATAGGTGGAGTACACATGCACATTCAATTGCCTAACGGCGTCCATGTCACCCAAGAGATTGCAGCCGCAGAGATAAGAGTTGTTCTGTTGTCTGGTGGCGAGGTCACTTCCTGGTTTGCATGGAGAAGCCATTTTCAATGGAGCCCAGCAATGGAAGTACGCAGCCGTATGGAGGCAGCACCGGGTGTTGAAATTTTGCGCCCCTAACAATTTTGCGCCCAGGGCTACTGCCCACACTACATCACTGGGAAGTAGTGCCAAGTAGGCAAGGTCAGGTGGGGCTACGAAGCCAAAAACCAACAAATAATTAAACAAAATAAAATCTACACTACTGATATGCAACTAGCCACACACAGTAGATCCGTTTTCCCCAATCTGGTGCTCTCCAAATGTGGCTGGCTTACAACTCCCGTCGTCCCTGACCATTGACTGTACAGTGGTACCTCGGGTTAAGTACTTAATTCGTTCCGGAGGTCCGTACTTAACCTGAAACTGTTCTTAACCTGAAGCACTACTTTAGCTAATGGGGCCTCCTGCTGCCGCCGCGCCGCCGAAGCACAATTTCTGTTCTCATCCTAAAGCAAAGTTCTTAACATGAAGCACTATTTCTGGGTTAGCGGAGTCTGTAACCTGAAGCATATGTAACCTGAAGTGTATGTAACCCGAGGTACCACTGTACTGGCCTGGGTTGAGGGGAGTTGTAGTGTAAAACATTGGGAGGGAAAAGCTGGTATGGAATGTACAGCTTGGTAGAACACTAGCACACACCCGGTGTAATCCTGACCCATGGATTTGAGTTTTTGCCCTTGTGAGCTTCGACATGGTTAGTATACCCTGACACAACGTGAACCGGGCGAGTGTCCAGCACTCATGTGTATTCATACACACACCACTGAGAGGTTTGGGATCTTCTGCTAGAGTTAGGAGTGTGTCTGCTACGAATATGTGTTCTACCCATAACCTTACGCCTATAAGAAGTTCTTACACAAAAGAAATAAGCAAAGCTTGACTTCATGCAGAGGCGCCACCTTGGGCAAAGACTGGGTGGCCCAGCAGCGTGGTACATGCACGATGTTGCGCACGCGCCTGTGATGTCATGCACGTGTCGTCGGGAGGAGGCACATTGTTGAGAGGAGGCCTTGCTCAGTGCTGCACAGCTTCAATGGTCACAACTCTTCCTCTCTCACGCTCAGAAGGAGCCTGCCTTTGATGCTGTCTTCAATATTTGGGGTGGGTGGGGCTGAGTCCCCTGCTAAGGAATATTGATGGGACTGATGACACCTCAGCCCCCTAGAGTTGGCACACCCGGTTTATTGTGTGAAAAGAAAGGGACAGAATATATAAATGTTGCTTTGGACAACAAAATTACATTTTAAGCAGGCAGCAAATCCTACACATTGGTCTAAAGAGTGAAGTAATCCATTACTATTCTCAAACGCCTACGGAAAGTGAATGTGACAATTTTGCCACAAAACCCAAACTTATGACAAAGCAAGCGATGGAAGGGGAAGGGAATACGTGTCCTTAAGGAGAGGCATGTGTTGGTTCCTTGAGAGTGCTGAGTAAGTTCGTCGATGGAGCTTGGAGAGAGCTAAGTAACATAGGGTTTCTGTACTAATTTTAGCCAATGCATTCTAATGGAGAAGGGACTTTGAGATGAGCAGTTCCTGTAATTCCAACAGCATAGCTGTCAACTTTCAGATTTGAAAATAAGGGATCAGCAACCTCAGCTGTTTCGGGGACAGTCTACGGGATATCTAACAATCCGGGATAGCGGCGGGAAGCAGCGGGAAACGGCGCTGGAATAAGGGAATTCCCCGCAAAAAAAGGGAAGGTTGACAGCTATGTCCAACAGCTCTATTGTTGTGTTGTTCCCTTCTGGAATTCCCTGCCTATTTTCCCATTTTGCTTAGTCTGCTTAAGTAAAAGTTGAAAGAATATTAGCCTAGTGAGCAAAGACTAAACTGGTTCTCCTTGTCTGCTTTGTTTCTTAAAGTTAGCTTACCATTTTGTCTGTGCAGCAGGTGTCGATTAGCTTTTACTGACATGTGCGAATCTTTATTCAATGTATTAGGACGCATTTGAGATAAGATCTCGTGCCACATTAAGTTTTACTCCTGCAAAGATCTTTTACTCATGCAAGGACTACAGTAGTACAGTAGTAAACCATAGCAAAAGTTCAGATTAACACACACCTATTCACATTGTAGACATGCACTATTAGTTGGGTGCGAGGCTTTTCTGCATCGGTTCCACTGAAATGAGTGGGAGTTTGCAAAACAGCAAAATCCCACAGGTAACACTTAAGAGTCAAAATAGAGCTTTCTGCAACAAGTTCAAGCTCCCCCTCCCTGTCCTCCCACACCTTTTGCTTTCTGAAATTCAACTTGGTGGAATATTATTTTAAAATCTTGCGCTGGAAATACTTTTGGGGTTTTGTTTGTTTTAGACTGTTTGCTTGTGGGCTGGGCTTTTGCACAGTACCAGGTCTCCTTTATATACTTTTACAAATTAGAATAATAATAAATTTAAAGCAATTTGTTTAATGGCAACTTGCAAAAGATTTTTACATCTCCCCTTCTCTAAATCCAATAACATCAACAACTAGGTATGCTGGTGAACAAGTACTGAATTAGTCAAATCCACCGAATAGTTGATCAGTCATCTGTTAGATAAAAAGACATTTTTATCTAACATATGTTTCTTTTGTTGGAAATGTTTAATATCAAACAGTATTTTCTCTGTCGCTTGTTATTCTCTGCTCTCCACTACTCTAATAATAATAATAAGAAAACCTCCCACATATTTTCTAAATAGCAACAGTTTCTGAAAGTTGAGCATAGTGAAATCTGACATCAGAAATGTCATTAATAAGATTAAAATCAGACATTTACCTCAGCGATGTAATCTTACCCAGGATTATACTTACAGAAGATGCTCATACCTTTTGCCTTGGGAACTTGAATGGCAAAACTTGTTGGGGCCATTTCTTTTGCTAAGTGAGGCGCTCCAAATACTTTTTCAAATAAACACTCATACACGAACAGAACAGGAGAGTGAGTGAAGAATGATTTAAGCATTTTGCAGGCTCCTCCCCTACTTTCTCTTCCTCCTCCCACTCTAATTATGCATCAAGCAATTATCAAAGAACTGGAATTCTCTCAATATCTGGTTCTATGGTTTGCACTTATGTCTCTAGGAAGCCCCACAAGCAATTCTTGAAGGTAACACCCCCTGTCTCCCCAGTGATGACTGATGCCATAGGGCTTGGTAGGGAGAAAACTGGGAGGCCAACAGTAGGGGGAGCCAGAGGCAATGATACAAAGAATCAACTCATTCTCCTTTTGTCCTCCTCCTCTGCCCTGATGGGTCCAACATGGGCAACATGGAGACAAAGGGCTTATCCATACCTACCTTTCAGATTAAATGGGTTTTCTGCAGATTGCCGTTTGCTCCAACTGTGCTTTAAAGAGTGAGTTTTCATGGAGAAAGCTCCAGAGCAAGACAAAGAACACTTGGACAGGGAGCTTTGAAACGCGAACCAAATACAACCACAAAACCTAACAATCTTCTATTCGGCGTTCACTCGTAGCCGAATAAGATTGTCTTACATGAACACCGTCTTAACTGTGAGTCCGTAAGTGACTCTGGAGGCCAGTTCTGGATCCACATGTCCTTCCACAGTGGGGACATAGGTTTCCAGGTGGGAGTTGATCACGGTGAGGGTTTGCCAAGTGTGCCTTCCTCTTAGCATGTTTCTCCCTTGCGTCCTGAGTCTGAGCATCTTCAAAGTCCATGACATCTTTGGTAAAGGCTGTCCTCCAACTGGAGCTCTCAAAAGCCAGTGCTTCCCAGTTGTCAGTGTTTATACTACTTTTTTTATATAGATTTCCCTTGAGAGAGTCTTTAAATCTCTTTTGTTGACCACCAGCATTAGGCCTTCCAACTTTAAGTTCGGAATAGAGTAGTTGCTTTGGAAGACAATAATCAGGCATCCGCACAACATGACCAGTCAAGCGAAGTTGATGTTGAAGAATCATTGCTTCAACGCTGGTGATCTTTGCTCCTTCCAGTACACTGGTATTAATTCGCCTGTCTTCTCAAGTGATATGTAAATTTTTTGGGAGACACCGTTTGCTCTTTCGAGGAGTTGGAGATGGCGTTTATAAGTGGTCTGTGTTTCACAAGTATACAGTAAAGTTGGTAGTACAATAGCTTTGTTAACAAGCATTTTGGTTTCCCTGTGAATGTCCCGGTCCTCAAACACTCTGCACTTCAATTGGGAGAAAGCTGCACTTGCAGAGCTGAGGCGATGCTGGATTTCGGCATCAAATGTTGGCCCTTGTGGAAAGATAACTGCCCAGGTAGGAGATGTGATTGACACTTTAACCCATTTTAAGCACATAAGGCCAAAATTATTCTGTTTTTACTTGAATCCCTCTCATAAAACACTGACAGTCTGGAGGCGTCCAGGGTGTCCAGAGCCCCCCGGAATAATTTCTGAAGGGTGGAGTTGCGTTTGAGCAGAGCTACAGCCATCACTCTCACATATGCAGCATACACTGAGATTCCTCACATTCACCTCCTCTCTTTATGCCTTAAAAAAAAAATATGAAATAGGCATATTCAGGAGCTGAACTTGAGTCACAGCTGCGTCTGCTAGATGGGATGGGCAAAAGGTAAATCAGGATCTCATGACAGATCTCTGGGTAATTTTAGTATATTGGCAAGGATTAGAACAACAACAACGTGGTTCTCCCGGAGGCTTGGCTCCCATAATACTGCTGACATAAAGAAAGGAGGAGGGTGGATTTTGCATAGAAGGATTGGGAGCTCGCTTCAAAAATATTCAAACTATAAGCTTCTTTCTCATGCATCTGGCTCCAGCTGGTGGATCACTGATAAGTAATAAAAAGAACAACAGATCCCTCAAGCTTGGAGAATCTTAGAACTGCTGTCATGCCCTGTTGGTGGATGGCAGCGAGGAAAGAAAATTGTGAAGGGAGGTATCTTTTACAACTTGTGGTGGACTTTTAAAGCGGTAAAGGCTTTCTGGGAAATGGTACATATGTTGATATTTTCACCCCTCCCATTGCCAGAATCTCCTGATCTGATGTTTTGAGAAAGGAGGGGGCAGAAACTGCTCTTCTATTCTTCCGCTCCTGACTGATTGCCTGACTCTGTGTCGAGAGAGTCTTATCTATGAAGTGACTAGAGGGCTAAGTGGGAGAGGTAACACTCATGCAAGCCAGTACAGCGGTACCTCGGGTTAAGAACCGTTTCAGGTTAAGAACGGACCTCCGGAACAAATTAAGTACTTAACCTGAGGTACCACTGTACAGTCATACCTTGGGTTAAATGTGCTTCAGGTTGAGCGTTTTCAGGTTACGCTCCGCAGCGACCCAGAAGTAATGGAGCGCGTTACTTCCGGGTTTTGCCGCTCACACATGCGCAGACGCTCAAAATGATGTCACACGCATGCGCGGAAGCGGCGAATCGCAACCCACGCATGCGCACACGCAGGACTGGAAGGTCTCTGAAAGCGCTCCAGTTGCCTATGCGGGTCAGGGCAGAACCAGTTAATTGAGCCCAGTCACTGCACATCGGTTGAAAGGCGTACTGACAATATAATGAGTTAAAGAAAATGTATAAAAATACTTTTGTTAAAAAACCCAGAAGCCTTTCTATTGAGGATAGTTGGTGAGGAGACACCAACAGGAGATAAAGTACTGTTTATGTATGCAACAACTGCAGAATTTTTAGCCCAAAAATGGAAACAAGAAGTACCAACAAAGAAGAGTGGCAGATGAAGATGATGGTCTTTGCAGAACTGGCGAAGCTGACAGGAAAAATCTGAAACCAGCATGATCAAGCATTCCAAAAGGACTGGAGTAAATTTATACAATATTTGAAATACAGTGGTACCTCAGGTTACATATGCTTCAGGTTACATACACTTCAGGTTACAGACTCCACTAACCCAGAAATAGTGCTTCAGGTTAAGAACTTTGCTTCAGGATGAGAACAGAAATCGTGCTCTGGCGGCACAGCGGCAGCGGGAGGCCCCATGAGCTAAAGTGGTGCTTCAGGTTAAGAACAGTTTCAGGTTAAGAACGGACCTCCGGAACGAATTAAGTACTTAACCCGAGGTACCACTGTATTACAGTAAGCAAGTAACCTCACTAGCAGGGTTGTCTGAAGACTTGTAATGAGAGATATTCTACCTTTCTTATGTTTATTTAAATTTTGAGCCATTTTGTAATGAGTGTAATTAGAACTGGAAAACGTACAAAATGCAGTGATATAAAGGTGAGAAAACTGTGATGGAGACTTTTCTGCAAGCTCAGAAAGGTACAAGAAAACTCATTTCTTAACGTCGATCGTCTGTCTGAATTTTTGCAAAGCGAGGCAGTTCTTTGCTGCAGGCAGCACCCAGGAAGAAGCTTGCATGGCTTTTCCCCGGGGACCTCTGTGTCCGGTTAAAAAAAAATGCAACGCATGGACGCGATCGGAGACTCTTCCGCGGGCGAAAGAAAGCGCTGCCGATCTGCAGGCAGTCCCCTCTCTGTCCCCGCCCCACCTTTGCGCGTAACCCGCCTCGCCAAAGCGCGAGCCAGCAGGTGACACGAGGACGGAAATGACTCGCAGGCAGGCGCGTGTGAACTCGGAAGTAAGTTCAGAACCTGCTCAGTGGGATCGCTGTTAAGATCCTGTGCGGAAAAGGACAGGGATAAATGTTTCAGGCTTCACAGAGGATTTTTCCACCATTACGGAGAGAGAGAGGGATGAGGGGGAACCAAAAAAAAATTCTTTTTTTTTTTTTAAAAAAAAGGATGTGTCAGAAGTGGGATTTGAACCCACGCCTCCTATTGGAGACCAGAACACCCAGAGCCTGGGAAGGATTATGAGCCTTGAGTCTGGCGCCTTAGACCACTCGGCCATCCTGACACTGACGCTTGTGCTCTCCCTAGCTGAATCCTAATTAGCAGTATGGTAATTCACGGGTCTACGTGCCTCCATCCGCATTTCCTTTGCGTTTTATGCCGATCTTTTGCAGAAGCGGAGAAGCCTCAGCAGCCTTCCTTCTGTCAACGCGGCAAGGCGCTCGCACACACGCATCGACCTCGCTGTGCATCGGGGTTGCGCTGTAGCAGCGCCCTGTTCCCCAGATTCAGTGCAGAGCTCCGAGAGGAAGGAGATGTTCTAAAATCGTTTATTCTTTTAAAGGCAATTTGCTCTTGCAGTTACTCGGTGCGAGCTTTTGAGTTGCCACAGGATGCTTGATCAGGTTGGGAAGACCTGCATTTGCAGATTTTAAGCTTCATCTTGAGCTATGCATGTCTACTCGGAAGTAAGTATCATCGAGTTCAAAGGAACTCACTCCCCGGGAAAGTTCGCACGGGATTTCACTGTCAGTTCTGTCAAGAAGTGCAGGAAAAGAATTAAAAGTTAGAAATCATACATCTCAACATCTATAAACAGAAAGAAAAAGAAAACAAAAAGGAAAAGCAAAGAAAAAATAAAGAAAAAGACAAGACAAAAAACAACAACAACAACAACATAATTCAAAATGTATCTTCTGTTAGAAGGAGTGTTGGAGGTGTGAGGCTGAAGTTACTTTTTATCATATATGGTGGGACTGTAAAAACGTAAAAATATATTGGGAAATGATATACAATGAATTGAAAAAAATGTTGAAAATAATATTTGTTAAACAACCAGAAACCTTCCTGTTAGGTATTTGAGGTCAAGATCTGCCGAAAGAGAAGAGGACATTATTTATGGATGCTACTACGGCAGCGAGAATTGAGGTTTAGTGAAAATTGGTGCTGCTTTGGGGTTTGAGATCCTCCATATCAACCAGTTGGAAGGAATATACTCATCTCACTTACATTTAAAGTATCAAGCAAGAAGGACATGACTGTGAACAAGATGAACCATGACAGCTATAAATTCAGCAAATGTATGCATTTGCTTGTCTGCTTGATGGCATTTGTCTGCTGTGATTCACTTGCAATTTACAATAAAAATATAAATGAGGTTATCATCAGTCAATAGTAAACCTATTGGAATGAATAGGCATTCCAATGCCTATTCATTTTGCTCCTCAGTTTTCTAACATTCCAGTCTTCCGGAACATTCCGGTCTTCTGAAACGGATTACATTCGAAAACCAAGGCACTGCTGTATATTGTGTTATTTATTTTATTTTCAGTATTGTGAGTTGCATTGTTTTATGTCTTAAATTTGGAATTCAAATTCATTTCTGTAAATCTTACCTTCCCCACATTTTTATAGTATCACTTGGGTTTTTTTAATAAGTCATCTGATTGTTATTAAGTATCACACAGTGGATACGTTTCTTAATCAGCATTCTATATAACTAAATTTGTAGCCATCACCCAAACCAAAGCTCAGTTCCGGGGAATAGAAGACACAACACTTGAAAAGCGCTAAAATTCTGATTTATTGGAAGAAGTGAATAAACCTAATAAAATCCTGCTTTACTGGAATTGTGGTTCTTTTCTTTCGTGTCTTTTCCATAGCAATTCTCTTCATTTGGTGTCCGATGAGATGTCTAAAGTGGTAAATGACAGGATTTCTTGGACTTATGAAGGCAGCAATTTATTTTTTTAAGTCTCTTGGGTATTATATGGATCTTCTCAGGGCAACCTTTGCTCCTCTCTTTTCTTGCCGCCGCTGGAGAAGAAAAGGGATTCTTCTCTAAGTGGTGGTGATGGCAGTGGGCTGTTCAGCCATGTGCTTGGTCAACTCCTTCTCCATGGCCTCCTTCAAGGCAGTTTGGACATTGTTGCAGCTGACGAGGGCCTGGGCCTGCTCCGCTTTCTGCCTCAAGGCCTCTACTTGGGTCGCCACGTGACTGTATAAGTCTGCCAACAAGGTCTTCATCAGATTCCTGGCCTTGGCCTCCATGCGCACCTTGGGCATCTGTCGCAGAATTTTGGCGGCAAAGAGCTTTGAGGAACAGATCTTTCTTGGCTGCCCACTGCTCCTTGACTTAGCGGCTGAGGTCCTCTTGGCTTGACGCTTCAAATGAGGCTGCTTCTTCTTATGTTTTTGAGCCTGGAGCTTCTTCCAATTCCATCTCGCTTGTTGGTGCTTCTTGTTGACGTTCTTTCTCTTTGGAACCCTGGCTTTCTTTTTGCCTTGCTGTTTGGCTGCCATTGTTCTGTTCTCCTTAAGCTCCGGCCTTCAAATGTCACCATATTTTTGTCAGCATGGGCATTTATAGGCAGTAGCATGGCAATGAAGGTGCCCCTGACTTCACTGTAGCTGAGGAACCATTGTTACCCTGAACGGGACTATGACCTACCCTTACTATGATCTAGTTGTGAGTTTTGACAGTGGCTTCTGGCAGATATTAACTGCACCTCACACTTCTACTTTTACCACAGAAATCAGTTTTCAACTAAAAAAAAAAAAATCAGCCAGGTTTCATCATCCCATGCATGTTTTGTGGGAATAAACATATATGCCATTAGCCCCAAAACTGATTTATCATCACAAGCTGAGTTTCTGCACCAAAACAGTGTGTGTGTGATCTGAATAAAGACTACAGTCCTGGGATAGTCCTTCTGCTCATAGCTGTCAACTTTTCCCTTTTCTCGCGAGGAATCCTATTTGGAATAAGGGAATTTCCCTTTAAAAAAGGAAAAAGTTGACAGCTGTGCTTCTGCTCCCTACTTTGCCACTGTTGGTGGTAGAATACAGAACAGGCAGATCTCTGGACAGAAGCCAACTTTCCCAACAGCCCCTATTGCAATGCCTTTAAAAGATTCTTTGTGTTCATCAATTTGCAAGTGCTTCCTGATTGCTGAAGGCCAACTTTCACCAACTCTCTCCAGGTAGCCCCAGGTTGGCAAAGTTTGCTGGGCGCAAATCCTCTTAAAGCTGCAGCAGAACCAACTGAAAAGTGGGCAGGAAAGCAGCTCTTAATGTTTTCAAAGGAGCTCAAACTGAACTACCACCAACATGCTGGAAGGAAAGTGTTATGTATTGAAGTTCTCACCCTGGCCACCAGCAATATCGTGTATATAGTTTTCACTCAGGTCCACATCAGTTACTTTAGGCGGGAAACCCTGGGTTGCTGTTGCTACAATGTTGACAGCCGGCTGCCTATAAAAGCAGGCCGGCTGAGCTGTTTGCTGTTCAGTTCTGTTCCAGCTTACAAATAAAGAGCTGCTTTGGAGAAATCGCTGCGTCGTCTGCTATGTCTACCCACTATTTAACAGAAAGCTCTTTTGGACAGATCTTCTAGAAATGCCACCCCTTCTTCCATATTCCATTCCTTTAAAAAAAAAAAAAAGCAAACCAACTATATTATTTCTGTTTGCCAAAGTCAGAGCAGCCCTAAACCTTGAGAAGCATTTCCAGGAACCAGTATTAGTTTTGAAAAGGTAAAGCAGTGTGGATTTTGGTTGCTCTGGGTTTTATCTGGCAGTCACCCACACTGGCAGCTGATAAGGGCACTTAAGTATGATAAATGTGATTATTATGTATGGTTTTAAGTGCAATTAAGCTACACAGGTTATTAATGACAGAGCTCATCCTGGAACAGGTGCGTAGTCTTTCAAGACACTTCTACACAGGACTGATTATCTTAAAAGTTGCAAATTCATCAGGGCTTTGGGCTGTGCTTTCCAGTCAAACAAGATGAGCAGGAGCGTTTTAATAATTTGTGTGGGAAAATGAACTCAAGAGTACTCAGTCGGGTCCTTCTGCTGATTGATTCTAAAACCGTGTGTTTATATTCCAGCATCATCTAGGCTGTAACAGGGGTCTTCTCAGATCTGCAGGTGGCCACTGACTGGAGCAAAGGCCCAAATGACATCATAAAGATTTGATTATTACACATTCTTCAAAATTCCAAAGATGAGCTTGAGTGATGCAAAGCAGTTAGGAAGTTAAATTTTACCTCCTGAATGTGGCCAGCTTTATAACCATTTTAAAAAGAAATTAAACCTTCATTTTTTGTGTATTCTCTGAATAGCCACTTTGCCATTTTTTTGGTTTTGTATAGCACCTCCTACATGACTAGCAGCAATCTGAAAGGCCAGCGGCAGCTAATAGTGGGTGGCATTTAATTAAGTTTTACTCCGACCCACTGCAATTAATGAATCTTAGTCATGGTTCAAGTGGGTCTACTCCGAGTAAAAATTAGTTGAATGCTACCCATTGGCTTTCTCCGAATTCTCAACGTTTCGTGAGGGGACAGGGTTGTTAAGGTTTTCACACATCGGATCTGCACAATTTTCAAGGCATTTCATGAACTTCCATTTATTCCTGCTTCATATGACAACCCTGACACCTTTGTACATTTTAGTATTTTGTATAACTAGGTTTGCAGTCAGTAACCAGCAAGACACATTGTCCTAGATTAAAAACAACACACACACACTTCAGTGAATAAGGCTGCTAAAAATCCTGGTTTATTGGAAGAACAATATATGGTGTTTCTTTTCTTTCAGAAACCAGCTCACAAACAATTCTCTCATATATTTTGATTTATGTTCTTCCTCACTGAACTCTGCTGATTCTGGCTGATGGCGATGGAAAAACCTCTTGGGCATGTGTAGTCTGTAGTCCAAATTTAGCTTCCTTTCCCATGGTCTTTGACGACACCCCCATAAATGGAACAATTGTTACAAGCAATGAAGATTGTTGAGGTGAAGCTGGTATCTTAGATTACAGGATTTCTTAAGACACATTCAGGCAGCAAAGTCTTTTAAAGGTTTCTCAAGTTTTAAGGATCTTTTTTCAGGGCAGTTTTTGGTCCTCTCCCTTCTTGGCCCTGTTGGAGAAGGGGAGGGATGTTTCTCTAAGCACATTCGTTCCTGAGGGGTTCAGACGTGTGGTTCACCAACTCCCTTACTACAGCCTCCTTCAAGGCCGTTTGGACATCAGTGCAGCTGATGGTAGCAGACGGGCTCTTCTGGCTCAAGCGATCTATTTCTGTCGCCACATGGTTGTACACATCCGTTAGCAAGTTTTTAACCATGCCCTTGGCTTTGACCTCAATGTATGCCTTTAGCACCTCTCGCACCATCTTGGATGTAAACAGCTTAGGGGAACAGATTCTCACCACCTTACTGCTCACAGTATTTCTGGCAAGTGGCTCCTTGACCCCATGCTCAAGGCAAGATGGGAACTTTCTCTGTTTACGGTCCTGGAGTTTGTTTTTCCTGATGTGCTGATATTTCTTCTGGAGCTTCTTTCTCTTCAAAGTCCCAGCCTTCCTTTTCGCTTGTTGTTTTGCAGCCATTTTTCTGTTCTGTTCTGTTGACGTCTGTTCTGAAGCTTCGAGCCCCTGCCTTCAAATGTCACCGCACCTTTGCCAACGTGGTCAGTTATAGACAACAGTATGCAAATGAAGGAGCTACATGGAGGGTATGATTGGCTCTCTCTGCCTGCACAGTAGCCAGGTAACCATTGTTATGCTGAATATGACTATGACCTGCTACTGAATATGAGTATGAGCTGCTGCTATCCAGTTATGAGGTCAGACACTGCCACTGTTTGTTGACTTTCTGAAGAGCATGATGGCATCTGGCCCTTCAGGAGTTGCTGTCGCAATCAATCCTGGCTAATTTTAAGAAAATAAATGTGTGTAATTTCCATCCACCTTAAACCAGGCTACCATGCCCAGAATGTGTTTTTTTTTCTCTACATCAAAACAGGCTTTGAAACCAGGGATGGGTGGGTGTCTCCAGTCCCTGTTGAGAAAATTTCATAAATTCCTAGCTGATTCTGTCAATGACAGTGTTCTAGGTTAAACAGGTCTTTGGAAGAGCTACCACCACCCCCCACCAGTTCGGACTACTGTGCCTTTAACCACTACTTTAATTTTGGCAGAGAATCACCTTTATCCCATGAAAGGTTTTCCCTGCCGACTGCTGTAAGAGGAGTGCCTGTAGGCTCGTGAACAAGATTCTGGTTGAAAAGCGGGCAACCCTTATTATTAATCTTAGACATTGGAGCACTTATAACGTAAAGTTTTGCGACGTGGGATCCCATGTGAAATTTATAAAGTCCCCTGAAAACAGTGGTACAGAAATTCAACAATAAATAGTGCAACAATAATAAAGTATTTTTTTTAATTAGCAGTAGCAGTAATTTAGACTGCCCTTCACCCCACAGGGCAGTGTACAAATAACAAAAACTAAATACAGTGGTACCTCGGTTTTCGAACGTAATCCATTCCGGAAGACCGTTTCTAGTTCCAAAACATTCCAAAACCGAGACTCAACAGCTGACAGCTAGGTCTCCAGATCTTGCATTCAGCAGAAGACGTGTAGCATGTTCGACTTCTGAGGCTTGTTCGAAAACCAAAGCTATTACTTCCGGGTTTTCGGCGTTCAAAAATTGAAACATTCGACTTCCGAGACGTTTGTAAACCGAGATACCACTGTATAAATGTTAATTAAAATTAAACATTCAAACAGTTTAGCAGCAGCACAACACAGAAATAAGCACGCCAGACTTCACACTCTTCCTCTTTTTTTTTTTTTTTAAGTTCTTTTTATTAAGTTTCAGTTACAACATAAAAAAGAGAAAAACAAAAAACACAAAAGACAAGACAACAATTTCAAAACGAAACAAGGAGAACAAGAAGACAAGAAAAAAAAAAGTATCCGCATCTAACACCAAAAAGCAACAATCTCTGTTACAGTTCTATCTCTTATTCATTAAGATTTTATATAATTAGATATTTATATCTTTCTTCTACTCCCCTATTGACCTCCTTCCCTCCTGATTTCGGGCTTCTTGATGAAATTTTCCATTTTCTGCAGCTAGTATTTGTTAACAATTTGCACATCATAAGTTTTATAACAGACCTGCTATAGTTTTTAGGTTTCTATGGTTTCCTTCAATGTATGCCATAAATTTATTCCAATCACTAATAAACTTTGTATTTTTTTGGTTTCTAATTTTTTGCGTCATTTTTGCTAATTCAACATATTCGAATAATCTTGTTTGCCATTCTCTAACCGTTGGTATATTTGTACTTTTCCAATTCTGTGCAATTAATATTCTGGCCGCTGTTGTCGAATACTGGAATAAAATCCTATCTTCCCTTTTAATTTCATCCCCAATTATACCTAATAAAAAGGCCTCCGGTCTCTTAGGAAAAGTATATTTAAATATTTTTTTTAACTCATTATAAATCAAGTCCCAGAATTTCTTCATTTCCTCGCAAGTCCACCACATATGGTAGAAATTGCCTTCTTTGATTTTACACTTCCAGCAGGCCTTATTTCCTGTTTTATACATTTTTCCTAATTTTGCTGGTGTGATATACCACCTATATATCATCTTCTCCAGATTTTCTCTAAGGGTAACACTTGCCGTAAATTTTATTCCATTATTCCACAATCTCGACCATTTTTCATAATCTATATTGTATCCCAAATCCATTGACCATTTTGTCATAACCTCCTTTATTTCTTCGTCTTTGGTGTCCCATTCCAATAGTATATCGTACATTCTAGATAATAATTTGGTTTTACCTTCAATTATTTCTATCTGAAATTTGGATTTTTTTTCACTTATCCCTACTTTTTTATCTTCTATCCACATTGCGTTTATTTGATGATATTGTAGCCAGCCTGTTAATTTTTCTTTCAGATCCTCATATGTTCTTAATTTCCAGCCGCTTTCTGATCTTATTAGTAGGTCTTCGTACGTTAATCTTTTTCCTTCCATATTTGTTTTCTTAATTATTAAAATATCCAATGGCGACAACCACCAAGGTGTTTTCCATTCTAGGAGTTTTTTATTTTTCTCCCAAACTTCATATAGTGGTCCTCTAATGATGTGGCTTGAAAACCCCTTATGTACCTTTTCTTTATTTGACCATAAGTAGGCATGCCAGCCGAACCTATTGTTGAATCCTTCTAGGTCTAATAGGTCAGTATTTTCCAAAGTTATCCACTCTTTGATCCAACAAAGGCAGGCGGCCTCGAAATATAATTTCAAATTTGGGACTGAGAATCCCCCCCTTTCTTTTCGATCTGTAAGCAATTTAAAACAAACAAACAAACAAATTTCTTTCCAGTAGCACCTTAAAGACCAACTAAGTTAGTTCTTGGTATGAGCTTTCGTGTGCATGCACACTTCTTCAGATACACTTCTTCAGTGTATCTGAAGAAGTGTGCATGCACACGAAAGCTCATACCAAGAACTAACTTAGTTGGTCTTTAAGGTGCTACTGGAAAGAAATTTGTTTGTTTGTTTGTTTTGAGTATGGCAGACCAACACGGCTACCTTTCTGTAAGCAATTTAAATCACACTCTTCCTCAAAGGCCTGTGGGAAAAGATAATCTGTCACTGAAAGGCCTGGATCTGGGAGGCGGTGGGGACACACGTACACTGGGCAGCAGGATAGGAGGGAAACAAACAAAAAAATTGTCCGGGAGTACTGTGAAGACTTCAAGTGGAAGGGATGTGGAGCAAGAGAGCCCAGTATGGCAGGGTTCTGCAGCCAACATGGCTCCACCACTGGGCTATGGAGCTGAGTTTGGCCTGGTTCAATGGCAGCTGCGGAGAACAAGCCGGTGGTTGCTCACCTGTTGCATTCAGCACCTGTGCAGGCACACCTTGGTACAATTAACTGATGCATTGATTCATTCCAGATTTTTAGAATACAGTGGTACCTCGGGTTACAGTCGCTTCAGGTTACAGACACTTCAGGTTACAGACTCCGCTAACCCAGAAATATTACCTCGGGTTAAGAACTTTGCTTCAGGATGAGAACAGAAATTGTAGCAGGAGGCCCCATTAGCTAAAGTGGTACCTCAGGTTAAGAACAGTTTCAGGTTAAGAACGGACCTCCAGAACGAATTAAGTTCTTAACCCTGAGGTACCACTGTATGTGCGAAAGCGTTGGCATGGTGCTATAGATCCTCTTGCAAACCAGTCATACTTCTAACACCGAGACCTTAATGATGTTTCTTCAGAAGTCCCGCTCAATTTGAAAGGCGCCTCCTTCTCCCTTGGATTAAATAAAAAAAAATTCCTTCCAGTAACACCTCAGAGAGCAACTAAGTTTGTTATTGGTATGAGCTTTCGTGTGCATGCACACTTCTTCAGATATTGCAACTTGGATATTCTCTCTGTGTGAGAGAGAGAAAAGAATCATTTGTTCCAGAAACAGAGAAGAGCAGAGAAGTTTCAAGAAGCAGCAGAAGGCTAGACTGTTTTGTCTATGCAAGGATGTTTTCTGTGGCAACGGTTCTTTGGACATGTGCAGTGTGACAGGAAGTACTGATAACAGTGGTTTTGTATAACTTGTTGTAACTTGTTGTGAGTCTCTTGCTCGTGTCTTGTGGTGAGAGAAGCAGAGCGAGAGTCTTGGACTCTTGTTCATAGCTGTCAAGCGTCCCTTATTTTGCGGGACAGTCCCTTATTCCAGCGCCATGTCCTGCTGCTGTCCCTTATTGATGATGTCTCTTAAATAAGCTACTGAAGGTAATGGGGCCCTTTCTATGTCCAGCTTGCTTTGTCAACAACAAATTGTTGCTGGTTTTTTGTGTTGAATATATGCTATATGGTAATTTATGGACCTAATAGGTATCTAAAGCCATTTGCACGCAACAAAATATGTATTTTATAAAAGTAATTGTTGATCCCTTATTTTGGCTGCTGATCCCTTATTTTCAAGGCTGCTGGTCCCTTATTTTCAAATCTGTAAGTTGACAGCTATGCTCTTGTTGGACTCTAAGCATGCCTTGACCATGGCGGTGGTGAATGTCCGTATAAATTTGCTACCAATATACTTTTATGCCTGTCAAGTAAACCTCTACACTTGATTGAATCTTTATGGCATCCATGAGTGTTTATTGCCTACTGCGTGTACCTTCAACCCCGAGGATGCTTCTAAGGAAGAAGCTGCGTTGAGATGTAACTCTGCTGAGTATGGATACTGGCACACAGTATCTTCTTTTTTTTTTTTTTAATAATTTTTATTAACTGGCCAATCACATCAAATTAAATCACATCACATAAATTCCAAATTACAAAGCCAAATTTTTAAATTTTGTTGGGGGAACCCATACTTCAAGATCCAAAGGGGGATTCAAATCATCTTCTTATTACTGCGTTAGTGTCCAAATCAGTCCCAATCAGTCCAGACAAAGCTCATAATTCTATCCAGTCTTATCTTGGTGTTTCCACATCATATCTTGTTCATATAATTTCTCTTTTTCTTTTACGATCTCTTCTGTTAGTCTCCTTAAGCCGATAAGCAAATATAAATCCTGTGTGAATTTCCCGTTCTTCCAATCTAAGTCCAGATGGTTTCCATATATCTCCTTCGTAGATAACATCACTCTTTCCATCATAAATCAGGCATTTTTCGCTCTTAAGTCCCACAGAGAAATTAATCCACGATATGTAAACAGCTCTATTTCTCTCTTTCTCCTCCCAGACCCAAGAGCTCCAACAATGCCTCCCAAGATGGCGACGGCATTTTTAACTGCGTCATTCCAAAACTCTTAACTTTCCAGCTTCGTCTTGAAACATTGCTTTGGTTCGAAAGTTTATCTCCACACAGCCTTAAATCACAGCTTAAGTCCTTAAAGTTCTAACTCATTAGGGGAGGGGATTCTTGTTAATTCTTGTTAATCACATGAAGAGGAAAGAAAAGTTTTTTTCCCCCTCCCCCCTCAGTCATTTGCAATACCGTATCTTGACGTATCTTCTCATATTTTGTTCTTGCCTTGTTATCAGAGATCTCTTCTGTCAGCAGTCTTTACTCCCCCTTTTTCCTTGAAGTATGTGCAATTTATCTCGTCCAAATTGTTTCTTTTGAAGATTCTTGCAAACTAGAGGCGCGAATCAGGGACGGCGTCCAGGAGTGCCGAAGTCCCACAGGAGGGCTTTGTGCCTAGTGCCCCCACCCCCACAAATTCGGGGGTGGTATAGGGCACAGCAGGCAAGGGCCGTCCCCCCCCATAATCCTGGGGGGGTTAAGGAGGCTAATTACCCCCATCATAGCCTCCAAATTACCTCGTGTGGGTCGGAGAGATGTTATTGTCAGCCATCTTCCGATGCGCCACCTAGTGGCCCCCCGCACACAGTATCTTCTAAGTAGTGTTACTAGCTTCCCTGCAAAATAGAAAAAAAAATCACCTTAAAATGGGTCTAAGTTAAAAATGAGGGGGGAAAGTGGATCTAAGTCATTATTGCACAAGCTATTCCTGATATGTACAAGTCCCTTTTTGCCTTTAAAAAAGATGGAGTCCAATGTTTATTTTTAGAACTCATTCTTTTGAAAGCTATTCAAGATCACCCTCTGGAGGACAGTAGTAGCTGTGCTCAGAAATTGTTATCTATAGCACAGCCATTCTTTCAGCACAAACCCATGTTCAAAGCCAAGTCTAGAACACTATAAATGCACTTGGGTTAGCGAACCGTCTGACATAAGGTGAATGTTTGTTATTGTTGTTGCTGCTTCATTTCACTGAATTTGTATCCCAACCTTCAGGATTCAACGCTTCAGGCTTTTGGGGGACGACTACTTTCAACATCTTTTTCAATTCATTGTGAATCATTTCCCAAAAGCCTACTGCATTTTTACAAGTCCACCACATATGAAAATATGACCCTTTGGATTGTTTCATTTCCAGCATTTACTTGGTGGCTTTTAAAACAAATAATATTAAGTGGTAAGTGAATATCCAACACTAAAATATGGCCAAAAAAAATTCAAGTTCTAACAGGTGCTTCCCCGCAACACAGTACATTAAATTGTAAATATGCAGTAATGTTTTTACTTATTAAACTGCAACAATGAACAGCTGCTCAAAGCAAAGAAAAAGTATACAGTGGTACCTCGAGTTACATACGCTTCAGGTTACATACGCTTCAGGTTACAGACTCCTCTAACCCAGAAATATTACCTCAGGTTAAGAACTTTGCTTCAGGATGAGAACAGAAATCATGCTCCGGCGGTGCAGCAGCAGCAGGAGGCCACATTAGCTAAAGTGGTGCTTCAGGTTAAGAACAGTTTCAGGTTAAGAACGGACCTCCGGAACAAATTAAGTACTTAACCCGAGGTACCACTGTATTAAGATTGTTTCATTTCTGAAAATTTTACCTCCCCCCCCCCATTTTTTCAATATCACTTGGATATTTTATTAAAATCTTTCATCTGATTGCTGTTTAGTATGACAGTGGATATTTTTCCTAAACAGCATTTTATATAACTGGATTTGTACTCATCACCCAAACCCAAGCTCAGTTCCAGAGAAGCAGAAGAAGACACAATTAGACTGGAATAAAGCTGCAAAAATCCTGATTTATTGGAAGAAGTGAAATAAGCTGCTAAAATCCTGCTTTACTGGAATTGTGGTTCTTTTCTTTTTGAAAGCCGCTTCTTTCACGGTTTTTCCCCATAATAGCAATCCTCTCCATCCGGTGTCCGATGATGTCTAAAGTGGTAAACGACAGGATTTCTTGGACTTATGAAGGCAGCAATATATTTTTAAAGGCTCTTGGGTATTATATGGATCTTCTTAGGGCAACCTTTGGTCCTGTCCCTTCTTGCCGCTGCTGGAGAAGGGGAGAGATGGTTCCCTAAGTGCACTCGGTGGGGATGGCGGTGGGCTGTTCGGCCGTGTGCTTGGCCAACTCCCTTTCCATGGCCTCCTTCAAGGCAGCTTGGACTTCGTCGCCGCTGATGGGGTTCTGCTCCTCTTGCTGGCTCATGGCCTGTACCTGGGTTGCCACATGGTTGTACAAGTCTGCCAACAAGGTCTTCATCAGATTCCTGGCCTTGGCCTCCATGCGCACCTTGGGCAACTGGCGCAGAATTTTGGAGGCAAAGAGCTTTGAAGAACAGATCTTTCGCGGCTGCCCACTGCTCCCTGACTTCGTGCCTGAGGTCCTCTTGACTTGACGCTTCAAATGAGGCTGCTTCTTCTTTTGTTTTCGAGCCTGGAGCCTCTTCGGATTCTTCTGATTCCGTCTAGGTTGTGGGTGCTTCTTGCGCACGTTGTTCTTCTTCTTTGAAACCTTGGCTTTCTTTTTGACTTGCTGTTTAGCTGCCATTGTTTCTTTGTTTCCTCCTTAAGCTCCTGCCTTCAAAATTTTTATCAGCATGGGCATTTATAGAAAATGGCATGCAAATGAATGTGTTATGTGGAGAGTGCTGATTGGGCACCTCTGGCTTCAGTGTAGCCAAGGAACCATTGTTACCCTGAATGTGACTATGACCTATTCCTTGCTATCACGCATCTAAGCAGAGCTTTTTGTCATCATTTTTTTCACCTCTCAGCGGGTGGGCCTCCCTCACACTGCACTGCTCCTTCTGCCACTGCCAGTTGCCGAGGCGGAAAAGTTTACTTTCTACACCAGGCACCCCCAAACTCGGCCCTCCAGGTGTTTTGGGACTACAATTCCCATCATCCCTGACCACTGGTCCTGTTAGCTAGGGATGATGGGAGTTGTGGTCCCAAAACATCTGGAGGGCCGAGTTTGGGGGTGCCTGTTCTACACCAAGGATCCTCAAACCTTTTTCTCGGGAACCACACTTTCAGAATAAAAACTTGCACCACTGAATTTTTTTATCGATTAGAAATACAGTCATACCTCAGGTTGAAGTAGCTTCAGGTTGAGCATTTTCAGGTTGCGCTCTGTGGCAACCCGGAAGTAATGGGGTGCGTTACTTCCGGGTTTCGCCACTCACGCATGTGCAGAAGCGGCAAATCGCAACTCAGGCATGTGCAGACTCACAGACGCAGGTTGCGTTCACTTCAGGATACAAACGGGGCTCCGGAATGGATCCCGTTCGCTTCCAGAGGTACCACTGTACGTGGGGAAATGAAAACAAACAACTCCTAGCAATGCTCTACCTCTCTTTCAAATCAGAGCCAGTGAAGGCATTGAAGGTCCTGTGTGAGCGTCTGGAGGCGGTTGGAGGATGGATGGCGGCTAACAGATTGAGGTTGAATCCTGACAAGACAGAAGTACTGTTTTGGGGGGACAGGAGGCGGGCGGGTGTGGAGGACTCCCTGGTCCTGAATGGGGTAACTGTGCCCCTGAAGGACCAGGTGCGCAGCCTGGGGGTCATTTTGGATTCGCAGCTGTCCATGGAGGCACAGGTCAATTCTGTGTCCAGGGCAGCTGTCTGCCAGCTCCATCTGGTACACAGGCTCAGACCCTATCTGCCCACAGACTGCCTCGCCAGAGTGGTGCACGCTCTGGTTATCTCTCGCTTGGACTACTGCAATGCGCTCTACGTGGGGCTACCTTTGAAGGTGACCCGGAAACTACAACTAATCCAGAATGCGGCAGCTAGACTGGTGACTGGGGGTGGCCGCGGTGACCCCATTACACTGGTCTTGGAAGGCCTACATTGGCTCCCAGTACGTTTCTGAGCACAATTCAAAGTGTTGGTGCTGACCTTTAAAGCCCTAAACGGCCTCAATCCAGTATATCTGAAGGAGCATGTCCACCCCCATAGTTCTATCCAGACACTGAGGTCCAGTGCTGAGGGCCTTCTGGCGGTTCCCTCACTGCAGGAAGCCAAGTTACAGGGAACCAGGCAGAGGGCCTTCTCGGTAATGGCACCCACCCTGTGGAATGCCCTCCCACCAGATGTCAAAGAGAACAACAACTACCAGACTTTTAGAAAACATCTGAAAGCAGCCCTGTTTAGGGAAGCTTTTAATATTTGATGCATTACTGTATTTTAATATTTTGTTGGACACTGCCTAAAGTGGCTGGGGAAGCCCAGCCAGATGGGCGGGGTATAAGTAATAAGTTGTTGTTGTTGTTGTAACATGGAACACAACTACTTTATAACAGCCACTTGAAATCCAGAAGGTATAAAGCAATGCAACTGCATTGTTCCCAAACTATACATGAATCCTTCCCAAAATATAATTACAAACAAGCCTCTTACGTATGTATACAAACTCAATGAAAGACGTGAGCTTGCTATTGCCAGGTAATCTCATTTATAAATCTAATCTGAGACCAAACTGTCATTTCCTCATCAACACAAAGAAGCCTTTCTCTTTTCTGATCTTTCGTATTTGTCAGAGTTGAAAATCCCTGTATCACCAGACAAAGGAATTTCCAAAATATGTCACTCAGCATCACCATCAAACAAATTGTTCATGGTCAAGCCACTGGTGGGCTTAATCAATATTTCAGCTGTTGTATGTGGGGAGTTTTCTGCTGAGCAATCAATTCAGCCACTTGGTAAGATATAAACTGCATCTTTTCTGAGAATTTTACTTGTGTGGGGTTGTTTTTTTAAAAAAAGTATGATGCTTGTCATTTCTGCTGCTCCGAAAGCCTTTCAAAATATTGAACATTCTTGTTTGCCAGATTTCCATGTTTTGACAACAGATGTATTTTCTTCCCATCTGGGGCCACAATGGAATTGGAAAGCATCTCACTACACATCAAACACAGAGGTCGAAGGACATTTCAATCTCCAGTCCATGCGAAACCAAGATTCAGAGCTATCCACATATTGTTGACAAACTTTCTTTTGCTTGGGCCTGCTACTGGTGTCAAATTAAATGGGTCTTCTCTACTCCACTGAAATGTTTGAATGTTTCTTTGATTGTCCTTGAATCTTCCCACCACATTTGCCACACCCTTTGAGAACCATTGTTCTACACCAGGGGTCCTCAAACTTTTTAAACAGAGGGCCAGTTCACCAACACAGGCATTGAAATGTTGTGGATTTTCAAAGTTAAGGGGAAAAATTCAATATCTTGCGTGTGCAATATTTTCTTTCAAAACTGGTTCAGAATATATTTCAGGAATCTGTCCATAGGGGAAGAAATACAAATTTCAGAACAGAGATGGGGAACGTATGTGCCTCCTGATGTTGTTGAACCTCCTCTCTTCCTCATCATGCAGGCTGTTTTCAATTATTTTATGCACAAGTCACCTTGAGACAGTTCTTTAGAAACTGTCAATGGTGATGCTCTCCTCTCTTGCCCCTCCTAGACTCCAATTAATATTACTGTTTGTTTGCTTTTGAATTATGGTGCTGGTGGAGATTCTTGAGAGTCCCATGGACTGCAAGATGATCAAACCTATCCATTCTTAAGGAAATCAGCCCTGAGTGCTCACTGGAAGGACAGATCGTGAAGCTGAGGCTCCAATACTTTGGCCACCTCATGAGAAGAGAAGACTCCCTGGAAAAGACCCTGATGTTGGGAAAGATGGAGGGCACAAGGAGAAGGGGACGACAGAGGACGAGATGGTTGGACAGTGTTCTCAAAGCTACCAGCGTGAGTTTGACCAAACTGCGGGAGGCAGTGAAAGACAGGAGTGCCTGGCGTGCTCTGGTCCATGGGGTCACGAAGAGTCGGACACGACTAAATGACTAAACGACAACAACATGTCAATGAATCCACCTAGTCCTGTAGCTTTGCAGATTATCAAAGATATGAGATTTGCACTTTTTATCTGGTCAGGTAGTCCATGTGACCTCATCATTGAGGTGCAGCTGAGGTGCACATCCCCCCCCCCCCGTAAAGCACGATTTTCTCCATCAGTTCACCCCATGTCTGCCAATGGAACTTCCACGTCAAGCTGCAGTGTAGCTGGGGTGCAGTTTTTTCATTCCTCCTTTTGGGAATGAAGCAGAACAACAAACATACCTGCTCTTCCTCTGGATGTGCAGCAGCACCTGGTTCCAAAAATGGCATATGCTAGGCTGCCACCTGGTGCCAAGTTACAGTATAAATCTTTATGAAAATGAATGAAGGAATTGGCAAGCAATAATACAGTGGTACCTCGGGTTACAGACGCTTCAGGTTACAGACTCCGCTAACCCAGAAATAGTACCTCGGGTTAAGAACTTTGCTTCAGGATGAGAACCAAAATTGTGCAGCAGCAGCAGCAGGCCCCATTAGCTAAAGTGGTACCTCAGGTTAAGAAAAGTTTCAGGTAAAGAACGGACCTCCAGAACGAATTAAGTTCTTAACCCCAGGTACCACTGTACAGTGGACCCTCTGGATACGAACTAATTTGTTCCGGGGGTCCTTACGTACCCCAAAAAGTCTGCAACATGAGGCGCCATTTCTGCGCACACGGCGAAACCCATAAGTATACACTTCTGGGTTTGCGGCGTTCGCAACCCAAAAGTTACGCTACCTGAAGGTAACGTAACCCAAGGGTCCACTGTAATAATAATAATAATAATAATAATAATAATAATAATAATAATTTATTTCCTTGACATCTGATGGGAAGGCGTTCCACAGGGTAATTGCCACTACCGAGAAGGCCCTCTGCCTGGTTCCCTGTAACTTCTCGCAGTGAGGGAACTGTCAGAAGGCCCTCAGAGCTGGACCTCAGTGTCCGGGCTGAAGGATGGGGGTGGAGATGCTCCTTCATGCAATGTAATGTAATGCAATCAAATGATTAAGTGCAGGAACTCACCATGAACACCTCCCTTGTTCTCTTATGATGGCAATGGCGCCCACCTGAGAGGTGCCGGAACTGAGTTCCAGTGAGTTTCAGCTGGGGGGAAAGTCCTGGTCATCGGTATGCTGATGACACCCAGTTTTATTTCCTTATCTTTCATTTTTTGCAGGCAGTAGAAAGGGCCAGCGAGCTCTGTTGGCTCACCTGGAGCATCTGTCAGCCGGCTTTGGAGGGCGGGCTCAAAATCCTAGGCACCTAGAAAACTAAGCTATGCAAGGGAAGCACTTTAGGGTGGGCATGCAAAGGAGGAACCTTTCTTCTTTTTAAATCAGTTTTTATTAGTTTTCATACATATATCATACATTATTCAACTTAACCAAACAATCGTTTTGTAAATTCCCCTCTCCCCCTTGGCTTCCCTCCATTTCTGGTTTGTTAAACCACGTATTACATTCTGCTGCTTATATATAGTAGTATACAGTGGACACTCGGGTTTCGAACGTGATCCGTGCGGGATGCACGTTTGCAACCCGCAGTGCTGCATCTGTGCACGCGCGGGTTGAGATTTGGCGCTTTTGCGCATGTGCAAAGCGTGATTTAGTGCTTCTGTGCATGCACCAAAACCCAGAAGTAACCCGTTCCGGTACTTCTGAGTTTCGGCGCGTCCGTAACCCAAAAAAACGCAATCTGAAGCGTCTGTAACCCAAGGTATGACTGTATTATCACATTGTTATCTTTCTTGTTCTCTACAATTACCTTCTAATTAAGCTTTAATTACCGGTAACCTTTTTATTTTTCAGGAAAGGAGTCCTGTTGAAAGTTGAAATGAGGCAAGGAACACTTTGGCCTCAAAATTGGATGATCCCGTTTTTTTACAGGGCAGGTGACAACCCTGGGCGAACCACAAAATGGTGTTCTCCTTCAGCCCTGCTGCCAGGGAGGCAGGGGTGAGTGAAGATCTACATCAGGAACCAGGGGAAAATAAAGATCTACATTGGATCTCCTGTCTTTGTGTATCCTGCTTGTCTCATGGCTGGACCAGCCCTGACCACAGAATTCCTCTCAGAATATTCTGAGGTGGTTGGGGCAACAGCCTCCAGCCTCTAAGATGTGCCTCTTTGCTGCCGCTGCTGCTATTTCCAGACAGTGTTTTTACACACGGACCAAAATTGGAAGCCATTTTGGCTTAGCCTTAAAACATGGCTACTGCAACACCTACTCCTATGAGACTACAGAATGCAGGGAACTATAGTTTGTTAAGGTGCCGAGAGTTGTGAGGAGACCCCTTGGCAGAGCTGCAATCCACAGCAAACTTCAGTTCCCAGGATTCTTTGGGGAAAGACCAAGGTGCTATAAAAGCTCAAGTTTGCCCTGTCAATGATAAGTCAAAGAGTACACTAAGATAACCTGGTAGCAATATTGCCCTGAGGGATAGGAGATCTGCATGGTAGGAGAAAGTGGGTAATGTAGAATAACACTTTTTGAAGAAATAATCAGCGTGCTTATATTTTTGTAATTAATATTGAAATGTTTTTTTATTATTATTATTATTATTATTATTATTATTATTATTATTATTATTTTATATTGTGTAATCTTTTGTTGGGAGTCGCCCAGAATGAGCAGGGTATAAATAATAAATGGTGGTGGTTGTTGTTGTTGTTAAATTTATACCCTGCCCTTCCTCCCAAAGATGCTCAGGGAGGCAAACACAAAATGTTATAACAATAAATTAAAAATAAGTGACATAAAACTTTTACAAACATTTTAGAAGGATTTAAAACATATAAAAACAACCACGTGCCTTCACAGTTAATAATGTCAAACCCAAGCTCAGTTTCATAGAGGAGGAGGAGAAGAAGATACAAATAAACTGGAATAAAGCTGCTAAAATTCTGATTTATTGGAAGAACTGAAAAAAAGCTGCTAAAGTCCTGCTTTACTGGAATTGTGGTTCTTTTCTTTTTGAAAACCACCTCTTTCATGTCTTTTCCATAGAAATTCACTTCATCCAGTGTCCGATAAGATGACTAAAGTGGTAAACGACAGGATTTCTTGGACTTATGAAGGCAGCAGTATATTTTTTAAGTCTCTGGAGTACTGTATGCATCTTCTCGGGGCAACCTTTGCTCCTCTCCCTTCTTGCCACCTCTGGAGAAGGGAAGGGATGGTTCTCTAAGCACATTCGGTGGGGATGGCGGTGGGCTGTTCGGCCGTGTGCTTGGCCAACTCCCTTTCCATGGCCTCCTTCAAGGCGGCTTGGACTTCGTCTCCACTGATGGGGGCCTGCTCCTCTTTCTGGCTCAAGGCTTCTACTTGGGTCGCCACGTGATTGTATAAGTCCGCCAACAAGGTCTTTATCAAATCTCTGGCCTTGGCCTCCATGCGCACCTTAGGCAACTGCCGCAGAATTTTGGAAGCAAAGAGCTTTGAGGAACAGATTTTCCGCGGCTGCCCGCTGCTCCTTGACTTAGCAGCTGAGGTCCTTTTGGCTTGACGCTTCAAATGAGGCTGCTTCTTCTTATGTTTTTGAGCCTGGAGCTTCTTCCAATTCCGTCTCGCTTGTTGGTGCTTCTTGTTGACGTTCTTCCTCTTTGGAACCCTGGCTTTCTTTTTGCCTTGCTGTTTGGCTGCCATTGTTCTGTTCTCCTTAAGCTCCAGCCTTCAAATGTCACCATAGTTTTGTCTGCATGGGCATATATAGACAATATAGCATGACAATGAAAGTGCCTTTGGCTTCAGTGTAGCCAAGGAACCATTGTTACCCTGAACCGGACTATGACCTCTCCCTTACTATGATCTAGTTGTGAGTTTTGACAGTGGCTTCTGGCAGATATTAACTCATAGCTGTCAACTTTTCCCTTTTCTTGCGAGGAATCCTATTCAGAATAAGGGAATTTCCCTTTTAAAAAGGGAAACGTTGACAGCTATGTATTAACTGCACCTTGCCCTCCTACTTTTACCACAGAAATCATGATTTCAGCTAAGAAAAAAATCAGCCGGGCTTCATCATTCCTAGGCATGTTTTGTGGGAATAAACATACAGTAGTACCTTGGTTGTCGAACGGAATCCCTTCCGGAAGTCCGTTTGACTTCAGAAAATGTTTGACAACCGAGGCGTGGCTTCCGATTGGCTGCAGGAGCTTCCTGCAGCCAATCGGAAGCTGCATCAGATGTTCAGTTTCCAAAGAACATTTGCAAACCAGAACACTCACTTCCGGATTTGCGGCGTTCGGGAACCAAAATGTTCAAGTCGCAAGGCATTCAGGATCCAAGGTGTACGACTGTAGTGGTGATTCACCCCAAAGCTGATTTATCATCACAACCTGAGTTTCTGCACCGAAACAGTGTAAATCTGAGTACAGTCATACCTCATGCTAGATCAGCTTCATGTTACGTTCTTTCAGGTTACGTCCCACAGCGACCCAGAAGTACCGGAAAGGGTTACTTCCAGGTTTTGCCACTCACACATGCACAGACATGCAAAATGATGTCATGCGCAGAAGCGGCAAATCGCAATCCGCACGTGAGCAGACGCGCTGCTGCGGGTTGCGTTCTTTTCATGGTGCGAACGGGCCTTCGGAATGGATTCTGTTCGCAACCAGAGGTAATAATAATAATAATAATAATAATAATAATAATAATAATAATTTTTTTGTACTCCGCCCATCTGGCTGGGTTTCCCCAGCCACTCTGGGCAGCTTCCACAAAGACCAAAAATACACTAAGATGTCACACATTAAAAACTTCCCTGAACAGGGCTGCCTTAAGATGTCTTCTGAATGTCTGGTAGTTGTTTATCTCTTTGACATCTGATGGGAGGGCGTTCCACAGGGCGGGCGCCACTACCGAGAAGGCCCTCTGCCTGGTTCCCTGTAGCTTTGCTTCTCGCAATGAGGGAACCGCCAGAAGGCCCTCGGCGCTGGACCTCAGCGTCCGGGCAGAACGATGGGGGTGGAGATGCTCCTTCAGGTATACCTGGCTGAGGCCGTTTAGGGCATTAAAGGTCAACACCAACACTTTGAATTGTGCTCGGAAACGTACTGGGAGCCAATGTAGGTCTTTCAAGACTGGTGTTATATGGTCTTGGTGGCCGCCCCCAGTCACCAGTCTAGCCGCCGCATTCTGGATTAGTTGTAGTTTCCAGGTCATCTTCAAAGGTAGCCCCACGTAGAGCGCATTGCAGTAGTCCAAGCAGGAGATAACTAGTCTTAGGTACCACTGTATCTAAAGACTATGGTCCTGGGATAGTCCTTCTGGTCTCGACTTTGCCACTGTTGGTGGTATAATAGAGAAGGCAGATCTCTGGACAGAAGCCAACTTCAATGGTGAGATTCTCCTCTCTTGCCCCTCCTCGACTCCATCTAGTATTATTGTTTGTAAATGAATCCACCTAGTCCTGTAGCTTCGCAGGTGATAAAAGAGAAGAGATGTGTGTATTGTTTTAGCTGGTCAATTACTCCATATGTGTTGTCGCAGCAGCACCTGGTTCCAAAGAAGCTAGGCTGCCACCTGGTGCCAAGTTAGAGTATAAAGCACGAAGGAATGGGCGAGCAATGCAATAAAGGTCCTAATCAGTGTAATACTTTACGTAGCATCAACCCATTTAAAATAAAAGCAGAGTCCAGCGTTGAAGAAAGCTCCAGTAGTTAAGAGCGGCTCGATTTATTGTTTCAGTGCTGCAGGCAACGGGATAAAGGGATGTTTCGGACAGGGAGTTGTTTTTCTGCAACGATGGAGCGTACAGACGCTCGAAGCAAAAGAGCGGGTCCTAAGTGTTTTCAAAATATTTTATTTTGAGCAAATGCTGGTGTTTTGACTAATTGAAACTGTTTGCAAAAACACTTTCCCTGACCGGGAATCGAACCCGGGCCGCGGCGGTGAGAGCGCCGAATCCTAACCACTAGACCACCAGGGAAGCGGCTGCCGAAGCTTTTCACTAGCTAGTATACAGTCTAGTAAATTAGGATATAGTTTTCCAAGTCTAGGTATGTTTTACCAACATATGGAATCTGGGAAATCTTAAAAAAAAAATAAGCTCTCTGCACGTTCTGTTACAAACCAGCAGATTGAAGGTTCTGTTTATAGTGCGGCAAGAAGAAAAACTACTATCAGTTGTCTTTCGTTTAAAAGCCAAAATGTCTGGAGTTGGTGCTTTGCAGTCCTAAGGTTTAAGTTTTCTATAGTTCTATAGATATAATAAAGAAGCCGTCCTTCCCTTTTTCCCCTTCTTTATTCTCTACTCCACAAAATACACTCCAAGTAGCAAAAGGAACTTGAAAGCAAAAGCAGGACATGAAAGCCACCTTGAACATAAACAAGAGAAAATGTTTTTTTTCTCTCTCTCTTCTGGAATTTATTTTTAAGCTCTTTGGTACGTATGTAAGCTTTATGTATGTTTTTATGAGAAATAAATGAATAAAGTAGTTTTTAAAAAAAAGGATGTGTCAGAAGTGGGATTTGAACCCACGCCTCCATTCGGAGACCAGAACACCCAGAGCCTGGGAAGGATACGAGCCTTGAGTCTGGCGCCTTAGACCACTCGGCCATCCTGACACTGACAGAAACATGCTGCGAACAAAGCACCCTAATGCTTGGCAGGCTGCTGCTTCTTAAGACAATGCATTCGTTTCATTTGAAAGGAAAGAGGGATAAGTAATGCACAGGAATCGCCCTCCAACTGGGGAGAAAGAGGGGGAAACAACGCAGCGAAGCGCCCCGGATGCTCTCACTCGCACTTAACAGAGTCTGAGCGCTAAATCCCGGGCAGCGTCGAATCGTTCCATGCCCAACGAAAACCACAAAATTAAAACACCGCAGATCCGGCGGCTGATTTTCTAATCCGAATTGCCATAAAAAAATATATTATAGGATTATTTTCCTTCCGGCATAGTCACCTCCCTCGCCGATCTTTCCTGGAGCACCCAGATCCATGCACTTGTTTGCAATGCAACGGCGACTGTGCTCGCTGCAACGGCAGGCGCTTGTTGCGGTGCAATCGCGCCTGCTTAAATGCAAAATCTAAGTGTCAAACGAAGACCGGGAGCCGAAACAAAAACGGATCGGCGGCCAAAATCAGTGGCCTCGTTCGAGCGTTTTACTATTATTTTGAGTTTTTACTCTTTTTCTTTCCACCAGCCTCCACCAGCTTCACGCGATATGGCAGCACCAACAGCGTTTACAATATATATATCTATGTATACATAAAATCCATATAGATATATGATACATATAGATATATTATATATGTACGCAGTACAGTATACTGTACAAACTGAATTGTCATGAAATTCTACTCGATATTGATCCAGAGCAGAACTCCAATGTATAGTTAGCACAGTAAAAACTTAAACAAGTTGCAGGATTCCCAAAAATAGACAAGAGGCAATTAATATTTCATCCAGCAGAGCTTTACTGCTACTGAAGGCAAATAAGCATAATGGTCACAAATCCAATACATTCAAGATTGGCACTGCCCATAAGAAATCCAGTTGCAGCAGACTTAACTTAAACTTACAATAACTTATAAGAAGTCTAAAACCTTAACACTATGTACACATACTATGTACAGAACACCACACCAGAAGGAAGAGAGTTAGAAAAAGAAACTGAAACCCAGGCTTCTTCTGGCCTTCCTTTTATAATCAGCATGACCTTGACAGAAGAGACAACCAGTTTAAGAGAGCTGTACTCAGCTTCTCTGAAGGAATAACCCAACCCTCTCACATTGAGGGTGCCCGACGTCACATGTCGTCATATGCATGACGTCATGCGCTGGGTGGGGGGTGCCAGGCGAGACGTTGTAGAGCAGCCAAAATGGGATTTTACATTATGTGCTTCATAACACGTTTTCCTGTAATGTTTTTAAATATCTGTAGATCCAGCCTTAGTCTCATTTGCTCATCAGCCCCAGACAACATGGCCCAATGTTCTGGGATAATGGGAGCTGTGATCCAACACCTGGAGGACCACATCTGTTTGTCCATCTCTGCTTTAGATAAAGATGGTTGCCCCTTAAACGTCTTCTGCAGTAACCCTAATATCTGGATTTATTGGAGGGAAAGGAAACCACATCCAAGCTAAAGATCCTGGTAGAATCCCATTTTATTATATTCCTAAGAATAAGATGTTTCTTCTCCCAAAGGTTTTCCGGAGATGCAAGGATTCTTCTGCAGCTCAGATCCCTTCTTAGTATACTCAGGATGGAGAGTAGATGATCCCTGTACTCACATGAGATGTTTCCTTTAAAGTGAAGAATTTCTCGGTCTCTTTAGAGTAGCGTCAGGACTTTTCATTAGATGGGTGGTTCTCTTGTTTCTTGCTGCGTAGGTTTCCTCCGCAGATCTCGCTTGCGCCAGCCAAAGGAGACTGGGACAAATGTCCTAACGGCGCCGTGCCACTTTGCGGACAGTTTTCACCAGCTCCATGACTTGTTTCTTGCGCAGAACGCGCTTGAGTGCTTTGTGTAGTTCCCTGGAGCCGATGGTGGAGGTCCGCTGGGCTCTCTTGCTGCTCTTGGCGTGGTTGGACACAGTGTTGTAGAACCTCCTTATGAAGGTGATCATCTTCCCTTTGGCCTTGGTCGATATGGGCACCCTGTCGCGGTGCAGCTGACTCAGAACTTTAGAGATGAACTCATCGCAGGGATGCCTGACATCCTGCTTTACAGGTGCCATCACCTGGTCTACCACCTTCCGCCGCCCCTGCTTCCCTTGGCTCAGATTTGGCTTTCTCTGCTTTGGCAGGAGCTTCCCATGTGCGGCTTTCCGAGTCGTCTGTTTCACTCTCTTGGGAAGGCGGGTCCTCCTCCTCGTTGTTCTGCAAGCAGCAGCCATTGTCCTAATCGTCTCCTTTGGTTCTAGCTTCCACCTGACGGTGCTACCATTGCTCTGAGCTTGGCTGACATACACTGGCTGATGCTCAACTGAGGGGCCTGCTCTTATCCTATTGGGCGGACAATGCACTGCCCAGGCATCCAATCAGACTCTGGCGCGTCATAATGTGCATCTCAGATCCTCATCTCTCCTGTATGCCAACAGGGGAGATTGTGACTCCCCATTTGCTCACTGCTCAGTGGGCAGGATTGAAACCAAATTTAAGCAGGAGTTGTTTGGTTCCTAGCATCTCCACTGGGCTGGCTGGCATGGCTGCAATGCTGCACGAGTCATTTGGGCTGTGGGGCAGCAGGGCACCAAAAGAGATGCCACTTTGGCTGCTGGGTGAATCACCTGGTTGGATGGGTAGAACAGTATGAGAAGATCCACATCCTGTGGTGTGGCGGTGCCCCGCAGATCTCCTGGCAAGCACAGCATCAAAAGAGGCATGTCTTTTGATGCTGCACAAGCCAGGTGATTCCTGGCACCCGACCAGCTGCTCCATACCTGCTTCCACTGAAGGAAGCCCAGGCCAGCAAGCACACATACCATCTCCCCACTTCTTCCCTGGTGGGAGTGGGGGCACCATTTTGTGGTTCACCTCAGGTGCCAAAATGTTTTGGGCTGGCCCTGCCTACAAAAGAACCTCTGCTCCTATTTTAGATTAACTAGACTGCTATGCGACCGGACTTATCTTTGCAGAAGCCATGCTGGTTCTAATTCAGCAAAGCTTTTTCTTCTAAATGCTGGATTATTTTATCCTTAACAATACTTTCGACCAGTTTTCCTTGTGAGAGATGTTACATTAAACAGCCTGTAATTTCCAGGATCCCCAGCCCAAATTCCCTTTTGTTAAAGTTGGTGTTACATTGGCTACTTCCCAGATAAAGATGGTTACCCCTTAAATGTCTTCTGCGGTAACCCTAAACCCCTTGCTTTATTGGAAGGAAAGGAAACCACATCCAAGCTAAAGATCCTGGTAGAATCCCATTTTATTATATTCCTAAGAATAAGATGTTTCTTCTCCCAAAGGTTTTCCGGAGATGCAGGGATTCTTCTGCAGCTCAGAACCCTTCTTAGTTTAGTCAGGATGGTGATCAACACAGTGCTCCTGTGAGATGTTGTTTTCTTTAAAGTGAAGTATTTCTCGGTATCTTTAGGGTAGCATCAGGACTTTTCATCAGGTGGGTTTTTGTCTTGCTTTGTAAGGCTGGCGCATTCGTCTCTTCTCCCCCGTGGATCTCACTTGCGCCAGCCAAAGGAGACTGGGACGAACGTTGTCCTATCGGCGCCGTGTCACTTTGCGGACGGATTTCACCAACTCCGCAGCTTGATTCTTGCGCAGCACACCTTTCAGTGCTTTGTGTAGTTCCCGCGAGCCGATGGTGGAGGTCCTCTGGGCTTTCTTGCTGCTCTTGGCGTGGTTAGTCATATTGTTATAGAACCTCCTTATAAAGGTGATCATCTTCCCTTTGGCCCTGGTCGATATGGGCACCCTGTCGCGGTGCAGCTGACTCAACACTTTAGAGATGAACTCATCGCAGGGATGCTTCACGTCCTGTTTTACAGGTGCCGTCACCTGGTCTACCACCTTCCGCCCCTGCTTCAGATTTGGCTTCCTCTGCTTTGGCAGGAGCTTCTTATGTGCGGCTTTCCGAATCGTCTGTTTCGTTTTCTTGGGAAGGCGGGTCTTCCTCCTCGTTGTTCTGTAAGCAGCAGCCATTGTTCTAATTGTCTCCTTTGGTTCTAGTTTCCACCTCAGGATGCCACCATTGCTCTGAGCTTGGCTGTCATACGCTGGCTGGTGCTCAACTGAGGGGCCTGCTCTTATCCTATTGAGTAGACAATGTGCTGCCTGGGCATCCAATCAGACTCTGGCACGTCATAATGGGCATCTCTGATCCTCATCTCTCCAGTATGCCAGCAGGGGAGATTGTGACTCCCCATGTGCTCACTGCTCAGTGGGTAGGATTGAAACCAAATTTAAGCAGGTGTTGTTGGGCCCCTAACATCTCCATCTGCTGCACCAGTCAGTTGGGCTGTGGGGCAGCAGGGCACCACAAAACACACCTCTGTGGCTGCTGCATGGCTGTACAAATCACCCAGTTGGTGGGGTAGCGTGGCACCAGAAAACACATGTCTTTAGGTCACATTGATCCATTGTTGTTGTTTAGTTGTTTAGTCGTGTCCGACTCTTCATGACCCCATGGACCAGAGCACGCCAGGCACTCCTGTCTTCCACTGCCTCCCGCAGTTTGGTCAAACTTATGTTGGTAGCTTCAAGAACACTGTCCCACCATCTCGTCCTCTGTCGTCCCCTTCTCCTTGTGCCCTCCATCTTTCCCAACATCAGGGTCTTCTCCAGGGAGTCTTCTCTTCTCACGAGGTGGCCAAAGTATTGGAGCCTCAGCTTCAGGATCTGTCCTTCCAGTGAGCACTCAGGGCTGATTTCCCTAAGAATGGAGAGGTTTGATCTTCTTGCAGTCCATGGGATTCTCAAGAGTCTCCTCCAGCACCATAATTCAAAAGCATCAATTCTTTGGTGATCAGCCTTCTTTCTGGTCCAGCTCTCACTTCCATACATCACTACTGGGAAAACCATAGCATTAACTATATGGACCTTTGTCGGCAAGGTGATGTCTCTGCTTTTTAAGATGCTGTCTAGGTTTGTCATTGGTTGATCCAATAGAAAGTAATAAAAATCCACAGGCGTACCAGAAGCTCCATTCCTGCTGGGACTGAACTGATTGTGCTCCCCTAGATCTGCCTTTGCTGTAGAGATTGATATGGAAGAGACCCGTTTTGCTGCAGCTGGGGCAGATGAAGGTGTCCAGTTGTGCTGCTACAGATGCACATGGCATTTCTCTCTGCACTTCTCCCAGTGGACATTCCTCCCCTGGCCACTGCTGTGTCTACACAACCTGACTGCTTGTCTGCAGGCACTGCGGTCATCTGCAAGGGATTCCACACGTCCGGGCTGAAGCTGTCAGCCTTTATGTCACATTGGCAGACATTTTTTTTGTAACATGCAGTTAAGCCACAATAAATTACCTTTCTCAGAAATTGAGGAGTTCACAAAATTGTGTCTAATATTTGTTTCATGAATGGGTGTCACTTTCCATAAGGCATCCTGAAGCAATCTACTATTTAAAAAATAGAGAAATTTGTGTGTGTGTGTACCATTAAAAAACCAACAATTACAGCACATACGTAAAATCGATTCAAATCCAATGCCAATGGCAGGGACCACTGGAGGATAAAAACAAAGATTGTGAAGTTAAAACCAGCATCATTTGCCAGGTGGGAAAAGACACGCGGTTGCCCACATTCAACGTCGCTCTACCTAAAGCCAAGCGGCCTGCGGGCCCTACGCTCGTTGACGAGTGAACTACAACTCCCATGAACCACCGGGGACCCAGCGGGGAGACCACGTGACCATGCGCGCGAGGGCAAGGGGGCTTCTCCGCCCCGCCCTCTCCCGTCCTCCTCCTCAGCTGCCATATTTCGCCGCTCTTCCTCTCGTGTGTCAGCGAAGAGCGAGGGGCGGAGGAGGAGCATTCGCCGCTCTTAAAGGGGCCACGGTGCCTCGCGGTGGGCCCCCTCCCCCGTCCCCTGTATCCATAGGGAGTCCTCAACGGAACGGCGCTGCCCGCACCAACGCGGGGAGATGGAGTGGACGGCGGCGAGAGAGCTGGCGCTCCGGAGCGAAGCCTGAGCGAGACGGTTGGTGGAGGAAGGAGGGGCGCGCGGGTAACGGAGGGAAAGCGGCGCTCCTCTCCCCCTCCCCCGGCCGCTGCGCGCTGGCCTCTGATTGGCCGCGGCCCGAGAGGGGCTTGGCAGCCGTTGGCTTGAGGGAGAGGGAGGGGCGGGACTGTGGGTTCGAGGGGGAGGAGCGGCAGCGTTGGCGGAGCACGAGAATGGCACGAGTTGGGGGGCGCTGGGCAGGTTCCCCCATTCACACACACACACACGCATCTCTGCGCTGTGTGGGCCAAAAGAACAGACACGTTGTAACACCCAGAAGACTATAGAGGGAGGACACTGCAGGGCGTTCGACTAGATGACTCGGGGGGTCCCTTCCAATCTATCATGCTTCGATTCTGATCTTTATTATTCCAAGGGGGAGATAGTCAATTTCTTTCATCAAGAAAAGTACTCTTCTTTTTTCCTGTAACATTAAACCTCAAGATAATCCATTTGTGCTTTTTGCTGTTTTTGCCTCCTTTTTCTGTTCTGTTCTTCCTTTTTTTTTTTTTTTTTTTTTTGTTAAGGCAAGAAAAGGCCATTCATTTCTGTACAGCAAGGATGGGCAGACATCAGGATTTACTTCATTTTTTATTTTTTGTACTGGGATCCCAATAGTGCAAAATACTGATCCACAAGGCAGAGCTGTAGCTACGGGGGGGGGGGCGGTCTAGCCACGTTTTTTGTCCCGGGTGAAGCCTCTAGAGGGGCGACATTGAGGCTCCCAGCCTCTGTGTGTACACAAATGCGCATGTCAAACTGGGTCTTTGCCCTGGGTGAAATCAGGCTTAGTTTCACCCCTGCCACAAGGAACTGGCACCCAAATGGTCCAAAATATTGGACTGAACGAGTAGCCAGTTGCAAAACGACAGTCCAGAGGAAGAGCCAAGTTACCCGTTGCTCACACACCAAGCCTTAGACTGGACTGACAAGTATAAAAGTACAAATCTCTTTCTGAGTTGTGGCAGTTCAGGGATTCCGAAGAAACCACCACCATCTTGCAGTTGCCATTGTTAAACAGGTGGAGGAAGTCTTGCAAGTCTTTCACAAAGCACCGAGAGGTCGCCCAATAGATTCTGACCCACCTGCTGCTTCACAAGATAGAGAAGTGGCATAGTCAAATTCCAGTAATAATAGGGAGAGGGGGAATGCCAGGGGGTTTAGGATGCAATATCTAGCAGCAGACATGTGCATGGTAAAAGGCATGGATAGGCAAACTAAGGTTCAGGGGCCGGATCCAGCCCAATCGCCTTCTAAATCCGGCCCGTGGACGGTCTGGGAATCAGCGTGTTTTTACATGAGTAGAATGTGTCCTTTTAAAATGCATCTCTGGGTTATTTATGGGGCATAGAAATTTGTTCATATTTTTTTCCAAAATATAGTCCAGCCCCCCACAAGGGACAGTGGACCAGCCCCCTGCTGGAAAAGTTTGCTGACCCCTGGTAAAAGGGGTATGGTCTCCTGGGAGTGTACACAAAGGAACTTGGGTCATATGTAACCTCTGAAAGGTAGCGTGGCACTTTAGAGACTGACAGCACAAGGACAGGTCTCTGCATCCTGATGAGCTCTGAAAGCAGCTTACCCAAAACACCTTTACATTAAAATCACATTATTATTATTATTATTATTATTATTATTATTATTATTATTATTATTATTTTAAATTTTTATTGGAATGTTATTTACAACATAACATAAACACCCCACCCCATCCTCCAATACACAAATCTAAAATCACATTATGAAAGTGTGCAAAAGAGAATGTGGCTTCAGGAACATGCAAGGATATTTCCTGCCTTCTCCGCCAGCTAAAACCGTTCGGTGTTCCCTTTGGCGACCCCTTTGCAGGCAGCAGTGCCTTCTGAGGAAGACCCTTAGGCGAGGGAGTGGGGTGGACCAGCAGAGTTTGCTCAGCCATTGATGGAGGAAACATGTGTCCCTCTTGCTTGCGTGGCTCAGTTGGGAGTTCCTTGTGGATCACAACTCCCATTGCCTTTTTCCAGCGAGGCGACTTGGGAGATGATGGACCACGGGCGCCAGGGCCGCCAGCGGGCCTCCGAAACGATTCGCAAGCAGAAGCGCAAGGAGCTGGACGCGCGGCGAAGCAAGTGCCGCATCCGGATTGGCAGCCACCTGGAGCAGTGGTGTCAGCTGAAGGAGCAGCTGGGCTTCTCTTTGCACTCCCAGCTGGCCAAGTACCTGCTGGACAGGTGAGGAAGCTGCTTCAGGGAGAACTGGACTTCCACCCGCCTATTCCTTGGCCTGTTTTGCCTGTGTGTCAAGTGCTAGATTTGCATGCGCTGAAGTAACTGGATATGTGCAGGTGAGAAGTGGCAAGTCTGACAAAAAGCCAGGCAGGTTCGTGGGAGATGGAGATGGTTGGTTTTAAGCAAACTGCTGTGTCTCGCTTTTCGCTTGTCTCCCCCACCCTCCCTTGCAATACACAGATAATATGGACCTACTGTCCTACGCACCTAGTTTTTGGAGGAGGAAAACAAGAAAAAAATATTCTGAATCCCAGAAGCCAGAACAGCAAGAGGGATCACTGCGCAGCAAAAGCAGCAATCCCTCTTGCTGTTCTGGCTTCTGGGATAGCTGCGCAGCCTGCATTCACTCCATAAGACACACACACATTCCCCTTACTTTTTAGGAGGGAAAAAGTGAGTCTTATAGAGCAAAAAATACGGTAATTTTCCTGGATGTTACAGGGATTACCAAGGCCTGGTTTAAAGGTAATGCCTTTGATATACAAAAATACTTACCTGTGAAGGGATCCAGACAAAATGTTCTGTTCCAGTGGTCTTGCCGGTAGCTATCAGAGTTTGATAGCGCATTCATATGGTGCATGCAACCTCACATAGGGAAGTCAATTTACATATCTGATGTCGCATTTAAATTTGGCCTGAGATTAAATCCCTGAAGCAACGATGGTGGCCCGATGGCCCTTGGGATGTTGTCAAGAGTCCAACTCCCGTCATTCCTGAACACTGGCCATGTTGACTTATGGGACTCCCAGCAACATCTGGAGGGCCATAGATTCCTCAGCCCTGCTCTAGCAAATGCTCATCTTCTTATTTCATCAGTAATATTGAGGAAAGCAGTTGCTGCGAATCAAGTGCAGACCCCTGTATTTTGCCTGCTCACCTTCCTGCCTCTTCTCTTTCTCATTCAGGTACAGTTCACAAGGCTCAGTTCCAAAAACAGGTAAGAATCCTTGCAGGTTCTCTGTAGAAAAGGCATTTTATTAGTATTAATTAAAGTGATCTCACAGTAGTCTGGCAGATAAGTACAATGTGTTTGGGTGGGTTTTTTTAACCGCATAGCCTGTTTGCCCACTTGGACAAATGTTTCACATGGTAATTGGGGGGGCAGTGGGCTTACCTGAGTCACTGGAGATCGTAGCAGGACAGGCTTTCTCAAAAGCTCCAACAATCTGTGCAAACGTTTACAGTATCCCTGTTAAAAGGGGAAGGAGTCTGATTCCAGCCAGCAAAAGACTCACACTGTAATTTGTCATGGATATGCAATAGACGCGTATTTCTTTAAAACGTGTGTCAACAGGCTCTTTACAAAAAAAGAAAGAGCAAGTTTTAGTTTGGGGGGGCTGTGATACTTCTCTGAAACTAGAGCAAGCCTCAACTTTGGGAGTAGCGGCTCTAAAGTTCCCAACAGGTGGTGAAAATCAATTCTATTACTACTGGTTTGGGCCAAGATGGCAGATTTTTTTCTCTTTCTACAGATGTAAAAACTTTTTACAGCCATTTACTATTGTGGTTAATTAACGGTCACTGTGTTATTTTGCCTACCTCTAAGGGTTAATGTACTTGCTGCAGGGCATTTCATGTACATCCGATCTCAATCTTTTACATTTTTACCCTCTATACTGCAAGTATATGTAATACAGGTAACTCAACTGATTATTCCCCTCATATATAAAACCCTGCACATAGAAAATTAACCCATTGGAGAAGGTAACAGACTAGAGCTTTTTCTGGAGGCGTAGATCAGCCCTGTAATAATTGTTAATAAAAATGTAGTATAGCATGTAAGCTCACTGCTTCGCTGTGTCAACCTTTGAGTTCATTAAACAGTTACGTAGATCAAGTTAATCTCACACAAAATCTGCAAATTAGCAGAGGACTTACTTCTGTTTCCCTTTCGACATGACCTTTGGGTGCTGGATGTGGCTGAACAAAAGACTTAATTTGGATTATGAAGTTTGCGTATATTGTTTCAGTTGAACTCTCTTTTTTTGCAGGGTGAGGGAGGAACGAATAAGCGACTTAGCAGCATCCAATAGACATGCTTTACTTTTTCTAAGCTCAGCTGTGATGCACTTCTATCCCTGAAACACCCCAATGTCAAGCATTCTCACCACAGAAGTAAAACCCTGCGCTTAGGACTATAATGTAGGGAGGTGGAATCTTTGCATGCATGTGTGTGTAGGGGAGAGTTATAGGTAAAGGTAAAGGGACCCCTGACCATTGGGTCCAGTCGTGGCCGACTCTGGGGTTGCGGCGCTCATCTCGCTTTATTGTCCGAGGGAGCCGGCATACAGCTTCTGGGTCATGTGGCCAGCATGACTAAGCCGCTTCTGGCGTACCAGAGCAGCGCACGGAAATGCCGTTTACCTTCCCGCCAGAGTGGTACCTATTTATCTACTTGCACTTTGACGTGCTTTCGAGCTGCTAGGTTGGCAGGAGCAGGGACCGAACAACAGGAGCTCACCCCGTCGTGAGGATTCGAACTGCCGACCTTCTGATCGGCAAGTCCTAGGCTCTGTAGTTTAACCCACAACACCACCCGCGTCCCACAGGGGAGAGTTATACATGGGGATATTGGTTCCCTTGTAGAAAGCCTGTGTCATGCTGGTTTCCCCTTTCTTCTTCCCAGGACAGGATAGCTCCAAAGTTGTTTCCGAGCCTCTTCCTCCTGACGCTCTGCAGCACCTCGTCGTCCTTTCTCACAATCACAGCCAGGAATGTGGCTTCATCCCTAATGTGAAGCCCTTGTTGCTGGAGCAGAAAGAAGTCCCAAGCAGCATGGTATGGGAGTGCCTGGCCGGTCACACCTTCTCTTGGAGCCCCCTCACCTCGCAGACGTGCCCTCCGTCCCCCTGCAAGGCAGCCTCCAGGTGTCCAGAGGAGAAAGCTGTGCGTTCCAAGCCCAGCCCCCCGCCCTCCCGCATCATCCGGCGCCGGCGTTCCCTCCGCAGGGCGGCGGCAGCCCATGCCTTTTCCTTAGCGCTCGCTTCGAACTCACCAAGCCCAGTGGACGAGGCAGAGCCATCTTCCAAAGAGGTTGGGGAGGACGGTGCGGACGGAGAGAGATCGGCGTGCCTCTCTCCTGGCAGCGGAACGGTCCTTGGCGAGGAGGAGGGATTGCTGAGCGAGCAGAACCCCGATGAGACAGGTGAGGGGGCTGGCTGCTTGTAGGATGCTGGAGGGAAGTCCTTGAACCTGAGAGCCAGTGTGGTGTAGTGGTTAAGAGTGGTGGACTCGTAATCTGGTGAACCGGGTTCGCTTCCCCGCTCCTCCACATGCAGCTGCTGGGTGACCTTGGGCTAGTCCAGGGGTCAGCATACTTTTTCACCAGGGGGCCGGTCCACTGTCCCTCAGACCTTTTTGGAGGCTGGACTATATTTTGGGGGGGAAATGAATGAATTCCTATGCCCCACAAATAAGCCAGAGATGCATTTTAAATAAAAGCACACATTCTACTCATGTAAAAACACCAGGCAGGCCCCACAAATAACCCAGAGATGCATTTTAAATAAAAGGACACATTCTACTCATGTAAAAACACGCTGATTCTCGGACCGTCCGTGGGCCGGATTTAGAAGGCGATTGGGCCGGATCCAGCCCCCGGGCCTTAGTTTGCCTACCCATGGGCTAGTGTCACTTCTCTGAAGTCTCTCAGCCTCACTCACCTCAGAGTGTTTGTTGCAGGGGAGGAAGGGAAAGAAGATTGTTAGCCGTTTTGAGACTCCTTAAGGGGTTTGAAAGGCGGGATATCAAATTCAAACCCTTCTTCTTCTTGGATGGTTAGGGACCGAAGAGGCCCCGCTTGGGTTAGAGGCTATAGGAGGGCGTTGCATTGGAGTGTGAGATGCAGTTGTTGGGTGCACCTGAAAGTAAAAGCAGCCTGGACAGGGCTGGCCCAGTAAGTGAAGTACCGTACTTTTCCGTGTATAACACGCCCCCGGGTATAAGACGCCCCCTATTTTGGGGGACTCCAATTTAAGAAAATGACCCAGAGTTGTGGAGCTTTTTGGGGGGAGGCTGGCCCAAAGTTTTTGAGCTTTTTTGAGGAGGGGATTGACAGAGATTGACAATCGCTCGCGTCTGCAACAAGCATCTGCAACAAGCCTCTGCCAGAAACAGCAAGCAAACTTGCCGCAGTAGTAGCCAATCCACAACAGCCATTGACCCAGCAACCAATCACGCACCCATTTAACACAGCAGGAGCCAATACAAAGAACCCCTTGCCGCAGCCACCAATCACACACAAAATCGCCAATGACAAACTGCAGCTCGCTGCTGCAACCAATCACCCGTCACCCCTACCCACTACCCATGTAGAAGAAGCCCCCAGTTTTAAAACCTTATTTTAGAGTTAAAAAAAAGCTCATCTTATACACGGAAAAGTACAGTAATAAATTCAGCTTGCTTAAATAAGCCAGCACCATTACGTTACAAATTGTGGAATATGGTCTGCAAAGCATGCCTTTCACATCCTTTTGGTTACCGAGAAATTTAATAAATTTCCTCCAATACTGTCAAATAATCAGAAACCACAGAGAATCCGTATGAATTTCTAGCTCATTTTTTTTGTTCTTCCTTCTCTATGTATTTAGATTATCATCCTGCAGGTAGGATTCTGTCATTGATAACTTTGTTATATGCCCTTTGGGGGCTATTTGAGGAGGGGGGCATGCTTAAGGAATTATTATCATTACCAAGCCTGCCACAGGTTTTTAAAGGAAAGCAAAGGGAAATGTAGCATCTCATTTTATTTGAAAGACACTTACCAGAAAGGATCTGTTAATTAGCAATGTAGGTTTTGATAACATGTCCATGTAATTTCTGTATATTCTTTTCTAAATGGTAATTGCTTGAATTAATTGTAATTGAGTTGGAATAACAAAGGCGATGATGGTTAGAAAACATCTTGTACCTTATTGACACAAAAAAGCAAATTGCTGGTATTAAAGAGGGGGGTTTCTTTATGGGGAAAACATCTGCCTATGTAATAGCAGAAAGACTCCTCTATTCACAAAGAACATACGGAATCCATTCTGGAAGTCCATTCAACTTCCAAAACATTCTGAAACCGAGGTTTGGCTTCCGATTGGCTGCAGGAAGCTCCTGCAGCCAGTCGGAAGCCATGTCGGACATTCGGGTTCCAAAGAACGTTTGCAAACCAGAGCAGTCACTTCCGGGTTTGCGGAGTTCAGGAGCCAAAGCATTCAAGTCGCAAGGCATTCGTCAACCAAGGTACGACTGTAATTTCGAACTGTTCCTGGTTTAGACTGTGGTTTCAGTGGGGTCTTTTATATCCTCTTCATTGTTCCTCGCCGACTGAACACCCCCTAATTTCCCAGGTTACAAAGCATGCAGTTCTGCTGATTTCGCTGCACAAGGCCGCAGTCTCAGTCCCTAGCATCCCCAGCTAGGCTGGGACAGATCCACTGCCCTAAACCCTAGACAGCTAGAGGACCTAGATGGGCCATTGGCCGGGCTGAGTATCAGGCAGCTTCCTGTGTTCCTATGTATGCACATTCTGTGGCTGTCTCACCCAGTTCTGACTGTGAATGTTTTCTCTTGCAGCGACTCCCTCCGAAGAGATTCCAGCTGCCACAGAAGTCACAGAACCTGAAAGGTCAGTTTCCATGCTGCCTGGCTGCCTAGATACAAGAGGCAGTTTACGACTTTAAAATAATAAAGCAAACAAATGGTGCAAAACGCAGACCAGCAGAGTTTCTGCAGGCTGACCGAGGGACTTCTCAGGAGCACATGGCATCAGCTCCCTGGCCTGGCTTCTTCACTTCTGCCTTCTCTCAGGGCACCCTTGAGTGAGAATGTCAATGTGGATCTCCACTCGCCCCTTTTCTGGCAGGACATGCAACTTTCCTCAGATGACTGAGCTCAGGAAGAATTGGGCTTTCCTGTTTCACAGCAGAGGCTGGCTACAAGGGTCGGCTAAATAGTGATTGTGGCGTTCACAAAATTGCTATGCTCCCCAGTCACCCATTGGTGATATGTATACCTGGTGTGTTGATGAACCATATATCTGTTGATACATTTTTTTAAAGCATTTTTTGTCATTTGTTGTTGTTTGCATAGGGTCTGTTGGTTTCTGCTCTAGGTAATGGAGTTTTAAAAGGTAAAGGTAAAGGGACCCCTGACCATTAGGTCCAGTCGTGACCGACTCTGGGGTTGCGGCACTCATCTCGCTTTATTGGCCGAGGGAGCCGGCGTACAGCTTCCGGGTCATGTGGCCAACATGACTAAGCCGCTTCTGGCGAACCAGAACAGCGCATGGAAACGCCGTTTACCTTCCCGTCGGAGTGGTACCTATTTATCTACTTGCACTCTGATGTGCTTTCGAACTGCTAGGTGGGCAGGAGCAGGGACCGAGCAACGGGAGCTCACCCCGTCGCGGGGATTCGAACTGCTGACCTTCTGACTTGTCTCCAAGGCACTTTGAAGTTGCCCACCTCCACAGCAACCTTGATAACACATTCATGGAAAAAGACTGTGCAGGCATCTGTCAGTAAGCTTAGCAGTTACGGGAAACCCTCCTGCCTTTGATGTCAGGAAGGGCTGAACTGTATGAACCAATGCCCCTTTTTACGTAGAAGGATCTTTGCATCCTGTACCCTCTCACTTAGTTTTTATTTTAATTATTTTGTATTCTCTGCAGCACTTTGCCTCTGTCAGAGGAGACGCCAGAGTCTGTGCCTGACCAACCAGAGCAGGAAGACGATGAAAGAGAGGAAGACAATCTGGTATATACAGATGACCTGCAAGATGAGAATTATCAGCCTTCCCTGGGCAGGTAAATGGGTTTTGCAGGGCATTACCACCAGTTAAGGACTGTGCAAGCATTTCTAGTTTAACATTGCTGTTCTCATTCTTGTTATGACTTTTCTATCCCATCTTTCCTCCAAGGAGCTCAAAGCAGCTTCCCTGGTCCTCCCCACTCTCCATTTTAAAACTCACAACAACCATGTGAGGTGCATTAAGCTGAGAGTCTGTGAAGTGCCCAGTTGAGCTGGGATTTGAACTCTGGTCTGCCAGGTCCTAGTCTAGCACTGTGAAACTGCACAGCTGATTAGCTCTTGTGGGGTGCCACTCATCCTTTAGAGTCCGGTAGCATTGCAGTGGTGTTGCATCCTGTCAAGTTAGTTTGGTTCCTGGGTGGCCAGAGCAGCTGTTCAGGGCTCAAGTACCGTAATTTTTCGCTCTATAGGACACACTTTTTCCCCTCCAAAAATTAAGGGGACATGTGTGTGCGTCCTATGGAGCGAATGCAGGCTCCTTGGCTTCAGCGATAGCAACGCGAAGCCTCCAAAGCGCAGAGGGAGCGCTCCCGCTGTGATCCGGAGGCTTCGTGTTGCTTTCGCTGAAGCCTGGAGAGCGAGAGGGGTCGGTGCGCACCCGCTGTGCTCCAGAGGCTTCGGGTGAACGCACCTTGAACTCACAGAACACACCTTGTTTTAGAGGGGGAGAACAAGAAAAAAATTCTCCCCCTCTCTGCGCAACGCCCTTTCAGCGAAGCGGCAGGAGACATGGAAGGGGCTCCGTTTCTCCTGCCACTTTGCTGAAGGGGTGCTGAGCAGAGAGGGGGAGGTTTTTTTTCTTGTTCTCCCCCTCTAAAACAAGGTGCGTCCTATGGTCAGGTACATCCTATAGAGCGAAAAATACGGTATTTAGCAGACAAGCTTTTGCCCCTACAGGGCTGGATTTAGGTTTGATGAGGCCCTAAGCTACTGAAGGTAATGGGGCCCTTTATATGTCCAGGGGTCCTTTGTCAAATTGTCGCTGTTTTTGTGTGTTGAATATATGCTATAGGGTAATTTATGGAGCTAATAGGTATATAAAACCATTTGTACATGTTGCCATACAACCAGTCCATGCAGAATGTAGGCACCCTATATATAGAAATGAGCAAACTAGTGATATTTTAGGGAGCAGGCTAGCAGGTGGGGCCCATTACTTACATCATAGGAGCCTACACAACAACACAAAACCCTGTTGCTGTATGTAGGTTTTATTTTATTTGTTTTTTATTTTATATTTTGGAAATGTACATCCAGGTGTTTTTTTTCTTTTAATTTTTTTGGGGGCCCCCAAGAGAGTGGGACCCTAAAAAGAAGAAAAGCTTGGATTTGATATCCCGCTTTATCACTACCCTAAGGAGTCTCAAAGCGGCAAACATTCTCCTTTCCCTTCCTCCCCCACAACAAACACTCTGTGAGGTGAAACAAAAAAAAAAATTTCCTTCCAGTAGCACCTTAAAGACCAACTAAGTTAGTTCTTGGTATGAGCTTTCGTGTGCATGCACACTTCTTCAGATACACAGGCTGTATCTGTGTATCTGAAGAAGTGTGCATGCACACGAAAGCTCATACCAAGAACTAACTTAGTTGGTCTTTAAGGTGCTACTGGAAGGAAAAAAAATTTTTTGTTTTGACTATGGCAGACCAACACGGCTACCTATCTGTATCTGTGAGGTGAGTGAGGCTGAGAGACTTCAGAGAAGTGTGACTAGCCCAAGGTCACCCAGCAGCTGAATGTGGAGGAGCGGGGAAGTGAACCCGGTTCACCAATTACGAGTCCACCACTCTTAACCACTACACCACACTGGCTATCGCTTGTTTAGCTTATACGTAAATCCGGATGCGGGTGGCGCTGTGGGTTAAACCACAGAGCCTAGGACTTGCCGATCAGAAGGTTGGAGGTTCGAATCCCCGCGACGGGGTGAGCTCCCGTTGTTTGGTCCCAGCTCCTGCCAACCTAGCAGTTTGAAAGCACAAAGTGCAAGTAGATAAATAGGTACCGCTCTGGCGGGAAGGTAAATGGCGTTTCCGTGTGCTGCTCTGGTTCGCCAGAAGTGGCTTAGTCATGCTGGCCACAAGCTGTACGCCGGCTCCCTCGGCCTATAGAGCGAGATGAGCGCTGCAACCCCAGAGTCGGTCATGACTGGACCTAATGGTCAGGGGTCCCTTTACCCTTTACCTTTACCTAAATCCGGCACTGTGCCCCTTCCATTTCCCCACCACTTTTAAAGACGGTTGCTTCCTTCATCCTTGCCACAGCGGCAGCCTGAAGACCCTTCTGTGGAAGGGTCCCTTTTGTTGTTACAGGGAAGACCCTTTTGTTGCTACGCTTACCAAGCTTCTTTCTTCCTGTACAGTTGCAAGAAGCGGGCACAGCCTGGTGATGAGGATGTGGCCCAGATTGGTCCAAAGAGAATCAGGTGGGTGCTGGTCCGTTGGCTTTTTGAGCCCAAAGGGCACGCCTTTAACCTCCCCAGAAGTTGGCCATAGCGTAGGGACCATGGAAGAAGGCCTCTAATTCATGGTTAGATTAAGGTTGTCATACTAGACGAATGGACTGATCTATTGAATCCCTATTATTTGCCCATGGTCAAATATTCCATGAATCTGGTGATGCTTGAAGAACTGGCCAGCTGTCAACTTAGCACAAGCACCTTTAAAAGCACCTTTAACTACTGCCTTTCATTTTTCAATTAGTGGCAGGGAACCTTCCAGAATAGAAAGAGAGGCAGGAGCTCTAGAAGGGAGGAAGGGGAATTCCATTGCACCTACTAAATCTCACCCACAGTTCTCCTTAAAAAAATCAGCTGCTTAAATATATTTATGCTGTTCTGAGAAAGTTGACGCTTTAAAAATACTTGGCCAAGTGCAGTGGTACCTCGGGTTAAGAACTTAATTCGTTCTGGAGGTCCGTTCTTAACCTGAAACTGTTCTTAACCTGAAGCACCACTTTAGCTAATGGGGCCTCCCGCTGCCGCCATGCCACCGCTGCACAATTTCTGTTCTCATCCTGAAGCAAAGTTCTTAACCCGAGGTACTATTTCTGGGTTAGCGGAGTCTGTAACCTGAAGTGTATGTAATCTGAAACGTCTGTAACCCGAGGTACCACTGTATTTGACATCTGACCATGTTGTTTTTGAGTAATCCAGTGCCTGACGCTTGGCATAAGAAGCTGCCTTGTGGCGAATCAGGCCATTTGTCCATCTAGCTCAGTACTGTGTACACTGACTGGCAGCAGCTCTTCTGGGTTTAAGAAAAGGGAGCCTGGAGATGCCAGGGGTTGAACCTGAGTTTCCTCTTCCTTCCTCTGCCTTTCTTTGCAGGAAGGCAGCCAAGCGAGAGATCCTCCTCTGCGACTATGATGGCTGCGGGAAGATCTTCTCCAACCGCCAATATTTGAACGTAAGTGATGGATCAGTGGCAGGAAGCACTTCCCCAAGCACAAGGGCAGAGAGAGGACACGGAGCACTGGGAAATGGTCAAATCCTGAGGGAACGTGAATTGGTCAGCCAGGACTATTTGACTGCCTCGGGAGGTGATAAGGTCTCCTTTGCAGGAGGCAGTTAAACAAAAAACAAGATATACATTTGCAGATTCCTGCACAGAGCAAGGGGTCGTATTAGATTACCTCCACAGTCCCTTGCAGCTCTAAAATTCTGTAATTTTAGGAAATCCGGTTTGGTGGAGAACATACTGTATGACCACTCGCATAGCAGTAGGAAAGGCCACCATATTGATAGCTGATCAGAGAGGATTAGACAGGTTTAGTGAAGTTGAGGACCAAAAGTTTTAAAAAAGATAAAGGACCCCTGGACAGTTAAGTCCTGTCAAAGGCAACTATGGGGTTTGAGTGCTCATCTCGCTTTCAGGCCGAGGGAGCCGGCGTTCGTCCGCAGACAGCTTTCTGGGTCATGTGGCCAGCAGGACTAAACCGCTTCTGGTGCAACAGAATGCCATGACAGAAACCAGAGTGCACAGAAATGCCATTTACCTTCCCGCCACAGCGGTACCTATTTATCTACTTGCACTGGGGTGCTTTCGAACTGCTAGGTTGGCAGGAGCAGGGACGAAGCAATGGGAGCTCACCCCTGTTGGGTGGATTCAAACCACCAACCTTCTGATCAGCAAGCCCAAGAGGCTCTGTGGTTTAGACCACAGTGCCACCCGCGTCCCTTTAGTTGAGGACCAGCATATTGTCCACACAAACTGTTTATTTTCTGAACCGTAGACCCAAAGGAGAGCCTGCGCAAGTGGTTTGAGGCAGGGAGGCCAAAGGAGGATGTCAAAAACGCCAGAATGACCAGTCTTAGCGTTTTATTAAAGAAAGAAATCAACTTACAACACAGTGTGCAGAACCTCACTGCCTTTACAGTCTTGGGACAGACGCCACCACAGTGAGAGGTCGCCAGGGCTTGTCTGCAAAGTGCTAATACGTTAAACGTATGTTGGCTTGGCCAGAACCTCCCATCGATGCACCTGACCTGTGAGGCCATATAGGTGGCAACCGTCCAAGGCTTACAGATAGCTCCCCTCTCTAGGCTGAGAGTCCAGCATCCCAGGGCCCACAGATAAGCATAGCATCAAAGCAAGCCAGGTACCATATCTCAAAACAAGTGAATATCAACATCTAGGTGCTCATTCTAGCACCAAATAATTGTAGGGTTATCTTGACTGCCAAGATGGCATTTGCAGAATTTCTGGAACGTCTGACTTTTGCTTCAACACACTCTGTCCCTAGTTAAAAGGTAAAGGGACTCCTGACCATTAGGTCCAGTCGTGGCCGACTCTGGGGTTGCGGCGCTCATCTCGCTTTATTGGCCGAGGGAGCCAGCGTACAGCTTCCGGGTCATGTGGCTAGCATGACTAAGCCACTTCTGGCAAACCAGAGCAGTGCACGGAAATGCCGTTTACCTTCCTGCCAGAGCGGTACCTATTTATCTACTTGCACTTTGACGTGCTTTGGAACTGCTAGGTGGGCAGGAGTAGGGACCGAGCAACGGGAGCTCACCCCGTCGTGGGGATTCGAACTGCCGACCTTCTGATCGTCAAGCCCTAGGCTCTGTGCTTTAACCCACAGCGCCACCCGCGTCCCCTGTCCCTAGTTAACTGCAGAAAATTTCCATGGGAGCCCCACCCCTTCAAGGATTTGATGCCCCAGCAATATGGGCAGAAAGAACTGTGGAGGATCATTCTTTGGGCATGGTCCCTCATGCCCTCCTCGTAGGGACCTTAGATGCTGGAGGTGGTGGGCATGCAAAGCTCCCTGGGGCAGCAAACCTACCACAGCAAAGTCCCACCTTGCTTCATCAAAGCCATGTAAAGAGGCAGCGGACGGGCACATTTCTGAGACTGCAGTTTGTCACGCAATTATGTGATGCATTTTATCTGTTCAGGAAGATTGCTTTGCTCTGTTTTTGTAAAGCAGCTTTGTTGCAGAAGGCAGAGTTTTTGTTCCACTTTGACCTCTTTTTCTGCCTCCCTCAGCACCACAAGAAATACCAGCATGTTCACCAAAAAACGTTCACCTGCTCCGACCCCAGCTGCGGCAAGTCCTTCAACTTCAAGAAGCACCTTAAGGAGCACGAGAAACTGCACAGCGGTGAGGATTCTTGTAGGATCCCACCTGGTTAGGATCCCTACCAGCCCAGCTCTTGAAGTGCTTTTAACTTGCCTTCGGCGAACCCTTTCCTGCCCACTTATTCCATCCGGGAGATGATGTGGAGAGCAGCTAGCCATAGATTGGTCCTGAACGGGTTCAAGTTCCTGCTCCCAGAAGGGAGCAAATTATGTAGAAGCACATACTATGGTGTCTAGAGGTATATATTTGGGCAGGCCCCACAGCTATTATTTGAGGTTGGTTTTCATTTCAGGGTATTGAGTTAGTCTTCAGACTTATCAAGAGGATTTCAGATTGGCAGTGTGAGACTCACAGAAACATGGCAACATGGCATGCAAGATCAGAAAACATTGCCCAATGCACAATTATTCACTCCAAAGAAAGATGGTGTGAAATTATAGGTAGATATAGATATAAATAAGATAGTTTATCCTTCCAAATTCGAACTGTAAGTCCTTTGATAACCATAGGTAAAAGGTAAAGGGACCCCTGACCATTGGGTCCAGTCGTGGCCGACTCTGGGGTTGCGGCGCTCATCTCGCTTTATTGGCCGAGGGAGCCAGCGTACAGCTTCCGGGACATGTGGCCAGCATGACTAAGCCGCTTCTAGCGAACCAGAGCAGCACACGGAAACGCCGTTTACCTTCCCACCGGAGCGGTACCTATTTATCTACTTGCACTTTGACGTGCTTTCGAACTGCTAGGTGGGCAGGAGCAGGGACCAAGCAATGGGAGCGCACCCCGTCACGGGGATTTGAACCGCTGACCTTCTGATCGCCAAGCCCTAGGCTCTGTGGTTTAACCCACAGCGCCACCTGCGTCCCTACTTTCATAACCATAGAGGTTTGCAAAATCCGCTTTTGTTGTCTTGCTAGATATAGGTGTATCTTGAAAGATACCAGTGGCGTAGCGTGGGTTGTCAGCACCCGGGGCAAGGCAAGTAATTTGCTCCCCCTAACCCGTGGATTTGCGCCCCCTAACCCTAACCCCCAGATGTTGCGCCCGGTGCGGCCGGCCCCCCCTGCACCCCCCACGCTACGCCACTGAAAGATACTTGAAACATTTTCAGAGGTTTGTTCTCCATTGAACTGCTTTGATTTGGGATTTGGTGTGTGGGTGTGTGTGAGCATTTTTGTTATTTGGATCCTAACTCTCCTTCCATTAACCTAACTCTCCTTCCATTAACGGAATTGTGTTAACATTCACAAAACAATGCTATCCTGCCTTTGTGTTCCTCCTGTGCTTCCCCCCCAAAAAAATCCCCCACCCAAATCTGTTCTTGGGGTTTGGGGGATCCTTGGGATTGATATGGGATATGGTGCTCAACAGATGAAGGGGAAAGTTGGCAGAAATCATCTCCTTTGTTACATGAATTGGGGTGGGGGGGAGAGACTTAGGATGCCTGCCAATATATGTAACAGGGGTTTGTATGTGTACACTGTCGTAGTTAAAAGATTAATATTTGGAAAACTATTAGACACTCACTGCAATATAAGCTTGTTACCTTGGGCCCAGAATAGCCAGTGACCTACTTTTTTCTTCCCTGCAGATAAAAGGGACTACATCTGTGAGTTCTGTGCCCGCTCCTTCCGAACTAGCAGCAATTTGATCATCCACCGGCGAATCCACACTGGAGAAAAACCCTTACAGTAAGGACTGTTGTATTGTACTACTGATAATAAGAACAATTAATAATGCTTTTTCTTCTTTGGCGATCACTCGTAGCCAAGTAAGATTGTCTTCCATAAACACGATTTTAACGATGAGTCCGTAAGTGACTGTGGAGGCCAATTCTGGATCCACACGTCCTTCCACGGTGGGGACATTGGTTTCCGGGTGGGAGTTGATTATGGTGTGGATTTCCCAAGTGTGCCTTCCTCTTAGCACATTTCTCCCTTGCGTCCTGAGTTCGAGTGTCTTCAAAGCCCATGACACCTTTGGTAAAGGCTGTTCTCCAACTGGAGCGCTCGCAGGCCAGTGTTTCCCAGTTGTCGGTGTTTATAGTACATTTTTTTAGATTTGCCTTGAGACAATCTTTAAACTTCTTTTGTTGACCACCAGCATTACGCTTTCCATTTTTAAGTTCAGAATAGAGTAGTTGCTTTGGAAGACGATAAATTCACCAGCTGCTCCCAGGGTAGGCTGCAGCAAATTAAAATTCAATATTTAAAACAGTTAAAACAACCTACTTGTGGCTAAATAAATAAAAGGTACATAAAGGGTTTTCAAGCCATATTATTAGAGGACCATTATATGAAGTTTGGGAGAAAAATAAAAAACTTTTAGAATGGAAAACACCCTGGTGGTTATCACCAATTGGCATTTTAATAACTAAAAAAGCAAATATGGAAGGAGAAAGATTGACCTACGAAGACCTACTGATAAGATCAGAAAGCGGCTGGAAATTGAGAACATATGAGGAGTTGAAAGAAAGATTAACAGGCTGGCTGCAATATCATCAAATAAACGCAATATGGATGGAAGATAAAAAAAGTAGGGATAAGTGAGAAAAAATCCAAATTTCAGATAGGAATAATTGAAGGCAAAACCAAGTTATTATCCAAAATGTATGATATGTTATTGGAATGGGATACCAAAGACGAAGAAATAAAGGAGGTCATGACAAAATGGGCAATGGACTTGGGATACAATATAGAATATGAAAAGTGGTTGAAATTATGGAACAATGGAATAAAATTTACGGCAAGCGTCACACTCAGAGAAAATTTGGAAAAGATGGTGTATAGGTGGTACATCACACCAGCAAAACTAGGAAAAATGTACAAAACAGGAAATAAGGCCTGCTGGAAGTGTAAAATTAAAGAAGGCAATTTCTACCATATGTGGTGGACTTGCGAAGAAATGAAGAAATTTTGGGATTTGGTTTATAACGAGTTAAAAAAAATATTTAAATATACTTTCCCTAAAAGACCAGAGGCCTTTCTACTAGGAATAATTGGGGATGAAATTAAAAAAGAAGATAAGACATTATTCCAATATTCGACAGCAGCGGCCAGAATATTAATTGCACAAAATTGGAAAAGTTCAAATACCCCAACAGTTAGAGACTGGCAAACAAAATTATTTGAATATGTCAAACTAGCAAAAATGACGCAAAAAATTAGAAACCAAAAAAATACAAAGTTTATTAGTGATTGGAATAAATTTATGCTATATATTGAAGGAAACTATAGAAATTTAAAAACTATAGCAGGTCTGATATAAACCTTACGATGCGCAAACCATCAATAATTATTAGCTGCAGAAAAAAGAAAATTTCTTTTTATCAAGAAGCCCGAAATCGGGAGGGAAGGAGGTCAATAGGTGCGTAGAAGAAAGATCTAAATACCTAAAGATATAAAGGGTTAAAGAATAAGACAAAGAACTGTAACAGAAATTGATGTTTTTTGGTGTTATGTATGGATATTTTTTCTTTCTTGTTTTCCCTTCTTTTTTCTGAAACTGTTGTTTCGTTTTTTGTTTTTTGTTTTGGGGTTTTTTTTGGGTGATTTAATTGAAACTCCATAAAAAGAAATTAAAAATAAATAAATAAAACAGTCAAAACAAGACATAGGAATATGGTGGGTCCTAAAAACACATATCCCCTAGTATATGGGGATGGAGCTGTCCAGTCACGAGTTCCCTGAACCCCCTCATGCGGATGAGCATCACCACCCCATTTTCTTGTATATTTGATGCAGGTGTGAGATCTGTGGGTTCACCTGCCGCCAGAAGGCCTCCCTCAACTGGCACATGAAGAAGCACGACGCGGACTCCTTCTACCAGTTCTCCTGCGACCTCTGCGGCAAGAAGTTTGAGAAGAAAGACAACGTCACCGCACACAAGAGCAAGAGTCACCCCGAGGTGGCTGCCGGGCCTCCGCAGCCTGTGCAGGAACCCGCAGCTCTGAGCCACCCGCTTGCTCTGGAGCCGTTGGAAAACCCCGTCAACCCACCAAGGAGGGCGGAGGAGTCCGCCCTCATCATCGCAGTCACTATCGAGTAATTGGGCCGGGCCAATCGAGAAGCAAAATGGCGGAGAGGATTCCTGGCAAATCCTGTCGGCAACAGAAACGGACTCCGGCGTTTGGTTCGCAGTCGCAGAAAGATGCAAGATGGAGACCCCAGAAAGGGGTCTGGAAAGCCCCGACCCCAGGAAGCAATGTCTTGCCAGCTGCATCCCTTCAGCGCAGCTGCTTTTGGACTCGGTATCTGCAACACAAACGGCCCAGGGCTCAGCCTTGCCTAGTGGCAAGGCGATGAGGAGTACAGTATCAGGAAGGCCTTGAAAGTCTTAAGTTTGTGGTGATTCGATCCCAGACCCTGAGTATGGGAGGGACTAAGGAGACCCGGGCAGCTGGTAGAGGAGGCGTAAACATACCTCTTCAACTCTCACCTCACATGGCTAATAGCTCTGGATTTCGCTCGTATGGATTAATGACGATGGAAGACATGCCGTGCCCTGTTGTTGTTCTTAAATCCTTTTCCTTTGGGAAGCTTAAAGGATGCCACTGTCTCGCATGGACCTGGAATATGCAAGGCGTAGCCTCCGCTACAGAACTGTGATCAGAACTGGAGATACACTCTGGAACCTGTATATGCAAATCTTTGATTATTTTACATAATTATGTTTCACCAGCCTTGGAGGTGGAGTGACATGTTATGCAGAGATGACAAAGACCTGGGCAGAGCACTTCACTCCCAACCCCTGGCCACTGGAAATTGTTTACCTTGGCTTTGGAGATACACCAGGCATTTCCCACAGACTCAACCCTTAAAGGGGGCACGGGGGGCGGAGAGAAGCACATTTCTAGTTCTTACGGCTGCACAAAGAGAGGTTTTTGGGTGGGGATCGGGGTTTTTTGAATTCTCAGGAAACTAAATTCTGCATCCAGTCCAACACCCTGCATTTTTTCCTGTGCTTGCACATTGTTATTTAATACATTTCCCGTTCCTGCCTAGATTACACAGATTTTACGTTGTTACGTGGGCCATTGAGAAACTTAGCTTTCACTCCCTGGCCTCCCACAGCCAGTTAGACTTTTCAGCCATCCAGCTTGAGCCTGCAGTTTTGTACATTATCATCTCAGTAGGTAGAGCATCGTGGGGTAGAGTCTCAAGTTGGGCAAAAGATTCCTGCATTGCAGGGGGTTGGACTAGATGACCCTCGTGGTCCCTTCCGACGCTACATTTCTATGATTCTATCTGGAGCTGCCTTCCAGTAATTTAGGCAATAGTCAAGGAGAATAAGGAGTTGGCACAAGGCACTCTGCAGATCAAGACTCTTCATTCCTGGTGTACCTTGTTTAGGGTAGGCTCAAACCTACATTCCTGCTTCTTTTGGATATTCCCACCCTGCCGTCTGAGATGAAAGCCAGCAGCAGCAACAAACTGCATACTCCAAACTTTATTATGTGAGCAGGTTCTGATGAGCCATTTCACGAGGCAATGACCCTAAGGCAACTTTGCTCCCACTCTTTGGAAATTTTTGAATTTTTAAAAAGCCTTATAAGGCTCTGAGCATGCCTCATCTGAAGACAAGTAATTCTTCTCCCTGTGAAGCAGCTGTGATAGGGATCTTTTAGCTATACCTGGCGCTGTGGGTTAAAGCACAGAGTCTAGGGCTTGCCGATCAGAAGGTTGGCAGTTCGAATCCCCACGACGGGGTGAGCTCCCGTTGCTCGGTCCCTGCTCCTGCCCACCTAGCAGTTCGAAAGCATGTCAAAGTGCAAGTAGATAAATAGGTACCGCTCCGGCGGGAAGGTAAACAGCGTTTCTGTGTGCTGCTCTGGTTCACCAGAAACAGCTTAGTTCTGCTGGCCACATGACCCGGAAGCTGTACGCCGGCTCCCTCGGCCAATAAAGCAAGATGAGCGCTGCAACCCCAGAGTCGTCCGCAACTGGACCTAACGGTCAGGGGTCCCTTTACCTTTTAGTACATGGAGATGCCAGAATTACCAGTCTTTGCTCAAAGGAGGCTATTGCATCTCCGCACTCAAGTTAGTTCTTTGGGCATCAGTTCAGAAAAAAACAAGTATGTCTCAGCTCTCCTATTTTTGGGGAACACTAGTCCAGCCTGCAGAATCTGCAAAGCACATGATCTTTGGGTTTTTCCTCGTCACAGCTTATTGGAGTGTTCTGCAAAGGAGCACAGTAATCCCCACGTTGATGGGGAATGGAGGACTGAAAGAAAATGCCAAGCGCATCTCTGCCGAAGCGAACACAGAGTTTAATCCAAGGGTTTGTCTTCCCTACAGACTTAACCGTTTTAACAGTCGCGCACAGAGTGAACTCTGGAAACTTGTGCAAGTGTCACCCACCCTGGAATGGCATTTCCAATGAAGAGTAAGACATTTTTAAATAACTGAGGGACAGGGTCTCCTACAAAGAATTCTCAGCTACCCACCAATAATATCTCCTTGCACCATCCAATGTCTAAATCCTGGATTAGAATTAGTCCTACTTGTGACACTAAAACCTCAGTTTCATGACCCATATAAATTGCGCAAATGCTTTTATTTTGAAATTTTTATTCTGTTTCTGCTCGTCAAGGGAAGCAGAAAGGAACTATATAGAAATGGAAATCCTTTCCTCTGACAGCGGCTCTTTGAGACACAGCAACAGCCCTGAAGTTCAGCCCAGTGTATTTTTCTCACAATGGACAGACACGGTTGTGAAGCCCACTTCACACCGGTGACTTGAGGGCATCCTGCCGTTCTTTGCGGCAACTAGTATTCCCAAGCATGGCACCTCCAGCCCTAGAGGGGAGCATAAAACCATCATGACTAGTAGCCGTTGACAGCTTCCATGAGTTTGTCTGTATGAGACTTTTCCAGATATTGCACAGAAACTAGGTATTTCATCCACGAGAAATAGTAAAATTGCATTACCTTTTGATATAAAGTTGAGGTTCTTACCAAGTTGGGTTTCTGTAGTTTTTCAACACTCGTTTAGAATTGCAGCATATGAAACAGTCCTGATTCTGATTTCCCCTGAATTCCTCACACTGGGTTTAGATTATTTCTCAACAGTGAGTGTCATTGGGTGGTCCTGAGCCAGCCACTTCCTCCCTAGCTAAAGTGGGGTAACTCCCATATAGGCTTTCTCCAAATCCCTGGATGAAGAATGCAGTCAGTAAGTGAATTTGTTTAAAATTTGAAGTCCAGACGTCTCTTGTATCGACCAAATTGAAATCAAACATCAGCCCTTGACAACAACAACTATTATTATTATTATTACTGCTACTACTGCTACTATTATACTCCGCCCATCTGGCTGGGTTTCCCCAGCCACTCTGGGCAGTTTGCAGCACATATAAAAACATAATAAGTTGTCAAACATTAAAAACTTCCCAATACATGACTGCCTTCAAATGTCTTCAGTTAAGTGACGAGGCTTGAGAATCCTTGCTATTAACGCCTCTTAATTAAGAGTGTGATACATTGTCAGCCCAGTCATCATCATCCCACAATTTGAAAAGACAAAATTAGTCATGACTAATACTGAGTGTCAAGTGAATTTGAAGCATGATTGACATGGATCTAAAGAAAGTGAAAGCATCTAGTCCAGGGGTTGGCAAGGCTTACCTTGCCTGGGCCGGTTCACCGTCGCGGAGCCCCCTCTGTGGGCTGGATTGTGTCTGCGCAGACGCAATTTCCGGCGCCTGCGCATGCACAGACGTGATTTCCGGCACCGCGAAGTTAGTCCCCGCACCATGCTGCGCCGGTTTAGCACAGTGCGCGGGGACTCGCCAAGCAGATGACTTGGTTCAGGTGCGGCTTGTGGGCCGGTAAAACGACCCCCGTGGACAGCTTGTGGCCCATGGGCCTTAGGTTGCCGACCCCTGATCTAGTCCTTAGAGTTGCAGAGAGAACACCTTCAGCCCAGTCTCAGCTTAGACAGCACTAGAGAAGTTCACAGAGGATATGTCTTTAGCTATTAGCCATGAGAGCTAAATAGAACTTCATGTTCAAAGGCAGTATACTACCACTACATGCTGGGCACAAAGAAGGAGGAAGGATGTTGCATTCATCTTTAGTTTGTGGGCTTTCTAGAGCAGGGGTCCCCAAACTAAGGCCCGTGGGCCGGATAACGCCCAAGGGACTCGTTTATCTGTCCCGCAGCGACCCCCGCTGCCGCCACCTGCTCTTACCGGCGCTGCGCTGCATGGCCGCCCACTTCCGGGTTGGAGGAGCACCGGAAATAGTTTGTGTGCACCCGCAAACATTGTGCGCTTGCACAAGCATTATTTCCAGTACACATCCGGGTCAGAGGAGACCCGTGCACATGCACACAAGCTATTTCCAGTGCTCCTCCAACCCGGAAGTGCGCCGGAAATAGCGTGTGCGCACACGTATGGGCACACTCTCCTCCGCTCAATCGGCGCTGGAGACGCCGGCCCAAGGCACGGTAAATTTGCTGACCCCTGTTCCAGAGGAAGCAAGATTGCACTCCAGGCTACTCCTGTGATCAACAGAAAATTTAAGAGCTAGTGATTATTGCTTTTACTGAGGAAGCTGCAGCACAGCCTGAAAGCAAAAGGCATTTGGGAGAAGTGTCATTTCTGTAGCAATAGAGTATGAGAGGTGGTTGTGGACTCTCTTCATTGGAGGTTTTTAAGCAGAGGTTGGATAGCCATTTGTCATGCATGCGTTAGTTGAGATTCCTACATTGCAGGGGGTTGGACTAGATGACCCTAAGGGTCCCTTCCAACTCTGATTCTCCGAGGCTGCATTCCAAAGCTCATCTTCATCACATTAATGAAATGTCTTAACCCACAGCAGTTCTATGAAGTTTATCGAAAAAGTGTTTCTAAAACAGACAGGAGTTGAAAGTTTTAAACTTTTCTCTCTCCTTCAAAAACAAAACTGGTTTTATTTTCGGATAACATTCTATAGTGCCATATAACTAGGTGCTTGCTGCTGGTTTGATCTCCTTTCTGTGGCTGGCACGTTGCAAAATATTTAAATCTTGTTAGAAGGTTGTAAAATGTATTTGGTTTTTTCCTGCCCATGAGAATTGTATAAAAGAAAAAGGGGAAAGGGCTGACTGACCGGACCCAAAGGGTGCTCATCAATGGTTCCTCTTCATCCTGGAGAAGAGTGACTAGTGGGGTGCCACAGGGTTCTGTCTTGGGCCCGGTCTTATTCAACATCTTTATCAACGACTTGGATGATGGACTCAAGGGCATCCTGATCAAATTTGCAGATGACACCAAACTGGGAGGGGTGGCTAACACCCCAGAGGACAGGATCACACTTCAAAACGACCTTGACAGATTAGAGAACTGGGCCAAAACAAACAAGATGAATTTTAACAGGGAGAAATGTAAAGTATTGCACTTGGGCAAAAAAAATGAGAGGCACAAATACAAGATGGGTGACACCTGGCTTGAGAGCACTACATGTGAAAAGGATCTAGGAGTCTTGGTTGACCACAAACTTGACATGAGCCAACAGTGTGACGCGGCAGCTAAAAAAGCCAATGCAATTCTGGGCTGCATCAATAGGAGTATAGCATCTAGATCAAGGGAAGTAATAGTGCCACTGTATTCTGCTCTGGTCAGACCTCACCTGGAGTACTGTGTCCAGTTCTGGGCACCACGGTTCAAGAAGGACACTGACAAACTGGAACGTGTCCAGAGGAGGGCAACCAAAATGGTCAAAGGCCTGGAAACGATGCCTTATGAGGAACGGCTAAGGGAGCTGGGCATGTTTAGCCTGGAGAAGAGGAGGTTAAGGGGTGATATGATAGCCATGTTCAAATATATAAAAGGATGTCACATAGAGGAGGGAGAAAGGTTGTTTTCTGCTGCTCCAGAGAAGCGGACACGGAGCAATGGATCCAAACTACAAGAAAGAAGATTCCACCTAAACATTAGGAAGAACTTCCTGACTGAAATATACTCAGAGTCGCAAAGTGATTTCATGCTCTTTATTCAGCTCATAGTGGTGAGGAGGAATGAATGAAAATCCCCTCAAAGTATCTGCTTTATATACATTATTTACACAATGGGCTGCACATGATTGGCTAATTCCGGAATTCTACTGTAAGCCAATCAGGTTGTGGATTCACTTCTATCTAGAGCATGATTGGGTGGTTCCTGCTAACCAATCATACTGCTGCATTGTTCTAGGACCAATCAGACTGCTGCATTCTGAATCCTATTGTTCTAGGACCAATCAGACTGCTGCCTTTTGGATCCTATTGTTCTAGGACCAATCAGACTGCTGCAGTTTGGATCCTATTCAACTCAGTACATAACACTGACAGTAAGAGCTGTTCGACAGTGGAATTTGCTGCCAAGGAGTGTGGTGGAGTCTCCTTCTTTGGAGGTCTTTAAGCAGAGGCTTGACAACCATATGTCAGGAGTGCTCTGATGGTGTTTCCTGCTTGGCAGGGGGTTGGACTCGATGGCCCTTGTGGTCTCTTCCAACTCTATGATTCTATTCTATGATTCTAAATAATTTTGACAGATATTTGCTAAATAAACTAACGTTGACTCTGTTCTTTTGCGTTTCTTTTTTTTGGGGGGGGTGTACTTTTTAATGACTTGATGTATAATATTTTGTTGAAAGCCGCCCAGAGTGGCTGGGGAAACCCAGCCAGATGGGCGGGGTATATACATACATACATGTCAGGACGTGGGTGGTGCTGTGGTCTAAACCACTGAGCCTCTTGGGCTTGCAGATCAGAAGGTCGGCGGTTTGAATCCCCACGACGGAGTGAGCTCCCGTTGTTCGGTCTCTGCTCCTGCGAACCTAGCAGTTCAAAAGCACGTCAAAGTGCAAGTAGATAAATAGGTATCGCTATTACCTTCCGGCAGGAAGGTAAATGGCGCTTCCGTGCGCTGCTCTGGTTCGCCAGAAGCGGCTTAGTCATGCTGGCCACATGACCCGGAAGCTGTCTGCGGACAAACGCCAGCTCCCTCGGCCTATAGAGCGAGATGAGCGCCGCAACCCAGAGTCATCTGCAACTGGACCCTAATGGTCAGGGGTACCTTTACCTTTTTATTTACATGCATACATACCCCGCCCATCTGGCTGGGTTTCCCCAGCCACTCTGGGGCGGCTTCCAACAAAACTATTATTATTATTATTATTATTATTATTATTATTATTATTATTAGAAGCGAGTTCTCGATCCTCAGTGGGAAGCGCACAGAGGGCACACATGACCACTAGTGGATCTAGCCCAGATAAGTTTGTCGTGAGCAATCACTCCAGCTGAAATCGGCACGTTTGAGGGCTGCCATCCTATACCCGCCTTTCTCCACTAGGGGCCTCCGAGGCGAAAGCAGCTTTCTCTTTGCAAAGCTTTTCCTTCCTGCGCGGTCGAAGCCGATCCGACGCTGTCTCCTCCTCCACCTGCTGACGAGCGAAAGCGGGGCGTGGCTTAATCCGCATCCCTGTCCAACCCGAACGCCGCTTTCCTTCTCGTCGCGTGCTCCACCCGCTCCGACCGGAGTGAGAACTTGTCAGCCCGATGGCTGCGGGCTCCTCCTGCCTCCGAGCAACCCGCATCCTAAGAGCTGCTGCGACTTAACAATAAACGCCGGATACAGGGGGAAAGGGGAGGAAAAAGGGCTGGGACAGCGGAGCGAGGAAACCTCACATATATCCCTTCTTTGCGCTGATTTCCAGATCGCGTTGAAGCGGAGGCGGAGGGAACGGGCGCAGCTTGCCACGCGCGCCCCACCCGCAGACCCTGAGCCGGACCAGAAGGAGAACCTTGGCGTCTCCCGGCAGCTCTTCGGCCGATCTCCGGCGTCCCTTGGCTTTGTTGCAGAGATTTTCGTTTTCCTCCCTTACTGGTTGTTGTTGTTGTTTTTCCCCCACTCCACTTCCGAAACCATCCATCTCTTTCATTTGATTTATTGATCTTTCCTCCTCCACCTCCTCTTCCCCCCGTGAAAATGGCTCTGAAATACGTCAAGAGTCGGAAAGGCAGGGATCAGCTGCTTCACGAAGGGTACCTGTATCGGAAGGAGCGGGAGAGCAAGAGCAAGATGGTCTGGAAATGCGCCAACTACCACAAGTCCCGTTGCCCAGGGAGGGCCCACACGCGCCTCGGCAAGCTGGTCCACTCCTTGCCACACAATCACCCTCCTCCTGCCAAGACAGCCGGCACGGATGCCAAGATGCGTGGCACGAAGGAAAGGCCCTCCTCTAGCCAAGAGCCCGTCCGCAAAGGGTCCGTGCCAGGCTGCCAGGCGTCACCAGGGGTGCCCGCTTCCCGCAAGCCACGCATCCAGAACGATCCAAAGCTCACCATCCAGCTCTTGAGGGCACGTCTGAACGCAGCCCGCCAAGTCGTGTCGGACTTGCAGCAGGGATCTTCTTCTGTCACTGAGACAGTTCCTGTAGATCCAGCTTCTCTGGACTTGCCTGAGTGCTCAGGTGCATTTGAGAACGCAAGATCCAAGGCTGCCCCTGCTCTGGGCAACGGCACAAATGCATCCCGTTTGTTTGCAACCCGGTCCAGTCGGGAAGCTGCTCGCCAGAGGTTCCGCTTAGGCCCTGTCCCGCCTGCAGAAGCCCCCCAGGAGATTCTGTCCTGGCTGAGTGAGGCAGCTGAGCAATGGCTGTGTCCTCAGCAGCACAGCAAGGACCAGATTGTGGACATGGTCGTCCTGGAACAGTTCCTGAACGTGCTTCCAGGCAACTTGCAGGCGTGTGTGAGAGCCAGGGAGCCAGGCAGCAGTAAGGATGCTCTTCAGCTGGTCGAGAGCTATTTGAGGGAAGAGGAGCCAGCTGACACTGCTCAGGTGCTGGCGCTGGGTTGTGTTTTCTTTTCTTTTATTGATATGTTTACATGTGTTGCCCACTTTTCCTTCAAGGTGCTTGAGGTGGCCTAGGTGGTTCTTCACCTCCCAATGTTATCCTCACAACGACCCTGTGGAGTAGGTTGGGCTGAGAGTGAGTGCCCCAAGGTCACCCGGCGAGCTCTGTGACTGGGCGGGGATTTGAACCCCTGGACTCCCGGCTCTTAGTCCAACGCTCTAACCACTACGCCACTCTGGGTGGAGCTCACTTAAGAATGGAATGCTGTTGTGATCCGATTCTAATGCAGACCCAGGAAAACTGGTACTGGTTGATGTTGCCCTTTGTGCTTCTGATGTTGCAGACCTGCTGTAGCTCAGGGGGGAAATGCAGCCCTCTAGTCCTCTCTTAACTGGCCCCCTGTGCTTTCCCAGACCACAACCCTCACCAGCCCTGCTCCATGTCCCTCCTCAAGTGCTTTTGCCTGGCTGGAATTTGTCCTCGAACTATGATGGCGTTTGACTGTGCTGGGGCCACAGCCATGTCTGTTGCCCCACCCACCCTTGCCTCGCCATTGGCGTGTGGCCCCTGGGTGATTGTCTGTGAAGAGATGTGGCCCTTTAGGTTCTCCACCTCTGTGCTATAGAGACCCAGTGAGTCCAGTCTCCCTGGCCAGAAACTGACGTCCGGTATTAATCATTTTCTGACGGCTAGAGAATATCCACTGCAATGCATTGAGCAAAAGGTCAGGGTGGTGGGTCACAGGGTTTGCTGGGGCCTGCACTGTGGGGAAAGGTTTACTTGGAGCCTGTAGGGAAAGGATTATGGTAACCTGGATATGACACACATATCATTCATAACCAGTGTTTTTGTTTTGTTTTCGCTGGCTTTCCTTCTTTTAAAGGCTGCGTGAGGTGCAATTGAAGCTATTCCTGGCTTGCAGGTGCCATGATGGAAAAGCTTTCTTCCTGCTTGTCACACAGCTCTAAACTGCAGGAGAGCATTGCTAGAAGCAAAATGTTTCCTGCTCTCTCTCTCTCTGTGTGTCATTGATATAAGGCAGGGATACAAGGCGCAGATGGCACATTATTGCTCATAATCTGGTTGAGTAACCAGTCTGATTTGGTATCTTCTCTGATTATATCTCGTTTGTGCCTGGGACAGAGTGTGCCTATTTAATCGCATTGGTGTGAGGTGAGGTTAAGCCTGTGTTCCCATGACCAAATAAATGGGAAGCTTTCTGCTGATCTTCCCTTCACTTTCATTCCGTACAGTTAAGTGGGAAATGCCAAGATGCTGAGTGCTGTGATATGGAGTGGCACAGAATGGGAGAACCAGAAATGGCCTGGGGCTAGACTGAGCAAAAAGGGGTTTGCACAAAAACATGCCCTGGAAGAAGGTACAGGGTTATGAAGATTAGGACTAGCCGCCTGAGAAACAGTTTCTACCCAAATGCGATTTTGGTCTTAAACGCATTGTAAGGAGTCTGTATGGGAGAGTTTTTAGGGGGCTAACCAGGTTGGGATAGCTGGGATAGCAGAGTTTTTAGGGGGCTAACCAGGTTGGGATAGCTGGGATAGCAGGCTTGTTGGGTTTTGAATGTCTTATGTAGATTTTTCAATTTCGTTGTTCTGTATGGGGCAATGGCAATAAAGATTATCATATCGTATGCTATCGGAGCCCGGGGGAGAAATTGGTTAACCATAGTACCTTTTTAGCAAATGATTAATCACCATCATCATCATCCTGGTGTGGTGTCTAAATGCAAGTTATTGGACTTAAGAAATTGCCAGGCCTCTGGTCCATCTCCTCTAGTATAGTCATCTCTGACTGGCCCTGAATCTCAGATGTCTTGGATACCAAGGCTGAAAAAAGGCCCTCACCCAAGATCCTTCAGCTGGAGATAGAATCATAGAATCGTAGAGTTGGAAGGGACTATGAGGATCATCTAGTCCAACCCTCTGCAATGCAGGAATATGCAGCTGTCCCATACGGGGATCGAACCTGCAACCTTGGCGTTATCATCAGCACCATGCTCTAACCAACTGAGCTATGTGTGTGCAATGTACGTGCGCTGCCGCTTTTGTGCATTCACATTCTCTGGTCTGCCCCTAAGCTATGTCCCTTTCTCCCAAAACCTTCTAAGGCTTTGCCCAACACAGTCAACAGAAGTCTTAATATTTAATGGAATATCTCTCTTGTTTGTTTCAGGACCTGGTAACCTTTGAAGATGTATCTGTGCGTTTCACGGAGGAAGAATGGGCTCTGCTGGGCCACAAAGAGAAAACCCTTTACTGGAATGTCATGCAGGAGAATTACGATAACGTGGCCTGGATGAGTAAGTGTTCCCAGAGAATCCTGGTGCGGTTATCAACTCTTTCCACTTTTACATTACTGCAGCATACAGTTTAGGCATGCATCAGTTATACCCAGATTTCTCTTGAAATAATCATCCCCTTGTACATCTTTTATTAACTATTTTATGTGGCCATCTAGCTTCCCATTTTTAGATGCCCTTTGAATACTTTCTTGCGTCAACAGTCTTTCTAAGTGGGATGAACTTTATGTGCTTAGCCACTTCCTCATGACATTTTCTGCTTCCGTACTTTCGTTGCATTTTCTGTTATTTTAACATTTGCTGTACACTGCTTAGATGGCTTCTATACAAGTTCGCAGTATATGCATATTTTTACAAATAAATAAACTGAACTCACCAAGCCTTCCGCTGGACTAGATAGGCATAGGATTGCACCGTGAGCTGAATATTCAAATTTGTGACCTCTTTTAATTGCAGTAGAGAGGAACTGGTGCAGCCAATGTATTCTTAATGAATTTTTAGGACACGGTGTGATTGCTTTCCCTTGCTTCAGCAGGTGACAGGACCGATAGCAAAAGCAGAGAAGAGGATCCTTGGCTGGAAGCGCGCGAATCGGTGGCGATGGGAAAATCCAAGGAGGCTATTTTGCAGAGTCCTGAACAAGACTTGCTAAGGCAGAGCTGTCTGAAGAGGCAGCAAAAAACCAACTCAGGAAGAGAAAGAGAAAAGGATGTTCTCTGTCAGAAGAGTTTGCAAAAACTAGACAGTGACATGGTTCACCTAGAGATGGAGTCATGTGCCGATTGTGAGGACTGGGGCGAATCCTTATCAGCATTTATCAATACTCAGAAAAGTCCCAGCGAGGAAAGTTCTAAGCCTATGACTCAATCTGGGGAGTCACATGAATTATCTGAGAAGAAAATCCTCCAGAATCTTCAGGGAAACTTAATCAAAGAGGACCAGAGCTGTTTGCCGGGGCAACAGGCAAGCCAAGAGAGATCTACTCTTCTTAGAAACAGCTTGAGGGACCCACTTCATCTTGATTCTAGGCCATGTACTGATTCTGCAGAACTGGAGGAATCACTAAGAATTGGCAGCAATCAGAAAATTCACAGCAGGGAAGATCCTGACTATGTGGCACTGGAAATGTCTGTGGACGAGATTTCTCAGATTTCTGCCAAGCAAGACCTGCAGTCCAAGCCTATGCAGCTTTGCTCAAACCTGATTCTTGCCGAAGTGAACGAGACGGCAGACTTACAGCACAAACCTGCACATGTTTACTCAGAAGTAAGTACCAGTGGGGCTCACTCCCAGGGAAGTGGGTGTAGGATTTCAGATTCAATCAGCGAGGACCAGAACGTTCTGGAGAGCCATCGCGCCAGCATCTCAGGAAATGATGACGGACAGGAGAAATGTCTTCTCTATGGAAATGGTCTGAGAGATCTGTCCAAAGACATGCTTCAGCTAGATGCTGAACCAGGACCAGAGAACCAGAATAGCCGCACTGATTGTGGGGGTCAAGATCAGTGCTCAAAGCACATTGTTAGCCGGGAAATGGCTCACAGGGAAGACCTATATAAAAGTCCCAAGTCCAATAGGCGGTTCACCAAAAATGCTGGCCAGGCTAGCTGTTCCGATTCAGGTAAGAAGCCCAGAGACCTCTTGGCTTTAATGAAACAAAGGCAACTTTACAAAAGAGGAAAGTATTTTAATGGGGAAAACATGCATGCCAAGTCTGTTCTTGGAGTGCCTCAAAGAATCCAGCCAGCTGGAAAACTTCAGAAACGTTTGGACTGGAAAGACAAGGGCCTCTACAAACTTAGCCAATGCAGACTTCTTGAACCAGGAAGAAGACTAAGGCAACCCCTCAAAGACCATCTCCAGACTCGCGAAGCATTGCATCTGACTACAGCGACAATCAGAACAGCCTCAGGGACCGAATCTTCCCCTCCAAACCCCAAAAGACTAAAACCCGAGCCAATATCTCCCTCCCCTCCCCCTCTCTACAAAATGGCGGCTGAGCCAACGCTGACCCAGTTCATGGCTCTGCTAGAGCAAGTTGCTGCCGACGCTGTGGAGATAAAGGCTGCAGTCTCCCGCTTGCACAACTCAGTTATTGCCATCCACAGCGCCCTCGGGAGTCTCTCTGGGTGTTCGGGCGAGGCTGAGCTCAGGATTTCCGACTTGGAGGACACCTCCCGAAATACAAAGGCCCAGCTTGTGAAGCAGTGTAACGATATTAAAGCTATCGAAGCCAAACTGATTGGGAAAGCTGTCCAGACCAATGTCATTGCAGGGTTGTGGTCGTCGCTGAGGGGTCAGAGAGAGGCAGCCTCCCTTCATCAGCCCCCTAACTAACGTGTAAGGATGTTCTGAAGACTTGGCTCAGAGAGGGATCAAGCACCGATCATTCCAAAACTAGGCTTGGATGCGATTGGTCCAGACAACCTGTTCAACGCCCACGAATCTACCACTCCTTTCTGCTGCCTTAGAAAAATCTTTGCAAGCTTTTGACCCTCTGCTTCTTTCAAGAAGCCTTTGGTGACCACAGTAAAAAAATAAAATAAAATGGTTCTTGTGCCCCTGCTGATGTTGATTCAAGTCATCTTGGCCTATCTAGGAATGGAGGGCAGGAGAGTAGTCTGGGAACAAAGGGGATGAGGGCAGCCAGTTTTGCCCGCTACATTCAGGTACCAGAGGTAAAAAGTAGGCTGGCCAAATCATTATTTTGCATATTTTGCATTCAGTTACCCCTTGTGTACAAAATATATAAGATGTACGCACACATTTAAATCTAACCTTAGAAAGGTGACGGGACAGATCAAACTTACATGATTGGCAGGTGGGCAGCGTTTGCTAGAAGTGGCCCTGTAGGCTATCGAGGGGTACCAATGTGAATAAAATATTGGGGGGCAGGTAAGCCCCACCTTGCATAATCAATCACAAGGTGCAGCATGCACACCATTCGAATGGCAATGCCCATCAATGGGGAGAGCACTGTCTTCCTCAAATATTTTATTTTGGGGGCTGATGGGACCTCGATCCCTAGGAATTGGTTCCCAAGAGGACATCTGGAGGTAAGCAATGCAAATATTGGGAATTAATCACTAACTTAAAGGTAAAGGGACCCCTGACCATTAGGTCCAGTCACAGACGATTCTGGGGTTGTGGCACTCATCTCGCTTTATCGGCCGAGGGAGCCGGCGTATAGCTTCCGGGTCATGTGGCCAGCATGACTAAGCCGCTTCTGGCGAACCAGAGCAGGGCACAGAAACGCCGTTTACCTTCCCGCCAGAGCAGTACCTATTTATCTACTTGCACTTTGACGTGTTTTTGAACTGCTAGGTTGGCAGGAGCAGGGACTGAGCAACAGGAGCTCACCCCGTCGCGGGGATTCGAACCGCCGACCTTCTGATTGGCAAGTCGTAGGTTCTGTGGTTTAACCCACAGCGCCACCCGTGTCCCTAATCACTAACTTATTGCATATTAATTCCCACCTTTCCTCTGTGGAACCCCAAAGGGTGTAACTGAGGGTTTCCTGTTAGTTTTCCATCCAGGAACTGACTGAACCAGCTTTCCCCAAGAAGAGGGAGGTCCCCTCCCTCACTTTTATCGCCATGTTGAAAAGCACAGCCTGAAAGTGTCGCCTGTCTCCCAGCGCTGCTTACAGTTAGAAGCTTCTGCCTGGAAGATAGGGGTCACCCTATGACAGGGCACCTATAGGCTGGTGAGGCAGATGAGAGATATTGTTGACTTCCCTGGGATAAAGAGGGTGAGCAAACAGCACTATAAATGCAACAGTCAGAGTGAGCGAGCTCCTGACAGCAAGATGTGTCCCAGCAGAGGCCGTCCATGTAGTATTGCCAACTTTCCCATCAGCCACTAAAGCTGCGCCTCTTAACAACAGCTTGATGTGCAGATATTTATTCATCTCTAAAGCACCTATAATGTTTAGGCACAGTTTGAGGAGAAGAATAACAAGAAGAGGAGGAGGAGGAGAGGGAGCAGCCTACAGACTTGAGTCACGTTCACACCATACATTTGTAGCACTATGATACCACTTGGAACAGCCATTGTTTTCCGCAAAGCATTCTGGGAGCAGGGGTGGACTTTGGTAATCTTTGGTAATGTGGCACCTGTTATGTACTGAAGTTCTCACCCTGGGCCAGCAGGGGGATACTGTAGATAGTTTTCACTCAGGTCCACGTCAGTTATTTTAGGCGGGAAACCCTGGGGTGTGTGTTGTTGCTACAATGTTGACAGCCGGCTGCCTATAAAAGCAGGTCGGCTGAGCTGTTTGCTCTTCAGTTCTGTCCAGCTTACAAATAAAGAGCTACTCTGGAGAAATCGCTGTGTTGTCTGCTATGTTTGTCCACAACTTAACAGCACCAAAATTTGGCATCCCTGAATTATGGAGCTTCTCAATTTTGCGCCCCATCAGCTTGGCACCCTGTGCCAGGGAGAACCACTCTCACCGCCCTAAACCCAGCACTGCTATGAGCTGTAGTTTGCTAAAGGTGCTGGATGTTGTCAGGAGAGAGAACCCCTCACAGAGTTAACATTTCTCAGAGTGGCTTAATGCTCAATGCCTCTTCCGAGAGAACTACCAGGAATCAGGGGGAGGGAGGAGGGGGCACAATTGTTTAAAATGGCATCATAGTGCTTTAAAACAGGCTTCCTCAACCTCGGCCCTCCAGGTGTTTTTGGCCCACAACTCCCATGATCCCTAGCTAGCAGGACCAGTGGTCAGGGATGATGGGAATTGTAGTCCCAAAACATCTGGAGGGCCACGTTTGGCCATGCCTGCCTTAAAGCTTTTCTTTGGGGGGGGGGGAGGTGCTGGCGCTGCGTTCCCTTGAGCACCCCCAGAAAAACACTGCCTTAAAGTCCAATTAGAAAGCTTGTGGTGTATATTCATGAGAGGATCCCGCCTGGCGACCTGAGGAGACCTGGATTCAAATGCCTAATTATACCTGGCAGCAAGTACCTAGAGGTGTCTACATTCCCAAAAAGTACAGTTTCGTAGCACTCCTGGAACATCTAAGCTGAGATCCATCAACACAGGCGGTTGAACAGGCACAGCTTCCCTTTTGTATTTTGCAAGCTGATTGCAGCATCAGGGCTTGATGAGGAACAGGTGGCCCTCCCCTGTTCCAAGCTTACTCCAGCTGAGGAATCACACACTTCCCAGAGCTAACAAGCCCCACCTGGCTAGCTAGGGAGCTGGGCTGTGGGTCCTTGCCGGCCTCAGCCTCCTAGAGCACCCACCCACCGCTCCCCATGCCTTGGAGCTGGCCGAGTTTGTGGAGACAGGGGCCCCTTTGTCTCTGGTTACAGGTCCTGCTTCTCTGGTTCCTGGGCACTGACTCTCAGCCCCTCGCCATCCTCTGCCGCCTGTGAGTACATTCCAGCCACCCCACCCACCTCTCCTCCACCTTGTCCTGGTGTGTGCCAATTGTGGCTACACCCCTTCCTCCTCCCTGTCGTCCTGCCAATTCATGAACACTCGTCCACTGTGAAGCTCGCTTTGGGTGGCTTGGGGCCAACCCTGGCTTTTCAACCTAACCAACCTCACAGGGTTGTTGCAGAGATAAAATAGGGGAAGGGAAAGCAGGTGCGCAGCCTCAAACTCCTTGGAGGGAAAGCGGGATAGAAATATAAGATTTGGGAAAGTGGGATAGAAATGCGGCAGCCAGACTGGTGACTGGGAGCGGCCGCCGAGACCACACAACACCGGTCTTGAAAGACCTACATTGGCTCCCAGTACGTTGCCGAGCACAATTCAAAGTGTTGGTGCTGACCTTTAAAGCCCTAAACTGCCTCGGCCCAGTATACCTGAAGGAGCGTCTCCACCCCCATTGTTCAGCCCAGACACTGAGGTCCAGCGCCGAGGGCCTTCTGGCAATTCCCTCACCGTGAGAAGCCAAGTTACAGGGAACCAGGCAGAGGGCCTTCTCGGTAGTGGCACCTGCCCTGTGGAATGCCCTCCCACCAGATGTCAAAGAGAACAATTACCTCTAGACTTTTAGACTAGACTAGACATCTGAAGGCAGCCCTGTTTTAGGGAAGCTTTTAATGTTTGATGGATTACTGTATTTTAATATTTTGTTGGAAGCTGCCCAGAGTGGCTGGGGAAACCCAGCCAGATAGGTGGGGTATTTACTACTACTACTACTACTACTACTATTATTATTATTATTATTATTATTATTTTATTAGAAACTGGCATGATGCAAATTGAATAAAGGGGATGGGGAGGGAAGAGGCCCTCCAGCCCTCAGTGTCACCATGAAGCCTTCCCCAACCTGGGCCATCCAGATGTTTTGGACTACAACTCCCATCAGGGGCACTGGGAGTTGTAGTTCAAAACATCTGGCTGGCTCCAAGTTGGGGAAAGATTGTCATAGTTAATGTTCCAGCTTCTTTCTTCCGGTCAGGAGGAGCTGCAGATTGATTCAGGGGCTGGGTTTATCTCTGCTATGGAAAGCTTCCCCTGCTGATTTTTCTTTTTCAGCTCAAGCTACTGTTAAAGGCACAAAAGGAGCCCAGGCTGCCACCATCTCCACAGTCAGATGACTAACCTACTTCCTTAACAGAAGAGGTGATCCTAGTCAGGTAGGGGGTCATTTAAGTTTCTCCCCACCAGAGGGCAGTGCATGGGGGTTGTGTTACCAGGCTAGAATGAAAGGAGTTTTATTTAAGAGGCTGGACCTCTAGTTGATTATTCCTTCCTTACACCTGGATGCTAGTTTCATGAAATTGTGTGAGAAGGTGGAAGACTTTCCCAGAGCCTCCTGCAGTAGAGAGATCAGCAGGTGAACACCCTGCTCAGGATTCCTCTGAACTTCTTGCTCCAGGTAAGACTCAATAGAACAAATATAGAGAAAAGATTTTGTACCATGGGGCGGGGGGGGCGGGACAACAGCAAAAAACACCTGCCATTTCTCTCTTTCCATTTGCTCCAGATCCTTCATATGATGAGAAATTAATTTGCTCGCCCTGTTTCCAAAGCTTATGCTTGTTTATGCAGGTCAGAAATAATGCCCTCAGGGCTAGAGGAAAGCTGTAAATCTGTGCCCCTCTGTTTAGGAGATTTATAAACCACTTGATCAAAGAGCTCCCCGAGCGCTATACAAATCAAATGGTTGGGAGCCAGCACTGCTAAAACCCATAGACTAATTTAAAACCAAGTGGGCATAATAAAGCCATTGTCATTTAAAGCAAAAAATCAAATCAAATAAACTTTAGAAATTTTTGGAAACGCAGAATCCATAGCATCGTTACCCGCCAATTTTTTTCCTCCCCTCTCCTTGCTAATCGTAAACTATTAGGCTGAAGCAGAGTTCTGGAGAACCTGAAAACTTGACCATTATTTTGTGACCTTTTGGCTGGCCTAAATACTGATATTGAAGTAGGTGCTGCAAGATTCTTTATCTCTCTTAATGCAAAGTAAAACCCTGTGATCCTTTACATTTCCTGGCACAACAGGGTATTCATGGCAGTTATCTGCCTCCCAGACTTTGTCTCCCCTCCTTAGAGGCAATCCCCTTAAGGCAATAAGAAGCAAAGAGAACTAAATGGCCTTTCATACAATGCATTATAAAGTGAGTATCTTCAATTGTCATGCAAATTGTGCAGCACAGGAGTTCAGCCATTTGCCTTTGGAAAGCTATGTATCTGTTGACATCTCCTTTTCATAAGAGAACAAAGTCCTTCAGGTGAAGGGCTGAGGTCAAGACAGGAATAAAAAACAGACTTTTACACACACTCGTTTTTTAAAATGTATTTATTAAGGTCATTTATATACCATTTCATCCTTCAAAGAATGGAAGATGGAAATATGTGTAGCAGTTAGCGTTTCTGGGGAACTGAGGTAAATTTAGGATTGTGTCACACACTGGGATTTCAGGAGGACTTCAAGACTCTCTGTAATCTCTATTTCACAGGTTGTGGCTAGGACTTTCCTTGGGACAACGATGGCTCTAGCTGGGCCTCTGAGCAGCCAGATTTTCCTTCCAGCCTCTCTATTCCCTGGAAAGTTTCCTCGGTCACGTCCCCCATCCAAGATGGCGGACCAAGCTGGCACTCCTGCGGAGACTAAGGCGTTGTGTCTGGCCAGCCAGGAATCTCATCGCCAGATGTTCCGCCAGAGCATTGTCCCGCATGGAGAAACTCCTCTGGGGACACTGTCCCGCCTGAGCGATGCTGCTCATCGATGGCTGCGCCCTCAAGAACGCACCAAGGAACAGATTGTGGATATGATCGTCCTGGAACAATTCTTGTCTCTGCTTCCAGAGGAGATGCAAGTTTGCCTGAGAGCTAGAGGGCCAGACAGCAGCAGCAGCAAAGAGATTGCTCGCATGGTGGAGGCTGCCCTGCAACAGCGAGAACCAGCTGAAGTCGTCGTCGAGGTGAGGAATGCTGAAGGATTTGTGCAATGACTAATTCTGGTTATTCAAAATCTATAATACTGTCTACCCGTATTGGGCTAAGCTAGATGCCCCACGGAGAGCCTCAAGGTCCATAAATAGCAACACCCTAGTGGTCCCAGGCCCTAAGGAAGTTAGATTGGCTTCAACCAGAGCCAGGGCCTTTTCAACTCTGGTGGAACGCTCTGCCTCATGAGACCAGGACCCTGCAGGATCTGATTTCTTTCCACAGGGCCTGTAAGACAGAGTTGTTCTGCCTGGCCTTTGGCTTGGAGCCAGTTTGATTCCCTCCCTCCCTCTCTTTCTTTTTCTTTTCCTTCTCCTCCTGCAATGAGGCTACATTTTAATATTTTAATGTTCCATTATTTTAATGTTGTATTTTCTTTTTGTTTTTAAGTTGTAATCATTCATCTTGTTTTTATTATTGCTTGTAAGCCGCCTTGGCTGGGGAGGGCGGGGTATAAATAAAAAAATATTATTATTATTATTATATAATTATTATGTGACGAACCTTTGATCCTCCAGATGTTGATGAACTACAACTCCCATCAGCCCCAACAACCATGACCAATAGCCAGGGATAATGGAGGTTGTAGTTCTGGAGTGTGGATTTTTCGTTGGGGGGGGCAGAACCAATGTGACTGGTCAGTTATTTCTATTGTTTTACTTGATCTGGGGTGGGCAGTTCCCCCTCCCTCCTTGGCTACACCCATGATCTGGAGCATCTTTTCCCAAACTTGGGTCTTTGGCTGTTTTTGGACTGCAACTCCCATCATCCCTAGCTAGCAAGACCAGTGGTTAGGGATGATGGGAAAGGTAAAGGTAAAGGTACCCCTGCCCATACGGGCCAGTCTTGCCAGACTCTAGGGTTGTGCGCTCATCTCACTCTATAGGCCGGGAGCCAGCGCTGTCCGCAGACACTTCCGGGTCACGTGGCCAGCGTGACAAGCTGCATCTGGCGAGCCAGCGCAGCACACGGAACGCCGTTCACCTTCCCGCTGGTAAGCGGTCCTTATTTATCTACTTGCACCCGGGGGTGCTTTCGAACTGCTAGGTTGGCAGGCGCTGGGACCGAACGACGGGAGCACACCCCGCCGCGGGGATTCGAACCGCCGACCATGCGATCGGCAAGTCCTAGGCGCTGAGGTTTTACCCACAGCGCCACCCGCGTCCCTAGGGATGATGGGAACTGTAGTCCAAAAAAAAAACAAAAACAGCCGGAGACCTGTTTGGGAAACACTGATATGGAGGGTCAAAGGTTCTCCACACCTGGGCTAGACAATGTGGGTCAGAAATTTTGCTCTGGTTAAAGCTGGTGGGAAATGAAAATATTTTTTCCTTCTGGCCACTATAAGCCTCACATAAACTCTCTGCAACACCGCAAGCTCCAGAAATGTGTTCCAACTACAAAGACAAAAACCAACCTCTGGTTTTCAGGAATCTGAACTTTGATTCTTTATGGCACTATTGTGACTATACAGCAAACAAATCTTTAGGTGTGAACATTTTTCAGCTGCCAGTGAATTTTGAGGAGCCATCGGCGTCCCTTTCCGAAAGTGAGCAGACTTCAGTGAACCCCAGGCAAAAGACCCTTTACTGGAAAGTCATGGAGGAGAGTGATGAGAGCGGGTCATCATCAATGGGTAAGAACTCTTGCCTTCCCTTTGTTGCTGGATGCAAACAACTGAGCCACTGAAGGAGGACTTGTTGATGCATGCTTTTTAGCAAAGTTGAGGTGTGGATTACATATCATGCATGAAACAATTATTCTTTCTCTCTTATACACATACTCATCAGCGGAGTAACCACTCGCTTTGTCATGTCCCTTAATTGCTAACCACTATGCAACCTGGATTGGACACGGGTGGCGCTGTGGGTTAAACCACAGAGCCTAGGGCTTGCCGATCAGAAGGTCGGAGGTTCAAATCCCTGTGACGGGGTGAGCTACCGTTGCTCAGTCCCTGCTCCTGCCAACCTAGCAGTTCAAAAGCACATCAAAGTGCAAGTAGATAAATAGGTACCACCCCGGCGGGGGGCGCTGCTCTGGTTCGCCAGAAGCGGCTTAGTCATGCTGGCCACATGACCCAGAAGCTGTACGCCGGTTCCCTTGGCCAATAAAGTGAGATGAGCGCCGCAACCCCAGAGTCGGTCACGACTGGACCTAACAGTCAGGGGTCCCTTTACCTTTATGCAACCTGGATTGGGGTCTCCTGTGCCAAAAGGTAGAATTCAGTTGCCTGTGAAGCATTTCTTTTACAGATCACCATTGCTTTTTCAGTGCTTCAGCTGTCAGACAGCAACACATCACAAACAAAAGCTGCCAGTCTTAAGAAGTCTGAAACAGGGATCCTAGCATCCATACAGGTGAGCAAACCTTGAGGAAAAGAGGGAAGGGATTTGGGGGAGGAGATAAATGAGGAATGCAAGGGGTGCTTGTCACTCATTCTCTTTCTTTTTGACCTTAACAGCCTGAATCCATACATCCAGTCTCAACTTGCACTGTTACCAATCCAGGTAAATTATTTTAGTTACTTAGATAGTTATTGAATTTATAATTCTCCCTTCTGCCCCAGAGAGTCCAGGGCAGCAAACAGATCCTCAATTTAAAAACAAAGCAATGACATTTTGCAAACAAAGCAAGTCTTAAGCTTTGCAAGTTGATGTTAATGGATTTGAATATTGCATATTTATATTGTTGGAACCCACCCTGGGATCTTACAGTGAAGGGTCAGGAAAGTAATAAAAATAAAAGACGCGTGTGGCGTTGTGGGTTAAACCACGGAGCCTAGGGCTTGCCAATCAGAAGGTTGGCGGTTCGAATCCCCGTGACAGGGTGAGCTCCCGTTGCTCAGTCCCTGCTCCTGCCAACCTAGCAGTTTGAAAGCACGCAGTGCAAGTAGATAAATAGGTACCACTCCAGCAGGAAGGTAAACGGCGTTTCCGTGCGCTGCTCTGGTTCACCAGAAGTGGCTTAGTCATGCTGGCCACATGACCTGGAAGCTGTACGCCGGCTCCCTCGGCCAGTAAAGTGAGATGAGCGCCGCAACCACAGAGTCTGGACCTAATGGTCAGGGGTCCCTTTACCTTTACCTTATCTTTATATTGTTGGAACCCACCCTGGGATCTTACAGTGAAGGGTCAGGAAAATAATAAAAATAAAAGATAGCACCTACGGCACTCTTTTTGATGCAGAAAAAATGTAAGGCTGTCCTGGCTGCTTCACAAAGGATCAACAGAGGGAGCTAGGAGGGCTCTGAATCATTGGGGGCTGGTCCATTAGGGTGAAGGAGGCACTGCCCCACCAATTACAGCCTGCCCTCCATCTCACACACACACACACCGCCATGTGTTTGCCTTCGGACTTACAAGGGCAGCAGTGCCGGCCAGCTTCCCCTGCCTAAGTCTGAGTTTCCCTTGTAGAACTAAGCATAGAGGAGAATGGGGAGACCCCACTGGAATGAGTTGGCTCCGCCTCTCCTTGGCTCCGCCTACTGATCGGGCTCCCTGCCTTCCGACCCACCAGCCACCTCTGGCTCAGCAGTATTTCCCCTGTGTTATGTAGGGCCATCTCTTAGTTTTAGAGACTCAGAGGCACCATATTCTGCTCCTTTGTCGCGGACGCATGTTGTCTTCAATGCACTGCGAGGGGGACAGTGCAGCGGTTGGGCACACACTTGCTGGGCAGGGGGGCTGAGGTTCAGTCCCTGGAATTTGCAGCTTCAAGGGAAGAGGAAAGGATTCTGCTGGAGGACTTGGAGAGCCACAATGCTCACAGGGCAAAGTCTTGCATCCTCTTTCCCTGCAATGACCAAACAGATGCCCATAAGAAAAGAGGCACGCAGGACCTGATTGCAACAGCAATCTCCCCATTTGTGATTCCCGGCAACTGGCCCTCAGAAGGTATATTTCCTCCAACAGTGGAGGCAGAACCTAGCCATTGTTATCATCAATAGCGCTGTCCTCCATGAATTTGACTAATCCTCTGAAATATACTCGGAGTCAAGAGTGGATTTCATGCTCTTTATTCAGCTCATAGTGGTGAGGAGGAATGGAAGTTCCCCCAGAATGTCTGCTTTATATACATTATTTACACAATGGGCCCCACATGATTGGCTAATTCCAGGATTCTCCTGTAGGCCAATCAGGTTGCAGATTCACTTCCACCTGGAGCTGGATTGGGTGGCTCCTGTGGACCAATCAGACTGCTGCATTCTGGATCCTATTGTTCTAGGACCAATCAGACTGCTGCATTCTGGATTCTATTCAACTCAGTACATAACATCCTCTTTTAAAGCTGTCCAGTTTGGTGGCCTTCACTACCTCTTGGGGAGAGCAGATTCCATAGTCTGAACTGTACGTTCTGTGAACAAGTACTTTTTTTTGGTCTGTCCTGAATCTCCCAACTTTCACCTTTGTTGGGTCATAGAATTATAGAATGGGAAGGGACCCTGATGATCATCTAAGCCAATTGCCTGCGATGCAAGAATGTCCAATGGTAGAATGCTATTTTGTTGTTGTTGTTGTTGTTATTCCAGATATCATTACGGTGGAAATAAATTCAGAAAGCAAGTTTTGGCAGGATAATCCTAAAGACGAAGGGAATGAGATTCCTTCCTGGCCTATTAAGGAAGAAGAAGATAATGTGAGCTGGTACTGGCCACAACAAAGCGATCAGCAAGGAAGGCACCCATGGAAGGAAGAGGAAAATGCATTTCATTTTGGAAGCAATTTGGAAGAAAACCACGATCCACAGATCCACTTACAAACCGAACAAGAAGTGGTTGACTACACTTCTACTTGGCCTGGGGAAACATACACAAGCACATCAGGGTATGAGAAAAGGCACCCCGGAGGAAAATCGTCCTACATGTGGCCTGAATGTGAAAAATGGCCCCCCTTCAGCTCTGACTTTGTAGGCCACTCAGAGATCTTCACTGAACTGAATTCCTCTGAAAACACCTTAAGCAATAGTTTAGTCCTCTTTAAACATGTTGCCTCTACCGCAAGAGAAAGATGCTACGCTTGCAAGGAGTGTGGGGGGAGTTTCGCTTGCAAATCAACCCTTGATCGGCATCGGATGAGTCACACAGCCAACAGGCCCCACAAATGCCATGAGTGCGGCAAGAGCTTCCAAGTCCGGTCAACTCTTGTGCGTCACCAGAGGATCCACACAGGGGAGAAGCCTTACCAGTGCCCCCATTGCGGCAAGAGCTTCAGAGTGAAATCATCCCTGACCCAACACCAGAGACTTCACACTGGAGAGAAGCCATTCCAGTGTCCTGATTGCGGGAAAAGATTTAATCAGCGCATGAAACTTGTCTATCATTATAGAACCCACACAGGCGAGCGACCCTATCAGTGCTTCGACTGTGGCAAAGGCTTCATTAGACATTCAGGTCTTGTTCAACATAATGAGAGAGTCCACTCTTAGGGCAATGGCTAAAATGTCCTCTGTGTGGAAGAGCTTTCAAGTCTAGGTTCTTTTTGCATTTTGTGCCTTTTGGCAGATGTGTCTTTTTGCATTTTGTAAATTACTATGTGGTTTGGAAAAGCTTTGATTTGAATGCATCTGCCCGCTTCTTTTTTATGGATCTTTTGTGTGTGTTACAAACCATGTAGGTATTGCATAATAAAAATAATAACAACAATAATTTTATTATGTGGGTTGCCCCAGCCACTCTGGTTAGCTTACAACACATATGAAAACATCAAACGTTAAAAACTTCCCTATACAGGGCTGCCTTCAGATGTCTTTTAAAGATAAGATAGCTGCTTATTCCCTTCACATCTGAAGGGAGGGTGTTCCACAGGGTGGGCGCCACTACAGAGAAGGCCCTCTGCCTGGTTCCCTGTAACCTCACTTCTCGCAGTGAGGGAACTGCCAGAAGACCCTCACAGGTGGACCTCAATATCCGAGCTGAACAATGGGGGTGGAGACGCTCCTTCAGGTCAGTGGCGTAGCGTGGGGGGTGCAGGGGGGGCCGGCCGCACCGGGCGCAACATCTGGGGGTTAGGGTTAGGGGGCGCAAATCCACGGGTTAGGGGGCGCAAATTACTTGCCTTGCCCCGGGTGCTAACAACCCACGCTACGCCACTGCTTCAGGTATAAAGGGCCGAAGCGATTTAGGGCTTTTAAAGTCAGCACAGTATTTGGGAGACCACTTTAAACTCTCTCTTTTTGGAGGGGAATGATCTGGCGGACGCAAGGAGAGCAGGCGAGGAAGAGGCGTCGCAGGCACGACCACCAGAGGGCTCTGGCTACAGCTGAGGGAGGGGATCTCGCTCCCTGCCTTTCCCAAGCTCTCTATTCTTTCCCACCCAGGATATCAGGGGGCTGAGCTTCCTAGGTCACCCCAGCTGCGGCGGGTTCCCCCCTAGCAACCAGGCAGCCGCGGCTGCTGCTCCCGGCGAAGCGCGGCGTTCGGCCGGGTGGCCGACCGGAGGGAGAACTGCCGCTGGCCGGGCTCAGCCTCGTGGCGCAGCAGCCGCGGGCGCCGCTCGCAGCCCTTAACCCTTCAGCAGCCGGAGACTCCAGGTAACCCAGAAGAGATCGGGAAAACGGAGCAGATGTGTTCAAGGGAAAGACGAAGAGGAAAGAGTCTCTCTCTTTTTTTAAGCCTCCATTTTAAAGCCTCCCTTTCCAACCGAGGCGCGGTGGTGGTGCTGGTTTTTACGCAGCAAACACAAGGCAGAGGGGGATTTCCCCTCAAGATCAATCTATGCATGATCAATAGGGAGAGCAGCGAAGGGGGGCACTTGAAAAACAGCAGACATGATTGCGTTTTCGGGAGGGAACCCTCTTTTCCACAGCTCCCCACCCCCACCCCCCCGACGATGCATTTGCGGGGCGAAAAACCCACTTGCAAGAAGCACCGCTTTCTTTGGATGCTTGCTCTGGCGTGTGCTGCAAAACGACACAGCGCGTTTTGTTGGGGTGTGGGATTCAGAAACCAAACCCAGCACCACCAGAAAATGGGTGGGGGGAGCTTAGGGGAAACCCTGCAGTTATATCCTTCAGCGTTTTTAAATTTAAACATAGCCCTCAAAGCATAGCCCAAAACACATCCTTATTTGACAGCAGCGTTTCCGCTAGGGATTACATCTGTTTTATTTCAGCACAGGGTTTTTGTGTTGTTCTTTTGACAGCCACGTGAGAAGGTTGCTCCTTCCTCCTCCCGGCGGGACCTACTAACAACTTCACAGGTGTGTTAGGGGAGGAAGATTAAAAAAAAAAAAAAATAGTGTCACAAGAAGGCGAGACGGAGAAGATCCTATTTATTTGATATTATGTTTGGCTGCCGGGAAGTTAAACGAATCCCTGAGTCCTGACAGGGGAAGAAAATTGGAAAGGTAATAAGGGATGGTGACAGAAGCAGGTGAGCTTGTACCTGTTTGTGTCATGGAACTGAAGGGGTTCCATCGCCCCATGAGAAAAGAATGAGGATGTATGAGCATGAAGTATATCTATTTATTGCTACTGAGCCCAATTCAAGGTGTTCTAATTGGTGTATAAAGCCCTCAATAGCTTATTAGGAGCAGTTGACTTCTGAGCTCACCTGACCCCAAATATGCCCACTTAGCTGCTTCCATCTGTGGAACGGGAACTGCCACAGGTGCCACAGAAATATTCACCCTGCATTTATAATAATTAGATATTTTAGTGTGGTAGCACCTATACTTTGGAACTCTCTGCTGGTTTGATATCAAGCAAGTACTTCCATTGTGCTCTTTTCGGCGCCTGCTAAGGACTTTTTTTCCTCAGGCAAGGCTACCCAGATTGGTGAGATTTTTATATGTGTTTTTAGCTTACGGGCAGATTTTGATTCTTTAAGAAATGTTTTCAGTAGTTGTTTTTACCAAAAATTGTATCGTTTTATTCTGTTTTGGGGTTTTTTTTTGTTTTTACAATGAAGCAATGTATAAATTTTATGAAATAAGACAAATACATATATACACCCACCCATTCAAAGGTATTGCTCACCCTCTCGCAGCAAAGGCACCTGAGACAGTTTGCAATAAAATCCAGTCTAAAATGTATATTGTGAAATCAAGTCATCATTTGCTTACTGCTGCCCATAACCTCCAGTTCAGTGCCGGATTTACGTATAAACTAAACAAGCTATAGCTTAGGGCCCCACTCTCTTGGGGCTCCCCCAAAAAATTAAAGGAAAAACAACAACTGGATGTACATTTCCAAAATATAAGAGAAAAAGCAAATGAAATAAAATCTACATACAGCAACGTTTTGTGTTGTGTAAGCTCCTATTTGTTATGTGCAAATGGCTTTAGATACCTATTAGGTCCATCAATTACCATATAGCATATAAGGTAAAGGTAAAGAGACCCCTGACCATTAGGTCCAGTCGTGACCGACTCTGGGGTTGCGGCGCTCATCTCGCTTTATTGGCCGTGGGAGCCGGTGTACAGCTTCCGGCTCATGTGGCCAGCATGACTAAGCTGCTTCTGGCGAACCAGAGCAGCGCACGGAAACGCCGTTTTCCTTCCCGCCGGAGCGGTACCTATTTATCTACTTGCACTTTGACGTGCTTCCGAACTGCTAAGTGGGCAGGAGCAGGGACCGAGCAACGGGAGCTCACCCCGTCGCGGGGATTCGAACCACCAACCTTCTGATGGGCAAGTCCTAGGCTCTGTGGTTTAACCCACAGCGCCACCCGCGTCCCTCTTATAGCATATATTCAACACAAAAAACAGTGACAATTTCTTGTTGACAAAGGACAGCTGGGCATATAAAGGGCCCCATTACCTTCAGTAGCTTAGGGCCTCATGAAACCTAAATCCGGCCCTGCTCCAGTTCTTCCTTTGCCTGGAGTTTGGCCAATGGGACCTGCTGCTTGTTCTTCCAGAGGCTGCGATCTGTCTGAGCTGCGGCTGCTGGTGGCAATGGAGCAGTATGTGCTGCTGGATCCCCGGCAGAAGGCCTTGTACCACGACGTCATGCAGGAGAGCTACGAGACGCTGATGGCACTTGGTAGGATGATGTTGGCTGCCTCCTCCTCTCCTCCACCCATAAACTTTTACAGGGGGAAGCCAGTGACGTGAAGCAGAAAACCTCCAAAACGTGTTTTTTCCTTCTGCGGAAAGTCTTCTGTTTCATAAGTTCAATCGTGAAAACTAATTACAAATGCAATATTAGGCAATCGTCAAGCTGCTCAGCTTTGTTTACTAAATACAAATAAAATGTACATGCTAAAAGACATCACTCTCTAGGGCTTTGGAACATTTTCCAATGCAAGCTGAAAATGGTTCTGATGGAAATTAGCCTTATGCAGATCACCCTAATTTGCATAGGAAAATTCCCCAGGTTATTTTCAAATTCAATTTTTTTCCTGAAAAACCAGATTATTGGGGGGAGGCAGGGGCTTGACACACATCTTCGTAGAGTCTGTTGCTAAGGGAGTGGTGCCCTCTCTGCCTGCCATCTGGGGAGATTAACTCCATTTTGTATACGGGAATGTTCATATTTATATCGGAGTGGCAGCAGGAGTGAGAAGAGATGTGCCAAAATGTCTATGATTTTGTTGCTTGGTGTCATTGCTGCTGTCAGTAAGAAGTGCTAAATTGGTACAGCAATGTTTTGCAGTACATTGATTTCTGTTTGTGTGCCAGCTTTCAAGTTACACAGACTCATTCACTGGAGAATTTCCAGTTCTTTGCAACCATGAGAGCCCAGGCTTCTTTTAAAAGAAAAGGAAAAGAGATGAGACTTTCAGGAATTCTGAGCTTGCATAGTGAACACATAAAAAAGGCATGAGAATAAACAGGTTCAAAGTTCAGTTCCCTGACCATTAAGTAAACAGAGAGGGTTTCCACAGTTCAGATCGATATTCTGCTTTCAGTATTGACACTGAGCTCACAATATTTATATATAAAAAATAATTATTGGTCTCCTTGCTCCTCGCCGAAACATTCTTAGTTTCAAAAGCCAAATATTGGGGTGGGTGGCGGGTTTGTTGCTGCTGTTAAAACATGGGGAGTCAACAACGCTTACTGATCTATTTCAAATCACCCATAGATTTAGCAAGAGATCCTGCCCACATTGGCCTAAAAATAGTTGAGATATGGGTGGCGGTGGTTGATTTATAAGCTGAACTAAAGCTGCATTCCCTCCTCTTCCCCCCACCTCAATCTTTTCAACTGAGAAGAATTTCCACTGTCCAAGCCTGACTTGCTGTCCCGATTGGAACGAGGAGATGAGGCGACAACCTTTGACCTGCAGGACCCGGGAGTCATCCTTCCAGGTGAGTCATGGGCTTTCCTAAAATTCTTTGCTGCAGATATTCAGAATAAGCCCGGCCAGTCCTGCCTTCCATGCACTGGGGATGAATCCCACAGGGAGCTTAAAGGCAGAGAGCCAGACTCCATATATTTTGCTCCAGTGCATAGACAGCAGCTGGCTGGCTGGCAGAGGACATGAGAGTGGGGTGCACAGGCAGTCAAGGGGTGGGGGCTTACGGTAGAAAAGGACAAGAGATATTAGAAGTTGAACATAGTTCCTGAGTACACTTAGGTCCAGCTGCGAGGGCCTTCTGGTGGTTCTCTCACTGCGAGAAGTGAGGTTACAGGGAACCAGGCAGAGGGCCTTCTCGGTAGTGGCGCCTGCCCTGTGGAACACCTCATCAAACCTATATTCAGCCCTATTTGTGTAACTCTGGCTCCTCCTTTTTCCTCTTCCTGTCTCTCCAGCCATCGGTGGCAACATGGAGGAAGAGAATCTTCCTGCACAGAAGGACCCCAAAGAGGTGGAGCCGGCAGCAGAAGACTCCGAGAGTCCCAGGGATGTTGATCTGAGCCGTAGCAGCCTGGCTGAGAGCCCCCTGCCCCCCGCTCCGGCTTCATCCCCGCCCCCTCCTCCTGCCGCCCTCCACAACCCCAACAACTGCCTCCAGTGTGGCAAAACCTTCAGCCACAAGTCCGCCTTGGTGAAACACCAGAAGATCCACACGGGAGAGAAGCCCTACGGGTGCGAGGAGTGCGGGAAAGGCTTCATCCAGCGCTCCGACCTGACGATCCACCAGAGAACCCACACGGGGGAGCGGCCATACCACTGCCCCGACTGCGGGAAGAGCTTCAGCGTCAGCTCCACGCTGCTGACCCACCAGCGGACCCACGCGCCGGGGGGAGAGAAGCCCAACCGCTGCCCCGAGTGCGGGAAGTGCTTCAGCGAGCCGGCAGCCCTGGAGCGGCACCGCAAGAGCCACGCCGGAGAGAAGCCCCACGAGTGCGCCGACTGCGGGAAGAGCTTCGCCTGGAGCTCCCACCTGGAGAGGCACCGGCGGATCCACACCGGCGAGAAGCCCTACAAGTGCCCCGAATGCGGGCGGGCGTTCGCCTGGAGCTCGCACCTGGATCGCCACAGGCGAACGCATGCCGGGGCGGCTCTGCCCGAGGAGGCGCCGCCCTCAAAATGCGCGGATTGCGGCAAGCGGGTCAACCACATCACTCAGCCTCAGCGCTTCAAGCACAAAGCCACCCAGACCCCTCTGGAGCACGAGGATGCAGAGGTAGCGGAGGAACAGGAGGCTGAGGCCGAGGTGCGGCCCTATCCGTGCACAGTCTGCGGGAAACGCTTCAGCCAGAGCTCCAACCTGCTCAAACACCAGCGTGTCCACACAGGGGAAAAGCCCTACCAGTGCCCGGAATGTGGGCAGCGGTTTAGCTGGTGTTCCGCCCTCCTCAAGCACCAACGCGCCCACAGCAACAGCAGGCCACACTCCTGCCCAGAGTGCGCCCGCAGCTTCCGGGACCCTGCCTCTCTGGCCAAACACCAGCTCAGCCACGCCGGTGGGAAGCCTCACCAGTGTCCGGACTGCGACAAAAGCTTCGGGTGGAGCTCGCACTTGGAGCGGCACCGGCGTATCCACACCGGGGAGAAGCCCTACGAGTGCGGGGACTGCGGCCGGGGGTTCACGGTGGGCTCCCACTTGGAGAGGCACCGGCGCATCCACACCGGGGCCCGGCCCCACAGCTGCGGGGAGTGCGGCAAGACCTTTGCCGTTGGTGCCACACTGGCCACCCACCGGCGCCTCCACGACACCAAGGCCAAGCCTCACCGGTGCCCCGAATGCGGGAAAGGGTTCAGCAGCGCGGCGGTGCTTGAACGTCACCGCCGGTTGCACCGCGGAGAGAAGCCCTACCAGTGCGATGTCTGCGGCAAGGGCTTTGCTTGGAGCTCGCATTTCGACCGCCACCGGCTCTCGCACACCGGAGAGAAGCCCTTTCCGTGCGCCTACTGCGGGAAGTGCTTCGGCCGCAGCTCCCACCGCAACCGGCACCAGCGTGCTCACGCGGTCTCCGAAGACCAATGCCCGCCGCCGAGCAACCAAGACGATGCATCGCTGGCAACGGCTGTGCCCGAATGGTGGGAAGGGGACGGCGAAAGGAGGGTCCCGCTAGAGCAGCAGGAAGTCTGGTCGCCTCCGCTAGATACCGTTGTCCCTTTCCAGTGGGTGGCCAAATCTGCTGGTGATGAATGGAGGACCATAGGGGGAAACGGTTTGGGGCAAGAGGCCGAGAGTTTGACAGCCCCTGCCAGAAGCTGGACTCAGCCAGTTGCTCACATGCCCACTACTAACCCCCCTTGATCAATGCTGTGCAAATCTCATTCCCATTTTGCTGCCCCTTCTGCTGTTCGCACACACAAACAAATACACAAACACTTCTCCCTTCCCCAGTAAATCAACAGTAGCTGGCTTGAAAGACAGGTCCGTATCTGCCTTGCCTCCTCACACCTCCATGGGCCAAATTTGACGGGTGAGCTGTGCTTTGAAGGCCCAGCACTCAGTTGATTGTTGGCACGTCAAAGCACCCCACAGAGCTTTTTGCAAGGGACCCTGTGCTGTGCTTTGAGGTACTACCAACCAAATGATCTTTGCTGCTTCGGAAGCCGTTTGTGGCCCTACCCAACTGTCTTTTTATGTGCCTGCATGTGATGTCATATATGACACCTGGTGATTGACAGGTGGGTGTGGCTTGGCTAAAGTCCGTTACCCCTAGTTAAAGAGCTGAAGTTGGGCTGAGGAGCCAAAGTTGCGTGACACGAGGAAGGAAGTGGGACCCACTGAAATGTTCGTATTGCACGTTCAGGTTCTGGTTGCCAAGGGGGTCTCATTGGACTTAGCTGTGTCACAGAGTGTGGCAGAGGCTGGAAACATGTCATGTCCAACTTTTTTTTTTTAAAATAATTTTTATTAACTGGCCAATCACATCAAATTAAATCACATCACATAATTCCAAATTACAAAGCCAAATTTTTAAATTTTGTTGGGGGAACCCATACTTCAAGATCCAAAGGGGGATTCAAATCATCTTCTTATTACTGCGTTAATGTCCAAATCAGTCCCAATCAGTCCAGACAAAATTCATAATTCTATCCAGTCTTATCTTGGTGTTTCCACATCATATCTTGTTCATATAATTTATATTTTTCCTTTACGATCTCTTCTGTTAGTCTCCTTAAGCTGATAAGCAAAATAATAATCCTGTGTGGATTTCCCGTTCCTCCACTAAGTCCAGATGGTTTCCATATATCTCCTTCGTAGATAGCATCGCTCTTTCCATCATGAATTTGGCATTTGTCGCTCTTAAGTCCCACCGAGGAGTTGATCCACGATATGTAAACAACTCTATTTCTCTCTTTCTCCTCCCAGACCCAAGAGCTCCAACAATGCCTCCCAAAATGGCGACGGCATTTTTAACTGCGTCATTCCAAAACTCTTAGCTTTCCAGCTTCATCTTGAAACATTGCTTTGGTTCGAAAGTTTATCTCCACACAGCCTTAAATCCACAGCTTAAGTCCTTAGTTTCTGACTCATTAGGGGAGGGGATTCTTGTTAAATCACATAAGAAAAAGGAAGGCAGGTTTTTTTCCCCCTCCCCCCTCAGTCATACCGTATCTTGACGTATCTTCTCATATTTTATTCTTGTCTTGTTATCAGAGATCTCTTCTGTCAGCAGTCTTTACTCCCCTTTTTCCTTGAAGCATGTGCAATTTATCTCGTCCAAATTGTTTCTTTTGAAGATGCTTGCAACTAGCGGCGCGAATCAGGGACGGCGTCCAGGAGTGCCGGAATCCCACAGGAGGGCTTTGTGCCTAGTGCCCCCACCCCCACAAATTCGGGGGTGGTATAGGGCACAGCAGGCAAGGGCCGTACCCCCCACAATCCTGGGGGGGTTAAGGAGGCTAATTACCCCCATCATAGCCTCCAAATTATCTCGTGTGGGTCGGAGAGATGTTACTGTCAGCCATCTTCCGATGCGCCACCTAGTGGCCCCCCCCATGTCATGTCCATCTTTGAGACTGACCCTCTGGCACCCTAGAGTGAAGAAGATCCAAGAGGACATAAGCAAAGAAAAAATAGGAGTACAGTGGTACCTTGGTTCTCAAACTTAATCCATTCTGGAAATCCGTTCCAAAACCAAACTGTTCCAGAACCAAGGCACGCTTTCTCATAGAAATGCAAAATGAATTAATACATTTCAGACTTTTAAAAACAACCCCTAAAACAGCAATTTAACATGAATTTTACTCTCTAATGAAACCACTGGTCCATAAAATGAAAGCAATAATCAATGTACTGTACTATAAAATAAATAAGACAGTATTGTAGATGATAAATTTTTTAAAAAAAAAATTCCTTACCTGCACCAATGATAGCCATTGTTTGGATGGAGGGCTTTTATCCATTTTCACAGCCGCACAATCAGTAAGTTGAACTGGGTTCCACATAGTAACAAAAACAAATTAACCGAAAAAGCCCCAAAACAAATAGCAAAACAAATAGCAAAAACAAAAGTGCAAAACTTAATCCGTTTCGGAAGTCCATTTGACTTCCAAAATGTTCGAAAACTGGAACACTTAACTTCCGGGTTTTCGGTGTTTGGGAACCAAGGCGTTTGAGTACCAAGGCGTTTGAGAACCAAGGTACCACTGTATTGCTAACTGGGTCATACCTCTGAGGGAGGGACCCATCAAAGGGACATGTGCTCCTTACCTTTCCATACATTTAAAGCACTATGATGTCACTTTAAGCGGTCACGAATTCCCCCAAAGAACCCTGGGAGCTGTGGTTTGTTAAGGGTGCTGAGAATTATCAGCAAGCCCTCATTCCCCTGGCAGAGCTACAGTTCCCAGAGTGCTTTAACAGCCAATCCCTCCACACAGGGAACTCGGAGACCAAGTCCTGAATCCTGCGCTCCTTGGAGCACATAGAACATGTCTGTCACGGTAGCTGGACTGAGAAGCCTCCAACTGATGTTCCAGGAGAGGCAGCTTCTCTTCCACCTTGCAGTCCTCATAAGCCATGACCTGGCCAGGCAGCTTGCCATTCCAATGAGCAGCCATCTTGGAATAAACCCTTAGAAGCAGCCGATCCCCAAAGCAGAAATCAATGTAGGGTGGGTTTGATTCGGTTTTGAAATACAGTGGTACCTCGGGTTAAGAACAATTCGTTCTGGAGGTCCATTCTTAACCTGAAACTGTTCACACACACACACACATTTTAACATATCAGTTCCAACAGTCATATAGCCTATCTTCTCATCTTATACAATATTTTAGACTTCCGTCAACACCTCTGATGATTTTCCGTTCTTTATCACTTACTCCGCATTTCTTAATTTCTATATTACATTTAGTTATCCTTAACTAATAATTCTCTTCACAGTCTTTCTTGCAGTATTTCAAATAATCCACTTTACAAAACTTCTTGCAATCCTACTAGCGTAATCTGTTCATCACAATTACTTTTCAAATAGTTCATATATTTACTCCAGTAACCTGAAACTGTTCTTAACCTGAGGTACCACTTTAGCTAATGGGGCCTCCCGCTGCCGCTGAGCGATTTCCGTTCTCATCCTGAAGCAAAGTTCTTAACCCGAGGTACTATTTCTGGGTTAGCGGAGTCTGTAACCTGAAGCGTCTGTAATCCGAGTTACCACTGTATGTGGAATGATGCCTGCAAATGGATATACACACAAAGGTTTTGCGTGAGCGGTTAAAAGAAATTACCCAGAGCAGTGTGTCTGCACGTTGCATGCTGAGAAGCACTATTATTTTTTTAAGATCATTTTTGTTGTTGTTCAGCCCTAGTGGTGTCGGAGAAGTACGTAATTTGGAAATCTGAGAACAGGGAGTAGGTGAAAGCATGGGGTGGTGTTCCAATGATGCTGTGTGTATATTCAGCACCGCTGCAAAAGGTTTGGTTTAGGTGTAGAAATCCCGCCTCATAAATTCAGCTTTCATTTAAAAGCAAGCCAACGTTCTAGTCCTCATGCTGTGCGGCGATGAGACAGAAGTGGGCATCTTTGCAAGCGACAAGTTTTCCAGGGGTCGGAGGGTGAAGCTGGAGGGTTGTACAACCCCGTTCCATTGCTGCTGCCCACAAAAAGCAGAAACTGAATATTGTGTAGAACAGGAAGAAGCTTGTGACCCTCCAAATGGTGTTCCATCTCCCATCACTCCTGACCATTGACTGTGATGACTGGCGCCAGTTCAAAACCAGCAATTCAAAATCAGTTCCATGTCAAAGAGAAAAATAACTACCAAACTTTTAGAAGACATCTAAAGGCAGGCCCTGTTTAGGGAAGCTTTTAGTGTTTAATAGATTATTGTATTATAGTGTTTTGTTGGAAGCCGCCCAGAGTGGCTGGGGAAACCCAGCCAGATGGGCAGGGTATAAATATATTATTATTATTATTATTATTATTATTATTATTATTATTATTATTATTATTAATTTACTGCGTCACACAAAACGAATCCTGAAGCAACTTACAGGAATAACAACACACAATATATACAAAATAAGTTGATGGGAGTTGGGAGTTCAACAACAACTGGAGAAGCACAGGTCCCCTATTCCAGATTTTAATTGGAAGCAGCACGTTAAAGGAATGATTAGCTGAGAGAAAAGATAAACATAAGCTTTGTTTTTAGATCTCTCACACAAAGCAGGCATCGACTAGGAAGAGGTTTGCTGTCACTCAGGAGAAAAGTGCCTCTGCTACCTGTTCTTGCCACCTGCAGTTTCAACCATGATTTGTTTTTTAAAGTGTTTTTTTAAAAACAACAACCACCTGCTGATTTATTATCAGGACACTGTTTGGGGGGAAAAATTTTTAGAGAGGCAGTGTGGTGTAATGGTTAGTGTCGGACTTGTACCCGAGAGAGCAGGGTTCAGATCCACACTCAGGCATGAAGCTCACTGACCTTGGGCCAGTCGCTGTCTCTCAGCCTACCTTACAGGATCATTGTGAAGCTAAAATGGGGGAGAACCTTGTGTTTCTTGGAGAGGTGGGATAAACCTGTAATAAAATGTGAATTGTCCAGCAAATGTGTAATTTTAAGCGTGTCTTCTCAAAAGTATACCTCATTTACGTCAATGGGAACTTACTCGCGGGTAAACGTGCATTGGATTGCAACACAAATCAGCTAATGCAGTGGCCCTAACATGCATACTTTACTCAGGTCACAGAATCTAGCTGTTCTTCGCAAGAGTTTGGATGACCTTCATGTGCAAAACTTTAAATACATCTCACTTTAATATTTATTCTTTCTTGTAAGCACAGCCTGGGCTATAACTTTCCACCAGCTGCCACTCCCTTCCTGTTTGAATCTTCCCTTTTTCTCTGCTCCATGTCCTTCCAGCCATCTTTTTCGATTCTTCCCCTTGCGAACAATTGTTTTAAATCTGAACCTTGAAAGCAGAATAAACGTGTTTGTATGCCAACGTTGCTTGATTTGCAGGATTTTGATTGCGGAATTCTTGGTAGATTCAATCTACACAGGTCTGCTACCGTCTGACCTTTACGTCCATGCAAGTCCATGAAATGCAATTCAACCAAGGTTTCTTAAGGTCTAGTGAGTGATGCATAACAGCCATTCAGACAATTCCTGCCCTGGCATTAGAGGCCCCATCTGATCTTATAGACCTCGTTCCTGCCCCCAATCAGCTGCCTTTTGCAAAAGCAGATGAGCAGCATCCCTTCATGCTTATTGCAAGGGGGAGACCTGTTCCCCTCCAGATGTAGCTATCCTACACAACCATCTTGACCACCAATCCTGCTGGCTGGGGTTGATAGGAGTTGGAAGTTCAACATCTGGAGGACCACATCCCCCATCCCTCCATTAACCCCTTAGGAGTGGGGCAGACTCTGAGCTTCTTGATTTACTTTGATATGTAGACTTTTGGATTACGGTAACGGACAGAGCCAGGCAGGAAAGGGGAAGAGTTACTATGAAGGAACAGAATGCCTCTGAGCACATTCTACTACAGAGAAGCCACAAGCACAAACACTTTGGACCAGTGTGTTCCCAAATTTGTTCCCCTCCCCCCGTTATAAATTGCCAAGGGTCTTAGCAGGCCACTCAATTATTTTGCCTGCCGTACCAGTCGCAATGTGCTATGCCAAACACTGCATGGTTTTCAGCTGTATTTTTAATTGCTTCTTTCAGGAGTGCCAACTTGAATAAAATACAGGGGGGGGCAGGTAAGCCCCGCTTTGCATAACTGATCACATGACCCAATGTACACACCGTTTAAATGGCAATGCCCATCAACTTTGGAGGGGCCGGCCCCCTCAAATACTTCACTGGGGGGACGGGACGAGGGGACCTTGGCCCTGAGGAGTTGGCTTTCTCATCTGTTGTACCCCGTTGAATTCAGACTGCACAATACAACAGATAACAGAGGCAATTAAAATGAGCATTTAATGCAACAGATGTGCTGCAGCTGGTCTTCAACCAGATATGCGAAGGACCACCAGAATGAAGCTGGCAGACCAGTTCGGGAGCAACTGCTTAAGGCCAACACTCTTCAACCAAGGACTCGTCTTCAGCCCAAACCTGCATTTTCAGATGCACTCAGTTTCTTACCATTTATTGGTACGGCCGTTGTGCTTCCCTTACTCTGGAGGGAATGAGAATGGTCGTCTTTCCCCCCCCTAACTGTATATAACCTATTATAGTAACCCGCCCCGGCACCTTATGGTATAAATTTTATAATATAGGTAAAAAAAGGTAAAGGACCCCTGGACGGTTAAGTCCAGTCAAAGGCGACTATGGGGTTGCAGCGCTCATCTCGCTTTCAGGCCAAGGTAGCCGGCATTTGTCCACGGACAGCTTTCTGGGTCATGTGGCCAGCAGGACTAAACCGCTTCTGGTGCAATGGGACACAGTGATGGAAGCCAAAACGCACTGAAACACCATTTACTATCCCGCTGCAACAGTACCTATTTATCTACTTGCACTGGTGTGCTTTAGAACTGCTAGGTTGGCAGGAGCTGGGACAGAGCAACGGGAGCTCACCCCGTTGCGGGGATTCAAACCGCCAACCTTCCAATCGGCAAGTGGTTTAGACCACAGCACCACCCGTTGTGCTTACTAGTGGATCCCGGGCCTAGCACTTGCACCAACGCCCTGAGCTCAGCGAAAGGAAGAGTGCCAACGCCGCCTTCTGTAAACCAACAGGGCTGCAACAAAACACCAGACACGCCAGACTTGCGTGAGCTACGTTTTCAATCTTTATTACTCCTAACCAACAACAAAGAAGTCAGAGCTTAGAAACTCCCCCTTTTAATAAGTCAGTCGAGGGGACAGGACCCTAAAACATAAAAGAGACGCTTGCTTTGGATGAGAACAAAAAAGGGGGGGAGAAAAATAAACAGAAGTACATTGAGGCAAACAGACTCCCCTTGCCCCTGCCCCAAATGCAATAAAGTAAATAAAGCTTGGAAGAAGGGGCAGAACAATGGGGGGGAGTACACGCCCGTAAGACAAGGGAGAGGTTAAGCCCGAGGCAGAAGCAGAGGGAAATCCAGAGTCCAGGCCTCATCCGTCCACCCATTTGCATGGTGAAGAGGGTGTTGTGGCGCCATGCCTCTTTGGGGTGTGTCTCTTGTTGCAGCGCAAAGGCCTCCCGTGACAAGCAAGGGAGAAAGGTTGTTTTCTGCTGCTCCAGAGAAGCGGACACGGAGCAATGGATCCAAACTACAAGAAAGAAGATTCCACCTAAACATTAGGAAGAACTTCCTGACAGTAAGAGCTGTTCGACAGTGGAATTTGCTGCCAAGGAGTGTGGTGGAGTCTCCTTCTTTGGAGGTCTTTAAGCAGAGGCTTGACAACCATATGTCAGGAGTGCTCTGATGGTGTTTCCTGCTTGGCAGGGGGTTGGACTCGATGGCCCTTGTGGTCTCTTCCAACTCTATGATTCTGTTCCTTCGCAGGCCTCTCCGTCACAACAGGGCCGAGGAAGAATGGGGTGCAGGAAACGGGGCTCTTTTTCCGCCAGTCCTCCCAAGCGAGATTCCGAGGTAGGTGGCAGGAGAGGTTGCCACAGAATTGTAGAGCCGGGAAATACCCCTGAGGGTCATCTAGCTCAACCCGCTGCAGCACAGGAAGCTCAAGCCAAGTACCCATGGCAGGTGGCCAAAATCTACAGTCGCCCCTCCCTGGAGCCAAGATGCGTTGTTCTCAGTCAGTAGTAACAGCTCGCCTGTCCTCGCCAGCAAGATGCCCATGCCACGCCAGAGAAGCAAGGCCTTTTCACTCTCAGTTCTCCCCAACTCCTGTCTAGGGCCTCATCTGCACTACGTATGTTTAAGGTCGTATCATCCACTTTAAACAGCCATGGCCTCCCACAAAAAGAATCCTAGGAACGGTAGTTTGTTAAGGGCACTGGAAGTGGTTAGGAAAGCCCCCTCTCCTCAGAGAGCTACAATTCCCAGAGTTCCCTGGGAAGAGGGTTAGATTGCTAAACCCCTCTAGGGAGCTGTAGTTCTGGGAGGGGAATAGGCGAGTCTTCCTCAAAACTCTCAGCACCCTTAACAAACTACCAACCCCGGGGACTCTTTTTAGGGGAAGCCACGACTGCTTGAAGCAGTGCCTTACTTATTATTTTTTTCTTTGCATCGCTTTCTTTATCATTGAAACGTTTTCAGGAAAATACGAACACACACCAACAAAATGGCTGCTTTTAAGGTGCAGGTGGAGCCATGATGTCTTACGGTAGTAAATTCTGAGGCGTTAACCTTGCATGGCAAGGTAACATTTTCCTTTTCTCCCATTGACGGCTCCACATTCCTCCCCTGTCTCCTTTCCAGATTATAAATTCTGCTTCTTTAGTTTCTCATGCATCCATCACACCACCCAAAGGCTCAACTTCTTTATCACTGCATATGTGTGCGTGTGTGTGTACATCAATCCTACTGCCAAGCCAGGACAGGAAAACTCCAAGGTGCCTATTTGTTGGGCTTTCTGGACCCAAGATCCACCCTCCTAGAAATCTGGATTTTATGTTTTAAGACAGGCTGATGCCTACAGCCAGCTATCCCCTGCCCCTTCAAAAAAAATAGACCATGAGCCTTTGAACTCCTATTCTGAATCTTATCCATCAACAATACACTACCCCAGCATGATTCCAGGCCCAAAGCTGAACCCTCCTTGAGTATCTTACTGTTTTCTTCCCCTCAGTAAGTTGCACACTTATGTTGTATCCTCTGCCCTAAACTGAAGAGATGGGCTTTCTCACCAATACCTCAGTGAGCAGATTTCGCACACGTGCTTCACATTTGTGGCCAAACTATTAAGAACCCCAAGAGACAAGAGCTCAAAGAGGACGACCATCTAGCTGAATAGCGGCTCATAAGCACAGCTCCCAGTATCTAATGGGGTCTCCATCCTCTCTGCTTTTCCTTTAGTCCTCAGGAAACGAAACCCTCCAGGGATTCCTGGGTCTGGAGGGTGCTGTCAGCAGCTTCGGAAAGCAGAAACTGAGCACGAGAGATTCCGAGATCCAAGCAAAACCAATTTGAGCTTCTCTAGTTAAATGCTGCAATCTGACCCTCAGACATTTAGGTTCCAATGCACCGGCTACTCAGGTGGGAGCGCTGCTCAAGGCGTAGTTCATGCTCCCACTACCTGCCACCCCCCCAAAAAATGTTTAGATTATTTGTGTTGAATAAGTCAATAAAGCTTTTCCTCCACATTCAAGAGGCTTACCAAAGTTCCATGGCCCTCCCCACTACCCAGGTGGATTCCCTAGCATCTAGTGAAGTCTGAGTCCTTCTCAGTTAGGCATCTAAGGTCTGGAGGTCAGTCCTCAGCATGTTAAAGCTTTGTTATCCAGAGTTCAAAGTTACCCACGGGGGAGGCAGCTATAAGAGAGGATTAGACAAATTCATGGAAGATAAGGCTAGCAGCAGCTACTAGCCATGAGAGCAATGTTCCCCCCTCAACTATCAGAGGCAAACAAAAACACAAACCCCCCCTCTAGTTGCTGGGAATCACAAGTGATTGCTGCACCCGGGTCCTGCTTGCTGGCTTGCCATAGACATCTGAACGGCCGCTAAGAAGACAGGACACAGGATCCTATATAAGCCTCCGACCTGATCCATCAGCGCTCTTCTAACAGGGCTGGAGGGGTGGGGAGAAGGGAGTCGGGTACAATACGGGGCGAGGAAGAATCAAGTAAAGCTTTTCGTTTCCCAAGACATGGGTTATATTTATACGTACACAGTGTCAAAACAAAAAAGGTGAGCGAGACACCCATACGGATTCTAAATCAGGATCAAAACTCCCCAGTGGACAAGGTTACTAGGTTTTCACCTCAATAGGCCTTCTTTTCCAAGAACCTCTTTCCCCCCCCCCACCCCGCTATCGAGGTGTGTGTGTCTACAATCTCTTCGCTTATATGCTGTGATCGCGTGTTTCTTTTCCATTGCTATCTTTCCCCCACCCCACCCCAACCCCCGAAATAATTCCTCAACCACGTGCAGATCCGCCGGGGCCGCGCGAGAGCTGCGCCGTCGCTTCCCCCGTTAAGCAGAATGTACAAAAAGGATTCCTCTTCCTTGTGTGGATTCTAGACTCGTTTGGTAACGCGAGGGAGAGGGCGCGCGTCTCCCGTCTCTCCCCCCCCCCCACCTTCCCCGCTTCTCTCACGCCCCCTCTTCCATTTTTTATTTTTTATTTTAGGGGCTCTCCTTCGCGTGGCTCCGCTGGTGCTTCAGCAGGTTGGCGCGGCGCGTGAAACCCTTCCCACAGTTGGAGCAGCGGTAGGGCTTGGTCCCGAAGTGGGTCCGCTGGTGGATGATGACCTCCAGGGTGGTGCCGAAGCTCCTCCCGCACTCGCTGCACTTGTAGGGCCTCTTGCCCAGGTGGCTGCGCTGGTGCTTGAAGAGCTGCGAGGTCTGGCTGAAGTGCTCCGGGCAGTCGGGGCACTTGTAGGGCTTCTCGCCCGTGTGGATGCGCTGGTGCCGCTCCAGGTGGGAGCTCCAGGCGAAGCTCTTCCCGCAGTACTGGCACTTGTGGTTCTTCTCCATGGCGTGGCCCCGCTGGTGCGCCAGGAAGGCCGAGCTGTCGCCAAAGCGCTTGTCGCAGTCGCCGCACTTGTAGGGCCGCGCGTGCGAGTGCGTCTTGTTGTGCTGAAGCAGGTGCACCTTCTGGGCGAACTTCTCCCCGCAGGTGGGGCAGGGGAAGGGCCGCTCGCCCGTGTGGACGCGGCGGTGGCGCTCCAGGTGGGAGGCCCACACGAAGCCCTTGCCGCACTCCTCGCACAGGTGCGTGCGCTCACGGTGGTGGCCCCTCTGGTGGCGCATCAGCGTCTGGCGGCTGCGGTACACCTTGCCGCAGTCCTCGCAGCCCAGGTGCGTCTTCTTGTGCTCCTCCAGCTCCGAGATGAGCGCGTAGCTGCGCCAGCAGGCCGGGCAGTTGTAGGGTCGCTCGCCCATGTGGTTGCGCCGGTGCTTGGCCAGGTGGGCGCTCTGGCTGTAGGTCTCCCCGCACTCGGGGCACTTGAAGGGCCGCTCGCCCGTGTGGACCCGCCGGTGCCGCTCCAGGTGGGAGGCCCAAATGAAGCACTTGCCGCAGTCGGCGCACTTGTGGGGCTTCTCGGCCGTGTGGCCCTTGCGGTGGTTCTCCAGGGCCGAGCTCTGCGCAAAGCGCTTCCCGCACTCGGGGCACTTGAAGGGCTTCTCGATCAGCTGCGAGCAGCGGTGCTGCAGCAGGTGGAAGTTCTGGCTGTAGGCCTCGCCGCAGTTGAGGCACTTGAAGGGCTTCTCGCCTGTGTGCATCCGGCGGTGGCGCTCCAGGTGGGAGCTCCAGATGAAGCTCTTGCCGCAGTCCGAGCACTGGAAGGGCTTCTCCCGCGCCGCATTGGCCTCGCTCCGCTGGCGGCCCCGGGGCGGCGCATGCAGGCTCCTGGTGCAGTCCGAGCAGCGGCTCTCCAGGCTCTTCTTCAGCGCATGCCCTCGTTGAGTCGCTTTGTCCTTCTTAACCACCGGGATGATCTTGGGGGGAGGTGGCGGTGGCGGCGGCGGCTGCTTGGGCGGTGCGCGGCGCACCACGGGCTTGACTCGCCTGGGGGTGCTTTGAGACGTGCCTGGCCGCAGCTCCTCAGGCCCTTCGTCCTCCTCCTCTTCATCGTCCTCCTCCTCTTCCTCCTCTTCATTGTTGTTGCTGTTCAGCAACTTGTCTGCAGCTGGAAAACAAGGCAACCACCTTAGGAAGGCCAAAACGTGTGAATTTATATAGCAGTAACACCTATTGATTGCACATGAAATGTGGCAAACCGCCCCCCCCCTCCGTAGAATTGTAGAACTGTACAGTTGGATACTGGAAGAATAAGAAATCAAGGTAACTTTTTTTACATATATAGAAACGGAAATGGTTTATTGAATATTTACAGATAATTTGTAAACAGATAAGATGATTGGCAGGATTATTGTAATAACCTGCTGTTTTACAATAAGAGTATGTTTTTAAAGTATATGAATAAATTGTGGGAATCTTGAGGATTACATCCCACATAAATGAGTAAGTTAAGTTAGTTTGGATAGGTAGGTAGATATTAAAAATAAATTTAAGGAGCCGCAGAAAGAGGGAGAAGGAAGTCAAGCTCTGAAATGTTAATATGATTGTAAAATTAGTGAAATGTATAAACTTGAAAAGCATAATTATTATTTTTTAAAGAACTGTACAGTTGGAAGGGATCCCGAGGGTCATCTATTCCAGCCCCCTGAAATGCAGGAATCTTTTGTCCAATGTGAGCCTTGAACCCTGAGATTTAGAGAATAAGCTATCCAGAAGTTGCCACAAAGGAATGCAGTACAAGCATTAACATAGCAACTGTAAAATCAGCCAAGTCACACCTTAGTTGTAAAGCATCAATCAACTCTAACCCATTAGCAGTTTACATGGGCAATTAGTTCCCTTTATTGCTACCCAATTTTACAGGTAAACACATGAAATTCTGACTGCTACAATTTTAAAAAAACAGCAGGGGGGGGGAGATGTATTTAGCCTTTGCATTATCTTACCTTTCGCAACCTTAGATCCCCAGATGTTTTTGAACTACAACTCCCATCATCCCTGACCAATGGCCATGCTGGCTGGGAATGATGGGAGCTGTAGTCCAACAATGTCCAGGGACCCAAAATTTAGAAAGGCTGGATTAATAGCATCTTGACTTTTTTTGTAAGCCGCTTGGGGGGGAGTGCAGGTTGTTAGGTGTCGTGGACTAGGACTTGGGAGAACAGGGTTCAAATTCCCATTAAGCCATGAAGCTCACTGGCATAACCTTTGGCAGATCTCTCTCTCCCTCCCTAACCTACCTCACAGGTTTGTTGTGAGGAGAAAACAAGAAGAAAGAGAATAACATAGGCCACTTCCAAGCTCCTTGGAGGAGACAGTGATATATAAATGTAAGAAATAAAAACAGGATAGAAACTCAAGCTTAACACTAAAAAGTCAGGGTGACTGTGGGGGGAGTGTAAAAAAAGGGTTACTTCCACTTTAATTAATTTTTCTCCCAAGTGTCTATTTTAAAAAAGCTGCAAGCAAAGTATTTTTTATTTTTGTGCAGCATTACAGGCCCTTTAATAACAACAGGAAGAAAGGGATGGGCATATGTGATAAGAAAACAGAAAAGGTGGTTAAGTCCTGAGCTCTCCAACATATGAAGTGCTATAGTTGTGCCATATAATAGTAATTTTATTTATCTCATTTCAGGTCTACATACCGCCTGATGGTAAAAACAACACCTGAGAGCGGTTTGCAAAATGTATGCAGAACGTCTTTCCCCGTTCTGCTGCATTAAAAACAGAATCGTCACCATCAACCATCACTGTCAGTTGTGGGGGAACCGTTGGCCCGCCAGAGGTTGCTCAACTACAACTTCCATCAGTCCCATCAAACCTGGCTCAGGCCAGGCATGGTGGGAGTTGTGATTGAGCAAGATCTGGAGGGCCAAAGGCACCCCACAGCTGATCTGCATCAAGGAACAGACACACAAACTCCACACACAAAATGTATGGGATGCAAAGACTGGCATACAGGAGTTCTGGAACTCTGGACAAAAATAAGGGCAGGGGACTCAGAAGAGACAGGAATCTTGCAGCACAGGAAAAGTAAAGACGAAGGGGACCGAGTAGGGTCAGGGTGACCAAGAAAGGAGCTTTAGGGTGTAGGAAGAAATGGGGTGAAAGAGATAAAAATAATAATAATAATTTATTATTTATACCCCGCCCATCTGGCTGGGCTTCCCCAGCCACTCTGGGCGGCTTCCAACCAAATATTAAAATACAGTAATCCATCAAACATTAAAAGCTTCCCTAAAGAGGGCTGCCTTCAGATGTCTTCTAAAAGTGTGGTGGTTGTTGTTCTCTTTGACATCTGGTGGGCGGGCGTTCCACAGGGCGGGCGCCACTACCGAGAAGGCCTTCTGAGATAGCCCAAAAGACCCTGGGAGGGTAACTAAAGCCACAATCGCTCCATATATTTAAAGCACTATGATACAGCTTTAAACAGGTGTGGCTCCCCCCACCCCAATAATTCCAGGAACTGTAGTTTGCTAAGGGTGCCAAGAGTTGTTGAGGGGGGGGGCACTATTCTCTTCACAGAACGATAATTCCCAGAGTTCCCTGGGAGGATGGGTTGGCTGCTAAACCACTCTGGGAATTAGAGCACTAGGAGGGGAATAGGGGTCTCTTTTCACAGCTCCCAGCACCCTTCGCAAACTACAGCTCCCAGAAGATGCAGTGCAAAAGTGGCCCAAGATGCTATCTATCCCCCAGGGACTAAAAGAAAAGAAAGCATCTGGTTGGTCCATGTTAGAACAAGATGCTGGACAAGGTGGGATCCAGCAGAGTTCCTTTTAGCTTCTTATGAAGATGAAACACGCGAGGTTGTAGGAAATTGGGACTCTGGCAGCGTGGGGAAAGGGGCAAGAGCGAGGAGGGTGGGCGTAGGAAATAGGAGACGGCGGCAAAACAGGAACCTGCTAAAGAACGCACCTGGCAAAAACGATACCCAATTCCAAAAAATAAATACTCACCAGGAAGAACAGGGAAGAAGAAAACCGGAATCTCAGCCCCTGTGTTCCTTCCTTCCATTGAAGCAGCCTGCCTCTCTCCTCTCAGGGAGGCAGCTGAGGGAGGGAGAAGGGCCATTTATTGGCTGGAAAGGGCACTCACTCTCTTTGTGGGTGGGGTCTTTAAAGAGCATCTCCTGGGGCATATTTAAGCCAAGGTGCTTAAAGGACTCTTTAAGACAAACCCAGGCTCCTTTCTCTTAGCCCTGCAGGACCCTCCGACCCCCATGCCCCCAAGGTAAAGGAAATGCAAACTGTCTCCAAATCTCTGTGGATAACAGCAGGGATGTAGGTGATCCACAGCAGAAAATGGGGGAAAGAGCTGGGAAACAAAGGCATTAAATGGCCAGTTTCTTATTAGAAAAGAAAGCTTGATGGATCGTCAAGTGGCAAGAATAGTAACAGGAGCTGAAGGAAGAACCTGTGCTTGATTTCTCAGCACTGTTGTGGAAACAGCAGACAAATTGCTTCCAGGTGCTACGGAAGCCTGGATGGCCCGAGAAAGCTGCTTCCTTAAAGGGTTGCAGAAAGTTTAGGGTACTTTCCCCCCCAAGTTTACATGCCCAGTGAAGAGGTTCTGTCTTATGCCAAGTGAGTAGAAAGTGCTTTGTTTAATGCTGGACAGAAAGAGAGGCCTCTTCAATTTTTATTGGGTTATAACCATTTAGGTCAGTCTTTCTCAACCTTGCATTCCTGAATGTTGCTGGACCACAACTCCCATCATTCCTAGCTAACACGGCCAGTGGTCAGGGATTATGGGAGTTGTAGTTCAAAAAAACATCTGGGGACCCGAGCTTGAGAAAGACTGGCTTAGATAGTGGAGTTAAGTTTTTAATGTTTGATGTTTGATAACGCTTTTATGTGTGTTGGAAGCCGCCCAGAGTGGCTGGGGCAACCCAGCCAGAGGGGTAAGGTGCTAATAATGCTAACAATAATTTATATTTATAATTATTATTATTATATTATATTATATTATATTATATTATATTATATTATATTATATTATAATTATTACAGTGGTACCTTGGGTTAAGAACTTTGCTTCAGGATGAGAACAGAAATTGTGCAGCAGTGGCGCAGTGGCAGCGGGAGGCCCCATTAGCTAAAGTGGTGCAGTTTCAGGTTAAGAACGGACCTCCGGAACGAATTAAGTACTTAACCCGAGGTGCCGCTGTATATTATATTATATTCTGGAAACCTGTTTCCTAAACTATGGATGATACAGAATGTGTAGCCAGGTTTTCCAAGTTTAATGAGCAGGCCTTTTCATACCTAGGATTCTGTCTTCTCAAACGTTAGAACTGGACCACCGCACATTTCACACAAGACAAGACGCATCTTTAAAAAGTCCTACGGATCTCACAGCAGCTTCTTGCTCTGCCTGCAGCTGCAATTGGTCCTTACAAAAAGTGACCCCCACAAAAGCGGAACTTGCTTCTGCACAAGCAGGCCCAGAAGGGGGATAAAAGCCGAGGCGCTGAGCGACTCAGCACCCCACCCCTATCCATACTCTGGTCCATGGAGTCACAAAGAGTCGGACATGACTAAACAACAACAAAATTAACTCTGGGCATTAAGCGAAAGAACTGCCTGAGGGCGAGAATTGGGCTCCCCCCCCCCCCCCGGCAGAGTAGCTTTTCCACAGACCATTTTCATGGGCGGGGGCCTCACCTTGCTGCCCATGGCAGCAAAACTTAGAACATGCGGGGGGGGGGGGTTGGAAGCACCACGGCAGAGATAGAAGTTTCCTGGGCTCCCATCCGCTCCAGCATAGCCTGTGGTCAGGGATGACGGAAAGATGCAGTCTCCAGCAACATCTGGGGAGTCAGAACAGGCTCCTTATCCCTAGGCTGGGGGGGGGGGGTTCCGAACTCCCTGATCAAGTCGGGCAGAGCAGCCAGGGGAGAGGTCTGACTGAAGCCCTCGTACGCCTCACGTCCAGCACGTTGCATCAAAGCAAGCGAGAGTTGTTGTGCAGGAACTAAGCACACACGTCTGGGCTTATTGCGGCCTGTTTGACAGGTTTCGGACCTGCCTGTTTGGAATGTTATTCCCCAGGGAGGAATGTTGCGCGTACAGTGGTACCTCGGGTTAAGAACTTAATTCGTTCCGGAGGTCCGTTCTTAACCTGAAGCTGTTCTTAATCTGAAGCACCACTTTAGCTAATGCGGCCTCCTGCTGCGCCACCGCGCCATTTCTGTTCTCATCCTGAAGCAAAGTTCTTAACCCAAGGTACTATTTCTGGGTTAGCGGAGTCTGTAACCTGAAGCGTCTGTAACCTGAAGCCTCTGTAACCCGAGGTACCAATGTATCCCTAAATGAATGAAACCTTATGGCTGAGAAAGCTGTTGAAACCAGGTCTCCTATACCCAAGTCGAACAATATCGCTGGCTTTACAGAGCCATGTTTGTAGTGCTTGGAACACTCACCGCCAAACATCAGACATGTTCAGATAGTTGATCTTGGTGGTGGCCTGTCTAAGTAATACATTGGAATGTAGGTAGGAAACATTATTGGCTCCTCAACCAATTGTGTAACAGAAAAACCACACGCTTATGTATGTATGACACATCTGTCTTTCTGAATCAGAAGCTGCCTACCAGGAGGTCTGGAGGTCCGTTCTTAACCTGAAACTGTTCTTAACCTGAAGCACCACTTTAGCTAATGGGGCCTCCTGCTGCTGCCCCGCCATTTCTCTTCTCATCCTGAAGCAAAGTTCTTAACCCGAGGTACTATTTCTGGGTTAGCAGAATCTGTAACCTGAAGCGTCTGTAACCCGAGGTACCACCGTAATGCAAAACCAAGAGCTTCCCTAGGCAAGACGAGAGGAGCTCCTGCCAAATGGTGCGCTGGGTGCCTAGAAAACTGGTGTCGGAACCTCACTATCTGAAATGTTGTGCTTGTACCCCATTTGCTTCTTGAGGTGGGAAACCTGTGTGTCTTTTTCCCAGTCAAGTTCTTCATTTGCTCCCTGGGAATTTAAAATGCGTGCAACTGTGACTATAAACTGTAACCTGGTACATTTCTGCTTCCTAATAATAATAATAATAATAATAATAATAATAATATTTTTATTTACACCCCACCCATCTGGCTGGGTTTCCCCAGCCACTCTGGGCAGCTGACAGCACATATGAGATCTTGCCTCTGCTATGAGCCCAATTGCCGAATGTCTCAGGCCATGCTCATCTAAGAATAAGGAGTCTGAGGGTCTCTTGTGGCTTTTTTTCTTCCTTCCTGGGAGATTCCCACTGCTCCCCCCTCACCTTTTTTTCAGAACAAAGAACACCACTTCCCTGAAAATGTTATCAGTAATAGCTGCTGTTCAGGGGAGGCAAAGAGAGATCTTCTTTATAGCGTGCACACACAAAAAAGAGGAGAAAAACCAAGTACAAATGGAAGAGGAGAACCGATACAAAGTGGAAGGGAAATGGGATTCTTACCAAGAGACATCAGCGTCTCGTAGCTCTCCTGCATGACATCTCGATATAGTGCCCTCTGTCGCGGGTCCAGGTACACCCATGGCTCCATGGCAGAAAGAGTTATCAGGAATCCAGCAGCACCTACCAACAACAAATGAAACCCATTCAACATCTGCCTCTTTATTGGAATGTACTACTTAGCAGTATGGACGTGGGTGGCGCTGTGGGTTAAACCACAGAGCCTAGGACTTGCCGATCAGAAGGTCGGCGGTTCAAATCCCCGCGACAGGGTGAGCTCCCGTCGGTCCCTGCTCCTGCCAACCTAGCAGTTTGAAAGCACTAAGTGCAAGTAGATAAATAGGTACGGTTCCGGTGGGAAGGCAAACGGCGTTTCTGTGCGCTGCTCTGGTTCGCCAGAAGCAGCTTAGTCATGCTGGCCACATGACCCGGAAGCTGTATGCTGGCTCCCTCAGCCAATAAAGCGAGATGAGCGCCGCAACCCCAGAGTCAGCCACAACTAGACCTACATAGTGTCGCAACCTCTGCAGGTGTGCTGGGTTTTAAATATACTCCCTGCCTTCTTTCACAGGCATGATAAGATATGCGTACATAGCACTGTTATTCTGAGAGGCCCAGGAAAGGACCAAATTAAGGTGTTTTTACAACAAATGGAAACGCTGGAATTTGGCAAATGGGGACTCCGGCACACCTTAACTGCAAGGTCTGGAAGTAGGACCTTTACAAAAATAAACACAGATAGACATCTGCCATTGATGCTTTCGCTGAGATTCCTGCATTGCAGAAGGTTGGACTGGATGACCCTTGGGGTCCCTTCCAACTCTACAATTCTATGATTCTAAGAACTGTATAAATATGCTCCACAAACTCACCCACAGCCAGAATTCCAAGAGTGGAAGCCAAAAAACCCCCAGTCTCTAACAGAGCATAGGCCCGTGGGATCTCTCCCACCCCCCCACCCCCCGCAACCTCCACACAAGTGGGATCCAACTGAGTCCTACTAAGAGGAGACCCATTGGAATTAATGAATGCAAGTTGATGGTTCAGTGGGTCTACTCTGAGTAGGATTAGCATGGGCTACAACCCAATTTATTTATTAAACTTTATTATAGCAGTTTCCAACCTCAATGAGGTTTGCATAAAGTAGCAAAAACTAAACTGGAAAACACACATTTTAAACAAAAATCAAAGCCTTGAGGCTTCAAAGGAGCGGAGCAAACCACCAAAACGCCATGTTTTCACCGCCTGCCTATACAGCGCTGAGGGATGTGGCTCTAGCTGCCTTTCCTTCTGAAAGGCAATTTCATAGCTGAGGGTGCTGCTGCAGAAAAGGCCCCGTCTCACGTTGCAATCAATCAGGGCTTTGATTTTTTTCAAACTTCCTGGAGTTTGAAACCTCCAGCAGGAATGGCACTTGACATGCCACCAGCCACTGTACCCAACTTATGCCAGGAAGATAAAGGTAAAGGTACCCCTGCCCGTACGGGCCAGTCTTGACAGACTCTAGGGTTGTGCGCTCATCTCACTCTAGAGGCCGGGAGCCAGCGCTGTCCGCAGACACTTCCGGGTCACGTGGCCAGCGTGACGAAGCTGCTCTGGCGAGCCAGCACCAGAGCAGCACACGGAAACGCCGTTTACCTTCCCGCTATAAAGAGGTCCCTATTTATCTACTTGCACTTAAGGGTGCTTTCAAACTGCTAGGTGGGCAGGAGCTGGGACCGAACGACGGGAGCTCACCCCGCCGCGGGGATTCGAACCGCTGACCATGCGATCGGCAAGTCCTAGGCACTGAGGTTTTACCCACAGTGCCACCCGCGTCCCACGGGAAGTATTCTATACCTTTACACAATTTTGTCTCTTAAGCCTGCGTCCTGTTTTCTTTAGGTAAAAGGTAAAGGACCCCTGGACAATTAAGTCCAGTCAAAGGCGACTATGGGTTTCGAGTTTTCATCTCACTTTCAGGCCGAGGAAGCTGGTGTTTGTCCACAGACAGCTTTCCAGGTCACGTGGCCAGCAGGACTAAACCACTTTTGGTGCATTGGAACACCGTGACAGAAACCAGAGCGCACAGAAACACTGTTTACCTTCCCGCTGGAAGTATTTATCTACTTGCACTTAAGGGTGCTTTCGAACTGCTAGGTGGGCAGGAGCTGGGACCGAATGATGGGAGCTCACCCCGCCGCAGGGATTCGAACCGCCGACCATACGATCAGCAAGTCCTAGGCACTGAGGTTTTACCCACAGCACCACCCGCGCCAGGAAGATACACCTTGACAAATTCTGATTTAACGTTCAGATTGGGGGGGTTGCAATTGTTTCTTCACACCGAACACCTCCAAATCAAATCAGGATTAAGTGGTTTTCTAAGGACGGTGGGGGCATGGGTGCTGTGTTTGAAACTGTGGACAAACGCCGGCTCCCTTGGCCTGAAGCGAAATACTGTTGGGGGGGCACCAGCAGAGGGAGAAGGGGATACAGTGGTACCTCGGGTTAAGTACTTAATTTGCTCTGGAGGTCTGTTCTTAACCTGAAACTGTTCTTAATATGAAGCACCACTTTAGCTAATGGGGCCTCCTGCTGCCGTCACGCCACCGGAGCACAATTTCTGTTCTCATCCTGAAGCAAAGTTCTTAACCTGAGGAAATATTTCTGGGTTAGCGGAGTCTGTGACCTGAAGCGTCTGTAACCCGAGGTACCGCTGTAGTTTCATTCTCTAGGGTGAGAGAGTCCTGTTCCTGTGGATCTTGCCCAATAACCCCAGACAGGAGACAGGAGGGAGGTGGGTGATGTATACCAGGTTGGAAAGCTTTCCCCCTCCAGACTCTTGTTGTTAAATATGGGGTGGTGTGCATTTCGCCTGGTGCTTAGCTGGCTGCAGTGGGTGAGAAAAGAGGCTGCTGGCCCCCTAAGCTGAGAGCCTGTTTTTACCACCTCCTCCTTTCTCTCACCCTCCAAGGAAGCATTTGGGGTGGTTCGCTGGACGTTCTTTCCACTGGCATTCCCGACACACATCCCAATGTGCCCAACTGGGATTTGCGTTTTTGCTATTCAGATTCCTTTAGTGTGCTTCCGCAAGTGCATCTTCCTCTCGTATTAGGAGATGCTGTTTTGTTTTATTTTTAAAATTATAATGGCTTGTTTTCTTGGGAGGCTTTTGGAATTCAGCTCCACCACGGGAAAAGCAGCGTACAAAACATTAAATGATTTATGTATTTTTTTAAGAAACAAAAAACCCTTACGTAGCCGAATGCTGCATTGACCTGGCAACTCAGGACGGTGCAATTGCAACACAGCAGCGCCGTTTGTGAGTCTGATAGGGGCAGGAAAGTGGGTGGTAACACCAAGCTGCCCCACTTAATACCCAGAGAAAAATTCTACTACATTTAAAATGCCGCCCACTGCCCATGCCCCATTGTTGAAGCGCTTGCAAAGCTCCAGCCCTTCTGCAGGCATCCATCTCATTGGGCTATTCCTGGTTTCCATGGCGGCCAGATTCAATACAGAACAGGCTTCACTGCTCTTTAAGGATGTTTACACTACTGGGCTTATACTAATTCAACAGCCATGCCTCCCCCCCCCCCCACAAGAAACCCTGGAGATTGTGGTTCTACAGGGAGCAGAAAGGGTCTCAGAAATTCCTGTCCAATTCCACAAAGGTGAGGCCACCGAGTTTCTTTCCAAAAACAGTGTCTGGCTAAACCTTTAATCTGCTCATATTCTCTGCACTGTGGCTTTTGCATAGGAATTTCTGCAGCTCTCTTCAAGTAATAAAAGCCGTCCCAAGTCTTGCTTATTCCGCCTTCCAACTCCAGAGGTAATGTGAATTTTTAAATTTCATTTTTAAAGCTCATTGGGGCCTTCAGAGTCACAAATTCTGGATCTTCTCCTGTTCAAGGTCTGTGCAGTTTGCCATTCTCCATCCCCTCAGTACCCACCACCCAAAAAACCTGTCATATACAGTGGTACCTTGGGTTAAGTATTTAATTTGTTCCGGAAGTCCGTACTTAACCTGAAAATGTTCTTAACCTGAAGCACCACTTTAGCTAATGGGGCCTCCTGCTGCTTCTGCGCCGTCGGAGCACAATTTCTGTTCTCATCCTGAAGCAAAGTTCTTAACCTGAAGCACTATTTCTGGGTTAGCGGAGTCTGTAACCTGAAGCTTATGTAACCTGAAGCGTATGTAACCCGAGGTACCACGGTATTGGAATCTTCTAGCTGCATGACAAGACCCTGTTGTTTTGCAGACCCGGAAGCGGATGGTTTGATCCTCTCAATCAGGCATAGACAAACTCCGGCCCTCCAAATGTTTTGGAACTACAATTCCCATCATCCCTAGCTAACAGGACCAGTGGTCAGGGGTGATGGGAATTGTAGTCTCAAAACATCTGGAGGGCCGGAGTCTGCCTATGCCTGCTCTTAATACAGGGGTGTGTGGGAATCTGCGGTGCGTCAGGTGCTGATGGGGACTACAATTCCCATCATCCCTGGACCCTTGGCCACCCTGACAGGGGCTGCTGGGAGTCCCAACGATAGATATAGAAGACCGCAGGTTCCCTATTGCCAGTCTAGAAGATTCCCTTCCGCTGCTTACGCAGGCTGTGATTGGCTACACTGAACGACAGGCCCGCCCCAAACCAATCAGGGAGCTTCCCAGCTGAGCAGAGATTTGAACCCACACCTTCCACACCCAAGCTTTGCCTTCAGTGCACCAGGCCAGTCACAGCAACTGGAGAGCGTGTGATTTAGGCTTGAACCCCAGCTTGGAACCCAAAGTATGAGCTCCTCGGCTAGCGTACCTCGCAAGGTTGGTATGAAGAGGTGGAAGGGGAAAAGAGACCATAAACTCCACCCTCAGCCCCTTGGAAGAAACGAGGATTATTTATCATCAACAGCACCTCACTGATGAATATCGCTGACGGATTCTAACTCCCTGTGGGTATAACAACTCTCCCGGCAGATTTGAAAGCTGACCTCTTGCTGATTTTAATTTGATATATACAAAAGGGTGGAATATCAAAAGGCAGAGGAAAAAATAAGAACAGAGAGCCACACACAAACTATTACCCAATGCGGAGCATGTTTATTTGCACAGCGGCAATACTTATTTGGATTGCTAATTTCTTGTGCAATCTGCTATTGGTTAGTCAGGTAAAGAGTCTACAAACAGGGTGTGTGAGACCAGTTGCAGTTTAGCTCTCCCAAGATTGGGAGGGAATGCTTTTTTTTTTAATAAAATAAAAACACAAATAAAAAAAAGGGGGTGGGAAACCAGAAACTGTGATGCCTCATGTTAAAGAGATTCCACCCTGCCTCCAAACTGGCTCCCTTCAGGAGTTTTGAACTACAACTCCCAGTTGGCTGGAGCTGATGAGAGATGTGGTCTAAGACAGCTGGAGGGCACCAGGTTGGCAAATGCTGCCATATGCAGTTCACCTTCAGAAGGTCCAGCTCGAGATATTTAGGGCAACTCAAGGCATAAAGTCCAAACGGTGCTATGTCCTACGACGCAAGGGTTCAAAAGCAGACGAAAAACGGAGAAATCTGTGCACGCCGAAACCTTATTTATAATAATATTGTTCAAGGTGCTGCAAGTTCTTTGTTCATAATTTGTTTGCTTTAGCGAGGCTTGAGCTTTTGTGAACCAGAAACCACTACATCGGAGGCATCATCTGATAAAACAGGCTCTCCACCAGGAAAGCTTAGGGCATAATGAAGCACAACGTTTTTGTGGATTTTGACACAACATAATAGACTGTTGAGCAGGAGTAGCTAACTAGTCGTGCACCATACTACAACTCCCACCAACCCTGGCCTAGGTTGGCTAGGGCAGATAGGAGCTGGAAGCCCGAAAACATCCAGGAGGTTAGTGCCCTTGCTCATCTAAACCTGGCTCTCCAACTGTTGCACTACAACTCCCATCATCCGTAGATAGCAGGAACAGTGGCTAGGGATGATGGGAATTATAGTCCAACAACAACTGCAGACCCAAGTTTGGGAAATCCTGGACTAGAATAACTGGAAATTTGCCTCCATATTTTACCCAATGCTAATACCATTTCTGTTCTTCCAATTCATCTTCTAATAAGGCTTTTTCCAATAATGGATTTTTTTTAAAAAAAGTTTGCATGTTTTCATACTTTGCCCATTTCTTCTGTTAACGCTTTAGCAGAAGGCAAACTTGGCCACTTCAGAACATAGAATAATAAGAATTTTATTGTTGGAACTGAGCTATCCTGCAGCATCTCAGGGACCACTTTCAGCAACTTTTAAAAACACATACAAGTGCAAATATAATATTGCAATAAGCATAAATACAGCAGTATGTGATACTGGTTAATTTCTGAGATTTCAAATTGCTGTGCTCATACCCGAAGGGCCCCTGAGAGCTTAACTCCCAAAGCCATGTAAGAAATCTCTTTTTCAAAAATCTTCTAAGAATTACTAATAATTCTTGGAAGCAGTAGCATTGCGAAGACTAGATACCAAGCAAGAAAACTTAACATGACAAAGGTGGGCGTAACTTCTGGTACAAAAGCGGGCAGGGACGCTGTTTTATTCCCCCCCCCTCCCGCCCCCATATTAAAGTAACCCACAAGAAAGGGCTAGGAGTCTCTGCGTGCGGATGAACAGAACGCGCTCGGCTACCACGAAAAAGAAAAAAGAAAATCCGGATTGCTTGCAAATTAAAACTTTTGTGCGTGCCGCAACACGCTTACGAAGGCTACCCAGAAAACTAAATCCGGGCCTTAACCCCCGAAATCTATAGGGACAGATGGGGAACTGCTTGCTCCGATTCCACTGCAGGAGGACGCGGGAGCCCAACTCGATTTGGCCATTGATCTTCTAAGGAGGTGGAAAAAATAATCAAGTCTCCTTTTCTCTCCCTCCCCCCCGGCGGCCAATTTGGCGCTCGCCCTTGTTCCCAGTCCCACCCACCCCCTGCAGCAAAATGGGCCGAGGCTTAATCGCTCCCCTCTCCTCCCCTTTAAAGGGCTCCCCACCCCTCAACCGGCAGAAGGGCTTTGCTTCGCCATCCCTTCCCTCCCACCCCCACCATGAAACAAAAAAATGAACGGGGGGGAAGGAGGGATCAGGGCCAATTAGTCGGCAATCCCTCCAGGCCTCGATCCCGCGCGCAGCCCCTCCCTCACCTCTCCGCGGGGATCCTCGCCTTTGGTCACCTGCAGCGCGGCTCCGGCAAGTTTGCAGATCGGCCGGGGGGGGGTCGTCCCTGCTGCGTGTTGTGGGGTGGGGGGGGGTAAAGGAGGAGGAGAAGCAGCAGCAGCAGCCGCCGCTTCAGCTTAATCCGGATGTGCAGCGGCGGCTGACTCAGGAAACTCCGCCTCTCTCGGTGCGGGGCTGCCGAGCGGCGGCGGCGGCAGAGAAGGGCGCAGCTCGGGCGGCTGGCAGCAGGAAGGGGAGCCCTCTGCTGGGCGAGGACCCCCAGATCGGGATCGCGAGTGGCTCTTGCAGCGAGGGGGTCGGGGTTGGGGTGTGTGGATGAAAGATGGGGTGGATGAAGAAGAGCTTGCTCTCTTTAATAAATAAATCGATCGATCCTATCTGGAATATATCTATATTTATGTCTTCTGGACTTGTCGCTGCTCTCATCGGAGTTTCCTCCGCGGTGACCTTAAAACGTTTCTTCTCGACCTGCCCGTGCGAGTTTTCCCGCGAAGGAAAAAGGTGTCTCCCCCCCCCCCGCCCGGAGAGTGGAAAAAGAATCTCCGTCGGCGTTCTAGATCGTTGGGCGCGTTCTAGATCGTTGGGCGCGTTCTAGAAGACGAGCGGTTTCGCTGCGTTCTGGGGAATCCTTACCGCTGGAGGGAAATCGGAGAATTGCAGAGTTCGAAAGGGACCACGAGGGTCCAAAAACCCCATGCAATGCAGGAATCTTTCGCCCAGAGGTGCCAACTGGAATAAATGATTGGGGAGGCCCAGGTAGGCTCCCATCCCGCATCACAAGACATGGCACGCAAACATCATTTGAACGGCAGTGCCTATCAACTGGGTTGGGGGGCGACCTCCTCAAATATTTTGTTGGGGGAAACCAAAAGGACCTCGGCCTCTAGGAGTTGGCTCCTGTGTTTTCCTCCAACGTGGGAACCCAGGACCTGAGATTAAGAGTCTCATGCTCTACCGACTGAGCTATCCTTGGCCCCTGAATGATCTTCCACCCACTGGAGAAGGAACTTAATTAGAAAGGGGTGGGGAAGTGGTTACCCTTCCCGATTTTATAATTTTGTCACCTCTCCGTTTCTGTTGTAGTAAGGATGTTGCCCTGGCTTACATAAAGCCACTGACTGATTTGATCAAGTGCAAGCAGGACCTGAGTGCGATTCCTCTTCCCTCCTGTGGCTTCTGGCTCCAGCTGTGGAAGCAGATCATAGGGACATCATGGCTAGCAGCCACTGATAAGTCTTCTCCATTAAATCTCTCCAAGCCTCTTGCAAAACTTGGTGGCCACCACTGCCTTCTGCAGGAACCAGTTCCATGGTTTTAACTATGCACTGTGTGAAGAAGTGCTTTTTTTTAACAAAAAAAAAATCTGCCTTGATAAAGATGAAGAGCAACTTCCAAAAAAGTGGAATGAACAATACAGAGCCTTAGTCTAGCCCAGGGATGGGGAAACTTTTTCAGCCTGAAGGGGAGCTCTGAGGCCCAAGGCTACCCACCCTCCTGGTAGGCAGCTTCTGATTCAGAAAGACAGATGTGTCATACATACCTAAGTGTGTGGTTTTTCTGTTACACAATTGGTTGAGGAGCCAATAATGTTTCCTACCTACATTCCAATGTATTACTTAGACAGGCCACCACCAAGATCAACTATCTGAACATGTCTGATGTTTGGCGGTGAGTGTTCCAAGCACCGCAGCTCATGGCTCTGTAAAGCCAGCGATACTGTTCGACTTGGGCATAGGAGACCTGGTTTCAACAGCTTTCTCAGCCATAAGGTTCCATACATTTAGGGATACAGTGGTACCTCGGGTTACAGTGGCTTCAGGTTATAGACTCCGCTAACCCAGAAATAGTACCTCGGGGTAAGAACTTTGCTTCAGGATGAGAACAGAAATCATGCGCTGGCAGCAGGAAGCCCCATTAGCTAAAGTGGTACTTTAGGTTAAGAACAATTTCAGGTTAAGAACAGACCTCCAGAACGAATTAAGTTCTTAACCCAAGGTACCACTGTATATATTTTTAAGTATGAATGCTTTCTTTAGCTTGCTAATGCAGATATAAAATACTATATTTAGGGAGGTAGCCGTGTTGGTCTGCCGTAGTTGAAACAAAATAAAAAAATTCCTTCCAGTAGCACCTTAGAGACCAACTAAGTTTGTTATTGGTATGAGCTTTCGTGTGCATGCACACTTGGTATCTGAAGTGTGCATGCACACGAAAGCTCATACCAATAACAAACTTAGTTGGTCTCTAAGGTGCTACTGGAAGGAATATACAGTATTTAGCGAATGTGCTTGCTTTTCTTGTGCTTTAAGTATTGATAACTTTTTAAAACTGCTCCTGTGAGCGGCTTCTGAGCATAATTTGCTAAATATTCACTGGGCAATTTGCAGAATGGCCACAGGCTCCCCATCTGTGATGTAACCACATCAGGATTCATAGAAGTCAAGGTGATATTAAGCAGAGATTGGATGGCCACCTGTCATGGATGCTTTAGCTGAGATTCCTGCATTGGGGGAGGGGTTGGACTAGATGACCCATGGATCCCTTCCAGCTCTAAGATTCTATGATTTTAGTGCCTTGGAATAGGAGCAACAAACTGATTATTCAAATACTGCCCCCAGCCTGGCTCTACCCTGAAAGCACACAAAAGAAATTTGTATCAAGTTCTGGGGAGAAATTTGCCCATACTGTAGTCTTACTCATAAGGGCATGGGAAGGAATGTTTTCAAGATTTTAAAAAAAGAGGCTTTTCACACTTTAATGTTACAGTCCTGTTTTTTAATTGTGTATCTCGGTGGTTCTCAACAGCAAAACTCTTCACTTGAAACAAAACTTTAGATGAACACTTGCAATAAAACATTTTAAAGAGATTAAAGGATGGTGATTGTTGGGAAAGGCAGCCGGAGGAGCAACTTTAGGAAAATAAGAAGCTGCCTTCGACTCTCCCAGTCCCATTTACAGACGCCCAGGCTCTATGTAATTTGAGGAACATTGCAACAACGGTGTGATTTGGGGTTGCTGGCTTGCTTCCTTCAGAAGCCCCCCTGTGTTCTGACAAGGGGTGATCAGACCTCACTCAAGGACTATGGCGCTCATTCCCACGTTACAAAGTCACGGCCCTTTACAAAGTTTCCGAGCACAATTCAAAGTGCTGGTGTTGACCTTTAAAGCCCTAAACGGCCTCGGCCCAGTATACCTGAAGGAGCGTCTCCACCCCCATCGTTCTGCCCGGACACTGAGGTCCAGCGCCGAGGGCCTTCTGGCGGTTCCCTCATTGCGAGAAGCAAAGCTACAGGGAACCAGGCAGAGGGCCTTCTCGGTAGTGGCGCCCGCCCTGTGGAACGCCCTCCCACCAGATGTCAAAGCGATAAACAACTACCTGACATTCAGAAGACATCGTAAGGCAGCCCTGTTCAGGGAAGTTTTTAATGTGTGATATTTTAGTGTATTTTTGGTTTCTATGGAAGCTGCCCAGAGTGGCTGGGGAAACTGGGGTACAAATAATAATAATAGTAATAATAATAAATTTATTATTATTATTATTTACCCTTGCATTGCCTGCTGCTGTAGCGACCTTACTCTACAAGCCTTAGCTGCATTTTTGGGGAATCTCCGCCTTTGCAGGATAGCAGCGCCCGGCTGTGGCGCTTTCCCCCTCCCACGCCACTCAGTTCGCAACCCTGCCTTCTTTCCCCACGCGCGTGCAGTTGCGTGTATAGAAAACGGGTGGCGCCACCCTCCCGCATAGTAATTTGACATCTGTTTTTTATATATAACATGCTGGGGGGCGCTGCTGTGCCTTGCAGCTCCCCCAGACCCCGCGCAGAGGTTGCTGTTTTGTTTTGTTTTGGTCCCCCTTCCCGCCTGCCTACTTTTTCTCTCTCTCCTCGCTGCAGCGACTGTTGTAGCGGGGTTTGCTTTTCTGCCGGCACAGGAAGGGGCTGGAAGTAGCTGGGGAGGAAGGAGGGCGGCGAGGGGTCGCATGGGGCGCTGCGATCGGAGATCGACTTTTTCTTTGACTTTATTATTGGCCAGGGAAAACCCCCTTCGCCTGGGGCGCCCAGTTGCTGATCGGCGCCTGCAGAGGGGGAGAAACCTTTCGGGTCTCCGCCCACTCCTGCGCGCCCGACCGAAGTGGAGACTTTGTGCCCACCTACTCCCTGGACTCAGCCCCCCAAGAGGGGAACCCCGGAGGTATCCAGCGATTAACTCCGGAACAGCCGGACACTCTAGGTAACTGTGGCGTGGGGCAGGAAGGGGTCTCCGTCCCCTTTTCCTCCTGCTACGTTGCTGGGGAATGTCAGATCAGCTGACAATGGGTAAATCTGAGAGCCATACGAGAGAGTTGTTTTGTTTTGTTTTCTGCGCACTTGCGTAGTCCTTTCCCACGTGTTCCTCAAAAGGGACGGAAGGCTGCCTATGTAAAGGCGACCCTGCTTTATGCTCGCGACGACCTTGTGAGGTAGGCGAGGCTGGGATTGTGTGACCAGGCTGTGTTCACCTGCATGGCGTTCCCCACATTTTTCCCAGTGAGACCCAATGCCTTTGGCCAAGGCACAGTCTGACCCCCTCCTTTGGTGATCCTCGTAGAACTCTGGCCCCGTGGTTGCTATTAATTTGATTTTGAATTGATTTTAGAATATTGATTTTAGAATGCTGTGTTACTTTTATTGTTGTTAGCTGCTCTGAGCCCGGCTTCAGCTGGGGAGGGCGGGATATAAATAAAAATTATTATTATTATTATTATTATTCGATCTGCAGTTTCTTAACCCTAACAATCAGCCTAATGCAAATACAGTGGTACCTCGGGTTACATACGCTTCAGGTTACATATGCTTCAGGTTACAGACTCTGCTAACCCAGAAATAGTGCTTCAGGTTAAGAACTTTCTTCAGGTTGAGAACAGAAATTGTGCTCCGGCGGCGCAGCAGCAGCAGGAGGCCCCATTAGCTAAAGTGGTGCTTCAGGTTAAGAACAGTTTCAGGTTAAGTACGGACCTCTGGAACAAATTAAGTAGTGTTTATAACCCGAGGTACCACTGTATTTGTATTTGAAGATCACACCCTCCAGCCAGGCAAAAACTCTCAAGGCGGTTAAAAAGCAGAGCCTGCCAGAAGGGGGCAGGTATGGCCTCTGGAGAGTCTTGGGGGGGTCCAGAATTCCCTACTGCACCCCAAGATCTAAGTTTCCCCATCCCTGAAACAGGCCTTTATAAAACACTCAGGTATCTTGCTGGAAAGGAGCTTGGGAAGTTGCCTAAATATTTGTCCATCTAGCAGCTGGCGCAGTGATGCCTACTCTGTCTGGCAGCAGGTCTCCAGCAGAGGCCTCTACCGCCCCCCCATCACCTGCCTCCTGGTCCTTTTCAAACTGGAAATGCCAGGGACTTGAACCTGGGAACATCTGCCAAGTCCCTCCGTCAAACTGAGAGGAGAAGCACAGAGTTTGTGGCATGGAGTGTGCTGGATCCCTTCTTAAAATGAACCCTTTTGCTGTTTTTCTGTTTTTTTACATCACAGCCTGCCCCAACCCGGTGCATTCTGCTGAAAGAAGGAATGGCTACAGCAGAACCAGCTCAGGTAGGGGGGGGGGGTGGAGATCTTCAAATAATTTATTTTAGTAGTGGCAATTTCAACAAGGTTTCTAAGCCATCGTACCTGTGGAGCAATAAAGGTGGGCATCTTAAGAGTTGGGATTTGAGTACCAGGAAGGGGAACATTGATCAGTCCTCTGGGACACAATCTAGTTGGGTTGGTTGGTTGGTTGGTTTGAATGCAGTAGTAGTTTCATGTGCTTCTCATTCATTCAGAAAATATGTAGACTAGGGTTGGGAAGCCTTCGGCTTTTAAATCCCATCAGCCCCAACCAGCACGGTCAGAGCTGATGAGAGTCCAACAACGTATTGAGGACCAGAGTATCCCCACTTCTGAAGTATAGGGTTGTGGTCTTAGACATGTTGCCATATGCAGATGATACCCAGCTCTACCTCTCTTTTAAATCAGAACCAGTGAAGGTCCTGTGTGAGTGTCTGGAGGCGGTTGGAGGATGGATGGCGGCTAACAGATTGAGGTTGAATCCTGACAAGACAGAAGTACTGTTTTGGGGGGACAGGGTTTGGGCAGGTATGGAGGACTCCCTGGTCCTGAATTGGCTAACTGTGCCCCTGAAGGACCAGGTGCGCAGCCTGGGAGTCATTTTGGACTCACAGCTGTCCATGGAGGCACAGGTCAATTCTGTGTCCAGGGCAGCTGTTTATCAGCTCCATCTGGTTAGCAGGCTGAGACCCTACCTGCCCACAGACTGTCTTGCCAGAGTGGTGCACGCTCTGGTTATCTCCCGCTTGGACTATGCAATGCACTCTACGTGGGACTACCTTTGAAGGTGACCCGGAAACTACAACTAATCCAGAATGCAGCAGCTAGATTGGTGACTGGGGCGGCCGCCAAGACCATATAACACCGGTCCTGAAAGACCTACATTGACACCCAGTACATTTCCGAGCACAATTCAAAGTGTTAGTGTTGACCTTTAAAGCCCTAAACCAGGCATCCTCAAACTCGGCCCTCCAGCTGTTTTGAGACTACAACTCCATCATCCCTAGCTAACAGGACCAGTGGTCAGGGATGATGGGAATTGTAGTCCCAAAACAACTGGAGGGCCGAGTTTGCGGAAGCCTGCCCTAAACGGCCTCATCCCCAGTATACCTGAATAAGCGTCTCCATCCCCATCATTCAGCCTGGAGACTCAGGTCCAGCTCCGAGGACCTTCTGGCAGTTCACTCACTGTGAAATGTGAAGTTACAGGGAACCAGGCAGAGGGCCTTCTCAGTGGTGGTGCCTGCCCTGTGGAACACCCTCCCATCAGATGTCAAGGAAATAAACAACTATCTGACTTTTAGAAGACATCTGAAGGCAGCCCTGTGTTGGGAAGTTTTTAATGTTTGGTGTTTTAGTCTGTTCTTAATCTGCTGGAAGCCACCCAGAGTGGCTGGGGAAACCCAGCCGGATGGGCGGGGTATAAATAAATTATTATTATTATTATTATTATTATTATTATTATTATTATTATTATTATTTTATATTACTATCATCTTTTCACGGCACAGGAATTTAGGATTTTGTTAGTGTGGAACACACAGAGCCCTGGGCACAGGAAGGCTATGCCCTGCAGCGATTGTTGTTAATACAGCAGGCAGTGAGCTTAGGAGCCTTGTTGTTTTAGGATCTGGGCACACCTGAGGAGGAAGACGAAGAAGGGGAGAAAACAGTGCACCTGTCTCACCCTGGTCAAGCATCCCCCATGAATGATACTGCAGTAGGGGAAGAAGAAGACTGTGCAGCATCCCCAGGTAAAAAGCCCCAGTTATTTCTGTCTTTCTGTGAGCCACTGCATCACCCTTGGCTTCGCTGCACTAGGACCTCCCTCAAACTCTTTAGTTCTGGGTTTCTACTGGCCATGAGGGTCCTCTGAAGTAGCTCAAGTGCTCAGGACAGATTGCCTGCACTTTGTCCCATGTGGCAGTCAGATGCAAATCTAAGGGACACCAAAGATTGGACATCAATACAATATACTCCCATAGAGACTACCTTATAGGTAAAGGTAAAGGGACCCCTGACCATTAGGTCCAGTTGTGACCGACTCTGGGGTTGTGGCGCTCATCTCGCTTTACTGGCCGAGGGAGCCGGTGTACAGCTTCCGGGTCATGTGGCCAGCATGACTAAGCCGCTTCTGGCAAACAAGAGCAGCGCACGGAAACGCCATTTACCTTCCCGCCGGAGCGGTACCTATTCATCTACTTGCACTTTGACGTGCTTTCAAACTGCTAGGTTGGCAGGAGCAGGGACCGAGCAATGGGAGCTCACCCCGTCGCGGGGATTCGAACCGCTGATCTTCTGATCGGCAAGTCCTAGGCTCTGTGGTTTAACCCACAGCGCCACCCGCATCCCTCAGAGACTACCTTACACTGCATTTAAAACCCAAATCACATTTGAATAGAAACTGTTTCTCAGGCGGCTAGTCCTGGTCTTTATAACCCTGTACCTTCTTCCAGAAGGCAAAAGCTGAAAGAGATCATTTCCGGGGTGCGCACTATCCTGCACTATCTCTGCAGCTTTCTTATGGCACCTGGAAGCATAGATTTGATCCAAGGTAGGGAGAGTGCACCCAATTATTCTCTCTGCAGTCTTTACAACCCTGGATAACATTGTTTTTCCCCTGACCGTGCAGCTCCCAAACCACACACACAGACCATAAGTTAATACACTCTCAACAGTACAATGGTAAAATGCCATCAACAGGTCCTTTGAGAGATTATTTTTTCCGGAGGATTCTCCGGAATCTGTGAATGACACATTCATGTGGGTTTCTTTTCAGAGAGTGAAAACAAGGAAGAGTACCCAGAGACTGTGAGGTCTCACATGGCCTGTGGAAGAAGGGGGTCCTCAGACGCTAAGCGAGATGAAAGCTTCCTCAGAAAGAGCTGGGCTTGCCCTCCTCCCTATATGGAGGTTCTTGGGGGCCCTCCGGACTGTGCGACCCACCAGGGGCTCAGTAACCATCACAAAGAGCGGGGGAAGATCCTTAAGGCCCGGCCCCCCAACCTCATTAGCCGCCAGAGACTTCACGGGAGCATGAAGCTCCACCGCTGTGCCGACTGCGGGAGAGGCTTTGGCCTCCTCTCGAACCTCATCCGCCACCAGAGGACCCACGTTGGGGGAAAGCCCTACAAATGCCCTGACTGCGGGAAAGAATTTGGCCACAGCTCGGCCCTCATCACTCACCGGCGCATCCACACTGGGGAGAAGCCGTATGCGTGCAACGAATGCGGGAAAAGCTTCAACGTGGTGTCAAACCTTCTGCGCCACCAGAGGAGCCACACGGGAGAGAAGCCGTACCAGTGCCCCGACTGCGGGCGCTGCTGCAGCCAGAGGTCTCACCTGGTCACTCACCTGCGCCTCCACACCGGGGAGAGGCCTTACCTGTGCCTGGAGTGTGGGAAAAGCTTCAACGTCAGCTCCGACCTTATCAAACACCGGAGAATCCACACGGGCGAGAAGCCTTACGAGTGCCGCTACTGCGGGAAGCGCTTCAGCGGCAGCTCAAACCTCATCACGCACCAGAGGCTCCACACGGGCGAGAAGCCCTACGTCTGCCCAGAGTGCGGCAAAAGCTTCCCCATCAGCTCCAAGCTCATCGCTCACCAGAGAATCCACACAGTGGAGAAACCCTACTACGGCGCCGACTGGGAGAAGAGTTTCCCCGAAAGGCCTCGCCTGGCCAGGCGCCAGCAGAGCCCGTACCGCCGAGAGAAACGCTTCAAGTGTGGCGACTGTGGGAAGAGTTTCACCACCAGCTCCTACCTTATCACTCACCAGCGCACCCACATGGGGGAGACCCCTTACATCTGCGGGGACTGTGGGAAAAGCTTCACCGTCATCTCCAACCTTGCCAGACACCAGAGAATCCACACGGGAGAGAAGCCCTACCAGTGCCCAGACTGCGGGAGGAGCTACAGCCAACAGGCCCACTTGACGACGCACCTCAGAGTCCACACGGGAGAGAAGCCTTACGTCTGCGCCGACTGTGGGAAGAGCTTCAACGTCAACTCGTCCCTCACAAAACACCGGAGAATCCACACGGGCGAAAAGCCCTACATGTGCCCTGACTGTGGGAAAACGTTCAGCCAGAGCTCCAACGTCATCACGCATCGAAAGCTCCACCATGGAGAGAGCCTCCTCGGTGTCCCCACAAGGATCCTTCAGATCAAATAGAACTTCCCATCTCTACCTAGTGACTGGTGCCTCTCTGTGTGGGATGTGAAACACAGAGCAGTCAAATACAACATTCCTAGAGTGGACATAAAGAGGGGGTATCTGGACCAGCCAGTCGGAACTTCCTATTTCCACCTAAACTGGGACAAACTTTCTCTACATGTGACCAGTGGTGGGCGTGACCTCACCTGTGCAGGTAACAAAATAGCACAGGGGAGGCAGCCATCTCTCTCTCTGACTCCATTCGTCGAAGAAGCAACTGTTGAATGGTCTCTTTAAATCTGAAGGTTCATTATTGTTCCACAAGATGTGTACTTCTTTAAAGGCCAGAGCAAATAACGTGACCTAGTTTTAAAGCCAGGGCGATAATTAATTTGGCTGTCAGCGACCAGCAAGTAGGAATAAGAAAACTGCCAAAGAAATGTGGGACAGTCTTGCAGCAATACATATTAGAAGCGGCTGTACCAGACAAAGTTGCAGCCTGGTGGTGATTTGGTGGCACACTTGAGATGTCTGGAGACGATACACAGTGAATTGATTCGAAGGGACATGGAGATACCTGATATTCAGTATGTATTTACCATTCTTTGTTCCCTTAATGAGGACTTTGATGGTGTAGCTAGCCAGATATCTGCCATTCCACCAGCACAATTAACTGTGGAAGGGATAACTGCAAGATTAATGGGCGAGCTGGACAGAAGGGAGGCTTGCGTGATAAGCACTCCTATTTCCAGAAATAATGAGGAACGCCGTATGCAAACTTGTGGCGATACAACTGCATTTAAAGCTGCCAAGAGTTGTTGGTTCTGCAATAAACGAGGACATTTTGCAAAGGACTGCAGATCCAAAAGAAAGCAAAGTACTCCTAAGTCTGTTTCTGTTCGTCAATCACAGTCGTCAGCTGAGCAGCCAACATCATATCATAAAGACAGAAAGGAGCCGCGAGCTTTTCATGCTCGGACAACAGATCATAAAAGAATTAAAGGTGCCAAGTGGAATAGCTAACAGCAACATCTTCTTAGTCTGAGATGCTCTCTTGGCTTCCAGCCAAGAGAGGACAAAGGAACTATCTCCTTATGGGATAGATTCCAGGTCTATATATTTTGTAACTTAAGTCTGCCTTCTGGGATCCATCTGTGAACAGAATGTGAGTAAACTATTTTATACTTTTATACAAGACTGTGTCGTGTCTAATCTTTTTAAGAGGGAATAAAGGGAAAATTACCAGGAAACTTATTTTAGAGGCTTATACAAGCCTGGCAAACGTTATCCGCTGTACAGTACAAGTTTAAAAAGGGAATGTTTTTGTCGTTTAGTCGTGTCCGACTCTTCGTGACCCTATGGACCAGAGCACGCCAGGCACTCTTGTCTTCCACTGCCTCCCGCAGTTTGCTCAAACTCATGTTGGTAGCTTTGAGAACACTGTCCAACCATCTCGTCCTCTCTCATCCCCTTCTCATTGTGCCCTCCATCTTTCCCAACATCAGGGTCTTTTCCAGGGAGTCTTCTCTTCTCATGAGGTGGCCAAAGTATTGGAGCCTCAGCTTCAGGATCTGTCCTTCCAGTGAGCACTCAGGGCTGATTCCCTTCAGAATGGAGAGGTTTGATCTTCTTGCAGTCCATGGAACTCTCAAGAGTCTCCTCCAGCACCATCATTCAAAAGCATCCATTCTTCGGCGATCAGCCTTCTTTATGGTCCAGCTCTCACTTCCATTCATCACTACAGGGAAAACCACTGCTTTAACTATACGGACCTTTGTTGACAAGGTGATGTCTTTGCTTTTTAAGATGCTGTCTAGGTTTACCATTGCTTTTCTCCCAAGAAGAAAAGGGAAAAGGGGAATGTTACTCTGCTAAATTATAGAACTTGTTAACACAAGTTGGGAAGGATATAATTAAACAACATATCCTCTCCTGCCTCCCTGAACATTCCTACAGTCTGGGGGTCTGGCTGCCTTTGAGGAACTTGACAGTCTTTTCTTGCCTTGTCCTGACTTTGGAACACATCCTGTGGAAATGCATGAAGCCTTCCCAAGTGTGCCCAGTCGCTTGTTCCTCACTGAGTTTGAGATACGATTAGGTGCTCAGGTGGAGTAAATAAACACCTGCAAACTTGCATTTCATCACCAACCAGAACGTCCAGCTGAACAGAGTGTGGGATCTGCCTCAGCCAGCCTTTTGCTCAGTATATATCAAGGAATCATGACAGGCTGGATCCTTGGATCCCCTGGTGACTTCAAGAAAGGCTTTCCTCCCAAATCATATTGTCTTTCTAATCAGAAGAGAATCCACTATTGAGAATGACCTCTCTCTGCTCTGGTGACATGTGGGGGAAATGTTCAAACATCGTACATGATACTGGCGACTCTCTTACGCATTCCCACAAAGGAGAAGTTATCTTTAAGGCTTCTGACAGAAAGTGCTGTTGCACCTTTGACCGTCCCCAGTTGTCATTTCAGGGAATTAGGATGCGCGGCTGACCCTGAACATCTGGTAGGGCTCTTTGGCTCTGAAGCATAGCTTTGCAGCCCTTGGCTGGTCTAGTAACTGGAAGAGAAAAAGACTCTTCAGTAAAAATGGCTTCCTTGATTTTATGCCTCCAACCAGTTTGCTGGAATTAGAGAGGACAAAGATCTCAGAAAACATTTTCGGGTGGGGGAGTAAATGGGGAAAGTCCTGACTTTGGTGCCTGTCGTATGACAATAAAAGGATGCTTTTGTTAGTAATTCTGTACTTTCTTAACTAGCAGTGATGGTTGCCGAACTACTATAGTCACTGGGTTGCTCAATGTGGAGTAGACATTTTGCAGTTTATACAGCCACTGAGTTACCAGGGTGATCGCAATAATCCCTGCAATAATAAATATACAGTGTGAACAGAGCAGTTCTTAGGCTTCCCAAGGAATGAAAATTTACTGTTAAACCACTGAGAATTGTAGCTCTGTGAGGGGGTCTCCAGGTAACTCTCAGCACCCTTAACAAACTACAGTTTCCAGGATTCTCTGGGGGAAGCCATGACTGTTTAAAATGGTATGACATTGCAGATGGGGTCTAAGTTCAGCTACCCAGCACGTGCCACAAATGCCTGCTTATAGCCCTCCAAATGTCATCAGACTCCAACTTCCTTCAGTCCCAGCTGGTCAGGGATGATCAAAGTTGGAGTCCAGCAGGGTGGATTTGGTTTAAATTACAATTTAAATCACTAGTCAGTAAGACTTGATTTAAATCATTTTTTTTACAGAAAGACTCATTCTTTCCGGTATAATCTTTATATTTACAACCAGAGGAAGGTTTCATTTTTGGAATAATAAATTTTCAGAGTAGTTTTTACAGTTATATCAAAAATTACTGATTTGGTTATACTATTAGAAATACATAGATAATTATGAAATTATTGTAAGGTTTAATAAGTTAACTGTTTATATTTGGACAACTTTTCTGCTGTACTTTATTGGAAGGAAAATATAATTGGTTCCTTAATAACAATTTAAACAATTTATTTAACTAAAACAATAACATTATAGCATATGTATCCATGTTTGTTAACTGATGTGGTTAAACTTTGTTGTTGTTTTTTTTTAAAAAAAACTTAGACTGAGTTTTAGCACACATGAAAAACTTAAAACAAATCCTTATTTCCTATAGCCTTTGGACTATAATGTAACTTAAATCAAAAACTATCTTTAGAAAGATTTTTCCTCCAAAAGCATTTTATTTTAAAAATCTTATTTAAATAAAAAAAAATCTGATTTTTAAATATATATTTTTTAAAATCATTCATATTTTTTTCCCACCCTGGAGTCCAGCAATTCCCTGGTTTCGGGAAATGCATCTGCCTTTCACGGTTTAATGGTTTACTCCGGAGATGGCTGTGTAAGACAAATGTGGCTGCTGCATCAAATCTCTGAAGCAGCTCTTCCACGTTGTAACTGATTTATGCCAGAGCAAAACAGCAAGGATCTTTCAAATACTGCTCTGAAACATGAACAAATTTACACCAAAGAACTCCAAACATGCCGTATCTGGTATGTTGTCCTACGCTAAAGAAAGTCCAGTTCTGCCAGGGGTACCAACTTGAATAAAATGGGGGGGGCAGGTAAGCACCACCCTGTATAATCGATTACATGATGCAGCACACACACACACCCCCATTTGAATGGCAATGCCCATCAACTGGGGAGGGGCGGACGGTCCCCTCAAATATTCCATGGGATACTGAAGGGACCTTAGCCCCTAGGAGTTGGCAGCTATGAGTTTTGCCCTCCATGCTTCGTCAATAAGCTTTATGTAAATGTGCTTATCTTTCATAAACATCTATGGTTTGAATCTTTAATTGAAATCTACAGTGGTACCTTGGGTTACATACGCTTCAGGTTACATACGCTTCAGGTTGCAGACTCCGCTAAGCCAGAAATAGTACCTCGGGTTAAGAACTTTGCTTCAGGACGAGAACAGAAATCGTGCTCCGGCGGCGCGGCGGCAGCAGGAGGCCCCATTAGCTAAAGTGGTGCTTCAGGTTAAGAACAATTTCAGGTTAAGAGCGGACCCCCGGGACAAATTAAGTACTTAACCTAAGGTACCACTGTAGTGTATTGAGTGGCAGGGGACATTTATGGTGGTGTGATGGTTAAGAGTATCAGACTAGGACCAGGGAGATTCAGATTCAAATCGCCACCTTCCCCAATAGTCACGAAGTGACCCTGGGCTGCTCACTATCTCTCAGCCTAATCTACTTTGCAAGGCTGTTGTGAGAATAAAATGGGGGGGGGGGCCATGTACCACCCTGAAGTCTCTGGTCACGACTGTCCTTTTTCATCCTGTGATTTTTGGAATGACTGAAGAAGATTTCTACAGCCGGATGCAACTATTGTTTTGCTGCTGGATCCTACCCTTTCTCCAAAGATCCTAGAAGCTGGAAGTTGGCCAGAGCAGGGATTCCTTTCCAGTTGTCAAAGCCCTGTGAAAGACCCTTTGCCTCTCCCAGAATAAATTATGGAAGTAGATGCAAATTGATTATACATAGCATATAGGGACTGCAGGATTCACAGAATCTAAATGGGGTGTACAGTATATTACAACGCACACTGCCAAAGATGGCAGTAACACCTGATTTGCCTACCACTTCCCCCCGCCCCTTCATAAGAGGGTCTGGCCATCCATTCCTCCTCATAAGGAAGCTGTGCCTGGAGGAAGAACTGTGAGGGGAGAGACTCCATCAGGCAAGGCCTCCTTCCACCTGCCTTGCCCCACCCTCTGCTTCTCAATGTGTATTGTATTGTTTTATGTACTGTGGCTTGCTGTTTTAGATATTTTTGTAACTGTTGAGTGGATTTTTGTTTAACATTTATATGTTGATATTATTATTTTATACTATTCTAATGATTGTTCAGGGACGCGGGTGGAGCTGTGGGTTAAACCACAGAGCCTGGGGCTTGCCGATCAGAAGGTCGGCGGTTCGAATCCCCGCGATGGGGTGAGCTCCCATTGCTTGGTCCCTGCTCCTGCCAACCTAGCAGTTCGAAAGCACATCAAAGTGCAAGTAGATAAATAGGTACCGCTCCGGCCGTGCACTGCTCTGGTTCGCTAAAAGTGGCTTAGTCATGCTGGCCACATGACCCAGAAGCTGTATGCCAGCACCCTCAGCCAATAAAGTGAGATGAGCGCTGCAACCCCAGAGTCGGTCACGACTGGACCTAATGGTCAGGGGTCCCTTTACCTTTACCTTAATGATTGTTGAATGTTACTTTTTTGATGGAGGTTGCCTATTTTAAAGTTATGTTTTATTACCACATTTTTGTATTGCATTAGATTGTTATAAGATGTACATTTTTTGTTTCTTCAGTTTGTAAACCGCCTTGAGTATTGTAAGATAGAAAGGCAGTATACAAATTAAAAATGATGATGATGATAAATGACACGGATGTCAGAAGGTCTGAGACAGACAAAATATATTGCTTTTTACACAGGTTATGGGCATCATTACCAAAAGATATTGTGCTTTGAATAAAAGTATAGTTTGTACACTACAGCCATATAAAAGCTACAAGAACCCAAAACAACAGATCCGTTTTGTTTTTTTAAATTTGTACTGCGACTCCAGGACATGCTATGTTCTGTGATTTTTGGTGCTGGCCAGAGCCAGAGGTGAGGTGCATTTAGAGTGAACCGTTTGCAAACATGAGGATTTAATAAAATCAGCGCAGATCCAATCGTCATCCTCACAGAATCGTAGAGTTGGAATGGGTCCAAGGGTCATCTAGTCCAACCCCCTGCAATGCAGAAATCTCAGCTAAAACATCCATAATATAATCAGCATTTTCCTTCTATGCAATGCAATGACGGGGCTGGACGCTCAAAAGCAAGGCAGGGCCCACTCCTAAGCGCGTCTCTCTCTGGCCTGGAGGCTGCAGCATCTCATCTCAGGACGTCCCAACTCTGGCGGGCTGCAAAATTGAGACACGATCCCCGCTCCTGGCCTCTCGATCCTGCAAAGGATCTATGGGTTAAAACCACCAGCGATCAGATTCCTAGAAGGCTCCAGGAAAAAACAAAAAATTAAGGAGGAAGGAAATAGCTAAAGCCACCTTCCTGTCCTACTTCCTTCCCGTTCCCCAACCCTCTCTTCCGGCTAGAAATTTCCTTTGGGGGGGGGGATAACATACAAATAAACAATAAATACAACCGCTGCGGATTGCAAAGGGTGCAAAACGGTGGATTTGGGGGGGTCTGTCGGCTCATGCAAGAAGGAGAAGCCCTGGAGGCAAAGAAAAAGGAGACCAGAGACTGCAAAAGGGTCGCTGGAAGGTTTCCCAAAGCCCCACTCCAGATCAGAGCCTGTGTTGCTGATCCCCCACATCGTCCCTTGTCCGGATCCCCTCTCCAGATCCGGGCCAGAACAAGGTAATAAACAGAGGGGAGGAAATTAATTTCAGGTGCATATCTCTCATTCAGGTTAGCTGATCCATAGCGCCCTGTCATTCAAAGAAGGCGACTGGACCATCCCGGCTAGCAGTTTCTACACTGGGCTAGTTAGCAGCTCTCTCTGGTCATAACCATCACCCGCTGCCTAAGGTGTTTCAAGCTGGAGATACCAGGATCTGAGTCTTGGGATCTTTCCTGTGTAAAGTGCGTTCTCTGCCACACAGAGGAGCTACAGGCTCCTCCACAAGCAGGATGTAGAAATGCAGGGTTTTGAGCCAATTTAGTCTGTAAAGGAGCTGTCCTGATCCGAATCAGCCCAGGGACCCGATGCTGCAAAACCTCTGAGTGCCAACAGCGTTTGGAGGCTCCCAGCTCTGGTGCTCAAGATCCTTTTAATGAAAGGTTGACTCTGGGTCTTTAGATGCACAATCTGTGGGTTTTAGCGCTTAGCGAAGGCTTCTCTGTTATTGACTGGAAGTTCAAAACCGCTGGCAGTGCTATATTTATCTGGGTCCAGTTAAGCTCAAAATGTGGCAGCGCTAGGAACAAAGTGAGAGTGTCTATAATATAGCCAAATGTCATTGACATCTGGGTTTGAGGCAGTGTGTTCCTGTTACAAGTCCTTAAAGGAAGAATGTTGTTTTATTTATTTGTTTGTCTGTTTATTGAGGAAGGCATATCCAATGCTGAAAACCCAAACCCTGAATTGGAATGGAAGTATAGACCTAAGAGCAGGAATGGGGAATCTGCGGCCATCCAGATATTTTAGGGACTACAACTTCTGTCATCCCTGACCATTGGTCATGCTGGCTGAGGCTGATGGGAGTTGGAATCTAACCACGTTTGGAGGGCCACAAATTCCCCCATCCTTGATTTAGATCGGGGTTTCCCAAACGTGGGTCTCAGGTTGGATTTGGACTACAATTCCCATCATCCCTGACCACTGGTCCTGCTAGCTAGGGGTGATGGGAATTGTAGTCCAAAAGCAGCTGGCAACCGAAGTTTGGCAAACCCTGTTTTAGGGAAACCATGGAATGAAATAGGCTTTTCATGCTCAGGGCAGATGATGCCCTGTTGGAGCACTTGGATGCTGGACTCTTGAGCTTCCCTTGTCTGCATCTTGTACTCATACCATACGTACCTTGTTTTCTTCTCTCTGCTCATCTCATTCCTTTCATGCCACCATCTGCCCATCACACCAGTTGTTTCCCCCATGCAATACCTTTGGTTCCTTTTTCCTTGATTCTATTTAGCCAATATCCCCATTTGCCATGCTCTCTATTATCGTTTCTCATCAGATAATCGTATTGAAACTGGAGGGTGCCTAATAGACTACCTAGTCCAGCCTCCTGCTCCGAGTGTCCTACCGTTGATGCTTTTCCAAACTTATCCTCAAAACCTCCAAGGAAGAAGATATTGGAGAGCTGTTGCCAGACAGTGTAGACAGGAACGGCTAACTTGTGGTCCTCCAGACCTTATTGGACTCCAACTCCCATCAGCCCCAGCAAGCAAGGCCAGTGTTCAAGGGGGGTTCGAGTTGAAGCCTAACAACCCTTGGAGTGCCACAAGTCAGCCATTTTTGTGTAGACAATACTGAGCTAGATAGTCCATTAGTCTGACTAATTATAGGGCAGCTTCCTTTATGGCCTTCTTGAGATGACTAAAACTATCCACAGTAATTTTATATGTAAGTGCTGTCAGGTTACCTCGTCTTCCCTAGTACAGTGGTACCTCGGGTTACATACGCTTCAGGTTACATACGCTTCAGGTTACAATCTCCACTAACAGAGAAATAGTGCTTCAGGTTAAGAACTTTGCTTCAGGATGAGAAAAGAAATCGTGCTCCGGCGGCGCGACAGCAGCAGGAGGCCCCATTAGCTAAAGTGGTCTTCAGGTTAAGAACAGTTTCAGGTTAAGTACAGACCTCCGGAACGAATTAAGTACTTAACCCGAGGTACCACTGTACTCGGCTTGCCATTTTGGCAGCGGCTTTGCTGACATCTTGGGAGTAGAGTTCACATTTCTCTCCAGATCCTGGTTGGCGGCCATTTTGGCCTGGTGTGCACCATGTGCAGTTACTGAAAAGCACGTTTTGTTTGCAGCTCCAGGAGTGCGGAGGGGAAACCCGATGGAAAAGCAGGACCCAGCAGGACCCCAAACAGAGGAGACATTAGAAGGAGGAGGAGGACATTTTCCTGTTTATCGGGTTTATGGGAGCACTGAGGAGATCCAAATTGAGGAAGGTCCACAAGATGCTAGGTGGATACCGGATGAGACCGCATCACTAGGTACTAAAAGGACTCCAGGTGAGGAGGCTGCGCAGGAGGCTCAGCAGGTACCTGATGAAGCAGGTCTGCAACAGGCCAGCCAGACAACTGACAAAAAATTCCAGCGGCCCCAGGACACCCAACATCAGGATTTCCAGAAGACAGCCAAGTCCCGGAGGAAGCTACTGGTGCCTACCCGATGGGACCACACCTTCAGGAGAATAGCCGATGCCATCCAGTGGCCTCAAGAAGAATGGAAGACCCAGAATCTGCTAGACCTCAGTGGGGAAGCCACTCAAGTCTATAAGACCCTGGGCTCCATTGGGCAAGTGGCGGACGAGGACGCCACCAGTTTGGAGTTATGGCGCCGGCGGTTCAGGCAGTTCTGCTACCTGGAGGCCGAGGGACCCCAAGAAGTTTGCAGCCAGCTCCAAGACCTTTACTTCCGATGGCTGCAGCCCCAGAAATGCACAAAGGAGCAGATCCTGGAGCTGCTGGTCTTGGAGCAGTTCCTGGCCATATTGCCGCAGGAAATGCAGATCTGGGTCAGGAAGCGCGGACCGAAGACCTGTGCTCAGGCGGTGACCCTGGCAGAGATTTTCTCTTGGAAGCTGCAAGACCACGAGAGGTGGGATCAGCAGGTGAGAGTTCTGGAGGGGAGGCTACACCCTGTGGCCCTCCAGATATTGCTGGACTCCAACTCCCATCAGCCCCAGCTGGCATAGCCAAAGGTCAGGGGTGAAGGGATCTGTAGTCTATTAATAACATCAGGAGTGCTGTAGGTTCCTCCATGTGTGGTGTAGTGGTTAAGAGCGGCAGTCTCGTAATCTGGGGAACCGGGTTCGCGTCTCCGCTCCTCCACATGCAGCTGCTGGGTGACCTTGGGCTAGTCACACTTCTCTGAAGTCTCTCAGCCCCACTCACCTCACAGAGTGTTTGTTGTGGGGGAGGAAGGGAAAGGAGAATGTTAGCTGCTTTGAGACTCCTTCGGGTAGTGATAAAGTGGGATATCAAATCCAAACTCCTCCTCCTCCTCTTCTTCTTCTTAATGGAATTGACTGCAGCTGTTAGAAGGGCAGACAGCATGGCAGGGTTCAATTTATGAGTGGCCACTTGAGGGTTATGTTTCTCTCCTCTCCCGGACAACTAAATAGGTTGGGGTAGGAATCCAGACCGCAACGAGGCGGTCAGCCGGACCAGGCAGGTGAGGGTTGGGGAAGGTAACAGAAATTGATTTTGGAGCTGGGGCATTTGCCTCTCCAAACCCGTTGCTATGACCTGATGTCCCTCCTTTTGATTCAGGTGCCAGGGCCCTTTGAAAAAGTGGCTGTTAATTTCTCTAAGGTAGACCCCTTGAAGATGCAGCTGTACGTGGTGGCCATGCAGGACGATGAAAGGATAACCAGCTTGTTGGGTAAGGGGTTTTTTGTGTGGCGTGCCTGGATCATGTCACAAAGCTCAGGGTGGCGGGAGAGTGGGAAGGTAAGGCAGAACTCACTGGGGCTGGAAGGCTATGCTTAGTTTCCCCATCCCAATCTAGTCCAATTTTGTCTAGCCTAGTGGCAGGGGCTCACCCGTGGCCCCCCAGCTCTGCTCCCACAGATCATTTTCATCTGGCATCGTTGGGGATCAAACTTGGGGCCTTCTGCTTGCAAACAATTTTTCCGTGTCACAGTACTACAACCCCTCTGTGGTGTTTGCCTCCTAGGTGGGTCATAAGGAAAGGGTTAAATGAGTGTGATGTGATTGGCCAGAGAGAAACTGATAGGAGGAGTTAGAGTTAGAGTCGGAATTGTGTGGAAGTTAGTTGAGAGTGGGGAGTTGGAGAAGGAAGAGGGAGGATATAAGTCTGTGGGTTGGTCTGTTGTGAGAGAGTGAGAGGAATTGTTAGGTGGAGTCAGGTAGATAGTTGGGATAATCAGTTTGAAGTTGTTAGGAACGTATAGGACAGTTAAGGAACTAAGATTAAGAAACTGACAAGAAAAGTTAACTGAAACCATAAGCTTGTTCATGCCTATAAAATAAACTTGATTATTTGTTAATGTTAACAACTGTCTGGACTCCGTGTGTACCCGTGAGGAGAAACGGGTTGGTGGCAGTGAAGAGGCAATCACAGTGGTGGCACAGGGATCAATAGACCGTCAAACGTCCAGTGTGATTGCCACAGCCTCCCCAGAAATTCACTTTGTGGTTGTCTCTTTATTTCAGCAGGCAATGGCCAAGCGAGCAAAAGTGAGGAGGAGAATCTCCGGCTGGAAAGGCTGGGGCAAGTGGAGTACCGCAGGATGTCTCTGGAAAGGGCTAAAGGGGGCGTCTTCCTATTTCCTGAGATGGGAGAGGTGCCTGAGAACCAGCTGGTCACTGGAAGGAAAGTCTTCCAGTTTCTAGAGACTGAAGAGACAACAGGAAGCCAGCAGGCCCCCGAGAAATGCCAAGGAAGGCTCCTGGAACAGGCAGCGAAAAAGGCCTTTCATTCTGAAGGGGCGAAAAGTTTAAATGAGAGCACTTTACACCAGGGGCTTGAGGCAAGTCCTCAAAAAAAGACAGTCGCGGGGAAAAGCTGCAGCCAGAGTACCGACCCTCTTAAAAACTTGAATGTCCAGGCTGGGAAAAAGTCATACAGATGCTCGTATTGTGGGAAAATCTTCAACCATGCCTCCGCTCATTTGGTTCACGAGAGGATCCACACAGGAGAGAAACCATATAACTGCCTGGAGTGTGGGCAGAGTTTCAGTCGGAGATCGCACCTTACTAGACACCAGAGAATCCACACAGGCGAGAAGCCCCACACATGCTCAGAATGCGGGAAGCACTTCAGCCGGAGATCCCACCTTATTGAACACCAGAGAACCCACACGGGAGAGAAGCCGTTTGCCTGCTCCATCTGTGGGAAAAGCTTCAACTACCGTTCCCTCCTGAAACAGCATGCCAGGATCCACACAGGAGAAAAGCCATACAAATGTTCAGACTGTGGGAAAAGCTTCAATCGGAGGGAAAGCTTTATAATACACGAGAGGACACACACAGGGGAGAAGCCGTACGAGTGCCTAGACTGCGGGAAAAGGTTCAGCCAGCGATCAAACATTACTGCCCACGAGAAAACCCATATGGGAGAGGGGAAATGCAAGTGCTTAGAGTGTGGGAAGAGCTTCTGTAATTCAACCAGTCTCCTTAAACATCAGATAATCCACACAGAAGAAAAAGCATAATAAATATGCAAGCACTGGCAGTAGAAAAACCTCTGGTTAGTGACCCACATTTTCTTAAAGAGTAAAAGCCAGGTCATTTCTGCAGGAAAATAACTTCAAGGTATTAGCGTACACAATTGTACCACTTCAGAAGGTCGGCAGTTTGAATCCCCGCAACGGGGTGAGCTCCCATTGCTCGGTCCCTGCTCCTGCCAACCTAGCAGTTCAAAAGCACGTCAAAGTGCAAGTAGATAAATAGGTAGGGCTCCGGTGGGAAGGTAAACTGTATGCCAGCTCCCTTGGCCAGTAAAGCGAGATGAGCGCCGCAACCCCCGAGTCGGCCACGACTGGACCTAATGGTCAGGGGTCCCTTTACCTTTACCTGTGGCCTTACACAATTGTACCACTTCAGATGAAGGGAGGAAAATTTGTGTGACTGAGAGCACAACTTAAAAAAAAATTAAAAATAAAAAATCTTACTTGCGGGCAGCTAGTATTGTAGGAAGAAAGGCTTTGCCCTGTCCTCTTACCTTATGTGCTAAACAATTAATGTGCAAGGTTTTGTTTTTTTCAATGTGCAGGGCAATTCAGACATGTGATTTTCCCCACATTCATTCTGAAATAGCACACCCGCAAGAGGTCTGCATCATGGGCATTCTACCGGCACATAGAAAACTTACAAAGGAGGGAAGTTCTATAAAGTCTTGACTCTGAAGGCTCAGATGTTTCAGTCTGAGCTCAAACCATGTTTTATAAGGCCAGGGGATGGGAGTAGAACTTAGATTCCAATTGTCAGTGTGAGGCACTCAAACTTAGTACAGTGGTACCTCAGGTTACATACGCTTAAGGTTACATACGCTTCAGGTTACAGACTCCACTAACCCAGAAATAGTACCTCAGGTTAAGAACTTTGCTTCAGGATGAGAACAGAAATCGTGCTCCGGCAGCGCGGCAACAGCAGGAGGCCCCATTAGCTAAAGTGGTGCTTCAGGTTAAGCACAGTTTCAGGTTAACTACAGACTTCCAGAACGAATTAAGTACTTAACCTGAGGTACCACTGTACTTTTTTGTAAGCCCCAAAGTTTAAGACTCTCCAAACACCTTGACCCAGTTCAGATCATGCATCCTAGGTGTGACTTACTGTCAGCTGTGGAAGTCAAAGATCTGTAGGCATAAGCTATTCTATATCCTACAGTGCAAGAGCCCAAGCTACATTTGCTGAGCTCAGCTACTGGATCCCGCCTCCAACAGAATCAAACCCTCTTATGGCAGCTCTCAGCATACTGGCAACCAGAGAATCTGCAACAGTCCCCGAATATATCTGGAACCACCTTTGTGTTTTTATATTTCTAACTACAGTGGTACCTCAGGTTACATATGCTTCAGGTTACAGATTCTGCTAACCCAGAAATAGTACCTTGGGTTAAGAACTTTGCTTCAAGATGAGAACAGAAATCATGCTCCAGCGGCATGGCAGCAGCGGGAGGCCCCATTAGCTAAAGTGGTACCTCAGGTTAAGAACAGTTTCAGGTTAAGAACGGACCTCCGGAATGAATTAAGTATGTAACCAGAGGTACCACTGTATGCACTTAAAATCAGCACGAACATATACAGTTATCTGGAAATTCTGTTTGGCATATACATATCCACTCCACCTAAAGTTGTGTTTTGCAGATATTTGCTCTTATTGCAAAGAGTCATTTTTCAGTATCCAAACACCTTGGGTTTAAGGGTAGTGGATCTTCGAGTTGCAATTCAGTAGCTGAGGCTGCAGGAGGAAGTTCATAATTGAGAAGGCAGTGTTTTGCGTGTGTGAAATCACATGAATCCTCTCCATTTCTTTTTTAAGCCCAACATTCACAGTTCCTTCCCCCGTTCCTCACCTGATCTTACTTTTTATGCCCTTTGTCAGGGCAACTGCTGTTACTTAAAAAAGGGGGGGTGATGTTCCAATTAAGGGTACTCAACACAGAGCCTTGCAGACATTTTGTACTTCAACTCCCATAACCCCTTATTATTGGCTATGTTAGCTGGGAATGGGAGCTATAATCCAAAACATCAGGAGGGCCTCATGTTGGCTACAATGATTCAAAGAGAAACCACACAGCCACTCCACCCGAAAAGACATACCATGTTTTACAGAATGGTCTGGTGCATTACTGTCACACCTAGGTCTCTGCTTTCTGAAACAATCCTTTACTCTTCCGTAAGCCCCCAACAGGTACTTGAGCATCGGTCAAGAGACACACAGAGATGATGTCATTGTAACTGGAGACATTTAAGATGATGCAACCTTCATCTTACGCAAGTGATGGATGGCAATGGACAATATAGATGGAGAAGGATGGAGATTTCTGCTACAAACATGAGGTTTTGTCCCTCTTCTCACTTTCTCCCCCAACCTCTTCTTACAGTCTGATACGCTCTGGCAAAATGCTTTGTGCTAATAAAATATCTTTGTACGGAGCTGAATTAATTGAGGGAGCGTTTGTTTTCTGGGACATCCAACACTGGAGCAAGTGAGACTTCCTTTCCCTTCTGTCCTCTGGAGAGACCAGATTCCCAAAGGACAAACTGCATATTGCATGGAGCCCAGTTTATTGCTACGCATTTCAGTTCCTTCCAACGCTGCTGGCATAGTTCTGTAGCAACACAAAAGGCAGCCTCGGGCTCAGCTCAAGATAAAATGAATTAGGAAATTGTGAATACTACTACTAATAATAATTTATTAGATTTATATACAGTGGAACCTTTGTTCTCAAACGCCTTGGTACATTTCGGCTCCCAAATGCTGAAAACCCGGAAGTAAGCATTCCGGTTTTCAAATGTTTTTCGGGATCCAAACGTCCGATGTGGCTGTCGGCTATTGTTTCCGGGGCGCCTGCGCCAATCCGAAGCCGTGCCTTGGTTTTCGAACATTTTGGAAGTCAAACGGACTTCCAGAACGGATTACGTTCAAGGAACCAAGGTACCACTGTACCACATTTATCTTCCAAGGATCTCAAGATGATATACATTTCTCATTTCATCCTCACAACAGCCTTGTGAGGTAGGGTTAGGCTAAGACAGGCTTCCTCAACCTCGGCCCTCCAGATGTTTTGAGACTACAATTCCCATCATCCCTGAACACTGGTCCTGCTAGCTAGGGATCATGGGAGTTGTAGGCCAAAAGCATCTGGAGGGCTGAGGCAACCTGGGCTAAGAGATGGTTACTGACCCAAGGTCACCCTTCATGGCTGAGTGGGGATTTGAACCCTGTTCTCCCACGTCCTAGTCCAACATTCTTTAACTATTATACCACACTGGCTAGCAGAAGAGCCCAAAGGCCCATCTAGGCCAGCATCCAGCATTACTGGGGCCAACCAGATGCCTGTGGGAAGCCCGAAAGCAGGATTTGAGCACAGCAGCCGCCTTTTGCTCATGATATCCAGGAAGTGGTATTCTGAGGCATATTGCCTCCTACACTGGAGGGACTGGCCTCCTATTATCATCTGGTTGGCCCCAGTGAGAACAGGCTGCTGGACTAGATGCGCCATTGACCATTGGTCTGTTTCAGCAGGCTCTTCATTAGGGCTGGTCGATATCTGTTTTCAACATGATATTCCAATATATCATGAGGTCAGAAAAAAATATGAAGCTATGTACAGTGGTACCTCAGGTTACATACGCTTCAGGTTACATACGCTTCGGGTTACGACTCCGCTAACCCATAAATATTACCTCGGGTTAAGAACTTTGCTTCAGGATGAGAACAGAAATCGTGCTCCGGTGGCGAGGCGGGAGGCCCCATTAGCTAAAGTGGTGCTTCAGGTTAAGAACAGTTTCAGGTTAAGAACGGACCTCCAAAACGAATTAAGTACGTAACCAGAGGTACCACTGTAGAGGCATTGGGTGGCTTCATGGTTTCCCCCGCATAGTGGTTTTTGCATAGCACATACACACACATTAGGGCTGGGAAATGTATTGATACATCGTCAAAAAAGAGTTTGAAGTCCGCATCGCGGTAATGGTTTCGTAATATTCAACATGGCGATGTATCACAAATATATCTGTGTGCTATGTAAAAAAACTGTGAAGCCAGTCATTTCTTCTCTCATGATTCTTTCTGCCCGTTGCTCTATACTATAAAAGAACAGTTGTAACAATATGTTAAAGGTAAAAAATAATGTGTCAGTTAAAGACCCCTAAGTAGCGGCAGTTTTCAGGATATTACCCCCTTCGCCTCTACATAGTTAAGTGCAGGGAAAGTGCAGTTGACATGTATAGATGGTACACAACCAGCTGGCAATCGTACATGGGTATTAACTTACCTCAGAAAAATTATAAACAGCCACATTGGCCCATTAGACCAAAATTCATGTGGGCAGTAAAATAACGTCTTGATTTAGGGACCAAGTTTTCAAACTGAAGAAAGGGGGGTGGAATGCCTTTATTTGGTGTAACTGGGTCCATCATGAACTTAAAAAAACAAAACTGAATGGCTTCCCATAAAATATTTCCAAGTAATTTCACAATATGTAAAGACAATTCCACATGTAAAAAAACCCCATACACAGACAATAAAAAAACCAAAACCAGTTCCATATGTAAGAAGAGGAGCCTGTTGGGTCAGACTGACGGCCCATCCAGTCCAGCGCCCTCACTGAATCGTAAGAGTTGGAAGGGACCATGAGGGTCATCTAGCCCAACCCCCCATGCTCTCAAAATGGCGGGACAGTTTGTTGCCTGTGGGAAGCCAAGGAGCAGAACGTGGGCATAAAAGCCCTCACTCCTCCTGTGCCTTCCAGCAACCTGTATTTAGAAGCACTGCTGCCTCTTAACTGTGTAGGGCAGGGCACAGAAACCGCGGCTAGCAGCCATGATTATTTTTCAAAATTATTATTATTATTAATTAAATTTATATACTGCCCTTCATCGTAATATCTCAGGGCGGTTCACTGAATATTTTGCGACATTTAGTCCATAATAACATTCATCTTCAGTATATATATATTTTTTCTTTTTTTATGTAAGCAGCAGATGGAAAATCGGAAGTCCCTTTTACCTTTCTTTATTGTCTTCCTTCCTTCCTTCCGTCCTTCCTTCTTTCTTTCCTTCCTCTCTCTCTCTCTCTCTCTCCCCTTTTTTCTTTCTTACTTTATTTTTGTTTTTTATTTACGTTCATTTTCTTTCTTTTTCTGTAATTTTTATTAAATTTTCTGTTTCACACTTTAGAATATTCATTTAAACAACCTCAAAATATCAACGACTTCCCTTCTTCCCGTCCCATGGTTCCTTTCGCATAACATCCATCCCTGCACATTTTATAGAAACTAAACCATTCAGTATCCCATTATTACATCCATCAAAACCTATGTATCTTAATGGTGCCCATGTTTTCAAATCTGAAAACATTTGAAAACATAGTTTTCTATATCTTATGGCATTATGAAAAACTTTTAATAAAAACTGTACATCCAAGTAGGCAGACCAGACTGGATTTGCCCAGTTTCCCCCTCTCCCCCCCTTTTAAAAGGGAGCTATTTCCAGATCCTAATCATCATCAGTGCCTTTTCTGGGGGGACGCGGGGGGATGCATACCCCTAAACATTTTGTGAATCTAAGTTTGGCTTCATTGAGGGGCAGTATTTCAATATGTGTAAGAAAATGAGGGTACCCCTAAACATTTTTAAAGAAAAAAGCACTGATTAATAAATAATAATAATAATAATAATAATAATAGGGTTGTCCCAGCCACCCTGGGCGTCTGGCTGGTGGTTCATCTAGCAGGGAGGTGGCCCCGACCCAGAAGACCCTCTTGCCCAGCCCGTGGCCATCTCCGGCCGGATCCTGGCCCGATCTTCTCCCCGCCGGCCTTTGCCGAGCATCCAGCCCTGGGCCGGGAGAGCGTTGCAGGCCGGCCTGGAAAGGCGACGGCACAGGAAGGGGCTGGCTTAGCCGGAGGAGGCGGGTGGGTGTGCGTGGCCAGCAGATCCGGGGTGGGAAGTGAGGGGGGGGGGAGAAAGGAGCAAGAACAAAAGGATCCCAGGCTGCGCTCCGTCCCTGGATCTTTCCCTCTCCTCCGCGGAGGTAATTCGTTTTTGCTCGCCGGGTGGCTTTCAGCCTTCCGAAGTTGCTGCAGCCGCGCGTCCCTGGAGATCTGGGCCTGGGGGTGGTGGTGTTTTTTGGGGGGTGGGGGGTCCGAGGGGTGGGGAGGGGGCGACGCACGCTGCAGCCATTATTAACCCCTGAGCCACCGGAGGTTGCAGGCAGTGATTGAGAATCTCGGGTGGGGGATCCCCCAGAGGCCATCCAGTCCAGCCCCCCTGCAATGCAGGGATCGCAGTAACGCTGCGGAGGAGGAGGAGGAGGAGGGAAATCGCGTGCGGAGAGGAGCGGGGGGGCTATAGATGAGGTTTAAAATAATGATAATTTTTTGGAGTTCAGCCAGGCTGATCAGGCTTGATTTGCATCGGGGATTATTGGGCTGGATTCCTCCGCATCTTTTTTCAGACCCCGACGAACCTAGTGGGTTTTGATTTTCGAGGCTGAAGGACTTGCTTTCTGGATCAAGGCTCAGCCCTTAAAAATGGGGCGGGGAGGGGGAGGTGGAGAAGGAGACCTTTAAGCCTATGCAGAGAACAACCGTAGGGTTTTTAAACAAAATGTGGCCACAGTTGGAATGATTAAGCGCTCTCCAGTGAGCTTTGGGGACTGCATCTCTGAAGGCATTTACTTGGAATCAAGGCCCATCAAAACCAATAGATCCTACTTCCAAGTAAAAAGCGTTTGGGATTCCTGCTTGCTGTAAGTGGAAGGGAGCTCAGAGAGGGGGAAAGTGAACCTGTCAAGCAGTTCTTCTGAGGATCTACCTGGTAAGCCAAGTGCCTCTGGGCACTTATTATTATGCCTGGATACAATACATATCTCTGGATCCAATATACATATCTCTGGATCCAATACACACTTGCTTGAATAGCCCCCCCAGGTGGTAATATAGCAAATTAGGGGGACGGCTTTAGCACATCACCTCCCTAATTGGTACTTTTCCACCCTGTGGAGGAGATTTTGACACATGGTCATTTCGGAAGAGATGTCTTTTATGTTAATGCTGAGGTCATCGTGGAGCTGAATGACATGACATTCCTGAACAATTGAATCCGTCCTACCGCCGCGAGTGATTGGATTCACTACCAAAAGAGGTAGAAATGACCTCCCCACCCCACCCCCAGCGTGGACACCTTTAAAAGAGGATCGGACAAATGCGTGGCAATTTAGGCAATTCATCATTATTGATATATTGCCTCTGAAAACCAGTTGGTGGAGCTCACAAGTAGGAGGCGTCTGGTGGTTCACTGTGATAATGCAATTTCGGACTAGATAAGCCTTTGGTCTGATCGAGCAGGGTTCTTTTAATGAAGGCAATATCCCTAAATAATATATTCTCCAAGCCTTCTAAACAACCCAGTTTAACGTTTATAGAGTGCTTTCTCATTTTTTAGCATTCAAAACATTTCATAGACATGATTATACTCAGCAATTCTAGAAGGTAGTCTAGTAGTTGTATAGCCTCACTGCGTTGGGTGGGAGGCTGATAAATAGTGTATTGCCTAAAGCCACTAGGCAGCGCAATTGTAAGCAAGTTTACTCAGTAGTTAATGCCAATGTTTTCATGTAAGTTTTCATAAAAATGTGCCAACAAGTTAATAATAATAATAATAATTTAATAATACTTTTATTATCTGTACCCCGCCCATCTGCTGCACCAGCAACTCTAGGTGGCTTCCAAAAGATATAAAAAGATAATTAAAAAATCAAACGTTAGAAACTTTCTTATACAGGGCTGTGTTCAGATGTCTTCTAAACGTTATGTAGCTATTTATCTCCTTGACATTTGATGCGAGGGCAGGCACCACTACCATGAAGGCTGTCTACCTGGTTCCCTGAATAATAATAATAATAATAATAATAATAATAATAATAATAATGGCTGAGATTAGATTTGAAGAAGAGTCTCATCCTGCTACACAGCTTCTTCATTGGACACATGTTGAGCAGTCTCTTATCATTCTACTGTTAGGATTAGCACATTCCTAGGTCTTAGACAAGACAGCTGCCACCAGCACCGCTAGTCAGGGTCCTTGCAGGCCCAATATGCAATATTCGGATGGATGACCTTCTGAAGGTGACTCTCTTCATTTGAAAAGAAGCACAACCCATCTTGACGTAGGGGAACCTGTGGCCTTCCAGATTTGATTTGATTTATTACATTTCTAGGCCTCTTTTCATTCAAATGACTCCCAAAGCGGCTTACAAACAATAAATAACATGATAGCACATAACAGAGCATCACAAATAGAGCACCAATCCTATAGGATAATTAGCAAATCATCAGTGAAACAATTGCAATTTTAGCAACAACTACAAAGAAGCTAAACATCACAATCAAAGCAGAAGTCATAGGGTTAGTGAAACAGCATTTACAATCTGCAAAACAACATTAAGACCATTAACAAAATAGCAACCCAAAAATAAACTAAGCACTGCTGAGTTTGTACACACGCACTCCAGACCCCCATAACGCATAACCTTTCATTCTGTTCAGCTCAAGGAAATAAACATCCGCATAATGCCCATTGCATCAACTCCATTCTGAAGATTCCTTGGACTGGACGTGGGACAGCACAGGTGAGAAACCAACCTTGATATTCAACACAGATCCTCTCTCCCCTTACTAGATGTCATTGGACCCTCATCGGCCCTAGGCAGCATAACCAGGGCTGATATCAGCTGTTGCCCCGCAACCCCTGAAGGGCCACCAGTTCCTTGCCTCCCAAAGTGTAGTGGTTGGAGTGATGGGCTAGCACAGAGTGGGTGGAGATCACACTGGGTGACCTCGCATCTTTGCTTGGTCCTGGCTTGGTCGCCAAGCCAGAGGCGAGATGTGGAAGCTGTACCCCAGGACCGGGGCTGACCAAACTCCAGAGGGTCGTGAGAGCAGTCAGATATCGAGGCAGTCCAGAGATGCAGGGTTGCTGAAGAGAAGCCAAAGCCAGGCACTGAGACAGTCACAACATCCAATAGCAAGGTCATGAAACAAAGCCAAGGTGGAACACAGCGGAGCAATTCCAAAGACAGACAAGTTAGCAAAAGCAAAGGCTTAGGAGCATAAGGTCAGTCCGTGTAGGAAGCAGGAACAAGGCTGTGATGTAAGTCTTGTGGGACGCGGGTGGCGCTGTGGGTTAAACCACAGAGCCTAGGACTTGCCGATCAGAAGGTCGGCGGTTTGAATCCCCGCGACGGGGTGAGCGCCCGTTGCTCGGTCCCAGCTCCTGCCAACCTAGCAGTTCGAAAGCACGTCAAAGTGCAAGTAAATAAATAGGGAAGGTAAACGGCGTTTCCGTGCACTGCTCTGGTTCGCCAGAAGCGGCTTAGTCATGCTGGCCACATGACCCGGAAGCTGTACACCCGCTCCCTCGGCCAATAAAGCGAGATGAGCGCCACAACCCCAGAGTCGGCCACGACTGGACCTAACGGTCAGGGGTCCCTTTACCTTTATTAATAGTCTTCAGCTGGGAGCTTATGTAGGCTGATCGCCCAGACCCAGCTACAACTGGGTTCGCCTGGTCTTCAAGGTTCCCTGCTCCCAATGAGTCCCGAGGGACCTGGTTCTTCTAGGTGACCACTCCACCAAAATGGGGGCTGCCTGCACCTTCTGATACTAGCATTCAGTGTCTCCCTGATTCTGCCTCCCCACCCGCCCCCCACAATCCTGCAGGCATTCCACTTCGATCTGCAGAACTGACCTTGGTTACAGGTGTCACACTACACTTGTCCTGCATTTGTAAGAAATTGGTCTTGTAGTGTAGCAGCAGCCACACTTCGGAACTCCCTGCCTATTGACATTACGCAGGTGCCTTCACTGTACTCTTTTGTTTGGCGCCTCTTAAAAATAATTTTGTTTAGCATAGCCTATCCTAACACATAGAACGTTGATGTGTGCTTTAATCTGGTTTTTGGCTTATTGTTAATTTTCATTATTTCTAAAATATTTTAAATAATTGTTCCTTACTGTTTTGTATTGATAATTTCATTGTTTAATTCTTTTTACTGTAAACTATTAGGAGGTTATGGGTCCCCCCCCCCGAAAAAAATCAAGTGGTATATACATTTTATGAAATAAATATATGCCCTTCAAACCTATGTACCTCAGCTTTTTCCCTGGGCTGAATAACTAGAGCTAAAGAACGGGGTGTGTATATTTTTTTACCTCTGAAGTTTCAGCCAGCTGTTAACAGCTATGCAGTACTCCCTTCAGGGGTCAGCAAACTTTTTCAGTAGGAAGCCAGTCCACTGTCCCTCAGACCTTGTCGGGGGCAGAACTATATTTCGGAGGGAAGAAAATGAACGAATTCCTGTGCCCCACAAATAACCCAGAGATGCATTTTAAATGAAAGCACACGTTCTGCTCATGTAAAAACACGCTGATTCCTGGACCGTCCGCAGGCCGGATTTAGAAGGCAATTGGACCGGATTTGCTACCCATGCCCTAGATTCACAGTTGGGCAACACCATTATTATGACCAACTGAAGTATCACAAAAGTGTGGAAAACCTCTGAGTTCTCCAGAACCTTTCAGCAGCAAGATGCAACACAAAGTGTGTGGTGTGACCTTGGGCTAATCGCTGTTTCCCACCCTAGCCTACCTCACAGGGTTGTTTTGAGGATAACATTGGAGAGGGTGAGAACCATGTACAACACTTTGCTCCATGGACGAAAAGCAGGTTATAAATGCAACAAATACAATAGAAATGGCTGGATGCTGTAGCCATAAAGTCAGCAGGACTACAGAATGAATTAAATCTCTGCTAGGTGTTAACAGTTCTCTTATAGATGGTGATTCTGCTTTCCTTTTCCTCATTATCACTGACATAAGGGAGGAAACACTGGTTAAACTTAATTTCTGAGAAGTGTTCAGAAACTCAACTGAACAGCCCGCTGAACCCCCTGTTCTGTGGAGAGGTTTTACTGAGAACTGAATTGACCCACCTTTTTCTTCTCATATGCAACAATTGAATGTGGCACTACATTTTTGGTAGTTTATTGGGGGGTTTTACCCCTCATCTGTATCTGTGTTTTATTTTTCTACTTTTACATCTATTTTTATTTGCCATATCCACTATTTTCATTGTATTCTGTATGTGTTTATGCCAATAAACTTTAAATTGATATTTTTTTAAAGAAGAAACACAACCCATTGCCCATTAAACAGTGTTATCGTCTCCATTCTAGTTTCTCTAACACATTTTTTCTTTTCTTTTTTTGCAGCTGCTAAGGGTGGTGCTACAAAGTGGTTAAGAGTATAAGATGTGACTCAGAAAGCCCCCGGTTACAAGCTTACTAAGTGACTTTCAGAAAATCATTATCTGTCTTCTCCTCCAGTTGCAGCGTAAAGGTAATAATACTTCTGGCCTACTTTACAGGGCTGTTGTACAGATGATGGAGATAATGGAGGTGAAAGGCCACGAACCCTCTGAAGTTCTATGCAAATGCTAATAATTATTGGTTGTTTTGCAGGGAGGGCTAAATAACAGTCGAGATTTGTTTATTATGTTAACATTTCTTACCTGTCACCATAAAGTCCGGATGTGGGTTACAAGGGATGCGGGGTGGCGCTGTGGTCTAAACCACTGAGCCTCTTGGGCTTGCCGATCAGAAGGTCAGTGGTTTGAATCTGCGCAAGAGGGTGAGCTCCCGTTGCTCTGCCCCAGCTCCTGCCAACCTAGTTCAAAAGCATGCCAGTGCAGGTAGATAAACAAGTATTGCTGCGGCGGGAAGGTAAACGGCATTTCGACGTGCTCCGGCTTCCGTCACAGTATCCCGTTACGCCATAAGTGGTTTAGTCATGGCTACATGACCCGGAAAGCTGTCTGTGGACAAATGCTGGCTCCCTCGGCCTGAAAGCGAGATGAGCGCCGCAAACGCATAGTCACCTTTGACTGGACTTAACCGTCCAGGTATCCTTTATCTTTTTTTGTACAAGAGCATAGTACACAGTCATTACAGAAACAAGTAAAATTGTTCCAGCCAGAACAGGGCAGCATAGAGTCAACAAAATAAGTGAGTCCCGAAACCAAAATGCCTTAACTGTCAACAGCCGAGATAGAGAGCTGCATGTTCAGCATACAGCCAAAGCTATACAGTACACCAGAAAAGTTAAACGCACCAGATTACAAAGGGAGTTCCTCAATTTAGGGGCTGCCACAGAGAAAGCCACCTCCCAGACTAGACTGCAGCTGTTAACACTGAAGGAGGTAGCTTTTCAGATACACCTTGCTGGTAAAATAAAGCCTCGTGTGAGACCGCTGAGTAGTCTCTCACTGACTCTTCTTATTTAATCTGAGCAGCACCTCCTTGCAAACAACCTGCCTTGCTTATCCTCCAGATGTGCCGCTGATTTCATAACTTCTTTTTGCTGATGTTCCAAACTGATGCATATCTCTTTGTTCTGGCAGTTTAGCAATGATGAGCGAGGAGAAGCCGCAGCTGAAAAAGGAGGCAATCTCCCAGGAAGAAGAGGAGGAGGAGGGAGGAAAGCTGGTGAAAAAAGTCACCGTCCCCCGGGAGAAAGCAGAGAATGGTAATCTAGTGAAAGAAGAGGAGATCCCCCAGGAGGAAAAGAACTGGGTGAAAGAGGAGGAGGGGTCGCAGGAGGAAGAGGAGTACTGGGTGAAAGAGGCGATCCACGTGGAGGAAGTGGATGATGACTATTTCGTAAAAGAGGAGATTCTTCCAGAGGAAGGTTATGAAGAGACAGAAGCTTATGAAGAGACAGAAGATTATGAAGATCCAGAAGGTTATGAGCAGGCAGAAGGTTTTGAAGATCCAGAAGGTTATGAGCAGGCAGAATGTTATGAAGGTTACGAACAGACAGAAAATTATGAGCAGGCAGAATGTTATGAAGCTTATGAACAGGCAGAAGGTTATGAACAGGCAGAATGTTATGAAGGTTACGAACGGGCAGAAGGTTATGAGCAGACAGAAGAGGGTGAGGCCCTTCTTGAGGAATATGAAATAAATGTTTTCCAGATTCCTGGGGATGATGAGCCATGTTATAGCGAGCCTGTTCCTGAGAGCCAGAAAGTCTATGTCCCAAAGAAGAGAAGGAGCAAAGCTGTGCCAGTAGAAGGAACAGGCGTACAACCTGGCAAAGCCACAGTCGCGAAAGTAGGAAAAATCTATAAGTGCCCCGATTGCGGGAAAATCTTCAAACGGTGCTCTCCCCTTATCAGACCACCGGAGAACCCACACTGGGGAGAAACCTTACGTCTGCCGGGAGTGCTTGAAGCGCTTCAGCGACAGCTCGGCCCTGGTTAAGCATCAGAGAATCCATGCAGGAGAGAAACCTTACACCTGCCCCGAGTGCGGGAAGAGTTTCTCCCAAAGCTCAACCCTTATTGCACATCAGAGAATACACACTGGAGAGAAGCCGTATGTGTGCCCTGACTGCGGGAAGAGCTTCAGCGTGAGCTCCAATCTTGTCGCTCATCAGAGAATCCACACGGGAGAGAAGCCTTTTGGCTGTCCTGTCTGCTTGAAAGGCTTTCTGGTCAGCTCCCATCTCATCAGACACCTAAGAATACACACAGCAGAGAAACCTTACATTTGCCGAGAATGCGGGGAGTGCTTTACTCAGAGCTCCCACCTCGTCGTGCATAAGAGAATCCACACCGGCGAAAAACCTTATCTGTGTTCCGAGTGCGGGAAGAGCTACCGTGGAATCTCAGATTTGATCCAGCACCAGAGGATTCACACAGGAGAGAAGCCCTACAAGTGCCCCGAATGTGGGAAATGTTTCAGTCAGAGCTCATGCCTTAAGAAGCACCAGCGGATTCACACAGGGGAGAAACCTTTCATGTGCCTCAAATGTGGGAGAAGGTTCAATCGGAACTCGCATTTGACCAGGCACCAGAAAACCCACACAGTGTGATTTTTTTAAAAAAAAAATTATGCTTTTCCGTTGGAAGTTCATCTCCATAATTATAGCCACTATAGAATAAGTAAAGCCAGGTATCGTGAAATAGGAAACCTTTCTCCGTCTTCCAAAGGAACTTTTGTCCAACACTTGAATTGGAGGATTATCATCAGGGAAATAATACATAGGATACAATTGCCAGTTTTCTTCTAAAATGTCCTTTCCCCCACCTGGCTCCTACTCTCCATCCACTTCTTCACAGGATTCTAGTATCTTCCTCAGATTATATTCTATACTGTGTTCTTTCCTTTTTACTCGTTTTAAAATGTCGTCCCATTGTCAACACCTTCAGACAGGTCAGCTCTCGAGTTTTCCTAT